>NC_143137.1:56027500-56652500 GCF_059928025.1 Delphinapterus leucas | reverse complement strand
AAATGAAAATAAATAAGGAAACACAAGCTTTAAATGATACATTAAACAAGATGGACTTAATTGATATTTATAGGACACTCCATCCAAAAACAACAGAATACACATTTTTCTCAAGTGCTCATGGAACATTCGCCAGGATAGATCATATCTTGGGTTACAAATCAAGTCTTGGTAAATATAAGAAAATTGAAATTGTATCAAGTATCTTTTCCGACCACAACGCGACAAGACTAGATATCAATTACAGGAAGAGATCTGTAAAAAATACAAACACATGGAGGCTAAACAATACACTACTTAATAACGAAGTGATCACTGAAGAAATCAAAGAGGAAATCAAAATATACCTAGAAACAAATGACAATGGAGACACGACGACCCAAAACCTATGGGATGCAGCAAAAGCAGTTCTAACAGGGAAGTTTATAGCAATACAAGCCCACCTTAAGAAACTGGAAACATCTCGAATAAACAACCTAACCTTGCACCTCAAGCAATTAGAGAAAGAAGAACAAAAAAACCCCAACGTTAGCAGAAGGAAAGAAATCATAAAAATCAGATCAGAAATAAATGAAAAAGAAATGAAGGAAATGATAGCAAAGATCAATAAAACTAAAAGCTGGTTCTTTGAGAAGATAAACAAAATAGATAAACCATTAGCCAGACTCATCTAGAAAAAAGGGGGGAAGACACAAATCAACAGAATTAGAAATGAAAAAGGAGAAGTAACACCCGACACTGCAGAAATACAAAAGATCATGAGAGATTACTACAAGCAACTCTATGCCAATAAAATGGACAACCTGGAAGAAATGGACAAATTCTTAGAAATGCATAACCTTCCAAGACTGAATCAGGAAGAAATAGAAAATATGAACAGACCAATCACAAGCACTGAAATTGAAACTGTGATTAAAAATATTCCAACAAACAAAAGCCTAGGACCAGATGGCTTCACAGGTGAATTCTATCAAACGTTTAGAGAAGAGCTAACACCTATCCTTCTCAAACTCTTCCAAAATATAGCAGAGGGAGGAACACTCCCAAATTCCTTCTACGAGGCCACCATCACCTTGATACCAAAACCAGACAAGGATGTCACAAAGAAAGAAAACTACAGGCCAATATCACTGATGAACATAGATGCAAAAATCCTCAACAAAATACTAGCAAACAGAATCCAACAGCACATTAAAAGGATCATACACCATGATCAAGTGGGGTTTATTCCAGGAATGCAAAGATTCTTCAATATATGCAAATCTATCAATGTGATAAACCATATTAACAAATTGAAGGAGAAAACCCATATGATCATCTCAATAGATGCAGAGAAAGCTTTTGACAAAATTCAACACCCATTTATGATAAAAACCCTGCAGAAAATAGGCACAGAGGGAACTTTCCTCAACATAATAAAGGCCATATATGACAAGCCCACAGCAAACATCATCCTCAATGGTGAAAAACTGAAAGCATTTCCACTAAGATCAGGAACAAGACAAGGTTGCCCACTCTCACGACTCTTATTCAACATAGTTTTGGAAGTTTTAGCCACAGCAATCAGAGAAGAAAAGGAAATAAAAGGAATCCAAATCAGAAAAGAAGAAGTAAAGCTGTCACTGTTTGCAGATGACATGATACTATACATAGAGAATCCTAAAGATGCTACCAGAAAACTACTAGAGCTAATCAATGAATTTGGTAAAGTAGCAGGATACAAAGTTAATGCACAGAAATCTCTGGCATTCCTATATACTAATGATGAAAAATCTGAAAGTGAAATCAAGAAAACACTCCCATTTACCACTGCAACAAAAAGAATAAAATATCTAGGAATAAACCTACCTAAGGAGACGAAAGACCTGTATGCAGAAATTTATAAGACACTGATGAAAGAAATTAAAGATGATACTAATAGATGGAGAGATATACCATGTTCTTGGATGGGAAGAATCAACATTGTGAAAATGACTATACTACCCAAAGCAATCTACAGATTCAATGCAATCCCTATCAAACTACCACTGGCATTTTTCACAGAACTAGAACAAAAAATTTCACAATTTGTATGTAAACACAAAAGACCCCATAGCCAAAGCAATCTTGAGAACGGAAAATGGAGCTGGAGGAATCAGGCTCCCTGACTTCAGACTATACTACAAAGCTACAGTAATCAAGACAGTATGGTACTGGCACAAAAACAGAAATATAGATCAATGGAAAAGGACAGAAAGCCCAGAGATAAGCCCACGCACATATGGTCACCTTATCTTTGATAAAGGAGGCAGGAATGTACAGTGGAGAAAGGACAGCCTCTTCAATAAGTGGTGCTGGGAAAACTGGAGAGGTACATGTAAAAGTATGAGATTAGATCACTCCCTAACACCATACACAAAAATAAGCTCAAAATGGATTAAAGACCTAAATGTAAGGCCAGAAACTATCAAACTCCTAGAGGAAAACACAGGCAGAACACTCTATGACATAAATCACAGCAAGATCCTTTTAGACCCACCTCCTAGGGTTATGGAAATAAAAACAGAATAAACAAATGGGACCTAATGAAACTTCAAAGCTTTTGCACAGCAAAGGAAACCATAAACAACACCAAAAGACAACCCTCAGAATGGGAGAAAATATTTGCAAATGAAGCAACTGACAAAGGATTAATTTCCAAAATTTACAAGCAGATCATGCAGCTCAATAACAAAAAAACAAACAACCCAATCCAAAGATGGGCAGAAGATCTAAATAGACATTTCTCCAAAGAAGATATACAGACTGCCAACAAACACATGAAAGAATGCTCAACATCATTAATCATTAGAGAAATGCAAATCAAAACTACAATGAGATATCATCTCACACCAGTCAGAATGGCCATCATCAAAAAATCTAGAAACAATAAATGCTGGAGAGGGTGTGGAGAAAAGGGAACACTCTTGCACTGCTGATGGGAATGTGAATTGGTTCAGCCACTATGGAGAACAGTACGGAGGTTCCTTAAGAAACTACAAATAGAACTACCATATGACCCAGCAATCCCACTACTGGGCATATACCCTGAGAAAACCATAATTCAAAAAGAGTCATGTACCAAAATGTTCATTGCAGCTCTATTTACAATAGCCCGGAGATGGAAACAACCTAAGTGCCCATCATCAGATGAATGGATAAAGAAGATGTGGCACATATATACAATGGAATATTACTCAGCCATAAAAAGAACGAAATTGAGCTATTTGTAATGAGGTGGGTAGACCTAGAGTCTGTCATACAGAGTGAAGTAGGTCAGAAAGAGAAAAACAAATACCGTATGCTAACACATATACATGGAATTTAAGAAAAAAAAATGTTGTGAAGAACCTAGGGGTAAGACAGGAATAAAGACACAGACCTACTAGAGAATGGACTTGAGGATATGGGGAGGGGGAAGGGTGAGCTGTGACAAAGCAAGAGAGAGGCATGGACATATATACACTACCAAACGTAAGGTAGATAGCTAGTGGGAAGCAGCTGCATAGCACAGGGAGATTGGCTCGGTGCTTTGTGACCGCCTGGAGGGGTGGGATAGGGAGGGTGGGAGGGAGGGAGATGCAAGAGGGAAGAGATATGGGAACATATGTATATGTATAACTGATGCACTTTGTTATAAAGCAGAAACTAACACACTATTGTAAAGCAATTATACCACAATAAAGATGTTAAAAAAAATAAAAAATAAAGTAAAAAAAAAAAGATCATACACCATGATCAAGTGGGGTTTATTAACCCAGAAATGCAAGGATTCTCCAATATATGCAAATCAATGTGATACACCATATTAACAAACTGAAGGGTAAAAACCATATGATAATCTTAATAGATGCATAAAAAGCTTTCTACAAAACTCAACACCAATTTATGATAAAAACTCTCCAGAACGTAGGAATAGAGGGAACCTACATCAACATAATAAAGGCCATATATGACAAACCCACAGCCAACATCGTTCTCAATGGTGAAAAACTGAAACCATTTTCTCTAAGATCAGGAAAAAGACAAGGTTGCACACTCTCACCACTATTATTCAACATAGTTTTGGGAGTTTTAGCCACAGCAATCAGAGACGGAAAAGAAATAAAAGAAATCCAAATCGGAAAAGAAAAGGAAAGTTGCCACTGTTTCCCGATGACATGATACTATACATAGAGAATCCCAAAGATGCTACCAGAAAACTACTAGAGCTAGTCAATGAATTTGGTAAAGTAGCAGGATACAAAATTAATGCACAGAAATCTCTGGCATTCCTATACACTAATGATGAAAAATCTGAAAGAGAAATTAAGGAAACACTCCCATTTACCATTGCAACAAAAAGAATAAAATACCTAGGAGAAAACCTACCTAGGGAAACAAAAGACCTGTATGCAGAAAACTATTAGACACTGATGAAAGAAATTAAAGATGATACTAACAGATGCAGAGATATACCATGTTCTTGGATTGGAAGAATCAATATTGTGAAAATGACTATACTATCCAAAGCAGTCTACAGATACAATGCAATCCCTATCAAATTACCAATGGCATTTTTTACAGAACAAATAATCTTAAAATTTATATGGAGACAGAAAAGACCCCGAAGAGCCAAAGCAGTCTTGAGGGAAAAAACGGAGCTGGAGGAATCGGACTCCCTGACTTCAGACTATACTACAAAGCTACAGTAATCAAGACAACATGGTACTGGCACAAAAACAGAAACACAGATCAATGGAACAAGATAGAAAGCCCAGAGATAAACCAACGCACATATGGTCAACTAATCTATGACAAAGGAAGCAAGGATATACAACAGAGAAAAGACAGTCTCCTCAATAAGTGGTGCTGGGAAAACTGGACAGCTACACGTAAAAGAATGAAATTAGAACACTCCCTAACACCATACACAAAAATAAACTCAATATGGATTTGAGACCTAAATGTAAGACCGGACACTATAAAACTCTTAGAGGAAAACATAGGAAGAACACTGTTTGACATAAATCACAGCAAGATCTTTTTTGATCCACCTCCTAGAGTAATGGAAATAAAAACAAAAATAAAATGGGACCTAATGAAACTTCAAAGCTTTTGCACAGCAAAGGAAACCATAAACAAGATGAAAAGACAGCCCTCAGAATGGGAGAAAATATTTGCAAATGAAGCAACTGACAAAGGATTAATCTCCAAAATATACAAGCAGCTCATGCAGCTCAATATCAAAACAACAACCCAATCCAAAAATGGGCAGAGGACCTAAATAGACATTTCTCCAAAGAAGACATACAGATGGCCAACAAACATATCAAAGGATGCTCAACATCACTAATCATTAGAGAAATGCAAATCAAAACTACAGTGAGGTATCACCTCTCACCAGTCAGAATGGCTATCATCAGAAAATCTACAAACAATAAATGCTGGAGAGGGTGTAGAGAAAAGGGAACCCTCTTGCACTGTTGGTGACAATGTAAATTGACACAGCCACTATGGAGGACAGTATGGAAGTTCCTTAAAAAACTAAAAATAGAACTACCATGCGACCCAGCAATCCCACTACTGGGCATATACCCTGAGAAAACCATAATTCAAAAAGAGTCAGGTTCCACAATGTTCACTGCAGCACTATTTACAAGAGCCAGGACATGGAAGCAATCTAAGTGTCCATCAACAGATGAATGGGTAAAGAAGATGTGGCACATATATACAATGGAATATTACTCAGCCATAAAAAGAAACGAAATTGAGTTATTTGTAGTGAGGTGGATGGACCTAGGGTCTCTCATACAGAGTAAAGAAAGTCAGAAAGAGAAAGACAAATACCGTATGCTAACACATATATATGGAATCTAGAAAAAAAAAATGTTCTGATGAACCTAGGGGCAGGACAGGAATAAAGATGCAGACATATAGAATGGACTTGAGGACACGGGGAAGGGTAAGGGTAAGCTGGGATGAAGTGAGAGAGTAGCATTGACAAAACACACTAACAAATGTAAAATGGATAGCTACTGGGAAGCAGCTGCATACCACAGGGAGATCAGCTCTGTGCTTTGTAACCACCAAGAGGGGTGGGATAGAGAGGGTGGGAGGGAGATGCAAGAGGGAGGGGATATGGGGATATATGTATGCATTTTGCTGATTCACTTTGTTGTATAGCAGAAACTAACACACCATAGTAAAGCAATTATACTCCAATAAAGATGTTTAAAAAAAAAAAGAAAACTGTGTTGGATCTCTCATCTGCGGAAAAGGTATACTTTTATTCTGATTATTTTTGCATTTGTTGTTGTTTGAAGTTTCAGTGGGATTGTGGTTCCTTTGGTTGAGGGAAGAGAATTTTTTGGTTGAAGAGAGTGATGTTTTTAAATAAGTTTTATTTTTTTAATTAAAAATTTTTTAATAATTTTTAAAGGTTAGTTTCCGTTTACAGTTACTACAAAATATTGGCTATATTCCTCATGTTGTACCATAAATCCTTATAGTTTAAATGAAACAAAAAACTTATACATGAACGTTCACAGCACCATCATTCATCACAGCTAAAAAGTGAAAACAACCCAAATGTCCATTAACTGAGGAATGGATAAACAATGGTATATCTATACAATGGAATATTATTCACCAATAAAAAAGAAGGAAGCTCTGTTACATGCTCCAAAATGGATGAACCTTAAAAATATTATGCTAAGTGAAAGCCAAACACTAAAGGCCATAACGTATGATTCAATTTATATGAAATGTTCGTATACAGGCAAATATCACAGGCAAATACATAGAGACAAAAACTAAATAAGTGATTGTCAGGTGCTGCAGGAGAAGAGCGACAAAAAACTGGTACAGGGTTTCTTTATGGAGTGATAAAAATATTCTGAAATTAGATAGTGGTGAAAGTTGTTGCTGAATTATATACTTTAAAGGAGTGAATTTTGGGCATTTTTGGTATGTGACTTACATCTCAATAAAGCTATTATTACAATTATTGAGGTAGGCATGACTCTAAAATGCACTCTAAAATCCCTCAAGATTGTCTGCCCTAATTCCCAGGACTAAATGTGTTGAAGAACACCCCCATGATTACATTACCAAATATGGAAAAAAGATTTTGCCGATATAATTAAGATTACAGTTAGCTGCCTTGAGTTAATCAAATCAGAAATTATCCAGGTGGAACAAATCTAACTGAATAAGCCCTTTTAAGCAGAGTTTTTTCTCCTCCTGATAGCAGAAGGGGGAAGTCAGAGAGAATTGCTGGCTTTGAAAATAGAAGGGGTCAGGGGCAAGGACTGGAGAGCAGCTTCTAGAAGCTGAGAACACTTCTTAGTTGACAGGTAGCAAGAAAACAGAAACCTCAGTCCTAAAACCACAAGGAACTGAATTCTGCCAATGTCCTGAATGTGCTTAGATGCAGATTCTTCCTCAAAGTCTTCAGATAAAAGCCCAACCAACACCTTGATTTTGGCCCTCTGAAAACCTAAGCTGAGAACCTAGACAAGCTGATCCAGACTTCCACAGAACTGTGAGATAATAAATGAGTGTTGTTTTAAGCTGCTAAACTCATTGTAATCTATTACAGAATAATATAAAACTATTATGGTGATAAAAGATACCAACTCACAGACTGAAGCTTAGTTATTCCTACCCATAAAAAGTATAGAAAATAGAGGCTTCCCTGTGATTGAGGGTCCGCCTGCCAATGCAGGGGACACGGGTTCATGCCCTGGTCCAGGAGGATCCCGCATGCTGCGGAGCAGCTGGGCTAGTGAGCCGTGGCTGCTGAGCCTGCGCGTCTGGAGCCTGTGCTCCGCAGCGGGAGAGGCCACATCAGTGAGAGGCCTGCGTACCGCAAAAAAAAAAAAAAGTATAGAAAATAATACAGAAAGTAAAAGTATATATGACAAAAACATTAAAAGGTAAGAGATGGTAAGTGAGTTACAAAGTTGGTTCTCCCATTATTCTGGAAGTATATTAACTTAAGGTCAACTGGAACAGAACAGGAATGCATATTGGAATGTTGATGGTAACCACTATGAGAATATACATTTTAAACCTGAGAAAAAAATATGAAAATTGAAAACATAGATGATCAAGCCAAAAGAAGGCAGAAAGAGAAAAAAATAAATGAAAAAAGTTATCTACACTTTCAGAAACCAAACAGCAATGTGATGGCTTTAAACCCAACTATGCCAATAAATACATTAAATGAAAATGAAAAAAACAGTTCAATCAAAACACAAAAATCGTCAGATTGGATTTTAAAATAAGAAAACAAAAAAAGACTACATGCTGTTTATAAGAGGCATACTTTACATATAAGATTGATATGAAAATTAGGTCGGAAGCAAAACTAGATTGAAAGTAAAAATTACAGACAAGATTTCTTAAAATCAGGAACTAGGGTGGAATTTTCATCAAAATTTTTTTCTTCATCTGTTAAAATGATCAATGTGGTGTTTTTCCTGTAGCTGTTAATTAGTAAATTAAATTTATTAATTTTTAAAATTAGCCAACCCTGTTTTCCTGCAATAAACCCTGTCTTTTCACGGTGTATTGTCGTTTTTAGATATCACTGGATATAATCTGCCAATCTTTTGTTCAGGATTTTTACACTTATGTTCTTATGAGGTACTAGCCTGTAATTTTTTTTTATAATGTACTTGTTATGTTTTGGTATCAGTGCTACGATGGCCTTATAAAATAAGTTATAAAGCATTCCGTCCTTTTCTGTTCTCTTAAAGAGTTTATCTTGATATTACTTCTGCCTTAAATGTTTAGCTGAATTGACCAGTGACAGCAGCAGGCCTGGAGATTTCTTTATGGAAATGCTTTGTAGCAAAGATTCAATTTCTTTAAAGATACAGGATTATTCAGATTTTCTATATTTTATTTTATCAGCTTATTATGTACAAGGAATTCGTTCTTTTCAATCTAAACTGTCAACTTTATCAGCATAAAGTTTATATCATTTTGTTTTATTTTTAATGTCTTAAGATGTGTAGATACCTTCTTTTTAACTGCTGATATAATTTGTGTTTCTTTTCCTTGCTCAGTCTTGCTAAGTAGCATTGTAGATTTCTATTATACATTTACTTTCTCTTTCATTGATTTCTGCTCTTCTAATTATCTTCCCTCTATTTTAGGTTTAATTTGCTGTCATTTTTTTTAACTTCTTGAAATGGAAGTTTAGTGCACTGATTTTCAAACATTCTTCTTTACCAAAAAATGCATTTAAAGCTAAAAATTCCCCTTCTGCTTTAGCTATATCCCACAATTTTTATATCATACTTTATCATTCATTTTTAAGTAATTTCTAATTCCCAATATGATTTCTTCTTTAACACTGAAAATAGGTTAATTTCAAAAACCTGGCAGATTTTCTCGTTATCTCTCTGTTATTTATTTGTAGTTCAATTCCACTGTGGTCAGAGAATATGCTCTCTATGATTTCAATCTTTTAACTTTTTTTTTTTTAAGGACTTGCTTTAGAGCCCAGCAGTTGATCGATTTTGATAAACCTTCCTTCTGCTCTTAAAAAAAATATGAATTCTTCAGCTGTCAAGTGTTGTAATATATATACACATGTATAAACATACATATATCTATATCAATTAGGCAAATTTTACTAATATGTTGGTCAAACATATATCCTTACTGATTTTTTTGTCTGCTTGTATTACCAATTACTGAAAGTGGCACATAAAATTTCCCAACTATGATTATCAATTTGTCTATTTCTCCTTTTAGTCTGAATATTTTTGCTTTATATATTTTAAATTTATTTTAGTAGGAATATACAAATTTAGGATTATTATATCTTCCTAACAATCTATCATCATTATGAAGTATCCCCTTTACTTTTACCAATATTTCTTGTCTTAAAGTTGACTGTCTCTTAGGAATTTCTTTAATCTGATATACAGTATCTACAAAAGCCTACCACAAATATCATACAAATATCATAAAGTACTGAATGAAAGGATATCCCTTGTTGGCACTTCTATTCAACACTGTACCAGAAGTCCTAACCAATACAAAGATTAGAAAGACGTATATAAAACCGTCATTATTCACAAATGACATATTGTATAAACAATTCAAAAGAATTTCCAAACTATTAGATTTAATAAAATGCTAATTTAACCACCAGATCATAGGAATCCAAGGTCAATATACTAACTAAATCAACGTGTGTGTGTGTGTGTGTGTGTATGTGCGTGTAAGAAACAGGAAATTTAAAATAAAAAGCAATACAATTCAGAACAACATTTATAAAACTACAATATTTACATAATGTTCAAAACGGGCATGACTAGTCATTGGTGACAGAAGAATAGCAGTTACCTCTGAGGAGGCTACTGACCGAGAAAAGGTACAAGGGATACACCTTGTACCTTGTTCTAGGATATTGGAAAAGTTCCATATCTTAATCCGGGCAGTTTATGTGGTGTACATATATGTAAAAAATTCATAGAGTTGTACAATAAGATATGCATACATTTATGTGAATGATTTAATAAAGTTTTTCAAAAGAAAAAACTGTAATAATCTACTCACTACCCTCCCAAATTGTCCGCAATAAAGGGCAGGCCCATTAAGATAAGGCCACAAATGGCCCAAGGAAACATTAATCCACTTGTGAAGGGTCACAAGGTCACAAGTAGTAGACAGCAGAGACAGGGGCCCCGATTTCCAAATCTTGTTCTTTTCACTGCAACATGGTTGGAAACAATAGTCAAAGGCAAAAATTTATTTATTTATTCTTTTTTTTTTTTTTTTTTTTTTTACTGTAAATGATGTTGGTTCATATTATCCAAATTGATTCAATAGAGCCAAAGAAAACTTCCTTTGCATCTCTTTCCCCAAGAACATTTTACACAAATTGAAAGATTTGCATTTTATTTCCTTTCTTCTATTTTACTCTAAATCACAAAAAAGATGGCAGTTATGATGAAAAAGCGATGAATGAGTATGTAAAGTACAAACTGTAATCAGACGTTGAGTAACACAACTGACTATAATCATAGTTATATGAAAAGCAGTCCCAATTATTACTTTAAGCACTCTGGGTGCCACCTGCATCTTTAGAAACAACACACAAGCAGGACACAAAAAACCTTCTCTGGTATACAAAAAATATGTACAATCAAAATAAAATTAAAGAGATTTTAAAGTCCAAATATAGTGAAGGAGATAATAACCGATCTACAACGTGTCTCAAATATATTGAACTACAAGTTAAAGGAAAAATTTCAGTGAATTAGAACTGTGCGAAACACAGATCTTTTACTTAACCTAATAAAAGACTTGAAGCAATAAAATGTAGGTTCCAAAAATGAATGATAAAAGCACAAGGTTTAAAGAAGGTAGAGTATCTAATATAAGCCTTTATACACTTTAAAGAGAAGGAATTTGATGCTCAGAGAAGTAAAAAATTTGGTTAAAATCACACAAGCCATGAAGCCAGTGAGTAACACATTAGAGGTAGGAACCCAAGGCCACTGATAACACCACACTGCCCCAGACGCTTTACCAGCAGGAAGAAAACTGGAAATCAGTAACAACTGTATTTACTAAGAGGAGTTTAATAGTTGCCTACCCATTATTATTGTGTATTTATGTGTATGTACATATATAGAGAAGAGGGAGTAGTGTAACCTAACAGATACATATTATGAAGACATTGTTCCTTTTGTTCTCATTTTAAGTCCAAAATTTAAGCCCTCTTCTATAGTTTAGAGATGGAAAATAGTTGTACTTTTACATAAATTTTCAGTAAAACACTTCACATATTAAAAATAAATTTAACTTATTGGCACCATTATCACCAAGTCCAAAAAAAATTATTTTCTGAAAACATTTCTCCTTATTTTCCCAAGGAATATATCAAAGAGAGCTGCAACAATACCTCCTATCCCACACACATGCTCTTCTATGACACGACCTTACCACTCCCCAATCAAAAGAAAAAGTCTAATTTCCCTCCTCTTGAGTCTGGACCAGCCTTACGACAAGCCTGTATTCAAAGGAATGTGGTAGTCATGACTCCTGAGCCTATATCAAAAAAGGTCATGCAGCCTCTGTGTGGTTCTCTTGGAACTCTAGTCCTATGGGAAGCCAGCTGCCACGTAAGAAGTCCAACCACCCTGAGATCATCATACTGGAGCGGCCACATGAAGACATGTTGACTAACCAAACCCAGCTGTACACCCTTCCAGCCATCTCCACCGTGCAAGTGAAGCCGTCTTGAACCTGCTACACAAGCTTTCCACCAGCTGAGTACTGCTTAGTCACCTCAGTCAGTGCTATGAGAAGGAGAAGAATCAGTTGATCCCTGCGTGAATTATTCCTGACTCACAGAATACATGTAATAATGAGAAGATGATGGTCATTTTAAGCCTGTAAGTTTCAGGACAGTTTGTTACAAAGCAATACTAGGAAAACATATCCGTGGACACTTGTAAATTGAAGCTATTATAGGTTAGGTTTTTCTTTAAAAAAAAAAAAAAAAACCTCTTTATGAGATCTCCCATAAAACAACTAAAATTATTGGTAACTTATTTACTACTCTCCCTGAAGCCTTAACCAAAACAACTTATTTGGCAGAGGATATATGGGTGGGGGATTAGGGGTAGGGGTGCAACACATGCCGGCAGGTCAGTTCTAGATAATGTCAGGCCCAGTATTCAGAAACAGAAGAGATGATTAAATCATTTGATCCAGACAGAAAACAAAGCTAAGTATATGGATAATAAAACTGACCCTAGAAACACACATTTTAAAGACACTTAAGGAATAAACCAAACCTTAATAAACTTAAACCTTAAAAGGCAAGGAGAGACCTTTCTCCCTAAAAGGATAGGTGACCTTTCCCCTCTTCTGACATCAGTCAGTGCACCTTTAGGATCATTGAAAACATTTATAAGCTCTAAATACTAAAGTAATTAAAAATAAAAGGTGCTTGTTAAATAGAATGTTTTGGGAATAGCACACTGCTACATAATTTCTATGTCATTACTGTTCAAATTAGATTATTTGTGCTTTGGGGAATTTTGCAACATCTGGCAGAAGAATGACAGCATTTGGTATATACAAACTTAGAACCTGAACATAAAGAAACCTGGGAGAATAAAATATGTCTTTGAAAGATGAGAATTTACACTGACAGATGACAGAGACTGTGCTCCCTCACACTCTCATCCAGCTTTGCCCTAGAAAAAGATAACGGCACGCAAGCTTTAATACAACTTCCACAAGCAACGTAGGTACATTTTATAAACAGATGTTCTGCCAAAGAGGAAAATGCTTCTATTTTCACCTTTTTATTATGCTTACATCTTCAAACCAACAACCTAAATGGACTTAAAATAAGAGTAATTCGGTTCAAGAATTTCTTTATTCTCAAGAGCTCTACTTGGCAGTAGAGGACCATGAAACAAATTGTAAGCATATTTAAACACTTTAACAAAATTGAAACAGATGATCTATATTTCACCATGTTTCGTGGTATTTTTCGGTATTTATGTAATATGATTTGGTGAAGGAGATATTAAATCGGAATTTAGTAGATTTAGATTCATCACTGGCTAATGTAATGACTTTCGTCAACTCAATATATATACATTGGCATCATTTCTAAACTGCCTGTCAAGTTTATCTTGCTTTATAAAGAAACAGATGTACTTCAGAACACACTGATGGTTGGCACCAACTTTACCAAGTGATTTCATTATAATTTCCCAAATGGCAGCTGTTGGAGAGAGAATGACTACAGGCAGTATAGAGCAAGACTGGTTTAAACATTGGGAAAAGAGAAGAATACTACAAAGAAAGATTACATCTTTACTTTTTTTTAACCTATTCCAATTTTTATAATACACAATGCAGCAAGAAAAAAGGGAAAGATCTGCAGGTAATACTTCGGGAGACCTTTTAGTCCAGCCACCTCATTTTACGATTGATAGATAGAACCATATCTCAGAGGGGTTAAATGATTTGTCCAATGACAGGGAGATGGCAGGTGGCAAAAATGTAGTAAGATCCCGAGTTTACCATTTCCCAGTCCTGCTCTCCTTCTAAGAATACAATACAGCCTCCTCAATGGGAAACAAGTTTCACAAATGTTTCTAACAAGAAAAGTCCATTAAAATATTGAGTGTTTGGGAAACAATAATTCATTTCTATATTTTCTAATTTCACCAAGGTGAACTTTTGTAAGGAATATCCATCATAGTCAGAGTCTAGAAATGCCCTTGCCTGGTGGCCACAGATGACAGACACCTTTTGACAGTAAGTAAAATGGAATGCAGAATGCAAACCATTAAACAAATCCATGTTTTTGCATTACACACATCTTGCAGTCACAATGAACATCAAAAGACACCCCAGTTGTCTTGTTGGATATAAAGCAATCTTTGGGAAATGGACATCCAGCAATGCCTGCATTCTGATAGGGTAAGTGAAGCTTCTGGCTCCTTCATAGTTCTTTATCCTTTCCGATCTGTGAGTATAAGGCCCCTCTCATTTTGGACAGCAATGTGTACAGGCCAAGCCTTCTGTTTTAACAGGGCTTAAGTTTTAACAGAAAAGGAAGTTATAAATTAAGGTAGTGTTAGGGTTTCATGTTGTTCCCTTACCACTGTTTTCCTGAGGTATAATCAATTAAAAAAATTTTTTTAATTTTTTCAACATTCTCTTCATTCAATTGTGAAACTCAAGGGCTCTGCTTTGGTACAGGATCAACTTAAATATACTTTCAAAACAAATATTTAGTAGTTTACAATTAAGACAGAAAATGTGTACTTAAATATATTTAATAATAAATTAGTCAATGGTTTCATGTCCAGTAACCTCTCTTCTGACATAGCACATATCCCTGTGACCAGGGGTTGACTCCGAACAAGGAGAGAAAGGAGAACTTCAAATCCCAACTCTCCCCAGCACCAAATAACAACAAAATCAAAACTTAATTTTAAAAATTAAAAATGCAGTATAAAAAGTGAGCTGTAACTCAATTCAAATGATAAAATGTATATAAGGTGTACAGCATAGGGTCCAGCTTATATGAAGAAAGGTCTAATAAATATTTTCTCAATTTAACGCTGCTTTAAGCATACAAACACATTGCTGTATAAACATTCTTTCCCACCTTCTTCCACTCCCAAAACCATTCCTAGGCACCCTTTTTAAAGTTAGTAGTGATTGTTTTGCAAAGCAATGTAGTACAAAATCTTGGCTTTGTAGCTACATTCTGAATATCATGCCCTGTTCTCTGAAAGCCTTTTTACTCCTAAAAGGCACACAGTTTCAAGCATCCCCCACTCACTGAGTGCTGCCGCTACTGATTTAACTTCCTTACTAGCTCACACCATATATGCAGGTAGAGAATAGTGGCCAAATTCTTCTGGGGATCCTTAATGTAATAATCATCTTCCACCCATACAGAAGTCAGTTCAATATTTTAAGCCCCTCAAGACAAAACACATATTGAAATTTACAAAAAATAATCAGAATACTTTGATATTTTTGGTAAAAAAAAATCCTTAACCATCCTAAAAAAAGCTACAAAGATAGTCTTTCAAATTCAAAAGTAATTATTTTAAACCAATTAACACTATAAGGTTAAGCATTAGACAAAGGTATTCTCACTACCTAAATAAGTCTATTCATATTTTATTAGAGTTCTTACCTATGGTAGTTCTTAAAATAATTGACACTTTGTTTTCTAATAGACTCTTGCAAAACTTCAGACTTGCTACCACAGAATTCTTCTCCAACTTGCATCAACCTAGTTGGACAGAAAGATTTACGTAAATTTCAGCAACATGTTTATTATAGGGAAAAAAGAGAAATACAGGTCATCTTTATTCAAAGATAACAAATCATAAAAATTTGGATGTTTGAAGAAATTCTAAAGATCACATTCATTACAGTTTACAAACATCCAAAGGGCAAAAATATTTAAACACACTCACACATAAACCTAGCAGAAATTAGACTATGAATGTTCAATTATCTTTACTTCCATTAAGTTATACATTACAACTCAGTGATTCATGATTTCATTGATTATCATGGTTCAATGAATCAAACTAAAGAATAAGACAAGATCTCAAACACTACCTGCTGATTATATCCAAAACAAAGATGAAGTCATCATATTTGAATATTGACAAATCAGTTCCAAGCAAGTAGGTTTTTACTTTTAGCTGAACATCCTATAAAAAAAAAACAAAACAATAAATATTTCAAGTAAATCCAAAATATAGAAAATAAGTTCTCAGAGCCATTTTTTGTATAGTTACACATTAAAATGAGACAGGAATAGATTCTTAACTTGATAAAAAAATATCTAGTTAGGCTAATAGTCAACATATTTAGGGTGGTATCATAGAGACAATTCCATGAACATCAGATATAAAAATAGTACAGACTTGGGGCTTCCCTGGTGGCGCAGTGGTTAAGAATCCGCCTGCCAATGCAGGGGACACGGGTTCGAGCCCTGGTCCAGGAAGATCCCACATTCCACGGAGCAACTAAGCCCGTGCACCACAACTACTGAGCCTGCACTCTAGAGCCCGTGAGCCACAACTACTGAGCCCACGTGCCACAACTACTGAGCCTGTGTGTCACAACTACTGAAGCCCACGCACCTAGAGCCTGTGCTCCGCTACAAGAGAAGCCACCGCAGTGAGAAGCCCACACACCACAACGAAGAGTAGCCCCCGTTCACCGCAACTAGAGAAAGCCCGCGCAGCAACAAAGACTCAATGCAACTAAAAATAAATAAATTAACTAATTAAAAAAAAATAGTACGGAACACAATCATCACTACTAATACACACACACATGCAAGATAAGAATTATGTCCTCATACTAGATATACTGATAAAAATCATCATTATTTGGGCATGGTTCAGTAAGCTAGAAACCCCAAAATAATCAATTCAAAAATGATTAGAATTAATAAGATATTGTGTGAAGTGTTTAAGTACAGTATATAAAAATTAACAGTTTTCATGTATACCTGGCTGAAGCACCTAAAAATGGAGAGATTTCTTTTAAAACAAATATTGAAAATACAATATACTTAGGAATAACTTTAATAAGAGCTATCAGACCTATAACAAAAAACTAACAATTCTAATGGGATACAAAAGAAATTTCCATAAATTGAGAATCAAGGGACTGAATACCTGACTAAATACTGTAAATATGTCAATTTATCCAAGTTAATGTAGGGATACAGTGAAATTCTAACCAAAATCACACACACACAAAAACTTTTCTTCTCAACAATTATTCTAAAATTCACTAGAAATAATAAATAGACAATAACCTCTTTTTTAAAAACAGCACTTTGAAAGGATGAAGTTATCAGGGATGATGGAGGACTTGTACCACCTATATTAAATATATTAAAAACGACCCCCAAAATGCTAGCAATATAGAGAAAAGTCAATAGAATAGGAAAAATAAATCAGAAACAGTGCTAATATACACATAAAAGCTTAATAAACAGCAGTAAAAACTACTGTTTTCTGATTATTTACTTTTGTCAAGCATTATACTAAGAACTTTATATATTATCTTTATTTTTAAAACTAAAACATGATAGAAAAACATTTAAAATAAAGTCAAGGATTTATCAGGAAAATATGAACAAAATAAATACAGCAATGGTAATAATAAAGCAAACTAGAATTCACTGCAAAATGCCTAAGGAGAAAAGAGCTATTTTTTTTAATTAATAAAGAGAATTATGTACAATGAGGGTACGTACAGTGGTTATTAGCATTGCATCATCAATCAACATGGCATCCGAGTATAAAAACAAAAGCTGTTAGAAATAAAAGAAAAACCTGACAAAAACTACAATCATTCCGGAAGATTAAAACTCCTCCCGCAGAACAGCACAGACCAAGAAAACCACAACCAAATAAGAATATAGATGAGAATAATACATATAAATAATAAACTGCTTTAATTTACAAAGAGAACCTAATTCCCAATACAAAGAAGAAATACATGGTTATTTTTCAAATGCCCCAGGAAGAACTTTAAAAGTGGGTGGTTTATTAGGCTGTAAAGAAAATCTCAAATTCACAAAAAGTAGAAATACTCCAACCCTAATTTTCTATAGTAAAAGAAAGAAATAATAAGCATTTTAAAACTGTCACTTCTCACGTATCAAATATTTAAAGACTAAAAAGAAAATCTTGAAAGACCAAGACTTTCATATGGTTGGATATGTAAGCTCCATGAGGTCAAGGACCATGCTTTCACCACGGTGTTCTTAAACCCACAAACAGTGCGATACACATATTATGACTGATACAACCTTTTTCCTTTAAAGGTTCTGACTGAGTCAAAATGCATGGAAAATTTGCAACAATATTCTCCAAACTGAAAAGTTTTTATAATAATTATCAAGATGATTATGATTCTGAATTTAGTTTTATGTCAGAAACATTAACTATCTTCTTATGCTTCTCAATCATTTATCATCTCTATAATAAATTTATGATGTCAATAAACTGTCACATGCTCACTTGTGCTTTGGAATTTAGCATTTCAGATATTAGAAATATATTATGGTATGTATAGCATATATTATATAACATCCCCAGTGGGGTCTAGGGCAGTATCCCAAAATAAAACACATTTATATCCCTTCAACATATGAATGTTCACCTTAATGGGATAAATAAATACTACAAAAAGCCAAACGACAATACTGGTCAGACTGTGCTATCAAATGAACTCAATTCCTGCCAGGTTTTGTCTGCCAGATGTGTTCTCAAAAAACATTTATTTTTCAGAGCTTTTGCCTTTTTCAATTGCATTGAGCTTTGTAATTTCAATTTAACAAATACTAGTGAGTTCCTAACGTACACAAAGTCCTGTGTAGAACTGGATGAGAATTGGGGTTCGAGGTGCAAAAGGGACTTGAAGTGGGTGGAGATGAAGATATTCTAAAACTTGAAACCTACAACACAATTATCTATATTCAAAAGCATGATGACTTTCATTAAACTGGCCAAACACTTAAATGATAATAGCTTTACTAAATCTTACATTTAACAGATATTCCTATATCAAGAATGACATCAGGTTGCCAGATTGAATAGAAACTAGCTATATAAAATACCAGGCCAATAATCCAAAGTACCTTGAATTACAAGAAATTCTATCATAGATTCTACAATTTCAACAAAGTATAATTAGAGCCTGTTAGAAGACTAAATTAGAAACAACTCATATCTGACACTAGAGAATGAGATTTTCCTTTCTGTTATATATAACATTCAGAAAAAAGTCAGCCCCAAACCATAATTAATGGGAAACTAAAAATTTGTTTCATATGGTCATATCAGAAAACACAAAAGGCAAAGCTCCTACCACTATCACATATTTAAATATTATAGTATAAATTCAAATAGCATATCTGCAATAGAAAGTTATCAAAAGTCAGAAGAGCACTAAATTATAACTGCTAAGTGATTCTTGAGGAAATTTATGTTTTCAGTATATATTTTCCTAAACATTTTTTTCAAAAGAAATCCTATAAAAGATTTTCAAACTAAACATCAGCTTCATTAGAAAAATAAAAAATACATTTTAAAAGACCATAATATGGTCAAAGTGTCTATCGTCTTCTAAATTTTGAAGCAGTCCAAAAAGAACAAAGTTATCATCAAAGAAATTACACTTATCTAGGAAGTGAAAATTTTTAACAAATTAACAAATCTAGTTATCTGATAACAACTAAGCTACTAAACTGCAAAAGAAAAGCCAAGGAATACACATTCAGTCAATAAATACATAAGATTCACTCAAGGCACAAAAATCACTGACTTAGAATTCTTCATTCTGTTCTAGACTCCAACCCAACTATGTCATCTATTATATAGTTATCCTTTTCCTAAAATTAATAGAAAAGGAAAAAAAACACAAACAAAATAAACAGTATCTCAATAAGAAAACAACTTCTTTAGGAAAGCACAAATCTGTTAGGTCACTAAAAGCAAAATATAATCAAGGAATATTTCCAATGGATATTTTCAAATTAAAAATTTTTCTACTGCCACTTATAGTCAAATATAATTGACAACTAAATTACAGAACTCAAATGGTAGACTTATTCCAAAGAAAAACTAACACATGATTAGACCTGCAGGGAAAACAAATACAGAAAACTTAAATACTGAATTTCTAAAACAACTTTGAATGAAGGTTTCTATTGCTTTTGTAAAAAAATAGTTTAAAAAAACCAAACCTGCCATATTCGTGTAAGTCCATGTTCTAATTTCTTTTTTATGTAGCCACGATCAAAATTTGTTTCTTCAGTACCCATCATATTACTCCCTTCTGAAAATAAAAGATGGTATACGTTTTAAAATTTGCTTCACATTTTTGTTTTCAAAAAAAAAATTTGGATTCTCATATATTGTAAGCATGTGTAAAATACAGAAAATATTCTCAATATTTATACAACCAAAACAATGTCAAAAAACAGAAATTAGGATTAAACTCATTTGATAAGACAGACAAATTCAGACTCTGAAATGTTAAGTACTTTACACCTAAGACCACTCAGCTTATACATGATTATAGCTGGGATTCCAACTTGGGTAGTGTGATCCCAGAAACCAGATTCTTAATGACCCATATACTGCCTACTGCCAGGGCATTACAGGACCAACTAACCCAATTTTCAATTAATATGCATGTTAACAAGAGTACAGAGTGCAAAACTGCTCATGTAGTGAGGCAATGATGCATACATTTTATATTTTTCATGATCCAGAATACTTTTATCCATTCCAGGTAAATAATCTAACAGTTCAACAGGTAAGATCAATGAGCTGCCTCAAAATAATTCTCCCCCTAAAAGCAACTGAAAATACACGTACACATTATATTTTAAAAATTATGCCTTTGTGCAAGTAAACTGTGCAGAACAACTGAGGATATGATCTCATCTTAGGCTAGCAAGGTATCCACTGGTAAGCAGCAAAAGGCCCTTTCATAGGCCAGGCCCCAGATACATGCCTAACGTACTTGTGACTACTCCTACAGCTTAAGCCATATCATCTGTATGGTCTGGCTATTAGGAACCCAGCAGCTCAGAGCAGTGCACCTGAGCTACAGCTTTAGTTTATTTAGAATGGTGAAGTGTTAGGACACCAGTAGTATCACTAGAGAACAACAACGGATGAACTCTAGAGGCCCTTTCAGCTGTATGAAGTTCTGTGAAGAATAACTTTTAAATTACTGATTCCTACAATTTTAGTCCTTAATGTGAATAAGAAAGGAAGAATTTCTGGTGAACAAATAACTTTTTACAGTACTAGATATTGTCACCTGACTATTAGACTGATCAGAGTCCTCAACATTCTTAAATTATACAGATTAGGGTGAAGGAATTTCAGCAAAGAGGACTAAGTATAGAAGGTTCAAATAGAGTTTTGTTTTTTTTTAATTTATTTATTTTATTATTTTTGGCTGCGTTGGGCCTTGGTTGCTGCGTACGGGCGGCATGTGGGATCTTCCTGGACCAGGACTCAAACCTGTGTCCCCTGCATTGGCAGGCAGATTCTTAACCACTGCACCACCAGGGAAGCCCTCAAATAGAGTTTTAAGTTTGAATCTATACCCCAATGAAAATGCATACAATACATAATACCTGTAAACTATTAGCCTGAAGCAAAAAGCGAGCTTCACCATGATAAGTATATATTGTCTTCTATACTCTTATATCTAAAGTATGTATTAATTTTGTTCCAAACTTTTCCTTTGGTTTCTCCTTAAATGATGTACTAGAAAAAGGAAAAGAGGTGCTGAGATATCTAAACTGGTACCATATCTAGAAAAAAAAAAATGTTGCCAAAACAAGATAAACTTTGTGGGGAAAAAATCCCTTAAGCCCAGGAATTCCCTAAGTAAAATGAAATTTTAAAAAAAAAGGGCCTATAGACATTTCATTATTATTATAATCATCTCTCTTGATCCATTTCCTTTGATGATATTAATAACAACCAGTGTAAGCACTTTCACACTTTCTCTAAACTTTATAGCAATCCTACAGGTAGATGTGTTACTACATTATGAAGCTTTTTGTTTGTTTTGTTTTCTTAACCTATCATTTTAAGTAGCAAACTGAGGCCTGGAGATGATAAAGTGACCTATTCACATTCTCGCCTTTGGTAAATGGCAGTCAAACTTTGAAGCGAGGTATCTCTGACTGCAAAGCCCATACTCCCAGAGGTAGTAGAGGAGTTGGGTTAAAATACCCAACTGGCCTAGTCTGGCCTAGAATCCTGGCTCAATGCCCCCTGTTTTCTACTTTCTCCTTTCTCTCTCTTCCTTTAAACCTCTTCCTCCCTCAACAATATTTCTAAAAGAATGAAAATCCTTCCACAGAATTTATCTTTCTTATTTTTTGCTATCTATATTTATGAGCTTCTTATGAGTTAAGATAAATATTAAACGTATGTCTTCTATACTACCAAAATCCTATGGTTAATCAAACTAAGATTTGCGCATTCCTCCACCCACACAATCACAGAAACCAAACACTTCAGAAATTAGAAGTTACTAGAATAACTTGATTGACTAGCTATATTAAACTGTATGTAATACAAAAAAACAGGTACAGTATAATTTATTTTGCCCATACTAAATACTGGTAGACTCATTTATTACTTTAAAAAGTATTTTGAATACTTAATCTTAGCTATTGTTCAAGGATAATCACTTAAGATATATAATTACATGAAGTAATTTAAACATGCCTAGTTAATATAATTTCTCAAAGATTTTCTCTTTATGACTATACCATAAACATTTAAAGTTGTATTTTGCTTGCAAAGATGGTATTTAAAAACATCATTTTTTATGAAATTTTTATGTCCTGCTATCTATTTTCAGGAAGAAAAGTATCAGTATAATTATTAATTCTTAGAATCTAGTTTTATTAGTACAACTTGAAAATTAGCCAAAAAGACTTAATATTGAACATTAGCATTAATTTTATAGTAAATTTGGACAGACCAATGTCCTACCTAGTTTGCAACTCATTTTTTTTTAAAGCTCTTTCTTAATAACTTAGTCCTAAGGTCATCACCACATATTCCTGGAAATTTGTAATACCTATCACATAAGAAGTCCTTCCGCCCAGTTAATCCCCAAAGGTAATGGAGTTTTTATAGCAGCTGAATCACTTTCTCTGGTGAACATTTAACTATGGTCATCATGGTCCCTGAAATTCTAAAAGTATAGCTGTCCCTTTTCTTTCTCCTTACTCCAGAAATACGGTGTATTTATAGTTCAGTTTTTAAAATCAAATCAAAATAATTTCCTACCAGAAGCAGAAGTAGTATCTTCACTGTCATGCTTTTCATGCCATTCCATAGTTCTGTAATAGCTGAGCATAACCTCCCACAGTGCTTTGCACAGGTCAGCAAGGCATGGAATATAGCTGTCTGGTGTAACATGCTGAAGAAAATGACAAGAGCCAACTTTCAAATTATCATGTTTAACACAAAGTTAATCAAAATGTTATGGTGTCAATCAAATGCACTCAAGAATTAGATAAGAAAATTTCTTCCACTGATATATCTAAAAAGAAAGTTCAATGGCAAGAAAATTTTGTTCAAGTAATTCCTATTTCAACATGGCTTTTTAGTATTCATTAGGAGTATCAGTCCATATACTATGAATCCACATACTACTGAATGGCAAGCGCTCTCATAACCAGGAGTGCAAACTTCCCCAAATATATTTTTTCAAAGCCATGTTCTTAGCATGAAATGCAGCTTTACACTCACCCTTGGACCCAAGTTACAACTTGCAAAAAGGTGGTCATAATTTACAAGTCAATCATTTTATTTATGTAAATTAAGTAACTGACAATCTGCAAATTCTGTAAATCACATGGATATAGATATTTCATATTTGACAAGAGCATTTTAAAATGTTTTATATAACATGGCTATGAAACAATATGTGGTCCAAAATCTTCTCCCTAAAGGAAATGCATGGATTTTTCTCCCTCTATCCTTTGTAAAAACTATCAGTTTCTCATTCTGCCCTTTTTTTCTGCAGGTAGAATAATGCCTCGATTCTATTTTGCAGGCTTTCTGTCTGTCACAGTGGAGCATCTGCTCCATCATTTGAGATTTCGTAGCATTTCTTCAATTTGTAATCAATCAACCACAACTGATCATGCTGATAAAACAGTGAAAGGCTAATAAGACTATGATGCAAGCCCTCCAAAATAAATAGCTAGTAGAAATAAGCTATATAGAAAGTATAGCTATGGTGTTATTGATGCTCAGGAAATCCCAGTTGGTAGTCGTCCTTTCTCTTTCAAAAAGTATTTTTTCTCTCCATAATGATTTCCCCCTCCTCTAAATTCCCCATTTACTAAAACATTCATTCATCAAGCAATTAATAAAAATACTAATTTGTATGACTCAGCAAGTATACTTTTGTGTAGGCATGTCAAATCTCTGAAACTCAACTAAGAAGTAGTAAAATAAAGGCGCTGTTAACCGCTGGAGTCAGGCTGCCCAAGTGGGGCTTATGCCAAGAACAGTACAATGGTTCAATCTTATAGGATCTATTAACAATCTGTCACATTAATAGGTCTAAGAAGAAAAACAAAATGATTGTCCCCAAACATGCTGAAAACCCTTTTTCAGGGTTTGACAAAATTCAACAGCCATTCCTAATAATAACTCATGAGAAAATAAAAACAGATAAACATTTCCCTAAGATGAGGAAGCTTTAGTGCATATCCACTGTGGTCAGAGAAGACAAGAATGTACACTATCTCCACTACTTTTTTTTTTTTTTTTTTTTTTGCAGTACGCAGGCCTCTCACCGCTGTGGCCTCTCCCGTTGTGGACCACAGGCTCCGGACGCACAGGCCCAGCAGCCATGGCTCACAGGCCCAGCCGCTCCGCTGCATGTGGGATCTTCCCGGACCGGGGCACGAACCCGCATCCCCTTCATCGGCAGGCGGACCCTCAACCACTGTGCCACCAGGGAAGCCCTCCACAACTTTTTAACAATGTTCTTGAGGTACTAGCCAATGCAATTAGACTAGAGAAAATGATAAGACGCAAAAGAACAGGAAAAGAAGAAATAAAACTACTTCTATCTGTAAATGACATAATATACCTAGAATATAATTCCTAGAGAATGAATGATAAAACTCAAACAGTAAAAGAATTCAGCAAAGGGCTTCCCTGGTGGCACAGTGGTTGAGAGTCCACCTGCCGATGCAGGGGACACTGTTTGTGCCCCGGTCGGGGAGGATCCCACATGCTGTGGAGCGGCTAGGCCCGTGAGCCATGGCCGCTGAGCCTGCGCGTCCGGAGCGTGTGCTCCACAACGGGAGAGGCCACAACAGTGAGAGGCCCGCGTACCGCAAAAAAAAATTCAGCAAGGTAGCAGGTTATAAAATTAACATATAAAAATAACAGAATTCATATACACAAATAATAACTATTTATAAGATACAATGAATGAGAAATCACTTATAATAAAAAAGATAAAAATTTTAGGAATAAACTTAACAAAAAATGATCCAAAATTCTATGAAGAAAACTGAAAGACATGGGCTTCCATGGTGGCGCAGTGGTTGAGAGTCCGCCTGCCAATGCAGGGGACGCGGGTTCGTGCCCCAGTCCAGGAAGATCCCACGTGCCGCAGAGCGGCTGGGCCCGTGAGCCATGGCTGCTGAGCCTGCGCATCCGGAGCCTGTGCTCCACAACGGGAGGGGCCGCAGCAGTGAAAGGCCCGCATAACGCAAAAAAAAAAAAAAAAAAACAAAAAAAAAAATGAAAGACATAAAGGTAGACTTGAACAAATAGAAAGACATCCCTCACTCTTGGTTAGCATGTCTCAACATCAGAGATGTCAGTTCTCCCTAAGTTAATTTATGAATTTACTGAGATACCAATAAAAACAATCCAGGAATAGATCTAGCCTCATATAAAAATATGGTATATGATAAAGATAGCATCTCATATCACTTAAGTGAAGACAGTCTTTTTCATTAATAGTGTTGGGACAACTGGATGGTCAGTTGGAAAAGACTAAATTAGATCTACTCCTCACACCACCCACAGGAACAAACTCCAAATGGATAAGACAGCTGAACCTAAAAAATAAAACTATACTAGCACCCAAAGAAAACATGAGTTAATTCTTCTCTCACCTTGATATAGGTAAAGGCTTTGTAATTATGACTCAAAATTCAGTGGTAATAAAAGTAAAATTTGATAAATTTTACTACATAAAAAATTTTATAAATTTTGTATAACAACAAAAAAACAACAGTAAACAAATCAAATGATAAACTTGAAAAAAGTATTCACAATACATGTCACAATAAAAAAAATCTCACATTTATAATGAACACTTAAAGATTTTTGGGGAAAAGACCAAAAATCCTATAGAAAAATGGGAAGAAGATATAAACACACTTAACAGAGATATAAAGATGGCCCTTAAATATTTGAAAACATATCCAACTTCACTCATAATAGGGCAAATGTAAATTAAAACTACAGTAAGAAACAAATTCTCACTCATCAGATCAGTGCAAATTTTAAAGCTGACCATTAACAAAGATTCTCCCCTTGACCAAACTCTAGCCGGCTCCCTGAGCCCTCTCCTTCAATAGTCCTCAATCTTGACCTACAAAGAATTGAACAAGACACTAATGTAGTTTCTAGCAGCTCACGGCCACAACCCTAGGATGACCCTAGCACCCCTTAAAGTGCTTACCTGAGAAAAGTCAAGGCTGCCAAAAGAATATGTTTGTTCCAGCTGAAACCTGAAGATAGGACCCGTCTCCCAGTCTCTGAGGGAGAAGGTGGGAGCCTAACCCAGATGGGTTTCACATGAACCAAGCCCCCTTGTTTTTTGTAATTTTTCACTTCCTTGCTTCTTCTGAGCCCCTGGCTCATCCCCCTTCCTAGTCCCTCTTTCTCCCTTTACAATGCCCAGTGACCCCTGTACAAATGGAAGCTGAGTTCAGTTCACAATGGGTTCTTTTCCCCATTACAACAGTATATTACTGATTGAAATCTGTCCATACCACTTTAATTAGTGTCCAGTTTTGTTTATCTTTGATACCATATATACTCTGTTGGCAAGGCTGTGAACAAAAAAACAGGAACTCTCATCCACTGCTGGTGGGAACGCAAAACGATACAATCCTCTGGAAATGAATTTGACATTATCTAACAAAACCACACTAACAAAACTACATGTGTATTTTCCCTTTGACCCAGCAATCTCACTTCTAGGAATTTATCCTGAAGGTGTACTTCAAACAATGTAAAAATACATATGCACAAGGTTATTCGTTGAAGGATTATCTGTAACTGCAAAATACTGGAATCTATCTAAATGTCCAAACACAGGAGATCAGCTGGATAAACTTCACACACACAAAAGAGCACTTTGCAACTGTGAAAAATGATAAGCAGACATATACATTTAAAAAATTTTTTAAATAAAACATTTTCCCTTTCATATGATACATATACATGTGAGAAAGGGAAAAGTTTTTATATATATATGTATGTCATAAGAAATAGAAAAAAATTTAATGATATATTTGCCTATCATCAAAAAAATAAACACAGTGAATATAAAGAAGAAAACACTGAAGTCAGTTACCTGTAAGAGGTGGCATGGGGAATAAAAATGGAAGGAACACAGGAGGGAGTGAAACTTCTGAGTATACCGAATTGGCTATGGGTACCTATTTGCAGAAAAATTAGAATGGCTATCCAGATTTACACATGGCTTGCAGAGATCAACACAAATATTTCTGCATATTTATGCCATAATTTGGGGTAACTTTTTATGTCGACTTTCCCTGTTTACTATTATAATTACTACCTTTACAATGAACCAGTCTTGCTTTTTTCCTTGGTTTATTTTTACCACATCATTACAACTGACATAGCTCTCATACCACACACATGTAATGAAAACCGATAATGATGCACAAGGTCAGGAAAAAGCTAAAAGCAGAGGACAAAGAAAAGCAAAAATCACAAAAACATTCTGGGCTGCAACTCAAAAATCATTCACCGGAATAAAGGTACTCTTATACAAACTTTCATAAACTCAACTTTGCATAAATTTGTGTTTATATTATGCAAATAAATTTAATCTAATTATATCCCAACATATCTTTCTGACAGATAAAAGGAAGGCAGTGTTAGTCTTATTTTTCCCAAAGAAAAATTATAACTATACAAATAATTGTGCTATAGCCCACCAATTAACTTTTATAATACTTGCCACAGTTTAACAAACCAGAAAATTGAATTGGAACTACTACCTTCTATTCTCCACCCAACCACTGTCTAGCTATATCACTTGCCTATTTATTCAAGGAAAAGGAGGTTCTTTACTGTGTTACCTCTTGACTATTTACTAAACTTTAATGGGTGTGGATGAGATTATACACACAGAAATGTTTATAGGAAATTTTTTTCAGAAAACGTTGAAATTATTTAATGAAATTATACCAAGCTTTTTCTCACCAAACTTACTCAAGTGTAAATAATTCACAAATCTAGCTAGGCCAATGCCCACGTCTAAAAGTCTCCCAAACTTATCTTCAAATATGTTCATATGTACAAACATAAGACTATGATGTACTGAGCAAGATGATTCTTACCTAAATTTATATTCTAAAATAGAAACAAATGTATAGATTCA
Source organism: Delphinapterus leucas (assembly GCF_059928025.1). Taxonomy (NCBI): domain Eukaryota; kingdom Metazoa; phylum Chordata; class Mammalia; order Artiodactyla; family Monodontidae; genus Delphinapterus; species Delphinapterus leucas. Next base: position 56,623,721 of record NC_143137.1, on the reverse strand, counting down.
TTACACTAAATACACAGAAAGTAGTTTACGAAAAAAGGCAAGGTGGGATAGATATATAAATATAGTTTTTAATAGATTTAAGCAAAAATGTGTTCATCTCTGTACTTGAAGACTATGCTGACAATAAGAGTCATTTCATGCAAATCAAAACTACAATGAGATATCATCTCACACTAGTCAGAATGGCCATCCTCAAAAAATCTAGAAACAATAAATGCTGAAGAGGGTGTGGAGAAAAGGCAACACTCTTGCACTGCTGGTGGGAATGTGAATTGGTACAGCCACTATGCAGAACAGTATGGAGGTTCCTTAAAAAACTACAAATAGAACTACCATATGACCCAGCAATCCCACTACTGGGCATATACCCTGAGAAAACCATAATTCAAAAAGAGTCATGTACCAAAATGTTCATTGCAGCTCTATTTACAATAGCCAGGAGATGGAAACAACCTAAGTGCCCATCATCGGATGAATGGATAAAGAAGATGTGGCACATATATACAATGGAATATTACTGAGCCATAAAAAGAAACGAAATTGAGCTATTTGTAATGAGGTGGATAGACCTAGAGTCTGTCATACAGAGTGAAGTAAGTCAGAAAGAGAAAAACAAATACCGTATGCTAACACATATATATGGAATTTAAGAAAAACAAAATGTCATGAAGAACCTAGGGGTAAGACAGGAATAAAGACACAGACCTACTAGAGAATGGACTTGAGGATATGGGGAGGGGGAAGGGTAAGCTGTGACAAAGCGAGAGAGAGGCATGGACATATATACACTACCAAACGTAAGGTAGATAGCTAGTGGGAAGCAGCCGCATAGCACAGGGAGATCAGCTCCGTGCTTTTCGTCCACCTAGAGGGGTGGGATAGGGAGGGTGGGAGGGAGGGAGACACAAGATGGAAGAGATATGGGAACATATGTATATGTATAACTGATTCACTTTGTTATAAAGCAGAAACTAACACACCTTTGTAAAGCAATTATACTCTAATAAAGATGTAAAAAAAAAAGAGTCATTTCATTTTAAAGTTGGACTCCAGAAACCACTTTCCCCTATACTGTGCAATCAACTAGTGTCAATTCTCAAAGCAACAAATGCTTCTGATGCCTTTAATACCTTATCACTAAAATCATTCATAACTAGTGCTCTCTCGTTAATTTATAAAAATCACCTCCAAATTTCAAATAGAGAAACTTATTACACAGACATGTGTGAACCATAACTATAACAAGACAGATTCAAAGAAACCAACAAATAAGCAAATAATTGTATAAGTAGTCAGAAAATAAAAGGCAGGCCAAGAAGAGAATCTGAGTTTCTGAATTACAACTTCCACTTAGACATCAATCCTTCTTCACACCAGCAGAGCATAACAGAAAGAGAACTAGACAAGAAATTGGAAGCCCTGCATCCCAGCCAGCACCAATTCTACAACTTACCAGTCACATGCCCTTAGATAGTAAACCACTCTGGGTATCTTAGGTTCACCTTTCATGAAACAGTGTTAGAGATTCCTGGATCTGCTACCTCTTCATTGGTTTAATCCATTCACTTATTACTAGATACCTAACACTGTAACTCAGTTCGAGTCCCAATTAACAGGTGATTCATTTAGTATAAAACCAGGAATACCAAGGCAGAAGAGTGCCATATTGCAATTCCAGTTCAATGTTCTTACCACATAGCAATGATAGCAACGAAAGCCTTGAATTAAGCAATTTAGAAAATATTCACACAGTGAGACACCCCAAAGAACTAAATAGCATGTCTTAAAATTTTTTTAAGAATATATGGGAAATAGAGGGCTTCCCTGGTGGCGCAGTGGTTGGGAGTCCGCCTGCCGATGCAGGGGACACGGGTTCGTGCCCCGGTCCGGGAAGATCCCACATGCGGCGGAGCGGCTGCGCCTGGGGACCATGGCCGCTGGGCCCGCGCGTCCGGAGCCTGTTGCTCCGCGGCGGGAGAGGCCACAGCGGTGAGAGGCCTGCGTACCGCAAAAAAAAAAGAATATATGGGAAATAGAAATTTACTTATCAAACATTTCTCTGTGTTCCAGAGCTATTTTCCACTTCCATTCTAAAGCTAGTAGTACCAATTTATTCAGGAAAGGTTGAGAGGTGAAAAGAAAAGAGGAAAAAGGTGTAGTATTTCAGAACTATCAAAAATCATGCAGAAAAGGAGGAATATTTTAAGTAACCTAGTTTTTTTTTTTTTTGTAACTCACAACCTCCATACAGGTAACATACATGTCTAGTAACCAGTGATCACAGGTAACAAATATCCTGGGGGGTCAGGATTTAGAGAAGATTCACAAATCCAGATGTTACAATGCAAAAAGCTCAACACAGCATTACAACTAACCTTCACTATTCAAACATCAAAAGTCACTCCTTAATCAAATCTTGATTAACACTTTCACAGAATCCACAGATCTGATTTCCAATCTCATCACTATCAGTTAAGAGTAAAACTTTGTACCTCTCATCTCTACTATTAACCATCCCAACCAACCTACCAGGTCAAAATTAAAATCATGAAGTTAGCTTGTTAAAACCAGCAACATCTCAGCCTTAATTATAAATAATAAATTTAATAAGAATCTAGAGGCCATTTTCACAGAACAGTGTAAATCCAGAAATGAATATATGCAGCCTTTTCAAACCTGAAGCACACAATGAAAAAAATGTCACCTTTTGAAAGTTGCTTCGGTGCAAAGTGGTAAATATGGAAAAAAGAGGCCGCTAAATTTAGCCTTTTAGTTCACATTAATTTACTTTTATACCCATCAGAAATCTCTATTACCAATTACCTCCAAAAATTTCAGGAAGATGATTTTTTTATATTAAAACATCAAAATAAAAATTCTTAGGAGTATCCTTAAAGTATTATTATGCTCTTGTTTCACTTTGATTTATCACTCTAATCACATCCTGACAAACATAAAGGGAGCAGACGTTTGGCATCCTCTCAGAGATTTAAAACTCGTAGTGCTGCCATCCCCACCCCCATCCAAACACACACACACACACACACTCACTAGTAGATGGATTTCAAAGAAAACAACAAAGGCTTATCAGAATCTTTAGATGAATGCTATTAGCACAGTGAGCTCACATCACCAGAAGCTGCTGGAAAGGACTACTGTTTAGCTGGGAGGTTTCTGGAAATATGTTGCAGGTCAAAACAGCACTAGGCCCAGGGAGCTAAAAATATCTCTGGGAAGGCTGAACTCTGGACCTAAATAAGTGGCTGGGCCAAGCAATTACAAGATCTCTCCAACCTCTAATTACTTCTGTAAGGACCAAGCTGTACAAAATATGAATAGCTTAGGTACTTTCTAATCATTGGAAATCAGAGTGGTGCTCAGTATAGTGAACTGGATGGCACATATTTGGGCATGGGTCCCAACTCTGTGACTTACTTGGTCATGACTCCAGCATTTCACTTCATGTATCTAATGCCAAGGGATAAAGCAAATAACCTAGAGTCTCTCTGAAGCTTTAAAAACTATGACTCTCCATAGGTAAAACACGCATATGCTATAGCAAAACTTTCCTTATACTAAACTAGATTCATTCATAATTTAAAAACATGAAGTCTGAGCCACAACAATCAGAGAAGAAAAAGAAATAAAAGGAATCCAAGTCAGAAAACAAGAAGTAAACTGTCACTGTTTGCAGATGACATGATACTATACATAAAAAAATCATAAAGATGCCACCAGAAAACTACTGGTGCTGATCAATGAATTTGGTAAAGCAGTAGGATACAAAATTAATGCATGAAATCTCTTGCATTCTTACACACTAACAACGAAAGATCAGAAAGAGAAATTAAGGAAACAATTCCATTTATCAGTGCAACAAAAAGAATAAAATACCTAGGAATAAACCTACCTAAGGAGGCAAAAGACTTGTATGCAGAAAACAAGTAAGATAATGTAAGATAATGATGAAAGAAATCAAAGATGACACAAAGATGGAGAGATAAACCATGTTCTTAGACTGGAAGAATCAATATTGTGAAAATGACCAAAATACCCAAAGCAAGCTACAGATTCAATGCAATCCCTACCAAATTACCAATGGCACTTTTCACAGAATTAGAACAAAAATTTTTTTAATTTTTATGGAAACACAAAAGACCCTGAAGAGCCAAAGCAATCTTAAGAAAGAAAAACAGAACTGGAGGAATCAGGCTGCCTGACTCCAGACTAAACTACAAAGCTACAGTAATCAAGACAGTATGTATGGTACTGGCACAAAAACAGAAATATAGATCAATGAAACAGGATAGAAAGCCCAGAGGTAAACCCACGCACCTATGGTCAACTAACCTAAGACAAAAGAGGCAAGGATATACAATGGAGAAAAGACAGCCTCTTCAATAAGTGGTGCTGGGAAAACTGGACAGCTACATGTAAAAGAATGAAATCAGAACACTTCCTAACACCATACACAAAAATAATCTCAAAATGGATTAGAGACCTAAATGTAAGGCCAGACACTATAAAACTCTTAGAGGAAAACATAGGCAGAACACTCTATGACATAAATCACAGCAAGATCCTTTTTGACCTCCTAGAGAAATGGAATTAAAAACAAAACTAAACAAATGGGACCTAATGAAACTTCAAAGCTTTTGCACAGCAAAGGAAACCATAAACAAGACGAAAAGACAACCCTCAAAATGGGAGAAAATATTTGCAAACAAACCAACGGACAAAGGATTAATCTCCAAAATATATAAACAGCTCATGCAGCTCAATATTTAAAAAACAAACAACCCAATCCAAAAATGGGCAGAAGACCTAAATAGACATTTCTTCAAAGAAGACCAACAGATGGCCAAGAAGCACATGAAAAGCTGCTCAACATCACTAATTATTAGAGAAATGCAAATCAAAACTACAATGAGGTATCACCTCAAACCAGTCAGAATGGCCATCATCAAAAAATCTACAAACACCAAATGCTGGAGAGGGTGTGGAGAAAAGGGAACCCTCTTGCACTATTGGTGGGAATGTAAATTGATACAGCCACTGTGGAGAACAGTATGGAGGTTCCTTAAAAAACTAAAAATAGAACTACCATACAACACAGCAATCCCACTCCTGGGCATATACCCAGAGAAAACTGTAATTCCAAAAGATACATGCACCCCATGTTCACTGCAGCACTATTTACAATAGCCAGGACATGGAAGCAACCTAAATGTCCAACAACAGAGGAATGGATAAAGAAGATGTGGTACGTATATACATTGGAATATTACTCAGCCATAAAAAGGAACAAAATTGTGCCATTTGCAGAGACATGGATAGACCTAGAGTCTGTCATACAGAGTTAAGTCAGTCAGAAAGAGAAAAACAAATATTGTATGCTAACACATATATGTGGAATCTAGAAAAATGGTACAGATGAACCTATTTGCAAAACTGAAATGGAGACACAGACGTAGAGAACAAATGTATGGACACCAAGGGGGGATGTGGGGAGTGGGATGAACTGGGAGATTGGGACTGACATATATACACTACTATGTATAAAATAGATAACTAATGAGAACAGACTGTATAGCACAGGGAACTCTACTCAGTGCTCTGTGGTGACCTTAATGGGAAGGAAATCCAAAAAAGAGGGGATATATGTATACATATAGCTGATTCACTTTGCTGTACAGCAGAAACTAACACAACATTGTAAAAAACAAAACAAAACAAAAAACACAACAACACAAACATCTTGGTGAAAAAAGTCATTCTCATCTCCCAGGCATTTTATCATTAATACTAAATATGTATTTACACATGAAGACATATGTAATATGTATGGTATGAATGATGCCAACTTGGAACTAAGTAACTAGCACCCTCTAAATTGTGAAATACACAGAAGGGGGCTCCTTTACTACCATCCTCAGTTTTGTCTAATTGCTGCTAAATGGCCTTAATCAAATGGAAAGCTTAATACTATAAAACAAGCAAAGCTTGTGTTATCAGAATATATAATTTATCTTTCAAAGTTTCAAGTAATAAAATGCTGTGAAACCCTATGCTAAGATTATCACCAAAAATGGGCAGTATTTAAATGTAAAAAGACCAATTAAGAATATGGTTTCTTGGCAGGTTTTGAGAATGGCTTTTACCAGTAAATTATTTTGTTTCTGCTGGTAGCTGTGTACCACGTGTTAAAAATAGGTTGGCTCTTTAACATTCACCCCCATCCTACACACACACACACAAAATCACCCAGCAGTCTAAGTTACATTGATAGTTTTAAGGGTTCATAGACTTGGGCATCACATCTGAGCCAGTTTCAAGTGACTAGAAAACCCCTTCACTTCCAGCCAAGAGAGGGAAAGCTGGTTACTCAGATAACATCAGCCCAAAGCATGTTCTCCATAGGCACTCATTAGTTCCAGCGTATGGCAGAAACCACCAAATCATCATACTTGGTTGAATCCAGTTAAACCAAGCCAGACAACCTACTGTTCCTTTCACTTGCCCTATGCTCTTCTTTCATGCCATTGCTCAGGTTATTTCCTCTGTATCCCTGTACTCAGCCACATACATCGTGCTTCTTGAAATCCAAAACCAACTCAAAACTTGCAGGCTCCTCTTTTGCCTCCTTAAACCCTTAAAGAACTATGTTGATCCCACTGACACTACTGTATATGTTGTTTGAACTTTTCTTATTCTACCTCTGATCATAATTAATATGACCTTACTAGGTTTCAAACTCTTTATAACCATATTTACCCTTGCTGAGCTGAACCCATTACTTGACTGATTAACAAAAGCTGGGTAATGACAAGGGAAACTGGTTTACACTAAGTCAGAGCACTAAGAAAGTGGAATCTTGCATCTTCTACCAGCATCCATGAAACAGTAACAGGCTAGCTTGTTAATCTGCAAGTAGGATAAAATTTCAGACCCTTCACAGTTCTTGACAATCCAAAGAGTAAATGGCAGGGAAAAAGGAAGAGACGGATAAACTTTCCTTATCTTTTGATCATTAAGTTTTGAATATTTAAAATTACCAAAACTTATTTTTTATTTTACCTTAAATATTTAGAAACCAATATATAACTCTTATATTTAAAAAATATATATAACTCATATAAAAAATTAGCTGGGTGCTACTATATAAGTGATAAGAATGTGACATCTGAATTCTTAGAGTATTTTAAAACTGATCTGATAAAGCAATCAAGTAAATAGCATTATTCCTCCAACTGAAAATGTTTCTCTAGTAAGAAAGGAAAGGTCCACTCACCTATCCAACCAAATCAACCAAATTAACCTCAACAATCAATTAAATGTCCCTGTTTAATTTCCTTCACATGCTAAATATGCTTGAGTGACAAGCTACATAAATTAGTATTGATATGCTACCTTCTGGTATCTGACAATTAAGCTATTAAACATAAAATAATCAGCATTCATGTGCACAGGAAAAAGGATAAAAGCAGACACTACTGATGAGGAGCATAAGTTGAAACACACTTTCTAGAGGGCAATTTTGGAAATATAAACCAAAGCCTTTGGCAATGCAATTTTATTTTTCATTATTTATCCTAAAGAAATAATTAATGATGTGTGCAAAGATTTAGCTTTAACAATATTTACTACAGGGCTTCCCTGATGGTGCAGTGGTTGAGAGTCCGCCTGCCGATGCAGGGGACACGGGTTCATGCCCCGGCCTGGGAAGATCCCACATGCCACGGAGCGGCTGGGCCCATGAGCCATGGCCACTGAGCCTGCGCGTCCGGAGACTGTGCTCTGCAACGGGAGAGGCCACAACAGTGAGAGGCCCGTGTACCGCAAAAAAAAAAAAAAAAAAAAATTTTACTACAGTGTTATTTATATTATTTCCAACTTTTGTCATTATGAACAACAAAGAATAAGAAACTGGTTAATTAATCCACAGGATCTCTTACAATGAAGTACTGTCAAGCCACTAAAAGGTATGTGCATAGCATATTTACTGAAATGAAAAATTGTTTATAAAGCAGCAAGTGGAAAAAAATGTTCTAAATCTCTGTGTACAGCATAATCCTGCTTTAAAAAGCTATTTGCTTATATACACATTAAAAGAACCAGCTCTGCATACAGAAATATTATTTTTTATTTTCTTCCTTTGCTTATCTGTATTTTCCTACAATCAGTGTTTTAGGTGTATAATTTAAAATACATGTATTTTAAGAGTAAGTATATTAATTAACGATTGCTGAATTTGAGCGACTACTTATATAATCAGTATTCTAACTCCATAAAGACTGTGAGTGATATAAAAACATATAAAGAGACTAGTTTAAGTCGTCAGAAAACAGAAAAAGGATAAGGAGGCAGTTAATTCTACAGAAAACCCAAAACAAGATGGTTACTACAAATGAACATTAAATTTAGCACTGAAATTCCTGGCAGCTTATCATCATAGAGAGTCTGTATACTCTCATACTATTTGATAAGAGAAAATAGCTTTTTGTCTCAAAAGAGGAAATTTCTCTAGGCTCTTATATGAACATCAAAATAAACTATACCTTCAACAGAGATCTTACTAAAAATATTTATTGACCCTTAAACTGCCACTGAATTACAATTCAATATCAAGAGGTAGTATTTATAAGCATCAAAAATTTAAAAACTAGAAGAATGGAACATTTGATGAGCCTTTAGTTGGTCTTTCTATGATGTATGCATGTAAAAAACCTGTAAAAGTACATGGCATGGAGAAAGTGCTCAATGTTGGTTTTCTTTCCCTCTCACTTAATCAAATCTGAAAATTGATTAACACTGCACAAGTTAGAGACGAAGAGGTCAATCCAATATACTTAAGAAACATTTACTAAACACCTCCAATGTGCCAAAAGGAGAAAATACATATTGAAATTATTTCAGAAAGCTTTTTCTAAAAGAAACATTACATTTTCCCCCAAAGTATTATTACATTATCAAGTTCATTTCAAAAACAGAACTCAGGGGCTTCCCTCGTGGCGCAGTGGTTGAGAATCCGCCTGCCGATGCAGGGGGCACGGGTTCGTGCCCCGGGCCAGGAGGATCCTGCGCGCCGCAGAGCGGCTGGGCTCGTGGGCCGTGGCCACTGAGCCTGCGCGTCCAGGGCCTGTGCTCCGCGATGGGAGAGGCCACAGCAGTGAGATGCCCGCGTGCCGCAAAAAAAAAAAAACAAAAAAAAAAAACCACAACTCAAAACTCATTAAAAGCATTTCGAAATGAACAGTTGAAAAATGGTTGAGAACACTGCAGCCAGCTTAGCCAGCTCTATTATCATAAAATTAATCAACAGTACCCTAATTAACATCTTGAAATAAGCTCCCAAGGGAAACCCATCAGCCTGCCAAAAAAAATGTTAAAAAAACATTTTTTTTAAAAAACTGATGCATACTTCATAAACTTTCAAAAAACCTACAAAATGTTTCTCTACGAGGTCACTAAATAAAGAGCTTCCACTTGGTGTCTTTAAATCTCTCCACAAACTGGTGTGAACATGTAGGGTACATCAATGTATTGATAAACGCAATCACAAAGAGGCTTTTTAATCAGATAAAATAACCACTATGCCCCTTTACATTGGCCCTTGCCAGAAATGAGATTTAATTCTCATTTGAAACTTTTGCTTCTAAGGAGTAGTCCTTTACTTGTGCTTCAATATAATGTACATATTTTTTAAAAGAGCCTAAATTACTGATCTAAAAACTCTTAAGTCGATACATTCAAGAAAAAACAGGAAACTAGACAAAGATAAACTATAAAAAGAAAAATTGTGCCTTTAAATCACTTAGAAATTACAGTTTAGTAAAGAAAGTACATTCAGTTACAAAATGACTTCAAAAAGTTCAAAGTCAACTAAACTTTTAAACTTAGAGCAATGGTGACAGAACACAAATGGCAGACACTTCATAATGGGACAGTATGCTGCTGGCCTTAAGAATGCTGAAGTTCTCTGTTTATCAGAGAAAATAAAAAACAGAACACTAATTTTGCCCCAGGTTTCTTTGTAAAGGAATGTCCAAAAAGATGGAAAAAAAAGGAGTTCAATTTCATTCTAGCCCATTTAGTAATAGACTGACATCTGTCAGTGGTTTAAAACAATACTGTGGGGCTTCCCTGGTGGCACAGTGGTTAAGAATCTGCCTGCCAGTGCAGGGGACACGGGTTCGAGCCCTGGTCCAGGAAGATCCCACATGCCACAGAGCAACCAAGCCCATGTGCCTCAACTACTGAGCCTACGCTCTAGAGCCCACGAGCCACAACTACTGAAGCCCGCGTGCCTAGAGCCCGTGCTCCGCAACAAGAGAAGCCACCGCAATGTGAAGCCCGCACACCGCAACAAAGAGTAGCCCCCGCTCGCTGCAACTAGAATAAGCCCACGCGCAGCAACGAAGACCCAACACAGCCAAAAATAAATTTATATTAAAAAAAATTTATAAAATAATACTGTGAATAAGAACAAGCAGATGATTATCTCTTTCCATTTCCAATCTCTTTCCATTTAAAGGAAACAAAATGTTCCCCTGTTTACAGAAACACTATCCCTCTATCAACTCTGATCAGTATACTATTTCATTTATTTCAATCTTTTTTTATTTTAGCTTCTGTGATTATTACTCATAACCATTATCACTGTTTTCAAGTGCTCAGCAAACGGACAGAAAGGCTACTATAACCAGACCCTGTGCTGAGCAGAGGGGATCAACAGTAAGATCCGTTGCCACATTCCATAAGGCAGAGGGCCTGGTCTTTTCAAAAATGGGATGCCATGAAAAATATAAGAAGGGGAAGTGATTGTCTAAAATAAAAGACATGGACATATATACACACCAAATGTAAAATAGATAGCTAGTGGGAAGCAGCCGCATAGCACAGGTAGATCAGCTCTGTGCTTTGTGACCACCTAGAGGGGTGGGATAGGGAGGGTGGAAGGGAGACTCGAGAGGGAGGAGATATGGGGATATATGTATATGTATAGCTGATTCAGTTTGTTATACAGCAGAAACTAACACAGCATTGTGAAGCAATTATACTCCAATAAAGATGTTAAAAAAGAATAAAAGAATAAAAATAAAAGAGCTAAACTGATACAAACTACCATATATAAAATAAACAACAAGGTTCTACTGTACAGCACAGGGAACTATATTCAATAGCCTGTGATAAACCACAATGGGAAAAAATACGGAAAGAACATATATACGTATAACTGAATCACTTCTCTGTGCAGCAGAAATTTTAAATCAAGTATACTTCAACACAAAATTTTAAATCACTTATTTCAATTTTTAACATTATATTTAAACTTTTATCTATGATTAAGGACTTCCTTCAAAATACTGCTACTATACAGAGAAAACCAACTGCCCAAATGCCTCGGCTCTTCCTTCTCACTTCCAAAATCTGCCAGTCAACACCATGCACATATATCCTGGGGGCTCTGTTGTTTCTTTCTTACCTGACACTCGGTTGCCACATACGCTCCTACACCAGTATTTCATCAATAATTATTATCAGTTAATTTTAATTAGGGCAAAAATGATTCCCAATTGCCATATATTGAAAAATTAAGAATTGTACATCCTAATACAAGGCTCCTTCACAAATCACCTCACTTGCCTGAGTTATGCCATTCCAGATCCTTGATATGTGTTCTCACCAGGAAAACATATTTAAGTTTCCTTCCATCAGCTTATTGATTGAACATCTAAGGCTTCCTTCCATTTTTCCTCTACTGAGCTAACCACTTTAATTTACAGAACTCAGTTACTAAAAGTCCACATCTTTTCATCAAACTAAATAAATAAATCTGATATGAGATAATCTCTTCCTAATCTTACCTGGTTTAAATAGGTCAAATATAACTCAATACTATAAAACAAATTAAAACCTACTTAGGCTTATAAGAGATATTCACATCCCTGTCTGCCAGTAACAGCACCGACTTAAATACTTCCAAGAAGCCTGAGGTAATTTCTAAACGTCCTTAATTTTTTTATCAGGAATAGTGCCAAAGAAAGTGGGCCACCTTAAAATGCATCATATTCTTCATCTCATTATTCAGCTCCTCTAAGTCTGTTCTTTCAACATTAAAGAACCTATCATACCTAATTCTGTTAATAAGTATCAAACAGAATTCATGCTTTACCAGGCTTCCTTTAAAAGCAAATAGCACCCCCATTCTCCTAGAGGTTCATCATTCTCTTTCCCTCACACTACATCAATCCATCAGCAAGAACAATTCGAAAGGAGAACCCAACTCAGTTCACTTCGCACCTGTGGATTATATTACCTACAGACCTATGTATCTTTAAGAATGAAAAAGAAAAATTGGTTACAGATGCTGACAGAAGCAACATTTATACACATGAAAAGACTGATTGAAAGTATGTAAGGAAAATCAGATGATTTCCTTACAAAATCAGATGTAAGGAAAAAAAGATGATTGCTTAAAAGCACCCTAGATGCTCACAGAAGAGAGTTAAGACCCTGAGACAGAGGGGTACAAGAAGCTATAAGAGGGGAGAGAGTCCATTTAGAAGCAACCGCACTCCACAGATCTGTACCATCTCATCAACCTTTACTCTTTATGTGACTGAATCTTCCAGTTTCTCTATGAGGAAAAGAATAATATGGGAGAAAAACTGTTTGCAAACATATCTTCAAATAGTAGGCTCTAAAATAAATGAAATATAAACTTAAAAACTAAAATAGATATGAACAATAATTAAGTTATGACATACCGTACAGAGATCCTTATATTGCAGCTTTTGGAATTTTGTATCTGTGTTTCCTGCACATAGTTCCACATAACCAAGAACAACTTGAAACACAGTATTATGAATGGCTTGGGTGAAGTGCATATGAAGTTGATCCATTGCTGTCTATGGAAAGAAAAAACATACAACATAATCTCATATTATTAAAATAAATTTCAACAGATTTTAAAAACACAGGAAAAAAATCTTTACCAATTTTAGCTACAGCACGAATAACTATTATACACAGAATTATAAGTGTTGATTATTTGCAAATAAGCCTGCAAATAACCAGAACATCATACCACTAAAGATAAACCTGAATTATGAACACTGCTCTGTTGCTCTGTATTTATCACTGGTACCCATCCTACCTTTTCCCAAACATGTCATGCATAATCACACCTTTGGATGCCTTCTGCCATCATTCCTTTACATTGTTCAGGATACTCAATGGTCATCTTCTCCGAGAAGCCTTTCCTGACTATCCTATATAAATCAGTACTTTGCATCACTCTATCCACTTACACTAATTTATTTCTTTAATGTTTGTCTCCCTCGCTAGAAGGTAAGATACATGAGGGCCTATATCCAGGTGCCTGGAGCAATGCACATAGTAGGTACCCATAAATATTTAATGAGTAAAAGAATTCATCTAATGGGGGAAATCAGAAGTTATAGTTGTATTTTCAAAGGTCTTTAAACATGTCCCTCGAAATTACCAAATGTCTTCCTTCTAGTATTTTTCCCTAGGTATAGCTTCAGATATAAAAACTAATAAAGTACAATAAATAACCAAACTTCTTTATTCTTATTATAAAATGTAAATAGAGTTTAAATAGTTTGGTAAAGTCTTCAATTTCCTTCTAAGACAAGAGACCATTTAAGGGAAGAAAACATTTACACCTATCATGTTTGGATGTTCTCTAGAAAAATGTATAATCCTATATTTGCAGAAGATATAATTAATTTTCAAACTGTGGCCTCTACTTCAAATTTTTCAAGGAAGCCCTTGAGAAGTAAGAGTATGTAAAGCCATGCATCATGGGAGCAGTGAGGACATTCTGAGGATAATAGAATCCTTTGAAAAATCTGATAAATGCAACGGACCTGTTTTACAACAAATGTACACAATGCACAAAAGTTTACATACCACTTTGAGGGAGTCATGATGGCTCATCTAGGAACCACGAGGCTCCAAATTTAGAAGTTCTTATTCGGGACCAAGAGTTGAGGTAAAAAAGACTACAATTCTCTCCCACTGAATTATCTCATAATATACTTTTTAAAAAACCTACATAGAATGGTGAAAATATTAAACTTGAGAAACACTTCATAGTTTAAAACAGACTTCTGTAATGGTTTTTTTTGTTGTTTTTTTGCGGTACGCGGGCCTCTCACTGCTGTGGCCTCTCCCGTTGTGGAGCACAGGCTCCGGACGCGCAGGCTCAGCGGCCATGGCTCACAGGCCCAGCCACTCCGCAGCATGTGGGATCTTCCCGGACCGGGGCACGAACCCGCGTCCCCTGCATCGGCAGGCGGACTCTCAACCACTGCGCCACCAGGGAAGCCCCTGTAATGTTTTAATCACACTACACACACTCTAAGCCTATGAGATCATGTTATTATTGTTAATACAACATAAAAATTTACTTTGTTCAATGAAACTTTTTAAGCACTCTATATTAATAATAATATTCAAACTTAAGCAATCATGAAGATCAACAGATTCCTGATTAAGAAAAAAGAAAACATCCTTTCAAAACTAACCTGTGTTTTTCCAAGAAGTCGATAAGCTTGTTGAACCTTGGTATAATGGTTAATGTCAAAATTCTTGCAGATTTTGGACAGAGCAACATCCAGCTGTTCCTGTATAATTAAAAGAGGAGGCAAGAGGTGGTTAAGGAATTATATTTTCAAGGTAGTAAGAAGAAAATATTAAGTAAAACTAATTTTTCACTTTTAACTAATATCTAAACACATTTACTATTACACTGGATTTAATAGTCAAAAACAAATTTAAATAAAAATATAAATAAATTATAATTCTTATTACCAGCTATACTCAAGTTTATTGAGATGTTATTAATATATGAGTTTTTTTAAAAAAACATGCCTAGTGTCTCAAGGGACACAAAATAATTATCATAGTCTCTAAAGGAATTTTAGTTTTTAATTTTACTTAACTATGTTTCCTCCAGCATCTGCTAAAATCTTACAATTATATGAACTGAGTTTGTAGGACTACTGAAAAATAAAACAATCCTTCTGTAAATCACTGAAAAGCAATGATAATTTTCAAGAAAACTACATTGACCTTAAAAGTACATACCTCAAGGTACTGCCCTTTCATATCTAAATGTACGAACTTTGTTTATGGGTTTCTATCTCAATGATTTCAAGATAAATATTATTCTGTACTTATACAGAAAATTATAAGAATGAAAGAAACTGAGCTTTGAAAGAAAGTCCTCATTAAAATTTTCACGTGATTATTTACTTAAGGGATTTTCAAAGCAGTTCTATTTATGTTTATCAAATAAACTGTCATTCTTACAATTAGGAAATAATTGCATTTATGATCAAAAACTACTTTCACAAAAGTCATTTGAAAGTCTACCCTCAACTTTTCTAAGTACTCTCATCAGGAAAACAATAAAATAAAGTATCAGAAGAAACCAAATAATTCTTATTAAATTTATTTAAATGAACACTCTGCTTTGCAAAGATTCTGAGGAAAGAGATGAACTCTGAATAAATGTAGGAGGAAAAGGCTTTATGCTCACAATGACATAGCTTTTCCTTTCCAGTTTCTACATATTTGATGAATTGTATGAGATATTATTATGAGGTTTAGGAATTTAGGAGGGTTATCATCAGCCAATAATCATTCTTAAATAAATAAACTCACTAAACTAAAAAGGAGTAGCAGTTGATAATTAATACATGGTTAAGTATTTTGCCTATAGTTTACATGAGAACACACCTATGACTAACAGTTTAGGGATCTTGCTGGATATGGTAATATTTTCAAATACTCTTTTCAGATCCCACAATTCCTAAAGTATTATTGAGAGTACAAGTAAATTACCATTAACTTGACCATGCACAGATATTCCAAATGAAAAACACAAAGTATAGTGATGTAGAAACACTAATAACATGAAAGTCAAAACATAAGATGCATCTATGCTATTCAAAAACCTCTGAAAAGAAAAAGTCATTTAACTTAATATATAATTCTTCTTACCTCAATTTGCTCTAAAGTATCTTGCAGCTTTGAATTCAGTTCACTATTAAATAAAACAGATTTAGGTGTGTCAATCTTTAAAAGAGACAAACTGAATAATTAAATGCACAGATCAATAGTATGAGCAGTAAGTTGTGCTGCTGATCCTACAGACAGTACAAAAAGGCAAGAAAAATAAATAAAAGGAAAAGAATTAGAAAGGAAGAAACAGAAGAGTCATCACTAGCAGCAACAGGGTTGTGTGGGCAGAAAATCCTGAAGAATCTATAGATAAAACTAAGAATTTAAGAATTAAATACTGATAGCAAGTTTTAAAGATAATAAGTTTAATATAGATGAAAAGTAAAATGTCAAAAATAAAATTAATCCCTATATATTAGAAACAAAGAATTAGACAATGAAATTTTTAAAAATACAATTTCAAAAAACCAAATACCTGGGAATAAATCAAATAAAAAATATACAATACAAAGTACAGCTAAAATAAAGATGACAACTACATAGAGGTATATACCATGTAAACAGACTAAAACCTTCAATATTGTTGATATCAGTTCTCACCAAAATGATCTCTAATTCTAATCAAAATCCCAGAAGGCTTTTTAATGTAGAAACTGACAAGCCGTTTCTAAAATTTATGTGGAAACTCAAAGGGCTAAGACCAGTCAAGAATACTGTGAAGAACAATGCTGTAAGACATACACTAAAATAGGTTAAGGCTTATTATAAAGTTACAGCAATAAGATAGTGTGGTACTTATTATAAGGATAAACAGAACAACAGAACAGAATAAAAACAAAGGGTAAAAGCCTTAAGCAGATACTTGACAAAGGAGATATCCCATTGGCCATAAAACATATAAATATGCACTCCATCAGGCATTCAGGAAATGCAAATTAAAACTGCAATAAGACACTATAACAAACGACCAGAATGGCTAAAAATATTTTTAAAAAATTAAAAATGACATCAACAAATGTTGGCAAGGATGTAGAACAAAAGGAACACGCAATTCAATCCTGGAGGAAGGGAAAACTGATAGCACCTTTTGGGAAACTGTTAACACCTAAAACTCAACACACAAATACTCTATGTCCCAGAAGTCCTAGATATGTATCTTTCGTAAGTGCATACACAGTCCTTGCAGCATTATTTGTAATAGGCAAAATGAAGCAACTCAATTGTCTGTGAACAATTAAATGGGTAAAGTGAGATATATTTATGATGAAATACTATAGCAATGAAAATATACTACCTGAATCTCAAAAACATAATATTGGACAAAAAGAAGTCAGTTTGTATAAACGGACTCATACAGTATGTACATTTTAAAGTTCAAAACACGCAAAACTTCTGTCACAGAAGCCAGAACACTGGTTACCTTGGGAAAATAATGACTGGAATGGGGCATGAAGGAAGTTTCTGGGGTATTAGAAATGTTCTAGTTCTGTTTCTGTTTCTGGGAGGTAATTACACAATTATGTTCACTTTGTAAAAATATATTGAGTTATACACTTAGAATATGTGATTGAATTTGATTTTTTTCCCCTTTAATTCTCCCTAGGTCAGTTTTTTAAAACACTGATATTATTTGAATTATAATATCCCAATATTAAAAAAGATCTGTGGTATCTAACAACATAAATACTATTTTAGAGAAAACATTTTTAACGAAAGAGGTTAAGGCAAAATAAAACAGTAAGAACAAGTGGAAGATGTAGTTTAATACACCAAAATTATACAAGGTTTTTTACAACTGTCATCTGATTATAAATGTGACTCTCAAAGTCCTAGCAGCCAAAACAAATAGGGAAGCCCAGAGTACACAATTCAGTGTCCAGAATATCAAAACACACCAGTAACTCAAGAGAAAAAACAAAACAAAGAGAAAAAAAATCACTTTTGTTGGCATTAAGTGAGAGAGAAAATTTTGCCAGTCTTGATAAAGAGGATAGCAATATTTTATCTCCTAAGGAACAACACCCTTGGTAACAGCCTTACAGAATATACAATATGGATTCATGGACTCCTTGTCTTTGCTTCTTATAGAGCCTTTTAATGCAAACTGAGGAGATAACACCAAAGTGGTTTGATAGAGAGAGAGACAGGGGTCTAACTCCAGACTGGATTTGGTCAACATTCTGTTTGATTTGGCAGAAGCATCATTTTCAATAGCTTGTATGTGAAAGGCTTTAGGCAAGGCCCAACAGTCCTGCAGACCTGACCATTTCCTGCTGTCATCTGGCAGCTTCACATATATGTTACCTGCCTGGTCCCTAAAGACATCTGAGTTTGCAGTTCCTAAGTAAAGCAGAAATAAAAATCACATTAATCCACTGCTTTAAAATGTCTGATGGCTCCCGATTAAACCAAGGATAAAGCCCCAAATTAGCACGGCACATAAGACTTAAGAATTGACATGAAAAATTAACTTCCCATTCACTTTTCAGTGCTTATACAGTTGACCCTTGAACAACAGGGATTGGAACTGCACTGGTCGACTTGTAAGGGGATATTTTTCAATAGTAAATACTACAGTACTACATAATCCTCAGTTGGTTGAATCCTCAGAAGCAGAATCACAGACTCAGAGTATAATTTATAACTATATAAGTTATACATGGATTTTCGACTGAGCTGAGGGTTAGCGCCCTTCACCCCTACATTGTTCAAGGGTCAACTGTATTTTAGTCATATGGGCTATGTGCAACTCCCCAAACAAACCCCAGACTTTCACACCCTCTGTTCTTGCATATAATGTTCACAATAACTATAAAGTACATTCTCCTTTTCTCACTTGGGCCCAAATGTCCATCTATCTTCCAAATGTCATCTTTTCTCAGAAGTCTTCCTCTGCTGACTGTTCCCTTAAGTTTCACAATGCTCTGCTTACAGCACCCTGAATTATAGTAAAGAAATATCTGTGACTATCTGTCAGAGCAGACTGTGGCTTATTCCCCAGTGACGCCCCAGGACTAACTAAACGCACTGCCTGACTCAGAGCAGGTAATAAATATCTGCAGAGTCAAATTTGCACTTTAAACAAAAAATGACAAAAATTTACCATCATTCTTTCAGCCCCCATTTTCTACTTCAATTAAAAAAAAAAACTACAGAGATAAAAAAAAAAAAAGGAGAACGTTTTAGAAGAAAAAGAGTCAGACTAGACTCTGGGTCTACAGGTGCCTTAGTGAAAGAAAACGAGATAAGCAGAGTGGAAGCTGGTTCCACTCCTCTATCACACAGGGCTCAGTTCACCTAAGGCTGAAGCTAGAGACACAGATATGGAGAGGCAAGAACACGCAGAATAATAAATATCAGAACTGGTAAACATATTCTCTCAGGGAATATTGTGAGTTTGAAGAAAAAAGGAATATATATAAACTAATTCATAGGCGAGAGTAATGATTTTTCAGCTTCGCAATTGAAAAAAATGGGCTTTAGAGTTTATTTACAATGTTATTATAAATCTACATATTTTTATTGCTTCTATTATTTATGATTAAAATGATTTTATAGTCTATATATTAAGAGTTAATGCAAACATCGTAATGTAAATAGTATGCAGAAATTTTTAAATATAAAATTTATAAATCAAACATTTTGGTCTTATTAAAAATGCTCTCAAAATCTACAACTGTAGTTTGATAACAGTTTGCTACTAATTAAAGATACATATGTAAAAATGTGATTAACGAGTGGACATATTAAATGTACAGACTTTAAAGAAACCCTGAGCCATCATTTAGAAACCTGAATTCCAGTTATTTCAGTCAATTAATCAAAGTATGTAAAAAGGACCTATTCATAAACATTTGGATAAATAAAAGCTACATTACAGTCAAAAAAATTACCAGTTGTAAGATGAAAGGCTAAAAGCTATTAAAGGCTACCTGCAAGTGAATGGAATGAATCAAACAATTTTGGGGTGGCTTTTTTTTTTTGTGGTACGCGGGCCTCCCACTGTTGTGGCCTCTCCCGTTGCGGAGCACAGGCTCTGGACACGCAGGCTCAGTGGCCATGGCTCACGGGCCTAGCCGCTCCGCGGCATGTGGGATCCTCCTGGACCGGGGCACAAACCCACGTACCCTGCATCGGCAGGTGACTCTCAACCACTGCGCCACCAGGTAAGCCCCTGGGGTGGCATTTTTATAATCACTATAGAAAATATGAAAGATAACATATCCATAAATAATTAAAAGTCTTCTTTTAAATAACTGATCTGGACACACACTTGCAAAATGCATATAAATCAAAATTTTGTACAAAGTTGACTTGCTGAAAGACAAGATAGTATGAAAGTAATTAGCCTCTTAATGATCTTTCCCTGTTCTGTTATTAAGCCATGTGATTTAAGACAAGTCTCTTAATAACTCTGGGCATCAGTTTCCTATGCAAAAGTGGGCTGGATCTAAAAGGTTGCTTCTAGCTCTAAAGTTTCAAGATTCCATTATATGCTGAACACCAGTTACCCAATTACTACATCTTTATATATGGTTCAGTAGAGTGCTAAAACTTCTGAAATACACGTAAGTAAAATACACTGTTCAGAAATCCCTGACCTAACCCAGAACACTATCATTCACCACAGAGAAAGCCTAGTGTCCGTTACTAAGGACACTAAAAATGTTCACAACATCTCCAAACTTTATGAAATGTAATTCCAGAGCAGATGTCAGGCTGAGGAACCAAATCTAGCCAACCGGCTATGTTTCTAAATAAAGTTTTATTGAAACACAGCCATATGTATTTGTTTACATATCATCTAAGGCAGCTCTTGGTCTTCAAGGGCAGAGCCGAATAGTTGCAAGCAAGACCTATGGCCTACAAAGCTTAAAATATTTATTATCTGGCCCTTTAAAGACAAAGGCGCTCTGCCAACCCTGTGCTAGAGCTCAGCAGAAGACCTTTTAGTTGGTCAATTGATCAAAGTTAAAACAAGAATATTTATGTGTACTGAATATTTTAACTAAAATTGTATAAATGTACTTCATTCACCCATTTCTGATTTCGAGCCAAGGTCTTGTCTTTTCATTTGACTGGAGTTTTAAATTCTTAGTCTCATATGAGCCAAATGACTAGTAAGTTGTCTGTAATTTCAAGTTTCAGTTTCTCAAAAGTGAAGCAGGAGCTTAAAAACAAATGCAAAACAATCCAAATGTCAGATCACACTGCTACCTTATATGCCCCAATTTTTTATGAGTTGTTTCATCTACAAAAAATTCAAAAGGAAATTTATTTTTAACAATATGTTCTGTTTTTACAATGCATTCAACTTACTTTCAAAAATTGTTTATTTACTTAAACAACATAAATACAGTAACAAACACAACTGGCAGAAATAGGTTTTAGGAAAAAATACAATTAACTCTAGTAAGAATATAACTCAGATACTGGAGCAGGATAATATAACTTGGCCAAATAGCCATGAGTCCCACTACACATAACAGCTATCACACTGGTAGACAGTCTAGCATAGTTGTGGTTTAAGAACAACAAGCTCTGCAACCCAACAGATCTAAGTTTAAATCCTGGCTTTGCCACTTATTTTACAGAGCATCGACATCCTCATCTATAAAAGAGAGACAATAACAACACCTCTGAGGAATATTTTGTTAATGCTAAATAAGAAAAAGTAAGGAAAATGACAAGTACAGTGCTTGACACATAGTAAAGGCCAAAATTTTTTAAGTATTATTATACCATCATCATTATCACCATCATCAGGATTCAATATTTAAAAGCTGAAAAATAAAGCTTTAGTGAGAAAACCTTAATATAATTTAGAATTACTGTATAGTCAGTGCTGCCTTAGCTAATGGTGCCTAGCTTCTACTCCCACTCCTATAAATGTCAGTATTTCCCATTCCTGCTGGGGTTTGGGAAGTGAGCCATTCACAGCTTGAACATCTCTGATGGCTTCTGTTTATGCACTCTGTGCTGTTAACTGGCGTATTATCCCACAGTCTGCCTGTTAACTGCCTGTTATTACAAATTCCTAGAGAAATAAATTTCAAGAGTTCTTGGTATAACAAGTAACATAACATCTCATGCAGTTAAGCATTAAATAATACTCCATTCTTGTCTCATCATCTAGGAGTAAAGAGTGACACAGGACTTTTCTAGACAGGTGAAAATTTATAACTTCAAGTAGAAAAAAGATCCTAAAAATTCTAAAGGAAAGACACTATTTATGGTGGAATGAGAATGGGAGTAGCATCTGACTTTGTCCTACAAAACAGAAGACTGGAATAGACAGCTGAGCAATGCCTTCCATTTTCTAAGGAAAAAAATAATTTTTCTTTCAATTGTGTATGGACTAAATTAAGGTCATTTCAAAATCTGAACACTTACACCCATGTATCCCATATCAAAAAA
Source organism: Delphinapterus leucas (assembly GCF_059928025.1). Taxonomy (NCBI): domain Eukaryota; kingdom Metazoa; phylum Chordata; class Mammalia; order Artiodactyla; family Monodontidae; genus Delphinapterus; species Delphinapterus leucas. The sequence continues at coordinate 56,601,308 of NC_143137.1, read as the reverse complement.
AATAATTTTCAGAGAGGTAACTATAACAACACAGGACAAAGAAATACACAAAAAAGGAATATTACAAAGAAATGATAGCAGCCGAGTCATACCAAAAAGGTGAAAAACGTTCAACAGAAATAGAAAGACACTAATGGATTTTGATTTTCTTTCAGAGACAAAGGATTAATTTTCCTTTTTTATAAGTCCAATCACTCAGTTCTGCAGATAATAATATTTAAATAAACATAATATAGTAAATATGATTTCTATTAGGTTAGTTTTTTTAGAAGTAACCTGTTAGAAAACGCACAGATTTAATTATAGTTGTGAAAAGAATATAAACATTATAAACTTGACCAAGTAAAAATAAGAGTTTCACTAACAAAACTTGGAAGATGGAGAAGCAAATAGAAGGAAAATGTATACCAAACACCTATCTCTTATTGATTTTTATTATGGGGAGTAAACAGTCAGAGCATCAACAACTACCTACAGTGATAAATCAGGAAAAAGATATTCTCATGTAGTTAAATTACAGTGAAATCTATTAGGAAAAAAATTAATAAGCTGTAAAAGCAGTTTATACTAGGTAGTAGGAAAGGGAATGATGGGTGGGCAGAAAGAAAAACCTTTACCTTTTAAGACGTTTTGTTCAAGTATTATGTTTTGTGTAGGTTTCACTTTAATTTTAAATGGCACTGTGTGGGGGAGGAAGCCAGAGGAAAAGAAGTTAAGATAAAACATAAGGAATGCAGGTGGTGTCCAAATAGCATGGTATCAATAACTCAGCCCAAGCCAATCAAGCAACAGGGACTTCAGATCTACATATGGGTGTAGCTAAGCAGGCCTGGTGATCCTGCACAAACACTCACTGTTCAACACTGCTCCAGGTAAGGTTCCTGCACTCCCCCGGCCTGAGTCTAGAGAAAGAGAGCAGGCACTGCTTGCTAAGATGAAATCAAGGGCAACAGGGGAAGAATAGTCCCTAGTACTGCTGTATTTGTACCTAAAAGCTGTGCTCATTATTCTGTGATTTAAAGTTCTAAAACCTGCAATTTTCTTTCAACTGCCAAGATCGTCTTCAGAGAAAAAAATAAAACGATATTTTAAAGATTATGAGAAATTAAATCCATCTGTGTATGTTAAAATGTAGTACTCAACAAACTAGTTCAGTTGGTACACAAACTTTTCAGAGCATAATCCAGCATGCTCTCAGGTACATTCCAGTAGTTTCTTTCAAATGAAATTTCAAAAAATAAAGAAGTTCTGACTTTTAATAACTTTTCTTGAAACTAATTTAGATAAATATCAAGTGATAAAGAAATCAAATGCTTCATTCAGACGTATTTTAACATAAACACACTAATTCTTATTCCCAGTAAATCCCAACTATGTAACTCTCTGTCAATCAACTCAAGAAATGTCAAATAATGTAAAAATGGACCCTGTCAGTTATCAAAGTGAACAAAACTGGTGTTACAGTATCTTTTACTAAAGATGCTGAAACACAGCACATCTCAAGGAAGACACAAGGTATTGAAGAGCTACCAGTTTTCTTTCATTTTTCAATTAACTGGGTATACCAAATTGCTTGGTACTTCATGTATTAAACTACATAGTCATATAACCTGAGACTTACTAGGTAAACAGTCAATGCCTCTTTATGCAGAGGCAAATTTGTGAATTCTCTTTTTTTCTATTTTCAGAATCATAAGAGTCAACCCTCAGTTGTTCCATGTAATCTACTCCTAAGACCACAGAGTCTCTGCCTTCTACCAAGTACTTTATTTCCAATAAAGGAGCAATGTGACTAAGAAAGAAAAGAGGAACATACAATCTACTAAAGAAAAATTAAGAAGTGCATGAGTAGATACACTGTACATATGACTTTGCCTGCAACATAAAAACAAAAAAACACCACACAAGAATTCAGAAATGCTCAGAATCATGGAATGATTCTCTTAAAGGACATTTCTAAAAAAGAATATATTTCTCGATTCTCTAACCATCAACAGGAATAAAAATACATTTAAATGTTAAAGAAAATAAGAGTGTGAATTCAGTTGGAAATAACTATTCCTATGATTACCAGTGTGTCAAATGACTTTTCACCCTGATGCACTCAGTTCCAAGCAAAGATTGAATCTTGCCTTTGCTAAATTCCACAGATCCAGGTAAATTAAAAGAATGTTTAAAGTGTTGGTGAATTATGTCTGAACAGACCCAATGAAAGAGCTCAAGAACAGGTTCAATACTGATTGTATTCAGTAGACCAGAGGAAAAAGAGCAAAACAAAAATAAATGCATAGAATAAGAAAGGGGCATCTAATTAATAAAGACAAAAATAAAAGGAAATTAGAATAAAATTCCTTTCATTTTTGTGGACTCAATCTGTCCCACATATCAACTAATTCTATTTCTATTTCCTATATCACATTATCTACAAGAAGTGAACAAACCTACGTTCTCCCAACTAGGAGCTAACGGGTGAAATAAGAGGTGAAGGGAGAAGGGGATTGGGTCAGGCAGGATGAATGGTGGCAGGCAAAGGAAACACTGCTCTATGTGGGGGAGAAGAATTGCTGGTGGAGGGCCTATCATCACCACCAAGCATTTCCAACTAACAGCTCTGCTTTCGGAGCCACCCTGATGTTGTCACTAAATCACCAAGTTAAAAACACAACTTAACAGATTTCCGGGAAGCCTAAGATAAAATCCCACTACAATGAATTCCTTAGGACATTTTAATGTATCTGCGCATGTATTTTTACCTATTTTCAGAATATAAGACAAACTTTTCTTATTACTGCACGTATGACTCATATATGTAAACACAGCATGCTGCTTATATACCGTATTATCTAAAATAAAACAATGATTAATTTAAATCATCATTACAGATCTTTTTGATCAAAACTTTTTACCAGGTCAGATAACTCCTCCACATATCACTATAAACATAAAAATGAAAAAGTGCTTAGAAGCCACTTCACGCTAACTTGAAAAAGCCCAAATAAGGATTTCTTTCAGTTTTTTATAGTTAACTCTCACCAAGTAAGATATTTACTTTAACAAACCTAAAATAAAAATTTTAATTAATGGAAAAAATGAAGTGTCAACATGTCACCTGCACCCTCAATCTCCTGCCAACAAATTTCCAAACTCATTCTTTCCTATTATAATAGAATGGTGACTTTTTCGAAGTCAATCTCTCCAATAATCCCTACGAAGCTTTATTATTACGTTCTCTGTCTTATTTTTAACCTCTCACTGTTTCTCATTGATTTTCAAATATTCAGGTTGCTCCTTCTCAATTCCACATCTCTCCTCCATATAAAATTTCCTCATCCTACACTTACACTTCAACCAAATCTGTCCCTAACAAGGTCAACTCTGATTTCTTTGTTGCTATAAATGCTATAGATATTTTCGTCCTCATGTTGCTTGGCATCTCTGCAACAAAGACTCATCATGATACCCGTAATCTCGTATCTACAACACCTCATACCTTGGTTTAGCTAATCCCTCCTGCACCTTCTTCAGGTCCTCCTTAGTCTTGACCCCCTAAGGAAAATTAGATCCCAATGCTTCCACCGTATGCTCAACTTCCTTCTCTATAAAGCCCCATTCCACTTGGGCCTACTTCAATCCAAATCCATCTTGATAGACTAAGCACTCTAGAAAACCATGGATTATACTGATTACATTATATGTGGTTCATCACTATACAGCCAATTCCAAAACAAACCACCTAGCATATAATAAACGCTCAGTAAATACATAACTGCCTGAAGTATTTTGAGCCAATCATAAATAAGCTTTTCTCATTCTAACAGATTTACCACCACGAAATGAACTAAATGAGCGCTATGCTTCTTCAGGAGCCAGAAGGCCTTGCTAGAAATTTTCAAATATATTCAACATATTAGAGCTAATTCACTATTCGCCAACTTAATAAGTATAAATGACATAATCAAGTTTTTAATAGTGACAGTTAATCACTGTCAAAATGGATAAAATCAAAATATTACTGGTACTACCCAACTATGCACTTCTTAATCAAATAAAAAGTGGTCGCTTCAATATACATAATCCTAAAGAAAAAAAAATATCATCTCTAAGGGGGAAAATACCTAGTTATTCTATACCCAGCACAGACCTATGATGTGAGAGTATATTAAAAGAAAAAATTTAATCCAAAGCTGTATTAATGTTTTGTCCTTTCATAATCCTTTTATTTTTTCAGATACTAGCAATCAACATCTACAATATCAGTGCATCCTGCTCACTGAGTGCCAGATTCTCCATACAGGGGAGACTAAGGGACTCATTTTAGGCTAAGTATGAATTTAATTTGAAACTGGGTTTCCTTGGCAAGCTCACTATTTTCCCTAGATTTTATATTTATTTTTGATGCTTTTAGAGGAATGGCGGAAATTACACTTGAGGATTAGAGATTCCTCAAGGTACTGTCACAACTAATGCAAAACCTTCATTTTAAGCAGACCAAAATCCATTAATAAAGTTAGAACTAAGAGCAGAGGATGCAGCAGCTATTTTTACATTGTACATTTTATAAATAAACAGAAGATATAATCATTAAATACATAATCACTTAAATATTACAAAGATGACTCCTACACAAAGTGAAATCACTTTAAATTTTCCAAAAGAATTCTTATCATGATGAGCCAACAATTGAACCATCTGCATCTGAAAAGCAAACTGCAACAGAACTCTCAATATTTATAATCTGGGCATAGTTAAGGAGGAAGAATTCTCAAGAGCTGCAATGGAGACATGAACAGATGAATTTATTCTCTACTACTCCATAAAAATGAAATCAATAAGATTGGAAAAAATATGAAAAAAAGAGTTTCAATGAGGTGACAAGAAAAAGGATTAGAAAGTATCTGATCTTTCAAACCTTAAGAATTGTTATTTATAATTTTACTGTGCTGCTCATTTACAAATAAGAAGCCTAAACTAGAACATAGCACTTAATATTAATATTCAGTGTTTATTACCATTGTATGTTACACAACTCCTATATAAAAACTGACAATAAAGTCAGCTTTAAAAATTTTACATCACCTTACCTTATGCAACTATAATGTTTAAAAGTGCTGGCAGCTTTCTGACATTCCAGGCACAGCTGAATAGCTCCTGGATAGTCTTCCTCCTGAATCAACAACAGAAGTCATTAGGCTGGAAACATTTTTCTTAAAGCTTCTGAAAAAGAAAAATCTCTGTTCATACTCTATCCAAAGTTACAGCACCAGAAAATTTTAATTCCTCTCAAATAAGGATCATAATACCAACAACAGATAAATAGTGAAATATACCAAAATAGTAAAATATAACAAAGCAACTACCTCCAGGCCTAAAATGTATCCATGAAAAAAATATGCTGTTCCCTTAAAAACACAGTAATAGCCCTCTGAGACCATGACATGTAGATAAAGCCTACAAAGAAGTACAAGCTGCTTCAGAGGGAAGGAGTTCTTTAACTGTTAACATTCTTCTTTCAGTAATGTTTATAGAAAATGTTCCAAAACAGTATGCATTCTACTTGTAATCAACATTCAACAATTCTATCATAAATCCATAAATATTCTTAAACAAATAAATCTGGAAAAAAGTGAAATATTCATTAATGGCCCCAAATATTCCTAAACAGTAATTTAATGGCAAATGAATTTTTCATTTCTCAAACCCTAGTTTTAGTGGTAATAGTTTAGAAGTAATACAGTGATTATAAAGAAAATCATTAAAAAAAGTTCCTGAAGTTCATATCTAAATTCAACAAAGGCAATTCAAACCACAGGGGATGCTGAGATGATGACAAAGTACCTACCCAAAGGTGCTCGAGTATTATGGGGAAACACGTAATACATTAGGCTTTGGTGAAACTTATAACGGATGTATACAGACAATGCTAAGAAAGCATCAAACAGAAAACAGATGGCTCACTCAGAAAATCAATTAATATATGAGACACCAAACATAACTAATCTATGACATACTCCTCAAATCACTACTTTATGTTAGACACAAAAGATAATTTCATTGCTATTTGGGCACAGATATAATCAAAAGATACTGAAGTTAACACTCCCACATTGCTACAAACTGAACATTTCCCCCAATAATTTTTTCTAAATGAAGTATATCATATCAATAGAAAAAGATGCACTAGAGCAAGTTCTTTTACATGTCTAAAAATGCTCTTCATACCATATACCAATTTGAGAAAAATGCACATTTGAATTTTTTTCACAATAATTCTCTATTTAATATTATTAGGATCACCAAATTTCCAAGCCTTGTAAACTTACCTCCAGCATTTCACTTAAGCGGACATCTGTTCTTTGCTGAAAAGAACATAAATCAAAAGGTAAAATCTGTTTCAACCATAAAATTAAGCTTTAACTTTTAAAAAGTAACCTGTATATACCAATGTTTTTATAGTTCTCAGAGATTTCAGAAGTCCAATCAGCAACTGACGTTTCCTTTGATTTGCAAGAAGGCCTAAACTAGCTTGAGTAAAACCTTCCTTTGCAATATTCAAGTGTCTGTAAAAGTGAAAAATAAACAGTTAAGTTTTTCTAGTATAATAAGAACACTATCCACACAGAACAATTAGGCAATTAATGAGATAGTATCCTGAATTGCTCTTAAATTTGGGGACTGTGAGCACTATTTGACAAATTTATTCAACGGCCCAAACTAAACCAGCATTACTTGAAGCATGGTGGGTGGTCCGATACCAATCTTCAAACTGTTACTGATCTGCCACAAAAGTACAGAAATTGAGAATAAGCATTTAAAAACATGTAGAAGAAAAGTTGACAAAATAATTTTATGCTTGATGAATCTAATAATAAAAAAAATTTTTTAAACACACAGCAAAAGTTAACACAATAATTTTATGCTTGATGAATCTGATAATAGAAAAAATGAGACTATTTTATATGTGTTTGGTTGGGTCTTTTTAAATTCATTTTCCTAGTAATTTGTTTTTATTGCATTTTACAAAAACAATAGTCTGTAACAAGTTGGAAATTAAAAAAGAAAAAAAAAAAGACTGGTTCTTCACCAAAGACAGTTTGAGAAGCACGGATTTAAGCAACACAAAAACAGTAATATTTTTAATCCATAACAAGATTTAAAGACATTTCTCACAGACCTTCTTAGTGCAGTTTTTAGACCATTATATATGTTCAGTTAATGAATGGCATTCTATAAACCACAATCATCATAAAAAAAATCAATTTTCCATGACAGTTTCAGAGTTTCTCTTAAATGTTACTCAGCTTGAACAAAGTATCATCAAATGCAATACCTCCTCCCATTTGTGCAGATAACAGCAGCTAACTGAAGACCTGTCTGTAATGAGGTAACTCTTTCAAGTTCCTATGGAAAGATTAGGTGTAGGTTACTGTTTGAGGCATTTTATTTTTCTTTCTTATTGGTATGGTTCTCTAACAAAAACTTTAGTGGGCTTCAAAGAAAAGCCTGCTTGGAAAACAAAGTAGCAACAAAAATACCTGAACTTGAACATTGTTGGTATATTTTTCCACAAAATTATTTTAAATAACCACTTTCAATTGATTTTCACAATGGCATGTGACAAAATATTTAAGCAGTATTGTTTATAAGGAAATCTAGACCCAACCTCTTTAGACGGGCGTAAATAAATACTAATAATATATCCGTTTAAATGTTTCTATCCAACAGAACTTCATGAGGTAATCAAGGATATGACAAATATGATTTGTTTGCTAAGGTGCTTTGACAATGAATGTCTTCATTTGAACACTGTTAAGATATTTCAATGGATTTTGAAGTATCTTATTTTCTGATGAAAGGGCAGATTCAGCTAGACAGTTCCAATTTTATCATATTTTAAAGGCAGACTGAGCAGTCATTATTAATGATCTATGAGTTACAAAGTGCACTGAAGCAATTTTCATTGGCTCTTCAAGTTAGGAAAACCAAATAGATTACTTTAGAATCAAATATAAAAACTCTTCCACTTCTTGCAGTTTGGTAAATTCCCCAAATGAGAGAAAAAAACCATACATATACACAACCCAAATAGAGTTAATATGCTGCTATAAACTATAGACAAAAGAATAAATTAAAATATTTCAAGTTCCAAGTATAAGTCACTCAAACATTTTTAATATTTTACTATTAAAAATAACAAATGTTATCCTACCTTTACATAAGCAGGCTGTTTTTCAAGGATTAAATCTGCTACTTTTTTAGAGACCTATAAGAACATGCAATCAAACAAAGGAAATAAAAGAAAAAGCCTCATGCTTCCTATTACACTTTACATTTAAAATTTTAGCAAGAATATTCCATAGGTCTTCCTAATAACTTCTACAGCAAATACTGGCATGCATTGGCCACGTACATTTCTTTGGCTATGAAATTAGTACAAGAGGTATAGCATGTAGCACAGTACTTGGTCCTTAATAGAAACTCAATATGTGGTCATTATTATTGTTAATAACATGAGTATCTGCTTTAACTAACATGCACAAAAGTATAACCATTTTTAAGGGTACAGGATTTGCTTTAAAAAAGATAGACTTGTTAAGATAAATAAATGTTTAATCTACTGAATTTATGGAAATTCTATCTGGGAAACAGAACACCCTTTAAATCCTTTGTACCGCGTAAGAAGACAGACAGCAGTTTGGTCCACTACTTCTGAAAAACAGGAAGCGTGTTTTCTGGAGCGCTATGAAGATACCTAAGGTTTCTTGGTCAGTTCCATGAAAAACGGTAACTTATGCGAGTTAGAATTATAATGACTTTGAACATGAGGCTCTTATTTCACAATTTCAGGGGCCCCTGTAGGACTACACTACAGAGGTACCACATCCAGCATGAAGCATGGCACACCAATGGTATTTAGTGAATATCTGCTCAAGAAACACAACTGTATCCCCTTCCCCAAGCCAACTGAGAACAAAACACTACACATACATTCAAAGATTGCGTTAATTCTTTCATGTTTTCTTAATCTGCTCTGAATTTGTATAGATTTGTATAGATATGAATGTGTATAGATGTACACAGACAGAAACCCACCTAATTTTACCAAATTGGGGATTGTTATCACTTTACTTATTTATTTGGGTCATTGCTTTTTTTTGAGTTATGGGTTTTTCATTTTTTTGTTTTAAATAGACCATGTAGTTATTGTTAGTCTACACTATGCTAGGCAGTGTACTGACTGCTTTTCCTACATTATCTCAATTAGTACTTATGACAATCTACTGAAATGGGTTACATGCTTCATTTTCCCGATGAGTAATCTTAAACATAGCAGTAATTCACCCACAGTTAGTAAGCTGCAAGGTCAGGATTCAAGGTCAGGTTGATTAAATTCCAAAGGCCACTGTGCTACACGGCCCTTGTGGTGGGGTTCATCCCCAAAAGAATACTACCACATAAAGTACAGAGATGGAGGAGTACATATTTAAATATGCTGAAACCAGGAGAAGGCAAAAGGTGCCACCATCCACTGAACTCTAATTCTCCAAAAACAACAACATATTTTTACCACACAACCCTCTAGTGCTCAAGGCCCTTCCCCACACCAATGCTGCTACCCCCAGGGAGATCCAAGCACCCACTGAGACATCTGGGTGTAACACTAAAGAAAGAGAAGTATATCCTCCTTTATTTGTCAGATGTATTATTAAAGATCATACCTTAAATTAAAATGGCTAAATTTATTACAATTGCTCTTTCAGTATTAAAAAATTAACAAGACCACTTACTACCATTACTTAATCTTCTACAGTACAGTCTGAGTTTTATAAAAGGAATTCAGCCTAACACAAGGAAAATACAAAATCACAGAATTTTACGGCATTAGAGAAAATGCAGGCCCAACCCAACCCATTACTTCACAGATGAAACAAGAGATTTAGCAAGGTTAAGTGACTTGCCCAACATCACACAATTAAATAGTGACAGCAATTCAGATTTAATGAATCTTAACCCTGTAATCTCTTTGGACCTATTTCAACTAGAAGTGGGAGCCTTTATTCTGAGATAAGAAAGCTCCATCATAAAACTATGGGTAGGAAAGTCATGCGTGCATGACAAAGAGTAATCTAAAAAGGTACTTAGTAATCTGAAAAAAAAGTTCAAAATTCTTTGATCACGTTTAGGATTCCAGAGAAAGAACTCCAAGTTCTAGAAGCACATCTATCAAGGTAATGTGAGGGAAACTGAATAGACAATAAATTTGAATAAGTATAAATGTATCATTTGAGTCAAAGTCATGTTAAATAATAAGATTTGTTTAAAATGTTAGTATATTAGTTAAACAATAAAACCTGCAAACGTTACACCTCTCTGTTGTGTTTCATTTACAGTTTTGTCAGAAATGTGTTTTTTACTTACTGCAGCTTGCTGTTGTTTTAATTTGTCTCTGTACTCCTCTAATTCTTGCAAATTGAGAACAGGAGGGAGCTTCTAAAAAAAAAATCCATAAATAAAGAGTAAAAAATCAATTGTTTAATTTGGTTTCATTTACCTGCACACCTGACTTAGGAACTACAACCTGCACATACAAAACGGTGTCACATCCCACTCCTCCCATCCTCCCCACCTCCCCACTAGACTCCAGACACAAAAGCCTATATCTCTGTTACCCAACCCCCTGGTACTCAAGTTGCATCCCTCACCCAGCCCTGCTATCTCCACTGCTGCCACCTCCAAACTCCTGGAATCCCCACTACCACCGGGACTCCGGCCCGAGCTGGGAAACACTGCTTCCACAACCTGCAACAGGAGAAAGTGAGAAAGTCCTAACCCTTATCCCCCACTCTACCAGCCACCATATATCCCTACTCGTCCAGGACAGAACTCAAAACATATTTCCCCTCTGAAATACTATGAATGGTAACTAAGCACTACAGTGTGATAGTGACAGTTGTTGGAGTACATTCTGGATTATACATACTCTGGAGGATAGTACGGAAACTAACAAAAATGCATTCCATTGGGTAGATGGGAAACTCCCAAGTTAGACTTCAAGTCTCAGTCAACTGATGATGAAATTTCAGAATACGCTGGGTACTAACTCTGCATGTACTGCAATATGAAGTACGTATGCATACTGCAATTGGTTTCATCTAAAACACGAATTTTACTATTCTTTTTTTGAAGTTCTTATAAATGTAAAATGCCAATGTTACAAACAATTATGATATTAAGCTGCATGAGCTGCTTGTAAATATTGGAGATTAATCCTTTGTCAGTTGCTTCGTTTGCAAATATTTTCTCCAATTCTGAGGATTGTCTTTTCGTCTTGTTTATGGTTTCCTTTGCTGTGCAAAAGCTTTGAAGTTTCATTAGGTCCCATTCGTTTATTTTTGCTTTTATTTCCATTTCTCTAGGAGGTGGGTCAGAAAGGATCTTGCTGTGATTTATGTCACAGAGTGTTCTGCCTATGTTTTCCTCTAAGAGTTTGATAGTGTCTGGCCTTACATTTAGGTCTTTAATCCATTTTGAGTTTATTTTTGTGTATGGTGTTAGGGAGTGTTCTAATTTCATTCTTTTATGTGTAGCTGTCCAGTTTTCCCAGCACCATTTATTGAAGAGGCTGTCTTTTCTCCATTGTATGTTCTTGCCTCCTTTATCAAAGACAATGTGACCATACGTGCGTGGGTTTATCTCTGGGCTTTCTATCCTGTTCCATTTATCTGTATTTCTGTTTTTGTGCCAGTACCATACTATCTTGATTACTGTACCTTTGTAGTATAGTCTGAAGTCATACGCCCCAGCAATCCCACTACGGGGCATATACACTGAGAAAACCATAATTCAAAAAGTGACATGTTGCGCTTCCCTGGTGGTGCAGTGGTTGAGAATCTGCCTGCTAAGGCAGGGGACATGGGTTTGAGCCCTGGTCTGGGAGGATCCCACATGCCGCAGAGCAACTAGGCCCGTGAGCCACAACTACTGAGCCTGCGCGTATGGAGCCTGTGCTCCACAACAAGAGAGGCCGCGACAGTGAGAGGCCCGTGCACCACGATGCAGAGTGGCCCCCACTTGCCACAACTAGAGAAAGCCCTCGCACAGAAACAAAGACCCAACACAGCAAAAATAAATAAATAAATTTTTAAAATGACATGTACCACAATGTTCATTGCAGCACTATTTACAATAGCCAGGACATGGAAGCAACCTAAGTGTCCATCAACAGATGAATGGATAAAGAAGTTGTGGCACATATATATAATGGAATATTACTCAGCCATAAAAAGAAATGAAATTGAGTTATTTGTAGTGAGGTGGATGGACCTAGAGTCTGTCGTACAGAGTGAAATCAGAAAGAGAAAAACAAATACTGTATACTAACACATATATATGGAATCTAAAAAAAAAAGGTTCTAAAGAACCTAAGGGAAGGACAGGAATAAAGACACAGACGTAGAGAATAGACTTGAGGACACAGGGAGGGGGAAGGGTAAGCTGGGACGCAGTGAGAGAGTGGCACTGACATATATACACTATCACATGTAAAACAGATAGCTAGTGGGAAGCAGCCGCATAGCACAGGTAGATCAGCTCTGTGCTTTGTGACCACCTAGAGGGGTGGGATAGGGAGGATGGGAGGGAGACACAAGAGGGAGGGGATATGGGGTTATATGTATAGATGATTCACTTTGTTATACAGCAGAAACTAACACAACATTGTAAAGCAATTATACTCCAAAAAAGATGTTAAAAAAATAAATTAAAAAAAAAATTAAGGCATGGGGTATTTATTATGACTAAACAATTATGTAAATATACTTTCATGATTAAAAGTCTCAGAGCTTTCCCTGGGCTTCCTTGGTGGCACAGTGGTTGAGAGTCCGCCTGCCGATGCAGGGGACACGGGTTCGTGCCCCGGTCCGGGAAGATCCCGCATGCCGCAGAGCGGCTGGGCCCGTGAGCCATGGCCGCTGAGCCTGCGCGTCCGGAGCCTGTGCTCCACAACGGGAGAGGCCACAGCAGTGAGAGGCCCACATACCGCAAAAAAAAAAAAAAAAGGTCTCAGAGCTTTCCCAAACATATTTAGCCAACATAAAAATAAGACAGAGACAGCATACTAACACATTGTGTGATAACAGTTAAAAACCAAAAATACAAAAATGTTTCCTGGACCAATATTCTATAGCTGCACTTAATTTTTCATTTTTAAAAATACTCTCATCTTTAAACAATGCTGATAGTTTAGTCACAGTATGGTCATCATAGACCAGTCCTGGTATCAAAAAACTACAATGCCCCTAAAAGGCATTCATATCTCACTCACAAATTCAGTCACTGAACAAAATAGGCTTTAGATAGGTTAATGAATTTTTTTTTTTTTTACCTCCAGCTCATATTTAACAATATCAAATGAGTCCGTAGAAAAATACACTTGTTCGATACTATTAATTAGTTCTTGTTCAGCTTGAGGATCACTAGGTTGTTCTCGAAGTTCTCGGAATTCCTCCTTTAAGGGAAAGGAAACCACAATTATAGTACTTGTAACTGTTATAATTCTATCTGCATGGAAATAAATAATCATCTGTCTTAACACTGACAATTCTCCCAGGAAACATTCTGACCAAAGAGACAAACTAATAGAAAACAGGAAAGTTCATGGAAAATTAGTAAACAGCCGAACACTAAAAACTACCCATCTACTGGAGGGAAAAATGAGCCAGTTTGAAGATTTAGATTTTATTTTCAATTCCTTGCATGCCAACTAGTAGCTGAGAGAATTTAGATGCTTAACAAAAGGAAAAGACAAAGAGACTACCTAATATCTATCATATATACATATCACATATATATATGTTTTCATCATCTAACAATGTTCTAAATCTCTCTCACCACAGATAACCAGCGTACATCTCAATGACTTTCAGGTCACAATTAGTACTGGAACCCTGAACAGCAGAAATCCTTCTGCTGAAAATCTCACTGCTTGGCTAAGAAATACTGGTTCCAGAAACAGTTCACAAGATTAGTTCCGTAATTTTATGTCTAGAAAAGGTTCACAAGTTTAGCTCTGTAATTCCATGAGGCTTCCTTCAAGGTGTACTGATACTACAATTAATGAACTGATTATGAACCTAAAGCTCTGAGTCTGATAAAATGCTTGCTTTCTAATGATAGAGTATGGGGCTTCTATGGATTTATACAACAAAAAAAGAGCTTAACAGACAAATCCCTACCCCTAATGTCAGCATCCTTATCCTATGCTAGTTCACTGCATAATTGGATAAACCTTCAGTTAACTGGAAAATTTCAATAACTCAGATACCCACTCTCTGACACACTCAATCAAGACATTATTACAGACATATAATTTAGTCATTCAGTTTTTTTATTAAAATTAATCTCAAATACACTTAAGTACACAAAAAGAAACTAGTATGGGACTTCCCTGGTGGCACAGTGGTTAAGAATCCGCCGGCTAATGCAGGGGACACGGGTTCAAGCCCTGGTCCGGGAAGATCCCACACGCTGGGGAGCAACTAAGTCTGTGTGCCACAACTACTGAGCCTGCACTCTACAGCCCACGAGCCGCAACTACTGAAGCCCGCGTGCCCTAGCACCCGTGCTCTGCAACAAGAGAAGCCACCGCAATGAGAAGCCCGCACATCTCAATGAAGAGTAGCCCCTGCTCGCCACAAATAGAGAAAGCCTGTGCACAGCAATGACTCAACACAGCCAAAAAAAATAATTTTTTGAAAAAGAAACTAGTATTTAAAATCATTTTACAGTCAAAATAATACTTAACAAAAATTCTTAATGAATCATCACTAATACACAAAAATTATATGGTTAATTTGAGGACAATATTTTCCAAACAGAGATACTCTAGATTATTTTATTGCAGGGCTAGTTTTCATTTATAAAAAAGAGCCTAGCTTATCTTTTAGATTTTAATTTATATTTTAAATTGATAAAATTATTACTATAAATTCCTCTTAGTATATTCAAGCTAAAAGAAAATATGAGAGCAATAAATCTGAAACTTAAGAAAATACTTAACTGTTTACATTTAAAATTCCAATAAATTGAAAAGAGAAGGCAAAGTCATATAAAAACTAAACCTGCAGAATTAAAAGTGCATGAAAAAGAAAATGCCTCTTTGGTACCAAAACTCAACTTATAAGAATACACTAACAAAAAAAAAAAAAAAAGGTTAAAGACAGCCATCACTGATTTAGCATGCAATTATATACTATGAGTATACTAAGAAATCCAGCATCCTAACAGTGGAGCTGTATTTCGGTGGGGATTTATCTACAACCCACTAATCTGTGTAGCACCTTGGACAATGGCACTGAAGAGGTTTAACAGACATGGGTTAAACCCACACCATTTGTGGAAGGGTTCCCAACTAGTTCGCCTATCCACAGGCAACCCCCCTGCATCCAGTGGAAATCTGAATCGACAGTGAGACATGAAATAGAAAAAGAGATGAGAAATTCCTGGCAATCTCTCTCCCTGAAGGGTCATAGGCATTTGAAATACCAGCTTCAGATGCTGCAAGCTGAGGGAAGGAATAAAGCCCAAGTGAGGATATAGCAATGTTGCCTCCCCCTAGTAATTCCATAGCACCACCAGCAAATAAATGTACTTGGTACTATTCACAAAAAAATTGAAGATTACAAAAATTGCTAAGAATGAAAACCATCAGATATGAAACAAGCCAGGAATTCAAATAGACTGCAATGAATGAGCACTTTCATCTCAAATGTGTAAATGCCAATGGCATGTAACTACATGCTGTTCTCCCTATACAACCTAATTGATTGTTCTAAAGGTAAAGACACTTGGGTTTTAGCTGCAACTCTGTTATTAACCTTGGACAATTTACTTAGTCTCTTCATGCCTGGTTTTTTTTCACCTGTAAAGGACATACATACATACACACACACTCAAAACGACAGTGAAACAAATATCCAAAGTTATTAAAAATGTCAAAGGGAAAGCATGATTTCATTTATAAATATTTCACAAGTGCACGTTTCACAAGTGTGATGAATCTGTAAAAAAGAGTACAATCTGTATATGCATATAAAAAGGTCAAACGTCACTCCTTCATAGAGAACTAAGCAATTATATCACAGAGAGCAGACAAACTCATATAATTTCAAAGAAGTGACATGTAACACTTGACACTCTAAGTAACCTGGACTAAGGAGAGAGATAAAACCAAGAAAGGCAGAAAAAGAAACATAGCACACAAAGCAGAATTCAAAAACAAAAACAAATGCCCAACACCATATCCCTATAAAATACCCTCTCCTTTCAGACAACTTAGTGCTCCTGTGTGAAAACATACATCTGAACTCAGACAAACTCCATTCTGCCTAGAATCCCAATCACCGTGTTCCTGTTAATCCCACTGCACTGGCTGTCTGTAAGACTCTGCTGCTACCCAATCATTCTCTAAACGTTTCATCGCTGTTAGTGCTGACAGCTCGATCAGATTACACACTTCTTGAGAACTGAGGTTTCTCCTTATTCTCCATCATTATGTTCCAAAGTGCCAAGGCACAATGTAGATAAAAATCATGACTCAAACTAAAATTAATTTACACAGTGAACTGTATAAAAAAAGGAATATATGAACAAAAGGAAAGGAAGAGACAACATGTTCTTGTTTTGATAGTCAAAATTTTCCACAAACTCTTAAGGAAAGGCTTCTTTCTTCTAACTAGAAATAACAATAAATGTAAAATGATTTTAGGGATATTTTATGCATGTAAATTAGAAAAATAAACAAAAACAGCTAGATAGCATATTCTTAAAACAATTACTCCATAATTTTGCCATTATATAAACTAGGATTGGAGATGTACAAAAATACATAATTCTTCATGTAAAAGAGAACCAGTTTTGCAAGCCAATATAAATGTATGAGGCAAAATTTTACATAAACAAAATGAACAAAAGATATCCTACAAAAAATTTTAAAGGCACAATCAAGGGAATAGAATAACAAATGAAACTCCTTATACCATATTAAAATATGTAATGCTTTTAAAAGTTACCAAGAAGATTAGATGCTTTAACGATGTTTGGTAATAAAATATTTCAGTCTTACGGATTGATATTATATTAATAAAATTTTTTAAAGAATTGTTATAGTAAAGTTTATGACACATAGTAACTAATAAATACATATTATAATTAATAATACTGCTATAAATGCTCTACAAACTTTGAAAATCCAAAAATAATATGTCAACAACTACAGACCATCAAATGTGCCACAACTTGCCTGCTGATGGTAGGTAATCAACTACACCTAAAGAGTACATGAACATCACCCCAGAATTAAAGCTGGAGAAAAACTACAATTAAAGTAATGAGTTTAATTGTAAAGGAGATAAAAACAAAAGTACAAATGTCAAAAAAGAACAAATCAAACCTCTCTCCCATACTATCATCAGGAAATAACCTGCCTATTGTCAAAGCTCTAGTATTATCTTTCCCGGTCAAGTCATATATTTTAATTTAACAATTTCTTTTAAAATTCCCACTATGTAAAAATTCTCTGTACTAGGTCGTACAGAAACAAAGATGAGTAAAATACAAATCTTCCCACAAATAGCTGCTGAAGTAATAGGAGGGGGTTAGACGAATAAACAATGACGATGCAGGGCAGAACATAAAGGAAATACAAGCAAAATGAAGGGCATCAAAGGATAGTGAACTCACATCTGATGGAAGAGGCGGCATTTAGAGAATATGAGAAAAGGTAAAATTTCAAATATTAGAAATTGTGGGAATAAGGTTACAAGATATAAAGCAAAGCAAAAGTAAAAACAGTGGAGTGGGAAAGCATACAACAGATTAAGGAATAGAGAGGATGGCTTCCCGCAGGGCAGAAAAATGTCATGGGGGAGAGATGTTTTTAAAATTCAACACACTTTTATATATACTAAAACCATATTTTTCCTTTATTAAAAATATCTTAACACATATCACTGTGCCAGATACTGTAACGAAAAAGTAAGCATAAACATTAAATATTTTCTTAACATAATAAACCAAGCAGGAATATTTTAGGAAAACTGGCAGATAACGAAGAAGTCATTCAATACTCTAGAGGCTGTCTTTTCCAGCAGTCACAATACACTATAAGGTTGCATATAACACATACTACCTATCCTTCTATTTTGATCATCTCCAAGATAAAGCTACGTGAACATACATATAAAAATGCATATCGTAAATGTAACTTTATGAAAAATAAAGAAAAACAATCATAATAAACATTTAAGCCAACATCTTTGATTTTAGCCGAGCTATTTTTCCTCTCAACGTAACAACAAAAGGTTATATGAGAACTGGGGATTCAACTCTATAAAACAATTAGAGCCCTAAACTGTAAGGTGTTATAAAACATTTCCAACATATTTATTGTTTCTAAAGAAACCAGGCTATAATTTTACAAAGCCATTTCCCACCTAAGAGTTCACCTCTTAAGGGAATGCATTCATGTTTAGGAGGGAAAAGAAAGACTGCAAATTTTATATTTAATGACTACTTTCAAATTACCCAAAATACCACACTAATTAAAAACATCAATCCAAGCTCAGAATTTCAATCCTATTCACTTTTATAAATGTAAAAAGTTAGTTGTGACGGCTTACCAGTTCTCCTTAATATTATTCAATTCAATATTCTCTTTGAAAAGGAATTACATTTTTAAACCCACAGAACAGCCTGGAAACTTATCATCTGGAGTAGTAAGTTTTTATTCGAACAAAAAGATGAATGCAAAAATCTTCATTTCACAGGTCAGGTTTCAAAACCCCGAAGAAAATGCATAGTAGAATAAAAAAAAATGCAAACCAACTTCCATCTCTGTACTTAGCTTATTAGACCATAGTTCACATTATATACCGGAATAAATGCAGAATTCATTGTGTTGGGAGGGAGAAAGGAAGGGAGTAAAGGAAGAAAGTTTGCTCTTATAAAGCATGAATTTGGGTTTGCCAAGACAAAAGCTTTATTTTTCTGTTTGCATTTTTCATCAGTCAACAAAAATAGCTATTCTAAAAACAGAAACCATAGTCTTACCAAAGTTAACATCACATTAGAGCTCTAATTGAGAGCAAAATATATTTATCTATCAAAAACTACACAGAGCTTAAAGAACAAAGACATGAAGTTTTCAATATGCAATCAGTATGATAAAAATCATAAATCACTGAACAAAAACAGGTTTTCTGTTTCCAAATGAAATAGGATTCAAGATCACAAACACCCTAAAACTATACATATACCACGTACGTTTATAATGAACTGGCAGATGTCTGATTATGTGGGGAAATGGCACATTTCCTTAAAATCCCACTAGAACAATAATAATCCATCAAAGCAGCCGTTTCATCAGTTTGTGTGTGTGTTTTAAATAAAACAGAACTTTTCAAGCCAACCCTGTTTTTCTTCAGGCTCTCAGTGCCATCTAGTGGAATATTACTAGGGTTACAATTTAAAAGGAGGTTTCAGCAAAATGGTTTACAGAAGATTTTTATAAAAGGTTACTAAAGTGGCATTATTTTAATCCAGCTTTATACTTAAGTGATAAAAATAATGTATTTTAATCCTTTCTTCAAAATAACAACATTCCAAATATACACATATTTGCTTTTAAAGAAACAGATCTTGAAGGAAAACTGATTTTATTCATGGAAATGTACTGAATTACTAACACATACTAAAAATCACAAAACTGGAAAGCAAAACTTTCATATTTGATACTCTGCCAAATATTTTTATTTACTTCTCTTATTCAATAGTTATGCTATTTTAACAAGTATTTTCCTAAATTTATTTCTATGAAAAAGAAAACATTAAAGATAATAGCTTTGGAGACATCAAATATACAAATTTTTTTAAAAAGCTATCTTTAAAAATTTCTCAACTTCAATGAAAAATATCAAGCTATTTACCACATGCCTGTCTAGCTAAAGCTGAAGAAAAGACACATAAGCTGAAGCACAGACAGAAAAGTCCAGTGTATAAGTCTTAATTTACGGTTTTCTGGTTTTTTAGTTTTCAAACACCTCATCAGATGTCTCCTTAAAAGAAGAAATACTATCTATTTTGAGAAAAGACATCACAGCACCTTCAATCCCAGTGTTTAATGACTCCAGTCTTTCCAATTCCTACACCTTCTACATCCAATAAAATTCTCAGTCCTAAATCCTACTTTAAAAATGTCTCTCAAATTTAACCCTTCTCCATTTCCTAAACCTCATACTCCTTATCTTCTTAATTAGTATCCTGGTCTAGGATTGCCACTCAAATATCTATCTGTACCCTAGTTATCTTTCTAAAACAAATTAATCACCAACTCTAGAAGACCCCGCACTCACGTCTACCCACCCCTAATCCTCTCCTAGCTGTGCTACCACTGTGCATACCTTAGTATAGATCTCTACTATACTCCTCTGCAATCATCTATTTTTGCTTGTCTCTCCTACTCAGGTTCAGGTAGGAATAGAGTCTTGTACCTCTTTGCATCTTCAAAACTTAGTAACAGCCTGGCTCAATAAATGATTGCCAAATGCACTGCGTAAATGATCTTTTATGATTTGCTATGAAAGAAGGGTTAAGAATATCAAAGCATCTGAAGCCAAGAGAAGCATAATTTCATTAATGGTTAAAAAGAACACAGTTAAATATTTTTAGCCATGAATGCCTAAGAAAAAGTCTAAATGATTCTGCAGATCCATGGTTAGAGTCCCTCTTGGTACCACCTGCAGAAGACACCTGTCTTAAATGAAACATAATCCTAAATCGAAATTTAGTGATTTATCCCAATCACTAAAGCTAAAAAAGTCTCCTAGTCATAAATTTCAACACTAATCCTGTCTAAATCAGATAGCAATAGACTCATCAGTTTATTCTTTTTGACTGTACTTTTGTCTTCTCTCTCCTACAAATATTACAATAAAGATAGTATAAAATATCAGAGCTAAAACGGCTCTTAAATATCATCTAGTTTGGGCTTCCCTGGTGGCGCAGTGGCTGAGAGTCCGCCTGCCGATGCAGGGAACACGGGTTCGTGCCCTGGTCCGGGAGGATCCCACGTGCCGCGGAGCGGCTGGGCCCGTGAGCCGTGGCCGCTGAGCCTGCGCGTCCGGAGCCTGTGCTCCGCAACGGGAGAGGCCACAACAGTGAGAGGCCCACGTACCGCAAAAATATATATATCATCTAGTTTAATCACATGTTTTCACAGATGAGCACGCTGGGGCACAAAGCTATTAAAATGACTTCCCTTTAATAAGCTGAATGTTTAAGTCAATACTTGAACCTAGCTCTCTTGGCTCTTATTCCAGCACTTTCCTCATGTTTTGGTAAAGTTCTGAAAATAAAGCTCTGTAATTAGTGTGGTTTTAGGATTCTTTTCACGGATTCTAAGAAGTCGGTCAAATCCATTTATCTTACTTCACAGAAGTATTCTAAAAGCTAGAAAACACTCTGCCCAAAATCCCAGAATATTATATAATAGAAATGCTACAGAGTAGGTAGGTACTCAATAAATATTTATGGAATAAATTAAGTATACAAACAAAAATACTTATATTTAGACAAATATATTTTCAGGTTTTGACTGCAACAGCTATTTCTTTTGTCTCCTCACCCTATATTTTTCTTTGATGAAGAAAATCAAAGGCATAGTTAAGCCAATCATGCAAGAGTAAACGTAGCTGAATCCTATTTGTATTTACAAGTCAATAAAGTCAAGGCCTTAAAAAACAAAACAACCAACCAAAAAAACCCCTTATCTTTAAAGACTATCAGAAGGCAGTATTTCAGTAAAAATTCATAAACAATATTCATATTAGTACTTTTTTCAGGTTTACAATATGTAAACATTATAGAAGCACTGTGGGAAGTTTACTTAAGATGTTTACTTAAGTTTTACTTAAGATATAGATTTATAAGGTTCTGATATTTTTATTTTTTAATCGGGATTCAACAAATCCTCTCAAACACAGTCCCAATTAAGTTCTATAACTACCAACCATGTGGCTATTACAATTATTATAACAAATGTTGGTCTTAATTCTTCATAATTCTGTAACCAATTAAATTATCTAAAAATCTTTCACATAATTCAAACAATATACATTTCCTTAAATGGATAACAAGTTTAGTCAGTAAATACAATATAGATTAATTTCTTATATCCTTATCTCTGCATGAAAAGCCCATTAATTTGAAAACAACAGAATCCATTTACCAGGAATGAAATTTTAGGTCATCACTAACTATTCATTCTACTTTTTCCCACAAAAATTGTCAATAAAACTTACAAAATTTTATCTAGAACGGCTCCTGTATTCCTGTTCCTTCTCCTCATCGCGTCCTCAGCTTGGCCGATGGTTCCCAAACATGACTCCACACTGGAATCAGCTGGGGATATTTAAAGGCTACCGACGCCTGGCTCCACCCCCCACGCCGTGATTTAATTGGACTAGGGTACGGCCTGGGTACCGGTGATTCTAATGTGCAGCAAAGTCTGGGCACCATTGACCTTGGCTCTGAACTATTTAAGCTAAGATTTTTTTAATCTGATCAAAAGTTTCCTTTCCTATAGCATAATTCTGAAAAGAATCCTTTCTTTTTTTTTTTTTTACTTTCTGTACTATTTTCTCCACCAAAATTCCAATTTTCCAATATATGGATTATTATTCGACTCACATCTCCTCTTAAAATGGGATATAGTGTCATCTTATCTCTAAAATGCAGAAATTGTACCAGATGATTTCTAAGGTTTCTTCCCACTCAGAATTTATATAGTTCTCAAGAAAAAAAAATCAATAGTACTTTCTGGATTATCAAGCTCACCTGACTCCCTTCTTCAGTTCTCCTTAACTACCCTCCTTTTCCTAATGAGTCGAACCATATGAAATTTGCCAATATTAGACCATTTCTAATCTAAAGCAGCCATTTCATATGCTCCATCTTAATATTTCCCTCCTACTTATCCTTTATACAAGAACCTTTTAATGTAACACCCAAGCTAAACTTTCTTTCTTGAAAACCCCAATGAAATCTCAATTCCTTGTTAAAACTTAGAAAAATATGATGACAAGAACAGGAAAAAGAAATGGGTCCATTCCTGAAGACGAAAGATGCCTTTTTTTAAATGTTCTACCTATACTTGAGAGATAGAGCTATTAAATAAATTAATGTTTAAAAGCTTCTCTATACAAGTATTTACATTGAACACTTAAACAGTGTAAATTGATTTTTTGTTTGTTTTTTACTTTTCCCACTGGAGTATCAGGGGAATCCAAGCTAAAATAATGCTTTTTTTAAATTGAGGTATAATTGAGGTACAACAATATATTAGTTTCAGGTGTACAAAATAATCATTTGATATTTGCATATATTGCAAAATGATCACCACAATAGGTCTAGTTAACACCTGTCACCATAAACAGTTACAGAATTTTTAGAGAAAATTAAATTTATATGTATGACCTAACTATAAAGTAACATCTAAATTGTGAAACACAACATTATGTTTCAGCATCCAAGTTATCCTAAGCTATGCTGTGTAAGGAATTTCTGAACGTGAGCCTTCTTAATTCTTAGTTTCAGTACTGACTGTGAACTTCAACCACATCAAACTTAATCTACTGACTGGAGCTTTGCCACTCTCCAGACCCAGCAATTCAATTTCTCAAAACCACCCAGAGTAGCTCACCCTGCAGTACTTGAAATGTTTCCAGAGAGAGCACAGAGAGAATAGACACAAAAAACTCATAAGGCTTTCTTAGTATAAGGCTAAATTTAAGCTGAGGGCATTGATGCTAATTTTACCATTAGCTGTTTTACAGTTTAACTCAATTAGCTTCTTAGTGTCAATCAGCCCACTGCCCTAGGCTTAATCATCACCTGAACCATTTACACTTGCTGACCTTGTGATTCCAGACTGGCCTCTCTAGCCAGAGCCCATCATCTTAAAAGTATACACTGCTATACATATACACGTATCTATTCTTTTTCAAATTCTCTTCCCATTTACGTTATTACAGAATATTGAGTAGAATTCCCTGTGCATTAATCAACTATACTCCAATATAAAATAAAATTTTTTAAAAACTTAAAAAATAAAAAATCTTTTTTTTTTTTAAATAAAGAGTATACACCGCTGATCACTGATGGGGAGAGGGTGCGGAGTCAATAAGAAGACTATGTAATGAGATCATTATAAATTCTCTACCTACCGCTACTGGGAAAACATCATGGACTCATGGTTTAAAGACAACAGAAAGTTCCTATGCAATACATTCATGTATTTTTTAAAGAGGCTCACATCAATTTTACTCTGGTTCTGAAACATCTAATGCAATCCACTTCAAGGCATGTTCATAATGCCTGATAATCATTTCTTTAAGTCAAAGAAATACAGAGAATTATCTGTCAATTAGGATTTATGGTTATCTCTCCCAATTTTATCACATCCAACAGTCTTTTCTAAAATTATATAAAACTATTCAAAATGCCTCTTTATAGCTTCTGAGCCATTTCATGCAAAAGCGTTGGTTAGAATTTTATCATATTTGTATGTGACCTAATGTAAAAGCTAAGCAGTAAATACAAAATTCACTTTAGGGGGCAAGGCACCTCAAAGAGGTGGGAAATCATCCTCCTAATCAGCTGACACTGAGGTGTGATAAGAGGCCGTAGGATTGCTGATCTAGAGAAACAAGCCCTGTGTATTAAGTTGCCAGACACAGGAAACAAACAGTAGTTTCAAATATGATCCTCAAATTGAAAACCACGAGAGCAGACATTCAAAACAGGCTTTGATCTGCGATAGAGCTGCTATACATGGAGGCAGCTGGGAGTGGCGAGGCCCCGGAGAGTGAGACAGCAGGGATTTATTTATTTAACAATGGCTAATATTTCTCCTGAGGGGAAGCCAGCTAGCTTTCAAATGACACCTATTAAATTTGTAGACTGCGAAGTTCACATGAATTATCAGGGGAATAAAATCTAAGATATCTACAATTTAGCATAAGTTGTGCTTTAGCTACTTACTCAAAAATCTCTGCTCCAGGGACTTCCCTGGTGGTGCAGTGGTTAAGAAGCCACCTGCCAATGCAGGGGACATGGGTTTGAGCCCTGGTCCAGGAAGATCCCACACGCCACGGAGCAACTAAGCCCGTGAGCCACAACTACTGAGCCTGCGCTCTAGAGCCCGTGAGCCACAACTACTGAGCCCGTGCCACAACTACTGAAACCCACGGACTTAGAGCCCATGCTCTGCAACAAGAGAAGCCACCTTAATGAGAAGCCGGTGCACCGCAACAAAGAGGAGCCCCCACTTGCTGCAACTAGAGAAAGCCCGCACGCAGCAACAAAGACCCAATGCAGCCAAAAGTAAATAAATAAATTTATAAAATAAAAAGAAAAATCTCTGCTCCATAACAAAAACATAATTTACTATGATTTTTGGCTCAGTGTTACAGCATAAAAAGTAAGCCATTTCATTTTATTTATCCAAATTACAGCAGATGAATCAATAAGTTTCATTTATAGATATATAACTGCTTTCAGGCAAAGAATTTGATACAATAATAAACTCTAAATTTATCAATTTCGCATTTTCTGCTTCACTATAATGAATCATACTGCATCCCAATGAGTAATGAAAGCAAAAACAAGCCCCAAGCCTACTGTGTTATAAAACTTTACCTAGCTCATCATAACAACCATCTGCCTGTGGGAAGGAAAAGCTTCTGTGAATCAATTATCCAAAGGCAACAATATTTTCTTAAGGAAGTGAAAAGTCGCGCTCACTCATGTAGATCAATACCTTTCCAGGGACCCGGAGACTCTCAATAGCACCAACATCACTGAGGCTCTCTGGGGGACTTTTCAGACCCTTAAAAAAAAATAATAACATAAAAGGAATTTTAATTGTGCTGCAGAACTGTAACATGATAGAATATACTTATTGAAATAGAAATCACCATTTTAAAAACAGAAATTTTCCTGCTTTAAAATAGAACATATGTTTCTAAAAACAATTGTCACAACACATATAGTACTATACTATTATTAAATCAAGTAAAGATTTACTTTCGGAAATTTAAAATAAAATTACTATATGGCACCTTTATACCTAACGGTTGAAGTCTAACTTAACCATGATTCAAAAACAACAAAAAGAAACTTGGGTGACAAAAAGCATTCTATAAAAGCACTTATCTATTAATCATGACCAAATGCACGTGGTAAAAAGGTCCAAGCATTATGACCCACAGATATAATATACCAACTGACTGAGCTAACCAAAGATTTTTAAATAATGATAATTGCTTAGTTAATACATAAGTAATCCCTAGATTTTATCATTTCTCACCAATGCACCCAATTTATACTACGTAATTGAGACTTAAATCTCACATCTCACTGCTTTAGCTCTTTATAGAAAGTACCTGGTACTTTCTATATTCACATCAAATGAGGGATTCTGAAAGTCTCATTTGTACCAGGGAAAGTTATCAAGACAGAAAGAAGTCAGCCATTTAAATTTTCTTTAAAAGCCTCTTTTTAACATAGTCTATTCAAAGCAGACACCTAAATTCCCTGTAATATTAGTCTATAAGCAAAATTAGCTGGTACATGAACTTGAGGAGAGATTTACTCTACTGTCAAGTTTCTGTCCTTTAGATACTCTGTATTGGCTTTTTGGTGTCCTTGGTAACCAAAATACATGTTATGTTTAGGTTGATTATTTGGGTCTTAGAGTAGAACTTGCTCATTTTTAAATTATAGAAGTGTGTATTTTCTCGTCCCTATTATAAAATACCACCAGTCATAGCTACAATTTTTTATGACAAGGTGCCCTAACCTCATCCCCAATCTTCCATTATCCTCGGAATACCACCCTTCTTTGTCTCTCTCTCTCTCTCTCATACTCTCTCTCTCTCTCTCTCTCTCTCTCTCTCACACACACACACACACACACACACACACACACACACACACACCACCCTCTAAAGAAACCAAACCAATACTCCACTTTCAGAACTCCTCTATGAAGTTTTCCTAAACCTTACGTTTCAAAGAAACATCATTTCTAGTAATGCTCATGGATCATCTCCATCAACATTACCCAGGGAAGTTTTTAAACATAAAACTTCCACATAAAACTTCTAGGTCCCACCACAGAACTAATAAATAGGTATTTCTAGATTAGGACCAGGAGTTGCATTTTAACAAGCAACCTGGATGACTACTATAATCTCTAATGTTTTAGAAACCCCACTAGACATTTCCCAACACCTCTGCCAAAGTAGTGAAGTTTTAAATATTAAATATATATCTCTCTCAGACCCAAGAGAAGGGAAAGACCAAGTCCTCTATTGGCCTTTATAGCCCAGGAGCTAGCACAGTTCCAGGAACAGAGTAAGCACCAAAGAAATTAGTAAATTATTTGGAGTCTTAGGCTCCAATCTCTAATTAGACCATCGTTCCCATGGGAATATGCAACTGACTTTAAAATGAAGTTTCTAGGGAAGGCTGCAGGAATAAGAAAAGCATACTGAGGCTAAAAGTCTTACAATGAGTGAGAAAATAAAAGTACAAAACTACTCTTGTGTGTTTGTTCTTCCTTGTCCCAATTACTCACCAAGAGTCATCACAAGGGCATAGCACCAAAAGTGGTAAAGAAGGCAAGGTTGGGTTATGGAAATAAACTTCTCTATACATTATATACACACATTTATATACATTCAAACATATACACATATATGAGAGTAAAACTTCATAATTTGATTCAAAATCACGACCACCCCTGAAATACCTTTTAAAAAAATAATTGCCATGACTTTTAAACAAACATTTTAAAAAGTATAGATTTGTTTAACCACTCTAATAAATTCTTGAAGGAATATATCAGGTGTAATTTTCTCTTTCCCCAGAGTTACTCAGTAAAGAAAACAATGCCTAAAACAAGTAAACAAGTGGTATATACCAATATCTAGAAAAAGGCCTTGCCTCCAAATTAGTTACCACACATGATAATTTGCTACTAATACATGACAACTTCCCACCAAATGTACAAAATAAAAGTAATAAAAATTGGAAACCCTATGTACATGTTAGGAAGCAGGGGATTCACAGAATGTCTTCTGCAGACAACCTGCCTGTCATCATAGTCTAATGATGGTGACAGTAACTCACGGGCTGTTATAAGGGATAAAGGAGATAACATATATGAGAGGCCAAAAATGGTGTCTTGTACATGGTAAGCACTCTTCAAGTGTTGACCATTATTCTGAATGTCACAGAGAAATGCTTTTTTTTATCTTATCAAAACAGAAATAAAGAATTAAGTAAATGTCTCAAAGCACAATATGACTCACCTGTATTTTAGGATTACAGATCCTCAACCCTTTGATTAGGAATTTTATAGATTTCTACTAACAAATATGAAGCCAGCATTTTTATTTTATCTTCGCCTCTTTAAAGCAGGAAGTCATGGTTATAAGTACAGTACTCTGCCTTTATTAAATTAAAACTTTTCACTATAATCATTAACCATTATTTGATTTTCTTTTGTATTTGATTTTTGTTTTCATAACTTCCCCAGTTTAAATTTATATAAAATCCATCATAAATAATACCTGTCTCTGCAACTTTATTTCTTTGCCCAAATCAGATTACACTTCAGACTACTTCTGTTTTGTCCCTATGAATACTCAATTTCCATTTATGAGACCAGCAACTTACATCCCAATGATCAAAAGGAGCCTGTGAGATTTGTGATTCCTTTTCTTTTCAGAAAAAGTTTCAGCAAAACTCAACAGAGTGTTTATATGCAGTCCTCAGTTTCTCTCAAACCCACCCTAATCAGGCTTTCCCCCTCACCACTCCACCGAAGCGCTGTTGTCAGGTCACCGACGACCTTATTGCTGCTCAGTCCAAAGGCTCATTCTTATTCTCACCTTCCACGGCCCATCTGTAGCATTTAACACAGCTGATCACTCCCTCTTCTTGTAAATTCTTTACGTGGCTTCCAGGACCCACTCAATTTGGATGTTCTCCATCCAACAAATATTTATTGAGCATCTGCTACAGGGCAGGTGCTCTTCGAGTTGCAGCAGACTGCTCACTTCACTGGCTGCTCCTTCTCAATCCGCCTTCCTAGATCCACCTCTTCTCCCGACCTTGAAACACTGAATCCTCAAAAGCTCCAACTGTGGACTCGTTTTATGTCTACAATCACTCCATTGGTGATCTTAGTCAATTTGTATACCCTCTTTATTCTCATAACTCCTAAATTTTTATCTATACCCTGAATTTCTCCTCAGAAATTCAGGCTTTTAGCCAACTGCCTATTTTCTTTCTCCAAATATCCAAGAGGCTTTGAAATGAACAAGTCTTAAAACTTTCTCCCTTCCTTCAATCTGTTCCTCTCTCAGTCTTACCCACCTCACTAAATAGCAATTCCATCCTTCCAATTGCTGGGGCCAAACCATTTGGACTCAACCTTGAAGCTTCTCTTTCTCTCACAGCCCAAATCCAATCTATTAAGAAATCCTGTCAACTCCACATTTACGATACATCCACAATCTGACCTCTTCTCAACACGTCCACCACTTAGCACCCTGAGTGAGGTCCATACCGTATCTCACTTGGATTACTGCATTAGCATCCTTATTGGTCTCCCTGGCCTTGCTATGGGTGAGGAGAAAAGTAGAGGAGATGAGATGAGGATGAGGGTCTATGTGATCAGGCTTCCTGCCCTCAGCTCTCTGACCTCATCTCCTACTACTTCTCTCCTCACTCACTTCACTCCACCCACACCGCCCTTTGCTGCTCCTCAAACATGCTCCTGCCTCAAGGCTTCCGCATCTGCTTTTCCTTCCACCCAGAATGCTCCTTCCCAGACATCCTCAGAGTTTACTCCCTCACCTCCTTCAGGTTTTTACTCAAATGTCACCTTCTCAGTGAGGCCTTCCATGGCCACCCTATCTAAAATTATAAATGACCCCAAATTGCCAATAACTCCCAGGATTCCCTATCCTCTATTCCTCCAAAGCATGTATCACCACGTCTGCCTTAGCACTTGGTTTTGTTAACTGCTACATCCCCCAAACTTAGAATGGTGCCTGGCACGTAGTGTTAAATAATCATTTGTTGAATGAACTGAAACAACAGAGCCCAGCATAATGGAGAAAGCAGAACAAAAGAGCTCATCTAAATAAAGAGCGCTAACAAAGCCTGCTCTACACTCTCCTCCAAACCAAGATCCTTGGAAAGCTGAAATGCCAAAAACTCCAAGTTTCATAGACCTTAATTTCACATCTCTCCACATCAACAACAATATATTATCAGCATATTCTTTAGCCTCACAAAAAAGAAACATCTTTATGTATATTTATTTGTAATACTACTACGTTTAACCTAACAACAAACAGTACAAATAAAATCCCCAATGTAACTCTAGGCAGCACCCTACTTTCCTACCTCGTAGATTCATGAAATGTGTATTAATAATGATTAAACACATGGAAGTCAAGCCATAAACAAATATAATTAGGATGACTTTTAAAATATGTGTGAAACTCTGAATTTTACCTCACCTTTTACACAATGTAGTTCCAGCTTTTGGTATGTGCTCTTTAGTTTAGTTTTTTTTTTTCATCCCAACTAACCACAGATTTTACCTGCTCAATCCAATAAACAACTGATTGAAGCTGAAGAGTTCATTTTCAGAACAATTTCACTACATTTAAGAGACATAAACTTATTATCACTGGTATCTGGACTCTGTATTTTTCTCTCCCACTCACTATTACAAAATAGGATTAGAAAACAAACCAACCAGGACTTCCCAGTGGTTGAGAATCCGCCTGCCAATGCAGGCGACACAGTTTCGAGCCCTGGTCTGGGAAGATCCCACATGCCATGGAGCAACTAAGCCCGTGCACCACAACTACTGAGACTGCACTCTACAGCCCGCGAGTAACAACTACTGAGCCCACGTGCTGCAACTACTGAAACCCATGCGCTAGAGCCCGTGCTCCGCAACAAGAGAAGCCACCACAATGAGAAGCCCGCACACCACAATGAAGAGTAGCCCCCGCTCACCGCAACTAGAGAAAGCCCGTGCACAGTAACAAAGACCCAATGCAGCCAAAAATAAAATAAATAAATTTATTTTTTAAAAAAAGAAAACAAACTAATCAAAGTTGCTATACAATGATGACAATATCAACTGTGCTGAACTGCCAGCAAGCAACAGGAGAGAGCACCAAACTTAGCTGAGGCACAAAAGTCCAAATTCAGCATCCCAGAGGCAGTTTAGGGGTATTGGTGGCATAATGTACAAAGCTGTATATTGTTTTAAAAATCAAATGCGGGACTTCCCTGATAGTGCAGTGGTTAAGAATCCACCTGCAAATGCAGGGGACAAGGGTTCAAACCCTGGTCCAGGAAGATCCCACATGCCGCAGAGCAACTAAGCCCGTGCACCACAACTACTGAGCCTGCACTCCAGAGCCCACGAGCCACAACTATCGAGCCCATGTGCCACAACTATTGAAGCCCGCGCACCTAGAGCCCGTGCTCTGAAACAAGAGAAGCCACCGCAATGAGAAGCCCGTGCACTGCAACAAAGAGTAGCCCCAGCTCGCTGCAACTAGAGAAAGCCCGTGCGCAGCAATGAAGACCCAATGCAGCCAAAAGTAAATAAATAAATAAAATTATTTTTTAAAAAAATCAAACGGATACCAAAGTCAGCCTGAAATCAACTATTGTTTGAATTACTGCTGGCTTCCAGTTTTCCCGCTTTCCAAGCATCAATTCAGTCACTGAGATGATCTCTATGCTCATGCAATTCTTTGATAAGGCCCAGGAACTGTGGTAACTCCTTTATCTCTTTACCTTGATCATATCATATACACATCACCACTAGGAAAGCCCCATGTGATACATGTTATCATTCCTATTTTAAAGATGTGAAAACAGATGCTCAAAAAAGTTAGGTAAGTTGCTCAAGGTCACACAGCTACTACAGGATGGAGCAGGACTCAAACCTATCCTCAAAAAAGAAGTGTTATGAAGCATAAGACCAGGACTCAACAAATGTGAGGGACTGCCAACTGTTATTACACACTTAATTAAATCTCTTATTATTCACAGAACTTCTAAATTTTATTTTCATGACATTAACAATATAATTTGACAGAAGTAAAATAAACACATAGGATTCGTGTATTCTTCACCACAGATCTACAATCTATTCAGCTATCTCTCAAATTCTAAACTATCAAATAAGAATTTAATTTGGCATTTGTAGTCTTTTTTTAATCAACAAAAATATTCACAAATGAACCTTTCACTAAATGATCATCCTCCACATTCTCCAAAGTTCCCAAAATCACACTGATTTAAAACTTTAATCTAAATTACCCTTCTCTCATATAAAAATAATAAAGAATGGCCAATTCTAGTAAAATATTAGAGTTGAAATAAATAAAAGTATCTAAAACCAAAGCATAATCAATAAGTACATAAAAGTAAGTTTCTGCCACTTCTGATTTGAAGGAAGCTGACACATTATTAGGAAGTCCCTAACATTTATGAGATGAGACAGAAAACAGCCAAAGTTTTTATTCATGAATTAGCATTCTGGCAAAAAATAAAAGACCATTATTTTGCCAGGACAATGATTTTTTTTTTAAGTATCATTTCACATACACTAACTTACTGATGACTCCGATAACAGAACTGTGAGACAGGATGAACAAAAATAATTATTATTCTCATTTTCACATCCGGAAACTTAAAGCTACTAGATTTAGGGACTTGCCCAAAGTCATAAAGCTATCAATTCTGTCTTCAAATTATCTGCTTTTTTCACTCTTTCTAGTCATCTTTATTGCACAGACCTCACTTCCCTACCCAGGCCATCCTCACGGATGATGGGCAGCTTGGATAAAGGGAACCCTGCAGGGTAGTTAGGGCTATCACCGGACAGCTGGCAAAAGGCAGAAAAGGACGAACAAATGTAGCCTCCGACTTTCTCATTGACCTCATCTAAAGGAATGTTTCTGGGTCACCAGGATCCACCTGAGCAGGGCTCCAAACCTCGCGGCTTAGGTGAGTTTTCCAGGGTGTGCTCGAGCTTTATGGTGCCCCTGACACCTGCCACAACCTATAATTTGGTTATCTGCCTGCCTGCGGCCCAGGGACAGAACATCTCGGCTCCTCTTCCAGGAGAGATGAAGGAGACCTCTGCTTCAGCCTCTGCGACTTACCTGCCGGGTCATAAGAGATTTGATTCTTTGCATGTCGAATTCGTGAGGGGGCACCTTGCCGCAGAGAACTAACAAATCACACAGAACTACCAGACAGCCGGTCCCAACACAGGGAAGCCATAGTGAGTGGTCACGTGGAGCTGCCGAGCTGGGTTTCCCTTCCTTTCCCAGAGCATTCTGGGAATTGTAGTCCCCCGGCTGCCGTCGGCACCTGCAGTGGAGGCGAGAGGACGGCCCAGGTACTACATTTCCCGGCAAGGAAAGCAGCTGACGCTTCGGTTAAGCCCCACAAATCTTGTTGCTCTGAGAGACCACGGCGGTCGCCCGCCTTTAAAGCGGTTCTTGCTCTCGGTAGCTGCTCCGGCGAGGCGAAAACCTAACTCATAGGTGACCAGACATTGAGCAACAGGAGCAAACACTGAGAAGACAGTATGTAAACCAGACTGACATGACCCCCCCGCCCCAGGAGTGTGGTGGAGGAAACCCCACCTGGTCTTGAGGGGCGGAGTGAGAGGACGACAGACTCACGCGAAGGGACGGGAACGCCAGGGACGGGAAGGCTCCAAGAGGTGACCTGAGAACTTGGCACTCCCCAGGTGGCGCAGGGCTTGGCCTGAGGAAAAGAGTGGTCCACGTTGTCCAATGGCGGCTGTCCAGGTTAGGGCTGTTCTTCCTCAGTATTGGCATCCAGAGCAGAAAACTAAAACCAAAGGATTTAATCCCCACCTATCATTGTACCACCTGTGTAATCTAAGGCAAGTCAAGATGGAAAATATAACAATAAGTACACATGTCACTTTAACGTCCTCTTTTCAATTTTTAGCAGTTTAGCTAAACTGGGGAAAGCAATAGGGGAGTGGTTTGGGGCTCAATTTAAGAAAGAACTTTCCAATTATGAGAATACCAGAAAAAAAAAAAAGTGACCCAGAGCTAACAATTAACAGTAGATAACATTTATTGAGAGCTTACTACCTGTCAAAAACTCTGCTAATAGCTTTACGTTTGGTATCTCATTTATCCACACAAGCATCATATGGAGTTGGTACTATTATCCCCATTTTAAAGATGAGGAATCTGAGGTACGGAGAAATTAAGTAACTTGCCTAAGGTTACTGCAGATGTGCAAGCAGAAAATGAAGGGCTGTTTATCCAGATGTTTTAAGTAAGGCTACCAAGGATTTTCTTTTTGCATTTATTTCAATTTATGTTTATTAGGAAATAATAAAACACAGACCCATGATTTCAAAGATATTTCTTAGGACAACTAAAGAAATGTTAAAGTGTGCCAAACTAATGAAAAATATTAGATAAACAACAGTAGTGGGTGATAGATATGGCAAAAATAATAAAGTGGTGTGCAAATGGGGGACACTAATATAGAGGTTATTGGCAACTCTGAAATTCTAGTTTTTGACCTCTCAGCATCTTGTCTTATGAATTTTTTACAAATGAGATTGTAATATTTGACTTAGGGTTTTGTAAGGATAAGTGAGAGCATGTAAGTGAATGCAATTTATAAATTGTAAAGCACCTTACGATTATGAAGTATTATAGTCATAATTCTGCCCAGTTTTCTGCTCCAACAGAACCACGCTGTTCATAGTTCTGTCATTGTGCTTGACAGTTCCTTTTAAAATGATATGCTTACCTATATGGTTTTCTGACTCTGTTACTTCTAACCCCATGAAGAAATTTCAGTACTTTTTGGGCAACCTTAGTTTAGTTCATTCTTCACCTGCTCTAATCTTAATTGCCAGAGAGTTCTTACTGTGTGAAAGTCTTCAGTATTTAGAAGTCCCTGAAAGTATCAAAGAGACAGAAACTGCTGACCATATTAGCATATAAAATGAAACCCAATTCAGTAAACATTTGTTGATTATTGGGCACTAGTCAACACTATCCTAAGCACTTCAGATTAATAAAATACAGTTTTGACCTTTAAGGAGTTTACAATTTAGTTGAAAAGCATATATTAGGGGTGATCCAAGTCCAGTAGTTCTCAAACTTGACTGTTCAGATTCACCTGAGGAGGATGCCGTTGTTATTGTTATCATTTTTGCGGGAGTTCTTTGTTTAAGGTCAAGAGATTCTTATAGGCAACCAGCTCTAGCATTTAAAATCTACTCTTTAGAATGAGAAAATGAATCCGTCTAAGGTTCTGAGGTCACAGGACTAGAACCCAGATCCAAACCCAGAATTTTTCCCCTCAATACACAAAGTTGCAGGTGACAAAAAAAAAAAAAGTTTTTTTCATTTTGTGTATTTGGTTTTTTCCTATCCACCAAACTGGGGAAGCGAGTGTTTTCTGTATCTACTTGACCCTGAAGAGGCAAGAAAGCATTACAACTTTGTTTAACTCTAATACTCTACACTTTAGTTTACTTCTTATTAACTAAAATGAAGTGGACAGCCAGGCCTCTAAAAGTTCAAAGGCTGTAACTATAATATTGGAAGCATGTAAAGTAAATCAGTGCTGTTGCCTAAATAAAATATATTTTCTAATTCAGCATACCCTAACACTATAGAAAATAACTGAGCCACCCATGCTACCTTTTTAACTCCCTAAACTAAAAAATAAAAACAAAAACCTAGAGCCCTAAAGAGCACTTTTTAAAAGGTGAAGTATGTCATTTCATTTCCATTTTTCAAAAATACACATATGAGGGCTTCCCTGGTGGCGCAGTGGTTGAGAGTCCGCCTGCCAATGCAGGGGACACGGGTTCGTGTCCCGGTCCGGGAAGACCCCACATGCCGCGGAGCGGCTAGGCCCGTGAACCATGGCCACTGAGCCTGCACGTCTGGAGCCTGTGCTCCGCAAGGGAGAGGCTACAACAGTGAGAGGCCTGCGTACCGCAAAAACAAACAAACAAAACAAAACAAAACAAAACAAAAAAGAACCATACATATATGAGACTTAGAACTTTCACAGTTGCCTGAGGGTCATTAGTGGTAGGCCAGAGCAAACTAGTGGAGGGTGTGAATGGCCTGCCAGTAAGTCTTGAGAAGAACCTGTTGGACAGCCGTCCCTTGGTAAAGGGGTGCCAGCCCCATTTTTGTAGATTGGAACATCCAGGCTAAGAATTAAGTAAGTTGATCTGATTCGGGGCAGTAGCGTTAGCAGTAAAGTAAGATAAGGACGTATTTCTGATGGCCCAAATAGGAGGAGCCCCTGGAAGCTTAAATAAAAGCTGAGATCCTGCTTTGATTAGGCAGATACATTTCTAGTCATCCTATAAATATCAAAGTAGCAGAAAGATGTGGCCTCCCCAGGATGATGTAACTACACTTCCTGAGCAAGCAGTAGTAGAAAACAGGACACTTGCCAAAGGTAAAGCAGTGACCTGTAGAAGGGCCCAGGAAGGAAAACATTGCTGTATAGTCATTTAGGGGCCATATCAGTAGATTAGGGCTTCTGGGAGGCAGCACTGTAGTAGGAGTGAACACTAGCACAGGCATAGGCAATTATGATGGCCTCCTC
The DNA here is from genome assembly GCF_059928025.1 of Delphinapterus leucas. NCBI lineage: Eukaryota > Metazoa > Chordata > Mammalia > Artiodactyla > Monodontidae > Delphinapterus > Delphinapterus leucas. The sequence continues at coordinate 56,564,501 of NC_143137.1, read as the reverse complement.
TAGCAGCCAGCTCTCCCCTGTAAACTCTAATCTTTCCTAAGACTTATCGAATTAGAATATAAGACAGGGCTTTCTTTCCCCAGTTCTTCTTACTCCCCACTGCCGTATGTTGACCTTAGCATTGGCATGTCACCACCTCTCATTCCCAATTCTTCCTACGATTCTAAAGCACTCATATGCTACTAGTAAATAATGAATGTGGATGTTTGAAATGCATATGGAAGACTCTTTGCTTTATAAAGCAAGACAAGCCTTACTTAAAATTTAAACAAACTTGACAGTAAACTACAGTGTGAGTTGAGAAGTGACAAAAAAGCCTTGCAGTAACCCCCACCCAAACCCATACACACACACACACTACCCCCAGTAGCTTCTGGCATTGTTTGCAGTTTAGTCACCATGGATATAGATTGCTTAATGTAATCAGTTTTTCCACTTTAAATGCAAATATAAGATCAATAAACAAGCTCCTGAACTGTATGGTAAATCAGAGCCCCTCAGTAGGCTACAGGTGAGATGTGAGATGTTGATGGTGGGAAATTTCTTATAATGATAAAACACGAAACCATCTTTAATAGTCATGTAAAAATGGAAAGCAATTGAAGTTATATATTTTTTAACATCTTTATTGGAGTATAATTGCTTACAATGGTGTGTTAATTTCTGCTTTATAGCAAAGTGAATCAGCTATACGTATACCTATATCCCCATAACTCTTCCCTCTTGCATCTCCCTCCCTCCCACCCTCCCTATCCCACCCCTCTAGGTGGTCACAAAACACCGAGCTGATCTCCCTGTGCTATGCAGCTGCTTCCCACTAGCTATCGATTTTATATTTGGTAGTGTATATATGTCCATGCCACTCTCTCACTTTGACCCAGCTTACCCTTCCCCCTCCCCATGTCCTCAAGTCCATTCTCTAGTAGCTCACGTCTTTATTCCCGTCCTGCCCCTAGGTTTTTCATGACTTTTTTTTCTTTTTTAGATTCCATATATATGCGTTGGCATACGGTATTTGTTTCTCTCTTTCTGACTTACTTCACTGTGTATGACAGACTCTATGTCCATCCATCTCACTACAAATAACTCAATTTCATTTCTTTTTATGGCTGAGTAATATTCCATTGTATATATGTGCCACATCTTCTTTATCCATTCATCTGTTGACGGACACTTAGGTTGCTTCCATGTCCTGGCTATTGTAAATAGAGCTGCAGTGAACATTGTGGTACATGTCACTTTTTGAATTATGGTTTTCTCAGGGTATATGCCCCATAGTGGGATTGCTGGGTCATATGGTAGTTCTATTTTTAGTTTTTTAAGGAACTTCCATACTGTCCTCCATAGTGGCTGTATCAATTTACATTCCCACAAACAGTGCAAGAGGGTTCTCTTTTCTCCACACCCTCTCCAGCATTTATTGTTTGTAGATTTTTTGATGATGGCCATTCTGACTGGTGTGAGATAATATCGCATTGTAGTTTTGATTTGCATTTCTCTAATGATTAATGATGTTGAGTATTCTTTCATGTGTTTGTTGGCCATCTGTATGTCTTCTTTAGAGAAATGTCTATTTAAGTCTTCTGCCCATTTTTGGATTGTTTGTTTTTTTGATATTGAGCTGCATGAGCTGCTTGTAAATTTTGGAGATTAATCCTTTGTCAGTTGCTTCATTTGCAAGTATTTTCTACCATTCTGAGGGTTGTCTTTTTGTCTTGTTTATGGTTTCCTTTGCTGTGCAAAAGCTTTTAAATTGCATTAGGTCCCATTTGTTTATTTTTGTTTTTATTTCCATTTCTCTAGGGGGTGGATCAAAAAGGATCTTGCTGTGATTTATGTCACAGAGTGTTCTGCCTATGTTTTCCTCTAAGAGTTTTATAGTGTCTGGCCTTACATTTAGGTCTTTAATCCATTTTGAGTTTATTTTTGTGTATGGTGTTAGGGAGTGTTCTAATTTCATTCTTTTACATGTAGCTGTCCAGTTTTCCCAGCACCACTTATTGAAGAGGATGTCTTTTATCCATTGTATCTTCTTGCCTCCTTTATCAAATGAAGGTATGTTTTAACATTATCTTGTGTGGCTTCCTGTGTAAACATCCTAAATTCAGAAATAACTCCAGCAGCTAAGATTTTATTCCTACTATCTGCCACTAGAGGGCGCATTATCATGGTTCTGTGACAACACTTTCTCAGGATGTGCCAGACAGGCGTTGTCGTTTTTTACTGTGTGCCATGACATGAAAAGATGACCTAATTCATTTTGGAATTTAATTTATTTATGTAACATCTGTTATCGCTATGTCATAAAGGATTTTTTAATATAACACAAAAAAAACCAAAAAAATCTCAGAATAAATATCAGTCCTTTAGATTGAGTAAATTTAACATTAGGAAAAATTTACTCCATCATCTTTATTTCTCCCACTTTGCCTAAGACCCAAAACACTTTATCATGAGCCAGCACTGTTTCTGAAAAGCACTAGAAAGAGCTTATTTAATAAAAAACAATTAGAGATTAATATTGATTTAAAAGATGTGAGGGGGAGTCTATGTGCTATATATAGAACTTCAATATTACTTTCCAAATTGTATTTTGTGCAATCCAATATTAAAATTTATACGCATTTCTTAAGCATCAACTGAGAATCAGAGGACATGGGCCAAGGAACATTTGGGTTTATTTCTGGGGGAACAACTTAACAAAAATACTAGTTAACCACTATGCTAGATCCATAGATGAATAAGACCAGTCTTTGTATTAGATGAGCCCAGAGGGAAAATAAACATGCAATAAAATCAATTGAGGTTAATGAGATAAGTGCTGAAATAATGCTGCTATCTCTAAATTACACATGCAAGATTTAGAGATAGCACAGAGAAAATTGTGGTATAATAATTACCAGGGAGAAGCTCTTACCATTTTTCTGAAGCTTGGAGAGGTCATAATGTGACCTCTGAAAAGGCCTCAGGTTTTCCAATAGTCACTTATTTTCTTTGCCTGTAGAAACTGTTCTGGAAGCTTTAATGCTAAAAGTGTTTCCAAACTTGAACTCCAAAATAACTATCATTCCTTTTTTTTTTTACCTTTAATTACACTTGAGGACTATTCTTCCTTCCCCTATTATCACTGAACTTCTTCAGTGAGCCTTTACTTTAAAAAAATGATTTATGCAAGGAATTTTGCTTGATTAGATGCAGATTTTTATTTTATATAACAAAGGCTTGGACTAGAACCTTCTTGCAGTAGATGAAATGCAATAGAGGTTAACTTATAACTTAGTAAATTAAGCGGAAGTGCGCAGACTGCCTGCTGCCATGGCAGTGAAAAGGCCAGGCAGAAAATCTGTAGCCCAGATACCACCGTAAGAGGCAAGATTGTCTCTGGGCCTTGGTTCACTTATTCTGTGCTTCAGTTGTGAAAATGTGACCTCAGATATTATCTTTTGGTTTGAGCTTTTATTTATAATTACACACGGTCCATGATTCAGTGTCACTTGGAAACACACCTGTGGTTTACTTTTAAAAATTACATGAATCCATAGATTCAATAAAACCATGGCAGACATTTGTAACAGGAAGTACTACATAGAAAAATACACATTTAAAGACATTAAGGTGCTCTATTTTCTTTGGTATAACTTTTACATGTTACTTAGTGACTTCATGGTGATTTATAACTGTTTAGCAGATACATGAAATACTGCAATTTTCATTGAAAAAAATTTTAATTTCAAAAGAATGGCATCGTTTTACATGATAGGAAACCCGCTTTTGTTTTTCAGGAAATTTCACAATATGCTCTCATTATGAAAGCATACTGGGTTTCATTAGAGTCACCCAAAAGGATGTTTTCCTTCATGTGATTATTAATAACTAAGAATAATTCATGAAATATGCTGACAATTACTGATAATCGCTAAGAAGCTGTTCTGAAAGTCACAAGCCTGTTTTTTTGCAGAGCATATAACAGGTGTTCCCACTCCCTGTGTCCTTTGTATACACATTCATTCTGTATTCAAATCACAGAAGCAAGAGGCAGGCTAGGGTATGTTACCTCACTGCTAATTTCCCTGGCAAATAAACCAGCAGCTGCTGGCCCATGAACCAAGTTGCCACCAGGAACAGGGCACTGTATGCATGGGACAGGATGCTTTCATGGAGCCCTTCAGCAGCACGGTTGGGGTCTTTCAGTGCAAAATATACCTCCTTCTCTTAGGTAAGGCACTGCATGAAGTTTGTTCTAGCTACCTTTTTATTAAATTGTGGGCATAAGGTAAATATTTGCTTTAGGCTGTAGATTCACTCAGATAATTGAAGAACAGCTCAGAATTTTAAACAATAACACACTTTGTTCCAGCAAAGAAACAGGATCATTTAGGAGAAGTGAGGTTCAATAAATAGATGGTTATTGTTTTCTTAGGACAACAGTTATTGTGAGTAGCACTCATTAAGAAAGTTAAGACATTCTAAAAACTTAATGAATCTCTTCTTTTTACAGAGTTTATATATAGGTTCAACACTCTTTAATGCATTCTACTTTGGCAAATATTCTTGTAGATCATGAATTTGTGACCACTTACAGTGAAACTTAAAACAAGTTTTGAACATAGTTTTGGGCTGTTTTAATTAAAGATATTGTGGCAAACTGTTAGCTCTACCTATTTTTTACCTATCTTATGAAATGTGGAAAAAGGTGAGATTCCAAACTGACAAAAAATATTTTATACACAATCGGGAGAAATGTGTTTAAAAGTATTATTTCTCCAAAATGCCTTTAGCCTTTCTCTTTGCCCAGTGGCTAGTTCAATTAAAAATTTTTTTCTCTACTTTAATATTTCTCTCTCATTCTCCTCTTTAACCTTAGAGTTTAAAGTCTTTCTCCAACATTCCCACTGTTTTTATGTCATCATTATTTTCACCAGGTGTTTTCTTTCCATTCTTCCTATTTATCAGTTTTAAAAGTCTCTTGTTTTATTTATATCCAAGAGACAGAAATTTTTAAAAAATCTTTATTCCTTAAATTTTAAGAACAAATTAGCTAAATAAACAACTTAAGTTTTAGCCTTCTTCAGTAGTTTAGAGCTTTGCACTTACTGGTATCTTATGGTATAGTTTTCATAGTAAATGTGATTGTTATTTACATTTATCCCTAATATTGTTCATATTCCGCATATTTGAAATATACAGTTTGTAAATTTTTTAAATGTTTGCGTTTCCCATAGTTGTGATTGTTGTTCCAGTGTTTATGTTGTCAAATTCAAGCCTATATATCTGTTTAGGTTTTGAAATTTTTAGGAAAATTAAGCGATGACCATAAACGGCTTTTTTATCTTTGTGCATTTTTCTGGGCTTCGAAAGTATCCATTGTGTCAGTGCCACACTTAATTTTATAACAATGGGACTGCTGTCATTTCCTAAGTAATTTTTTGTAATTGGCTTTAAGAAGAACTTAGAGACAATTCATTTGAAGAATTCTACTAAAATAAAATTAAATATACTTTAGAGAAATAGATAGCATGTTCATAAGTAGCTAAAGCAGTTATTATCCCTTAAGACTTTCTTTCTTTCACAAATTTACTTTTCTCCATTGGTAGTATGTTGTAAAGACCATGGGTAATTTGGAAATGTTTTTGTATTTTGGAATATTGAGTATCAGTTTGTTTTTTCTTTTAAAAAATCTTAGAAATTTGAAGCCCCAAATGTAGTTCGTAAAGTCTGTTCAAAGTACATCATAATTTCTATTTTCTCCAAAGATACAAGAGTTTATTTTCAGTCAATAATAGTTGTGTTGTGCTTGCTAATATCATACATGGCAATGGGGAAGTAAATGCCAACTATTTTGAGCCACGGTAGAGGTCACTTTGTGAAGTCTGATGTTTATGTTAAATACAGTGAAACTGGTCTAGGGTGTCTTTTGTTGCTGGAATATAGATAAATTTTGCAATATGACGTCAAAAGTGTTCTTTATCGCTGGACAGTCCTTTATAGTGTCTTAGTTTTATAGTTCAAGGGAGTCTCTGAAGGGAAGAGTATTGCTATAAGTTTGTATGTCAGATTTTTTTTTTTAATTTTATAAATTTATTTATTTTTGGCTGCGTTGGGTCTTTGTTGCTGCGCGCAGGCTTTCTCTAGTTGTGGCGAGCAGGGGCTACTCTTCGTTGTGGTGCGCGGGCTTCTTATTGCAGTGGCTTCTCTTGTTGCGGAGCATGGGCTCTAGGCGCACAGGCTTTAGTAGTTGTGGCACGCGGGCTCAGTAGTTGTGGCTTGTGGGCTCTAGAGTGCAGGCTCAGTAGCTGTGGCGCACGGGCTTAGTTGCTTCGCAGCATGTGGGATCTTCCCGGACCTGTGCTTGAACCCGTGTCCCCTGCATTGGCAGGTGGATTCTTAACCACTGTGCCACCAGGGAAGTCCCTGTATGTCAGATTTTTAATGGTATTATCAATGTTCTCCAAATTAGTGTAGTGCCTTATATGCAAAAAGTCAAGGGTTTCCTTTTTTGTACTCAAAAAGTATGTATTAGTGAATCTAATGATAAAATTGAATTTTCATTTAAGTACAAATATTTGGAATATTAAGGGGAAATTAAAATTTCATCCATTTTTATATCATTTATTTTCATAAAGTTTATTTGTTCTTACAGAGGTTGACTTCCTAAAATCAATAGTTTAGTCATTTACATTTTCTCGTACAACAAGGAAAGAGCACTTGAAAATTTCTCAAAATGAAGCTAATTTTTTTAAGTCCGTAAACTACTGTTTTGCCAGCATGGATTCCACACCTGTCAGGGGAAGTACAGCAATGGCAAAAGAGTATGTGATCCTAAAATGTAACAAAAGCACCCTATTATCTGTTTACTCTGCAAAGTTCACTACAAGTAAGGATTGCATCATATCAATAGATTCATGTCTTTCCTGCAAAATAAAAAGATTTTAGTGGCTGAGATTAGAAACTGTATAAAGAAAATTTCATTCCTCACTGATACTCTTATAACTTGCTACCTATAACTTATCTGATAAAAATGGTGTAGGCAATCTAAGCAAACAGCTATTGTAACAGCTGTGCTGTCTTCTCACTGTCATACATATATTTGAAAAAGCACACATATTTGAAAAATAATTAAATAACATGATATATCATTTGGTATGATAAGCATTGAATATATTCAGAGATACTATTGATGGTAATATATTATTTAAGGTATTATTACATGATGCAATTTCTAAAATAGACTAAAGAACTAGTTCACTCCCCTTAATGATTATTGTAAGTGCCATATAAAATGTTATTTTCTGCTAAAGTAGTTTTGTTTTTCCCTGGGCTGCAATATTTGTATCATATTTAATATTTTATTAAATAAAATTTCTTCCCATAACTTAAGTCATAGACTCTCCAATCAAGCTTTCTTACTTAATATTCAGCTTTCTGAGTCAAGATCCAAAAGTCACCTACATTTCTATTCAGTCATGCTCACACTCCATGGTAAGAAAATGCCTCCCAATCATTTTCAGAATATTACAAACTCAGTTAATCTTTTTCAACTCAACCACACAAAAAGTAGAGAAAAAGCATTCTTCCTCTTTTCAGAAAAAAAAAAAAGTAAACAAGGACTTCTGCAATGATTTCCCCAAAGTCCGAGAAGAGATTGGCCAGAATTGCACTCAGACCATCTATCTACAGCTCAATCTAGCAGTGGTTTCTAGGTTGAGCTGTGAAATGTATTAAGTGGACCAATAAGTCAATGACCAAATTGCTTACTGTCAGAGGCAACTGCCGAGTTTTATATCAGGAGCTATGCCGTTTTTTCCAGTGCATTCTCAAGGCAATGATGTAGATTCCCACCATCCCCCTTGATACCTTGGCAAAAAACACAGAACTGCCACTTTATTAAAAGATATCCAACTTAATAAGTAGATATTAAATCTGAGATTCAATACTTCAAAATTCTTTGGGTCCTCTCTCACTAAAATATGAGTCCTTCCCCTTTAAACTGTAGGGTAGCTGCTACCCTGAGAAAAGCACCTTAGGATGTCAAGAACATAAACATAAAGAGTAGAGAGAGGCCTTGGACCTCATCTAATATTACTCTTTTTTCACACATAAGAAAACTGCCATCCAGAGAATTAAAATGACTTATCTAAGGTCAGTTAACTAATCACCATTTTATCCCAGGTATGTGTTCTGTACTAAGACCTCATATTTCAGTGTACTTTTAACTTTATCATAGTAGGAAATTCAGAAATCTCTCTGCAAGTTTAGAAAATAGGTTCCTGAAATCCCTATTTCCAGGCAATTTGCAAGTGATTAATTTAAGACTGTATGGACAAGGGAGTCCAAGATCAAGAATGAACCGTGAAACCCTCAGGAATATTTTTGTATTCACTGAAGTAAAAAAGGAAATAGCAACACAATAAATACAGTGAAAAGTGCATTTTACATATCTTAAGTTAGTAATAATGGGTGCTAAAAAACTAGTTCTGCTTACCAGGAACTTGTTAGGCACTTCCTATCACCAATTACAATGAAAGGCATGAAAATGCCTGTTGTTTCGTGCAGATAACACATGTACTAAGAGGAATCTTTTCCTGTACAGGTCCGCCATCCAATGCCCAATGTCTTTCTATATCTATGACTTCAAGAGCTTCACTCCCTTCTCTCAGTCTCTGCTTCACATATCTCAGACATCACTAGTTTTAAGTCCTAGATTTACTCTCTCATCTCTCTTTAGCTCTCTTATGATTTCCTTGCCTTTTCTGCAGTACACTTTATCTCCTCTTTATAATTCCCAGCAACAAGCTCCTTCTTTTTCTAATGATTCAAATTAAGAAGAACTACAAATTTAACATTCTTGCACTTGCCAGAAAAGAAAACAGAAGCAAATCCTCATACCTTTGTAACTCCTTTGTTATGGACCAAATCACTACAATGAATGTACAGGTACAGCCCATTATCAGAAAAAAAATTACATGTCAATCACAAATACACACAGAGCCCAAGGAGACTGTAAGACACATATTTATTTTTCCCATAGAGTCACCTAATTTTTAGTCTGTATGGTCAGTTTCAGTTGAGCATGTAGGCACCCCTTCTCCCTTTAACCTCCTCTGACCTTCCTCTTTGTCCTTTTTCCTCTTCAGTTCCTTGCTCTGAGTTCCCTGCTGGCCGCAGGGTCTCACTGTTTACCAACAGCTACCCAAAAATGAAAACCATGGAAATCTTTGCTCTAACCTCCACCCTGGGAAAGAAAGAGAGGAATTTACTGTTGGTAGAATTTATTCCTCATAGGAGCAGACCTACATATTTCAGTTTCTCCAAATAAATCATTGTACAAACAGACCTTTCTACCATTCCCTTCCTAATATTGATGACCTTTCACAACATGATTCAGATAAATCTTAAAGATCCCCTTCCTAGTAGAGATGAAAAGGGAGAAGCAATCAAAGAAGATAAACATTTTGTATATGACAAAATTGAAATTGTAAGATATCTCTATTTGTGCCCAAATTTTCATCCCTCCTCACCTAGGATTCTTTTCCACCCTCACCCATCTGTTTTCTGCTTCATCAAGACTTCTCTTTCTAGTGATCATTCCAATAGCTCCAAACATGCTGTTCAGCGTCTATCCAAAGAAAAAAAAAGAAATTTTAAAAAATACTTTTTCTTCTCCTTTTCTCAGCAAAACTCCCCAGAAGTGTTGTCTATGCCAACTGTCTCCAATTTCCTTTCCGTTCTTTCTTTTTTCCATCACTATTCAAAAGACTTCACATTTAAATTCCTCTCATTTTCTCCTCCACTGTTCATACGATGTAGGTACCGTATTGCTCCCCTTTAAAATGAGGATTTTGAAGCAAAGAGCTTTTGATTAGTATTCTAATCAAAATGGTAGAAAATGGTAGCTACATGGTAACCTGAGCTAAGGAGGACTCTCTTCTCAATTGTAAATATATATATATATATATATATATATATATATATATGCTAGATAAAATAAAACAATGTATAGCTCAAGGTAAAGAAGGGGAAATCTCCAGGTGCCAGAAACTACGAAGAAACCTTGCCTCTTAGATTTCTAATGGACATCTAAAATGAACATTTCCAAAGCTGACTCCCAATCTTTCCACAAAAATGTCTCCCACAGTATTCCCCATGATTAATTGATTAGTTGCCCATTAATAAATGACGACTCCATTCTTCCAGTTGATCAGGTCAACAACCTTAGAATCATTCTTGGCTCATCTTTGTTTCTTGTATCCCACCCTCAATGTGTCATCAAATCCTGTTAGCACCACCGGGCTTTTCTCACAATATCTTTTACTAGCACCCTTATCTACAGCACAGTCATCTCTTGCCTACTTTACTGCAGTCATCTCCTAAGTGGTCACCCTGCTCCTGCTCTTTCCCCTATTTCAGTCAGTTCTCACGGCAGCTAGAGCACACCTAAAAAAATAAGAAGAAAGACCTCTATCCCTCTTGCTCACAGAAATCCAGCTGTGTTCCCATCTCACTCAAAGTAAAATTGCCAGAGTGTTTGCCATGACCCTAAGGCACTCCCTGGTCTGGCCCAGCCACCTTGCTGGCCTCCTGTCTCACTACGCTCCACTCTTCTGCACCTGCTCCTGCCTCTTGCTGTGGCTCAAACACACCAACCAGATCCCTGCTTCTGAGCAGGAATAACCAATCACAACTGGTCATAGTTTAATGCCATTCTCCTTAGGATATTTGCATTTGGCAAGGCTTCAGCTAAAAGGAAAAACTTCCAATTATGGACTGTTAAGCCATTTCAGAAGACTGTGGAGGAAGATTCTCAGGAGGTAGTAGCCCGTCAACCACATAGTTTGATTAGGATATGATATGACTCAGACATTAATCAGTCACAATTTCAAATTTTTTAAAAGGTTTCATTGGACTTTAGAACTAATAATCTTTCCCAGTTCTCCTTTTCCCATTATTCTTTAACAGTTAGAGATAATAACTTCTGCTTTTCCTTTTCATCTTGCCTTTAAAGAGGTCATGCAATCAACAGTCTTTGTGGGGAGTTTTTAAAATGCAGGTTTCAGAGACAAATATTTACCTCTACAGGTAACCGGTACTAGAAGAGTCAGTACCTAGAAGCCTCTCTTCTTTGAAAAGGATTATCGCCTGATCAGGTTCTCTCTGTATTTCCCCTTTAGATTGTGAAATGTGGTTCAGGGTCTTTACAACTTTCCTTTCCTTCATAGCAGGTGCTTGTTCCGGGCTGAAGGTGGCGGTGCCATCACACACAGTCCATGGCATCAGGGGTCAGGCTCTCTACCTCCCCGTACACTATGGATTCCACACTCCGGCTTCAGACATCCAGATCATATGGCTGTTTGAGAGACCCCACATGATGCCCAAATACTTACTGGGCTCTGTGAACAAGTCTGTGGTTCCCGACTTGGAATACCAACACAAATTCACCATGATGCCACCCAATGCCTCCCTGCTCATCAACCCATTGCAGTTCGCTGATGAAGGCAATTACATCGTGAAGGTCAACATTCAGGGAAATGGAACTGTGTCAGCTAGTCAGAAGATTCAAGTTACCGTTGATGGTAAGTCCGCTGTAAGTGACATGGGCAGCTGAGTAGCACAGCAGTTAGCAATGGCTCAGGAGATTAGACTACCTGGGCTTTAGGTCCTGGCTCTGCAACTTTGGGCAAATTAACCCTCAGAGCCTCAGTGTCTCATGGCATGAATGACATTATCCACCTCATGAGGCTTTCTGAGGATTAAATAAGACATGCATGTAAAGTATATGTGCAGTGCCCAGCTAAAGGTAATCAAGCAGTAAGGAAAACATATTATTTGTTTGCCTGGAAACTATCAAGTATAAAGTTGCTGATATAATGAGGCAGAGAAAATTTTATTTCTCATTAACAGAATGTACCCTGGGAAGCACCCCATTTTTGTCACATAAAGAATTTTTTTTTTATTTTGGTACACTGGGGAGGATGAAACTTGCTCAGTGACCACACTTAAGCAACAATAGAATTTGCTAGGTATGTCCTCTGAGGGAGAGTGGGGTTCAGCCAACTTTCAGACATTTATTTTCCTTATTGAGGTATGTAAGCAGCATACCTTAAATATACTACACCGAAAGCCCAACTTCTGATTTTTCCCCCCTAAACCTGTCTATTTAACAATATTCCTCTGTTTTAGGAAATAGCAACTTCATTCCATCAGTTGCTTAGGACAAAACCTTGCCATCACCCTTGACTCCCTCTTTCTCTCACACCCCACATCCAGTCCACAAGTTAATCCTGGCATCTTTACCTTCAAGATATGGACAGAAGTGAGTCACTTCTCACTACGCCCACTACCGACCCGCTCGACCCCACCATCAGCTCTGGCCTGAACTGTCCTAACAGCCTGGTCCACTATCCCCGTTTCTACCCCTGCCTTCTGCAGCTCAGAATCCTCCCATAGCTTCCTGTCTCACTCACAATCAAAGCCAAAGTGCTAGCGATGTCCCACAAGGCCCAGTGTGACCCCCCCAACATACCCAGTACCTCTCTGACCCCATCCCACCTCTCTTCCCCTCACTCGCTCTGTTCTGACCACACTGGCCTCCTCGCTCTTCCTAGAACAGGCCAAACACACTCACACCTCAGGGCCTTTGTACTTGACTGTTCACTCTACCTAGGTTGCTCTTCTCCTAGGTAATGGCACTATCCCCTATTTCCTTTCGGTCTCAGCCAAAGTGTCACTTTATCTGTAAAGGCTTTCCTGACCACCTTATGTAAAGTATACAGAGAGAGAGAGAGTTACTCTTTATCTTGAGTTCTGCTTTATTCTCTTCGTAACACTGGACATATTGTATATTTTTATTTTTTTATTGTTTCTCTTCCTTGCCTAGAATACAAGGTCCATGGGAGCAGGCTTTGTATTGTTTGCTGCTTTTTCCTCACTGCCTAAACCCCGATGCAGGCCATTTGTAGACACTCAGTAAATGTGTGCACAGTAAATGAGTAGAAACTGGAGAGCTTGCAGGGGAACAAAGACACAGGATGTTGCAGCAGATGCCTAGAGAACAACTTTGGGGAGAGAAAAGGAGGACATTTTCATATTTTCATGAAATTCTCCTGGGTAGTATCTCGTCTCTCCCTCCAAACTTTTAATAGAACATCCATTACTTGTTAATATGTAGTACAATTGGATCTGTTTATGGACATGCAGCCAAAAGTTCTTGCTAAAAAAATTTTTATTGAGGTATAGTTGATTTACAATATTATATTAGTTACAGGTATACAATACAGTGATTCAAAAATTTTATAGATTATACTCCATTTACAGTTATTATAAAATATTGAATCTGTTCCCTGTGCTGTACAATATACCCTTGTAACTTATTTATTTTATACATAGTAGTTTGTACTTCTTATTAACCTACTCCTATATTGTGCCTTCCCCCTGCAACGAAAAGGTCTTGATAGGGGTTTAGGGCCTGTGTAAAAAATCTTCTTAGGAAACTTCCATATCTGAGATACACTGTTAAATGCAAGTGTATGATCACAGTACCAACGTCTATTCTAATGATTGGCTCTCCCATATGAGACCTTCAACATCATCTATTTGACTTATTCCATACCACATGTATTTCCATGCATGGGCACATTTGAAACATAAGCTTTTTCTACATAATAAAATGTACCAATTCATTTTTCTTTTTAAATCATAGTAATGTAACAAAAGCTATTCCAAACCCTTTGTTCTTGCCAGGGAATATAAAGGGTTAAATTGAGCGGACCACTTGATTGCACCCATCTTGAGAAAGACTGGAGCCTTCAGAACTACTCAGCACCCCTGCAAGTTACCTTTCAACCTCTTTTCTCCTTATCTTTCATTTTTTCCTGTCTTCTCTGGGCAGAAGGATTGGATCTGTTTGTGCTCTAATGCACATTTTCCAGTGTAAAAAAAATGTGAACCTGAGTCAAGACAAATTTACCTGAGAAGATGCATCAACCCCAATTAAAAGCTGTTGTTTTTTTTTTTAACATCTTTATTGGAGTATAATTGCTTTACAATGGTGTGTTAGTTTCTGCTTTATAACAAAGTGAATCAGCTAACATATACATACATCCCCATATTTCCTCCCTCTCGCGTCTCCCTCCCACCCTCCCTATCCCACCCCTCTAGGTGGACGAAAAGCACGGAGCTGATCTCCCTGTGCTATGCGGCTGCTTCCCACTAGCTACCTATTTTACGTTTGGTAGTGTATATATGTCCATGCTACTCTCTCACTTCATCCCAGCTTACCCTTCCCCCTCCCCATGTCCTCAAGTCCATTCTCTATGTCTGCGTCTTTATTTCTGTCCTGCCCCTAGGTTCTTCAGAACCTTTTTTTTTTTTTTTAGATTCCATATATATGTGTTAGCATACAGTATTTGTTTTTCTCTTTCTGATTTACTTCACTCTGTATGACAGTCTCTAGGTCCATCCACCTAGCTACAAATAACTCAGTTTTGTTTCTTTTTATGGCCGAGTAATATTCCATTGTATATATGTGCCACATCTTCTTTATACATTCATCTGTCAATGGGTACTTGGGTTGCTTCCATGTCCTGGTATTGTAAATAGAGCTGCAATGAACATTGTGGTACCTGACTCTTTTTGAATTATGGTTTTCTCAGGGTATATGCCCAGTAGTGGGATTGCTGGGTCGTATGGTAGTTCTATTTTTAGTTTTTTGAGGAACCTCCATGCTGTTCTCCATAGTGGCTGTATCAATTTACATTCCCACAAACAGTGCAAGAGGGTTCCTTTTTCTCACCCTCTCCAGCATTTATTGTTTGTAGATTTTTTAATGATGTCCATTCTGACCCGTGTTAGGTGATACCTCATTGTAGTTTTGACTTGCATTTCTGTAATGATTAGTGATGTCGAGCATCCTTTCATGTGTTTGTTGGCAATCTGTATATCTTCTTTGGAGAAATGTCTATTTAGGGCTTCTGCCCATTTTTGGATTGGGTTGTTTGTTTTTTCGATATTGAGCTGCATGAGCTGCTTGTATATTTTGGAGATTAATCCTTTGTCAGTTGCTTCATTTGCAAATATTTTCTCCCATTCTGAGGGTTGTCTTTTCTTCTTGTTTATGGTTTCCTTTGCTTTGCAAAAGCTTTTAAGTTTCATTAGGTCCCATTTGTTTATTTTTGTTTTTATTTCCCTTTCTCTAGGAAGTGGGTCAAAAAGGATCTTGCTGGATTTATGTCATGGAGTATTCTGCCTATGTTTTCCTCTAAGAGTTTTATAGTGTCTGGCCTTACATTTAGATCTTTAATCCATTTTGAGTTTACTTTTGTGTATGGTGTTAGGGAGTGTTCTAATTTCATTCTTTTACATGTAGCTGTCTAGTTTTCCCAGCACCACTTATTGAAGAGGCTGTCTTTTCTCCGTTGTATATTCTTACCTCCTTTATCAAAGATAAGGTGACCATATGTGCGTGGGTTTATCTCAACCCCAATTAAAAGTTTGATAGGAAATTGAAAGCTAAACATTGCAGCCAATTTTCTGTTACTTATATATCATCTCATTCTCTGTGTGTCCGGTAATCATGCATAGAAGGAGATTATTATAGGCTTTCGTTCGTTAAAGTGACTAACATGGTACAGTGACTAACATGGTTCACTGACTAACATAACGCTGCAATATAAATGCACAGTAATTAAAACATGTAATTAGTTCACTTACATAGAAGGAAAAGTAAATGGTGCAAATGTGATTCTTTAAAACTTTCTCTCAATCCCCCCAAAGTATAATATATCTGAGCTTTGTGTTTTGCAGATGGTGGGTAGGAATTTGCGCTCACCACATGTATCCCTACCAGCTGCTCTTGGGATATTAGGACAAATCAAGAGAGGGGAATAACTACGTAAACTTTGCTTGTGAGAGTACACCCTTATGGTGTCGGGGGAAAGCCCAATGAACAGGAAATAAGGAAGCCGACATTCTCTACCACTAACTGCATTATCTGTAAAGTAAAGGTTTCCATTGGAAAATCCTTGAAGAGTAACTTCTAGACTCAGTTATTTCTGCTATAAATGATATTTTTATATTTTATCATTTTGTGTTTGCCATGACTTTTTTATTTTCTTCTTTAATTACTTCCTGAACTGTCTACATTTATAAAGTGCAAAATGTTGGAATCATTTTCCTAGGATTTAATATTTGAAAGACCTCATAGACTTTTATTATAATTCTGTGGTGGCAAAAATCATTTCTATCTGTTCTGATGTTGCAGATCCTGTCACGAAACCAGTGGTGCAGACTCAGCCTTCCTCTGGGGCTGTGGAGTATGTGGGGAACATGACCCTGACATGCCTCGTGGAAGGGGGCACCCGGCTGGTTTACCAGTGGCTAAAAAATGGGAGGCCTGTCCACACCAGCTCCACCAACTCCTTTTCTCTCCAAAACAACAGCCTTCATATTGTTCCAGTGACCAAAGAAGACATTGGGAATTACAGTTGCCTGGTGAAGAACCCTATCAGTGAGATGGAAAGTGACATCATTATGCCTACCATATATTGTAAGTTTTTTAAAATATATACATACACATGAGTTTTCTTCTGGGAAGTTTTCACGAGAGGAGCCACAGAGAACATCACCAGATGTTGACACCAGATGTCATTTGGTTTTCACCATCATTGTAATGTAGTACTAGGTACAATTATACTTCCTAGGCACTGTCTTGTCATGAAATATAGTTACTTGTACAACCCTGTTTCTTGAAAATCAAGTTGAGATATTGGCCAGGGGCCTTTTAGGATACATTCTCTGACTCAGTGCCTGTGTGACCTTAATTCTAGTGGAAAGTAGGAACCTCAATTTCAAACCCAGAACCATGCAGAAGACACTGATTTATTCACCCCCGTGGAGGAAGAGCTGTTCATCATAAAATGGGAGAGGGATGTGCTCTGGAGCTGACTACAGGGAGAAAGAATGTTCCCGGGTTATGCATGGGAAATGTGGCCCAAGGCGTGGCTGTTCTCTCTGCCCATTTTCTCAGCTCCACTTCTAGAGGCAGGGTGCAGAGAGGATCACAGAGAAAGCATAATTATTCTGCAGTAAGCTATTCAGCTTCCCAGGGAATCCGTAATTATTTTGGCTTTCAATTCTCTCTGGTTCTTTTTTCTGTTGATGTAGTGGCTATCGTTATTTTTGTTTAATCTCATGTACAAGTTAAGCTCACCAAACTTTTCAGTTCATGTCATATTATCATCACCAACCCAAGCAAGATTTCTCTCTCTTAATTGTATTATTTTCCCCCATCCCCTCTGCTCCATAGCACCACCTCCAATATGTTTAACATTGCGTTCTAATTTCAGCTTCTCACAAGGTTTCTCAACCTCCACACTAATGACATTTTGGCTGGACAACTCTTTGTTGTGGGGGGTTGTCCTATGCATTATAGGATGTTTAATAGCACCCATGGCCCCTACCCACTACATACCAGTAGCACCCTCCCCTCAAGTTGTGACAACTAAAAATGTCTCTGGACGTTGCCATATGTCCCCTGAGTGTGGGGGAGAGGGACTGGTGTGTGCAAAATCTCCCCTAGTTGAACCAATGGCTTATCACATTGGGAAATCATCTGATCAGTTACCATTATAGCTTAGTGCATGGCCACAACAGCAATATAACAAAATAAATAAGGCATGGCAAAGGAAAACTTCTCACTATGTGGCATGAGGGTGGAGGTTTCAGCTGGTTGAATCACAAGGGTAAAATTAAGCCTTGTAAATGTATCTACTCACTCATCAAATATATCTGCATAATGCTCAGAAAGGCCCTAAAACCTAGTGTTTAGGTGCTTAGGAGGTAGACCTATGTGGGAAATGGGTTCTGTCACTACCTATGTGACTTTAAGAAATCCCTTGACTTTTCTGAGCCTCATCTGTAAAATGGAGATGGTTAAAACTACCTCACCACGTTAAATGAAATCAATCCTCTCTGAAGAATAGTCAGTAGATGACACCAAGCAAGCATTCAGTAAATGGAAACTGTTTGTATTATTGATACATCTGTATTCTATTTTCTTCAATAGAAAATTGATAGTCTTCTTGAGGAAGTGTGTTATTAACTCTTTGGAAAAAAGCATATGTAGGTTTTTTCAACTAGATAAAGCTTAACAATAAAACCGAGCCACAGAATTGTGGCAGGAAAAGCAACTTCTGGGAAGTGGAGTACAGTGGTATGACACAGTTATACAATAACATTTGTTTAATTAAGCAAAATTAAGATAAAAATAGAACCATTGAATCTTAAAACTGGAAGCTATCCTATATTTTAGCAGAAGTGAGAAAATGTGACAGTGAAATGTATGAGAATGTCTTAGATACCATAGGAATGTATACAAACGAGTATAGCTTCAGAACTCGGGAGCCAGAAATCCTGCTTCTACTGCCTTACCTCTCTTGTGCCTCAGTTTCTTCAACCATATAATGGTGATAATGATAGTACCTACTTCACAGAGTTATCGTTTGGATTAAATCTGTTACTTTACGTAAATTGCTTAGAACAGTGATTGGCCCATAGTAAATACTATATAACTGTTGGCCATTATTATTACTATATTATGAGTCTATGGGAATTCAGAGATGAAAACATTACTTCTAGCTGGAGAGAAGGCTTATTATAGAAAGTAACATTTGAGATGGATCTTGAACAATGGGTATGAATGGGGCAAGGGGCAATGTCTGTAAAAAACATTTCACACAATAGGGACAGCAGACACAGACACTAAGCAGAGGTCAAAGTATTTGGCAAATGGTCCAGTTTGGCTAGAGTGTAGGATACAATGAGGAATAGATAGAGGTTCCCCACTCCCTTCCATCAGAAAGTAGAGCGTTCCTATGAAACCTTGTGTAAACCGAAATGGTATAAAGTGAATAAGCAGTTGCCTTGTGACATGTCTTGCTAATGGATGCACAAAATAAATCAAAATAAAGCACAGTAGCTCACAGACGCAGTTCAAAGCTATGGAGCCTTCATACGGAGATACTGAGTGTAGTTCCCTGGGAAGGGGCTTGGTGGCGCCACTTTCGCCGCTGGGGTGCCCACTGCCTCTAAAACGGCTCCTGCAAAACAAACACTGAACGCTATTTTTTGCTTTTCAAATTTTTTGTGAAAGCAAAAATCCTCTTCAGATTTCTTTCAGTCAGCTAAAACAGGTACTAATGTAGGTCTCTCATAAAAGCCAAGTGGCGTAATGCAAAGTTTTTGAAATCAGAGGATACCTGTATATTTGAGTCAGATTAGGGGGAACTTTGAATGCCAGGCATTACTTGGTAAACAATGAGGAAAATTATTTTTAAAGCAAAGGTTCAAATTTTTTAAAAGACTACAGAATGTTTTATAAATAAATACACACATATTCTAGACTAAATCAAGAAATGTTTGTCAAGAGATCACATTTTTCAAAATGGATCACAAATGTCATGCAATTATAGAAAGACTGTTTATAGGAAAGGGAAAAAGGAAGGTAGGATATATTTTATTAACCTATAATATAGAGAAAAACGTCACCAATTTTGACCTCCATACAGTGATTAAACATGTCTAAGAGCAATATGAAAGCATTTTTTTCTGAAAAATATTGTTCACACAGAAATAGAAAAAACTTCATACATTGATTGTGTAATTCACCTTTGGTGTAGGGGAACTCAAAGAGGATTAACTGCTAGTCCAACCTAGTTCAGAATTCAATGTCTCAAAGATGAACAGAGAAACAGAAACAGAGGAAATTATATTAAAGATTGCCAGAGAAGAAGGAAATTACAGTTTTTCACCAAAAAATACCAAAACACTCACTAGAAGCAACTTATATAAGATTTATTACAATCATTAGTTATATTGTGAAAATATTCTGTCTGCCTTAAAGCACAAGGCAGAGAAATAGATTTACGAAGTGTAAACTGTGACTCTCTGCACGACTAGCATTGAATTGGAGTGAAAAATTTAGATTTCGCACCATCTATTATACATGTAGGCATATTCTTGACTGAATAAGATTATTCTGACATGAATTAAAACTTCCATTCAACTCCAGGTAGCACAGACCTAAGCATTCAAGGTACTTGAACACAGTGAAAGAAAATGTGAGCAGACAAATGGAATCAAATCTAGGGCTATATAGACACATCCTTACATTGTTCTTTATTATTTGGTCTAAATGGTTTACATTCACATAGAAAACATACAAAATGCAAAACATGATATTAAACCAGCCAGATATCATCTACTGAATATTAATTTGGAGGAAACATCATTCAATGTGGTAAAAGCAGAAGTAAGATTGTGTTGGAGCATTCTTTGTCCACTGAAGAAAACCTGATTTTATTTTGTTTCAACCATGGACTCTAGTAAATATCGTGTCCTTTGGAGAGTGTAGTGGATAGCACGGTGTTATGAGCCTAAGCTGTCCATTCAGACTGCCATCGTCACCCTGTACGTCAGTTTCCTCATCTCCTTATCTACACTGTCTCAGTGTAAGGCTAATACCTATCTATAGAGGGATGGGGAGGATTAAGTGAGATTTTATGTGTAAAGAAGGCAGCAAGTGGCACATAGGAAAAACTCAATAATGTTCGCTCTTTTGCTTTTCCTCTTTTTTTTTCTTATTTTTTTTCCCCTTGGAGCCCAAACTATGCTTACATAATTGGCAACATGACAGCAAGAAGTTGTGGAAAGCCTGGGTAATTTAGAAGATACCTGCAAAGAGAAAACTGAAAGAATACTTTGAAAAGAACTTTCTTCCCCAGACGTTACCATTATTTACCACATTTTATTTTTCTACATGAAAATATTTTCTTTACGTGAATTCTTCTTATTATCTATTTATCTCACCATCTATTTACCTATCTTTAAACTTTAGCCATAGATGTAAATGAAAAATTCCTGGGGGAAATTGCATAAGCAATTACAGGTACATGAAAGTATCATTTGCATCTTGAAATACACTTTTGCTTTGCTATATAGTTTAGTTTTATCTGGCAAAGTGAAAATAAGATCTTTCTTTCAACATGTGCAAGTTCATGCCCTAATCTTATAATTATCACAGAATATGGTGATACACAGTGTGTAAAGTATTAAAATGGGGGGAAAACCATAATCACACCTGTAAATGTTAAATATTATGCTTTAAACTCCTAAATCCTCTTTCCTTTCCTGTGTTATTTGAAAGAATTAGAATATCCCCATCTGAATCAGTTCAGATTTTACAGGACATATCTTCTATTTACAGACTGAACTTTCTTCTTTGCACTCTTTTAGGCATAGTCTGTGGAAATCTCAGAGAAACACCTGTCATGAGTAAAGACTAACGACAGGTAGTAGAAAGAAGAACACTTGGAAAATTTTACAATGTGAGTTCCATTTCCACATTGTAAAGATGAATTATCTAGATGATTTAAGATTTTTTACTCTTACTCTGTGGTAATTGTGAATAGAATGTTAATAATTTATTTTCTTGATTATTTTTGCACTCAAATGCAAGAACCTTCACTTGGTCAACATCTCATCTTATTGATCTTATTCAGTAATTCATTCATTTATTCACTCATTCACTTATGGTTTGATTTGATTCAGAAATCAAACATCATGGTCTTGTTTGTGCTAAGCAGTTTTTACCCATGTAACATACAGAAACACAACCCAGATTTATTATTTTTTTTTACTGTCACAGTTTTAGCCATTTTGTTGTTTGTTTTTGTTTTGTTGGTTTTGGTTTGGGTTTGGGGTTACAAGAATTAAATAAAATATGTAATCTGAAGAACTGTCATTTACCCTATTGATACAGCATCAACATGCTTTCGATCTTTATTATTCCATGCAAACTGAGAATATGTGCCTAAGTTGATGTTCCCACTTCCCTTTCTTCACCTGGTTATACCCTCCTTTTCCTTCACAATATCATCTTCTCCAGAAAGGCTCACCTGCCCCCAACCTGGTCTCAGGTCTTCAGTGTCACTAAGAGGTTTGCTGTGCTCCTGCAGCACCCCACGCACATCTCTCCCCTGGAACTCACTGCGTTATGTTTCCTTGAGTCTCTTCCACTCGTAAGCACCTCAGGCCAAAATAGGAGCTCCGTGTTATTCATCTTTGTATCCCTAAGGCAATACTTGACACAGATTAAGAATTCAATAGGGGTTTCTTGAATTTGGCTAAAATGGACCAGCTTATCTTTCTTCATATCCCTTTCAGATTTCAGTGTTACTTGATGAAGCTGTAGGAAGGCTAAATTCCCATTATAACAGCTTCTTAGTTATAGTGCTCTGGCCCTTCGTTGTTATGTTTTGCTTTGTTTTTGTTTTTTCTGACCTTTAGCAAAGTTCCTCAGTAATGTAGTAAATGTTATATTCCAATATTCCCCCGTAGAGGACCACATCATCATTGAGAATTTCAGCATGAATCACCTCTTCTATTTTCTTAAGGTGCTGTTTCTATGACAATTTCCTTCATGAAAGCAGGAATTATTTTTTATTTTGGCAGAAAAAGTATAACAAAATCAAGAGTGACTAGATATTTATGAGGTTATGATGTCATAACCTGGTATTGGCCTTGGTGGAATACAATGTCAAGCCAGTAATTCAGGCTAGTAGCTACTTGCAGTTCATGAAATGTGTATGCCTTCCAGCTCTGTTGTAAATAATAACCCAGTAACTGATGCATTTTGTGTGCAACATATGGCACTGCTGCAGGGAAGTGCTCTAAGTGATAAAAATTAAAGAAAAAAAGGTCATTCACAGTAAATACTTACCATCTGCTCCCAAGCAGGGTGGCAAGCAGCATCATGATGGAAATTTAGGTACTGTTCCTGCCCAGCCATAAATTGTTAAAGAGAACAGATGATACGTATTTTACAAGTCACTCAGTAAACAGCCATTCCTGAGGCAAAGGGTTCACTTCTATTGGGAGTTCTCTGCCAAGGGCAAGAAACTGAACCACAGTCAAAATAGAATTATCCTTCTGCTTTCATCTTCAATGTCAGAGGCCACACTGGTTGAATCACTCCAAATGTCTTCAATTGGATTGCTCATTCCCATGAATAATATACTAGGCTGCACTTCAAAGTAAAGGATGGTCAGCCTGATGTGCTAATGAGAAGGAAATAACATCATAGTACAGGAAGAAGAAAATAGATTGTAAGCTGTAGGTAGAGTGTGATAGATAGATAGATGATAGATGATAGATAGATAATAAATAGATGATAGATCAATCTGTGTGTGTGTGTGTGTGTGTGTGTGAGAGAGAGAGAGAGAGAGAGAGGGAGAGGGAGAGAAAAAAGGCTTAAAGATCATATACTGAAATATGGATATTCATTCTCTGAGATGAAAACAAGTGAGTTTTCATCTTCATCCTTCTCTGGAATTTTATGATTTTCTGCAGTGAACATGTATTTCTTATAAAATCAGATAAAATATGCTACATTTTAAGAAATCATGTCAGAAGCAAGGAACTTAAATTCTTCAAGGTGTTAGGTTCCAGGAACTGGAAGAGGTGCTTGTGTGGTGGCTGGGGGAGTTTGAGGTATTTGATGCTGACTCCGAAGAGCCACATATAGCATATAATTAAGCAGACAGGAGAGAAAATATTATGCCAATCATGAAACCCAATAAATAAGGAAGTGGCAAAATCAAAATAAACATGAGTATAGGGAAGAGGAACTAAGACAATCAGATTCCTTTCTTTAAAAACATGTTTTATTTTAAACTACAGTGATCATTAAATTAGATAATCAACCGTATTCACCAGCCTTGGCTCTAAATTACTGTGGGCTTTCTCTGCAAATGGAACCCACTCTCCAAAATGGAAGAATTACTACTTTTGAGAATATTCCATTATGTTGCAAGGTCCTAAAGCAATTCCAAATGGGAAGTTCCCCAAAAAGTTTTGAGTAATGTCAGCACACTTTGAAAGCAGTATTTCTCATTTTTATGTGTGTTAAAATGTCAAACGATTTGTTTTTATACTCACATTCTATAAACCCTGAAAACAAGTGGGAAGACAGAAAATACTGAATGACCACACTTCTCTTCCTTTTCAAGCCTTCCTCTCTGCTGTCAGACTTTAACCTTTGTGACAGACTCGGGGCTTTTGCTGCTCCAAACCTCTGTTGATTCCTCCCATTGGTTTCCTACTATGGGAACCATAACCAGTGCCCACCAGTCGGTGGCCTTTGCTTCCCTAATGTTCTATCAATGCTGACAACTTGAGGGAACCCTGCTGCTGCACTGGGTCTGAGATAATAGCAACAGGAACCGGTATACGACACCTCAGGTCTCCTCACAATGCCTAGAACAGTATCATGCACACACAGTAGCATCTCAATATTGATTTTGGTTGAGTGAGTGAAAACAACTTTTCATTCCCATTACACAATATTATTCAATGGAATTCAGAATAAAAGTGTTTTATTTTACAACACACAGTTCTAAAGCAGAGGTTTTCCCCTGAGACCGTATCACAGCCTGAAATGAGAAAACAGTATGACATGGTTCTAGTTCAGTCACAGGAAAGGGGCATTCATTTCTCTTCACTTTAATGCTCCATCTCCAGTTCCTGATTACTTCGAATTTGAAGATACTTCTATGTTTGCTTTCTGAAAGCAGGATCATCTCATGTATACATATTAGTATAAATCTACAGGGTTCCTTCAGATGCCTCTGTGTCTTTAGGAAATAAATATGTGTAAAGTGTATGTCCTCTAGCTAAATATAATTTATTGTTTTGCACCTTCAGTATCTGTTGTATCTTGGGAAATTTGTCTCCCCAATGGTAGATTGGTCAGAATATGCTGACATAATGGAGAACCATTCTGGGAATCTGCAAATTTGGGGTTGGCTTGCCAGTATCCAAAATAACTTTAGCATGGCATGAATCATGATGTTTCAAAGGTAGCACAATTGGCAACCAGTCATCTAATCAATCTTTTTATAGTAAAGGTGAGGAAAGTGAGACCCCAGAAGTTTAAATGACTTTTGAAGAACACTTTACTAATCATTGACAAAATCGGGATTTAACCTCATTATCCTACTGTCTAATCACTACATTATATTATTCCACACAATGAGAGATGAACAGTCGTTACTTTTTTTTAAATCAGCACCTTTGAGATTAGGTTATTTATGAGCAATCCATCCATAGCCTTATCCAGTTTATAAATTCCTTGAGAGTAAGAACTGTGTCTTACACATTTTTTATCTCTCTTACACATTTTTTATCTCTCACATATTAAATATATTATGTAACACTTAGTATCTCTCAAACAAGTATTTTTTGATTGATTACTTGATTAACTGAGTACAGAATTAATGTATAATTAGACAGTAATTTATTGTAGAACAAATAATACAGTTAGAAAACCAGAAATTATTTTGATATAGAAAGTTTATACCGCTTAACAGTTTTTTTGGAGAGGTAATATGAATAATTAAATACATATATTTTATAGTCCCAGAACTGCCATTTAATAGCTATGTGACCATGGGAAAATTAATTTTTTAAATATCTCTTCCTTCACGTTATAATGGGAATAATAACATTTACCTTATGTGGTTGCTTTAAAGATTAAATGTGGTTGTCTGCATAAGTACTTAAAGTGTCTTCAGATGGTGAATACCCAACAAATATTGGTTATCGTCAGCTGAAAAGTGAGCACAATAATGCCTAAACCTTAAAGTTTTTAGAATATAAGTCAGGATATATACGAATGAGAGAAACCTATCTAGCTGGGGAATATTTTTTAAATCTCTTTTTATATGTTCTCTGAAGAAATCAGTGGGAAATGTATCTTTATCTGCAGGCAATCTTGTGCCATAGAAATAGCAAGCTGCTATAGGAATATTGGAGTGTAAGGAAAAATACCAGGGGATATCCATGATTAAGTAGTTTATTGATGATCAATGAATATTTGTTGATGATAATGAAGATGTATTTTTTCCAAATGGAATCTATGCTTAGCTTGTGGGAGGAATTTTTTTCATTCTTTAAACTCTTAAAATGTCATGAAAATATGGAATACTCCTATATCTTTTTACACAAATTTTTGTTCCATGTGATGTTCCACGTGAAACTGTGTAACATAAATATTTGCATGAACTGTCCCAGCCCTTAGAAGAAAAGCAGATAATACTCAAAGAAAGGTTGTCAAAGAGAAAATAGTGGCCATAATCTATTTTTTAAGTGCTTTTAAGTACAACTGCAGTTTCAGAAAGATGGAATTTGTCTAACAAGATTGCAGATTTATCTATACATGACTCGAAAGCTTAGCACCACAATCATGATAACAGTGTCTATAAAATTATATCCTAAGTTTTAGGGCTTACACTATTTCAGATAAGTTCAATCACATCTCAAATTATTTCCATTTCCATGGATACCAGAATAAAACACTTTTAGGTCCTTATCATTTACTGGGAGTCTAAATGAAGATCTGTTGGCCCACGTTTAACATGAGGACTTTCATGGAAAATAAAATGCTGCTAAGCTCTCCCAAACTCAAAAACTATGTTGTAATTATTTATGTCACCCCTTTATTTCTTTTTTCAATTAATGTAGATGGACCTTATGGACTTCAAGTTAATTCTGATAAAGGGCTGAAAATAGGGGAAGTGTTCACTGTGGATATTGGAGAAGCGATCTTGTTTGATTGTTCTGCTGATTCTTATCCTCCCAACACCTACTCCTGGATCCGGAGGACAGACAATGTCACATATGTCATTAAGCACGGGCCTCGCTTGGAAGTTGCATCTGAGAAAATAGCCCAGAAGACAACTGACTATGTGTGCTGTGCTTACAACAATGTAACTGGAAGGCGAGATGAAACTCATTTCACCATCATCATCACTTCTGTAGGTGAGTGTGATGTAAAAGGCAGGGATCCCAATGAAACACAAATGCACGATAGCCTTCCTCTACTCCTATTTTATACCTGTGTGGAAGAGAATATCATTGTGGGATTGTTCATATACTCTAAGAAACTCTTTCCTGAGTTAACTAAGCCATGGTTTCTAAGAGTCAAAGAAAGAAAACCCAAAGAATAATGGAGAGAGAATTCAATTGCTAGCTCTGAGGGGCTATAAAGAAAAAGGGAATTCAATAAATTACTTCTAAATGTATATTCTTGCTTTCCTGATTTTACAAACAGGAATATAAGAGAAGAGGTTATTCATTTAAAAGTTTTATATCTACTGTTGCATTAGGTCAGATGAATACATCTCCATGAAATCTGGTTTTCCTATCTGGCTCCCTTCTCACTGTCCTTCACAGGCTTCCCTTCTTCTTTCACCATTTAAAACCTGAAATCTGTGGGAGTTCACAATAGGGGTCTCAACACCTTGGAAACTACACTATTTTGTAAGTCTGTGAAATTTGGCATTTTCTAGAAGTCATCTGATTTTCAGAAAGGTCATCAATCCAAGTAGTTAAGAATCACTGCCTAAAATATTTATGTCCACCAAATTCCCAACTTTTTGAGCCTTCTCTTTTCTCTCTACAGTATGATTTCATTCTTCTGTATGATTTCATTCACTCCCGTGGTTTCATGTGACACTGGTACATCCCAAATCTTTGTCTTTAAAGATCTAAAACTGTATTCCCAGTTACCTTCTAAATGTCTCTACTTTCAAGTGCCAGAGGCAGCATACTGTTTCAATATATCAAAAATGAAACATCTTCTTTGCCCCCAAATTGCCATTCTTTCTGTATTCCCTGTTTAAATGAATGGTCCTAGTATCTACCAACCTTAGCCAGAAAGCTAAACCCCATCCCAGACTTTTTTCTCTTGCTTATTGCCCTGCCTAACATCCAGTCATCGAGTTTCCTTTCTTTCTATCTCTCAAGCCCATTCTTTTCTCTCCTTCTTCCTTCTTCTCCCTTTTTCTCCCCTCCTCCTCCTCTTCCTCCTCCCCTTCTGCTTTCTCCTCTGCTTCCACCTTCTTCTTCTTTTGCTCTGTCCTCTACTGCTACTACTGCTACTGCTACTGTCAAGTCCTTCTTAGACTCTTCTTTGCATGCAGACGAAGACAAGCCAGATTCCACCTGGGGACAACCTGGGGACAGGCTTGGACAGGAAGTGGTGGTCAGGGTTTCTGTGATTGGTAGAGGAACAAGTTTGCAAAAGGCACCGCTCATTAATACCTTCTGCATTGGTGTCTTCTCTTTCTCTGTCTTTACAGCCCTGCTGCCTAGAATAGGGCCCGTTACATAGCCAGAGTCAGTACATGTTTCTTTAATATATAAAGCAAGAATATAATCCTTGGAATTCTTAGGCCAAATTCTGCAGTACTTGGCCTTTGGGCCATGTGCATCAAAATCACCTGGGGAGGTCTAATAATGTATTTTCATTAAGATACCTCAGACCTATCAGATCAGGACCTGGCAGCTAGGATCTTGGATCTGATTATTTAGCAAGCACAACTGTGACACCCACTTGTTTAAGGTGGGGTTTTTTTTTCTCCATAGCCTTTTGAATTTAATTTAAAACTCTTAACGAGCCATTGAGAATGATAAGACTATTAAAAATTTACAGATTGATAAATATATGGTAGGTGGGGCCTTCCCAAGACTCCATGAAGTTAAGGGTATTCATATTTGCAGAATCATTTCAGTACATTAGAATTTACATGTTGGCATGGTGAGATTTTGTTTTTTATCATATGAAGAAAATACCACACTCTCTAGAAGAGTGATATCCAGTGGAACTTTCTGCAATGAAGGAAATGTTTGATGTCTGCTCTATCCAGTATGGTAGTCCCTAGCCTCATTTGACTTTTGAGCACTTAAAATATGGTTTATGCCACTGAGGAACTGAAGCTTTTATTTCATTTTATCTCTATTAACTTTAATTTAAATGTAAATAGCCGCATATGTCTAGTGGCTACCATATTGGATGATGCAGCTCTAGAATTTTTACCTGAATTATGCTTCACTTGGGCAGTAGTTAATAACATATTTCCCTTATAGGTCCCCAAAGCATGTATGTGTTCAGGGTTATATAAATCAGGCACTCATTCATTCATTATTTAACACCTATTATGGGCCAAATACTTGGGTAAGCATTGAAAATGCCATTTAAAAAAAATAATTCCTGCTAACAAGATGCTCACAACTTCATATGGATGGCAGGCATGTATGTAAACAGCTAGCATTCTTTGCTTTCTATTTTACTAAATTTTTAATATGATTTAATGAGCTTTTCACCTCAGTGGTTAACTGAAACATAATTTTGAAGCACACCATAATTAAGTATATAAAATAACTTTGTGGCAATCTGGATGTTATCAAAGACTTGCTCCTCATGCTCACTGCAAGTGAAAACATGGCTATACTATGTAGGTGTATACTGCAGTGAAGCCTTTCTTACTACCTAAACTTTCTCCATTAATATTTAGCCAAGATATTGTCATAGTATCAGAAGCCCCCAATATTTGATTAAGATCTTATTACCAAGGTCCAAAGACAGCTACAGTCTTAATATCAAATAATTACCTTTTGTAAAATCTAAAAAACCTGTTTGACCAGCACAAAGACCAGACATTTGTTATTATTGTAAATAAGAAGAGCAGGTGCTTATTTTTCAGAAAGATTCAATGTTGTCAACATTCATAACCTCTTTGTGGCTTTTAGAGCTGTTTTCCAGTCCCCAAATGTCCACAGATCTTAAACAGCGGCAAATAGCAAAGAAAATGAGTAGTATTGATGTGTTTTAAGTATTTGATTTTTTTAAAGCTTTCCAAATGAATTAATCTCTGCAATGCAGATTAAGGGTACACCAAGCTACAGTGAAAAAAATGGACATCTCTTGTAACTATCAGTTGAGCACTTACTGACCATCCACTTTGATGAGCTACCTATATTAATATCTGTGGAAATTTTGAAATAATTTAAAGGGATAAGATACCTGC
The DNA here is from genome assembly GCF_059928025.1 of Delphinapterus leucas. Lineage (NCBI taxonomy): Eukaryota > Metazoa > Chordata > Mammalia > Artiodactyla > Monodontidae > Delphinapterus > Delphinapterus leucas. The sequence goes on along the minus strand of NC_143137.1, from coordinate 56,534,583 downwards.
CTCTAAAAAAAAAAAAAAAAAGATACCTGCCTCTGAGATATTTTCAAAACCAAGTTGTGTTTGGCGTAACCAGAGTCCAGTTATAAGGAATAGATGAACATTTGTTTTTAATGAGGCAAAGAATGTGGCCAATCAAAAAGTCTCAACAATAAGAAGTGGGAGGCAAAGGGAAAAGGAGTCAAAGATGACTCCAGGGTCACAAATATGGAAATAAAATAACAAAGTCTGGAAATAATCAAAAGTTTTATTAGGGACTTTCAGTTGGGGAGAGGAAGACTGGAGAATGTGACAATTAGCTCTATGTTTTCCTGCCTGTGTAAGACTAGACCAGATGGTGCCTTCCAGCTCTGTGGGCTATGATTCACATCTAATTTGAGATATCAGTTGACCTTTCTGTATCTTAGTAGAGATATCCTAAAGAAAACAGGGGAAATAGGCAAATTCACACAGCTAGTTGGTAATAAAATAGTATCTAAATTCAAAACCCTTTTTTTAACCACTGTATAAACTGTCTCCCTGGATGTTCTTAACTGAGAATATCAATATCTAAAAGATATGTCACATATATACAAGATATGTCACATATATGTACAAGATAGTGTGTATTTTCTTATCATCTTAACTAACTTCATGCTATATACAAAGATACTCTGGTTTGTCCAGACATGTGTATATTTTCATACTAGTGAGAAATTATGAAATATCTGTAACTAAAAGTAACAGCTAGCATATAAGTTTCAAGGAAAGAATAGCAATTAATGTAATAAATTAGCATTCATATTTTGGAAAAAGAATGATTTTATTACTTTAATTAAAGACTTCCTTGAATGCAAGTGTCCCTACTTTAAAATTTAACTGGGCCTAAATCACTATTGTGACATGCAATATGTATAAAATGAAAATGTTTATGATCAGAATGCAAATGTTCACATTTAATGAAAACATTCCACCGTATACACTATTAGAGTTCTCAAGAGCCACATGGCCATAGTTTGAGATTTAACTATAGTAGAAATATTTTTGTACATGATTCTGCAAAATCTATAATTTTTTCATATCTATTTCTATTGCACATCTTTTCATAAAGAAAAGAATGGGAAAATGACGCTACTCCTAGGCAGAAAGATAAATTTACTGATTTCTTCTACCTACCTAGAAATTTCTCTGGTTAAGATCTCCAGGAGGTGTATTTCACCTTGGACCATGGGATATAACAACTGAGATAAGCTGCAGCCCTGACATCCAGAACCTGAAACGTAGGTGACATCCCATGAGCATCTAGCATAGAACCACGGTGTCTGTCAGTTGGGGCCATAGTAGAGTGTGGAAATAGCATGCCTCCCCAGTAGGGCACCTTCATTTCCAGAGGGACATGAATCAGCGGCTGTAATCAGCTAACAGATTGGATGGGAGAGATCTCAGGACTCCATTCTGATCTTGAAATAGACACGCTGACTGGAGCATACGGCTATCCTGTTTTAGGTGCAGTCTCTCAAGCAGCAGGGTTGCGATGGATACCACACCTCTTGCCTATATTTGCACTTAATACGTTATTTCATTTTATTTGTTTGTCAAAGGAGGGGGCAAATAGCATTTGCACTAGGGCTTTGGTAAATGAGTCAGTCATGTTTAAATAATGGGGAGAGTGGCATGCTATGTGCTAAAGAGTACAAAACTCTCTGAAAGGAGGAAGAATGGGGCTCCTGCAAGTATCCAGAACTGCACTTGGGATCCCTATACATTCTTTGTGGCAATAGGGTCAGAATTTCCCTGCTGACTTATTTTCAAGTTGGGTTCTAGAAATCCATCTCTCTAAAATATACTTGCCTAGAGCTGACACAACGGCAACTGTGCCCCTTGATTTGATCCCAGAGATACCTGGCATTTTTATTTTGTGAATTTCAAATGCTGGACCTGGTAAATCTTGTGTGTTCTGGTAGAGAGAAGCAGTGCTGAGCATAGAGAGCCGGGATGCTCTAGAAGAGAAGGGGGCCCAACAGGGAAGATCATTTGTTTCTGAAAAGGACTATCTCTATTCTTCATTCTCCAGGGAAAGGACACTTGGCCTTTGCCATAGCCAGGGTTTTAAGGTGACAGGTGCTGGTCACCTCAGGGTGGTTCTCTGATGGAGGGCTAACAGAGGCCAAGGGAGAGAGAGGAAAGAGGGCAATATGGAAGGAGCCTGAAGAAATAAAGAAATAATGGTAAAGGGAACGAGTTGGAGCCTCTGTAGGACAGAATGTACAAATTCAGTCATTTTAGGAAACACAAAATAAAAGGGACGAAAAGGTAAAAATGGAGAGGGGAGGAGATGTATCTTATATAGTATGAGACATCCAGTCATTGTACGTTAAACCTACTACAAGGCCTCAGAATCATGGAAGTGCCTGGCAAAGAGCTGATGTATGCCATAGTGTAACTTCAGCATAAGAATGAGAAATACTCTGAAATAATACTTATTAGCATATTTTCAGGTTTAAGGGGGAAAAATATCTGACACTACAGTAAAATATTTTTCATTGTAAGGTTCATTGTTGAAACTGGACTAGAATAAATTAGCATTGAATTTTTTTTTTAGGGACTAAGGGATATTGAATCTTAGTGAAGGCAGTCTGGCTATCAAGAAATGAGAGAGTCAGAGCACATCAAATCTGGTGTTAGAAAAGGTTGGAGGAAAAACTGAATATATTGGGGGCTACCTGCCAATTATGAAAACCATGCTTGGGCTTCCCTGGTGGCACAGTGGTTAGGTATCCGCCTGCCAATGCTGGGGACACAGATTCAAGCCCTGGTCCGGGAGGATCCCACATGCCACGGAGCAACGAAGCCCGTGTGCCACAACTACTGACCCTGCACTCTAGAGCCCACGAGCCACAACTACTGAGCCCGCGTGCTACAACTACTGAAGCCCTCGCACCTGGAGCCTGTGCTCCACAACAAGAGAAGCAGCTGCAATGAGAAGCCCGTGCATAGCAATGAAGAGTAGCCCCTGCTCTCCATAACTAAAGAAAGCCTGCACGCAACAAAGACCCAACGCAGCCAAAAATAAATAAAAATAAATAAATTTATTTTAAAAAAGAAAAGAAAAGCCTGGGAGAAAACTATTCTTTGACCATGGATCAACAGCAAAAAATTAAATTTGCAGTCAGGGAAAAAACTATGTTCCAGTCCCAGTTCTAGGACTTACTGACTGTGGCCAATATTTTCATTTCTCTGAAACTATTTCTTTATCTGTACCTATACATGACACTTTAAATTTCTTTATTATTTTCATTATTACTGATATGATATATCTGTACCAAATAAATGGGAAACAAATGTACATTTGGTTTTATATACATATAATGCACATACATTTAATTGTGCATATCTGAAAATTGTGTAGTTTTGATTTTAGTATTGGATCTAAAATAAAGAAATAAGAGAATTCTCTTGATAAGAGTGGTGCCCAAATCATATGCTGTGTCTTAAATCATGCCATTTTATTATTTAGTATTTCTTAACAATTTTTTCTTCTTTATTACTTTGCTTTTGTATCACTGCTTGTGTCTCAAGAGACCATTCTATTTACCTTTATCTTATTGACAACCACAGCAGAGTATGGGTCCTTCTGAATTTATACTTTAGAAGCATGCACCTATATATATGGTAATTTTTTTTTAAATCTCAACAAATTTCAAAAGATTTATATCAAGCAGAGTATGCATTCTAAATAGAGTGGAATTCAACTAAAAAAATCAAGAAAGAAAACTCCCAGGCATGAGGAAATTAAACAATATGCTTCTAAATAATCTCTAGGATAAATAAGAAATCACAATGAATATTATAAAATATTTTGAACTTAATAATAATGAAAATACTTTTCAAAACTCAGGGGATGTTGTTCAGTTAATAAGATTGTCTACACGTACGAAAGTGATGGAGAAATTGTTGATTGTTACACTTAAGAAAGTGATGGAGATGATAATACAGATTAAATTTAAAAGTGCATTGTTTCTGTAGCCATTACATTACATATGGCGAAAAAAAATTGAGTTCTCCCGGTATTCAAAATCTATTTTCCAATTTAGCAAAGAAGTCATTCACATCACTGTTAAATGAAATTCCAATGAATGTCGTTGTTTCACTTTCATCTTAGTACATATCAGCCAGAGTTCGTGTTGAAGCTACACTTGTTCATCTACGATGTAAACTATCTCTTTGCTGAATTGGATAGTAACCAAGCATTTATTTGAAGTATAATTGTTTCAAAGCATGGTTGCATATCACCCACAGGTTGAAAATGCAAGAGTTCAGCAAAAATCAACAAAAGCATTCCATGAGAATCAATTAGATATATGGAATTAACAATAAAGAGTACTGCATATTTTATTATTAATTCTAAATTAGGCTACACATCCTTCATATCAGTAAAATTTATAACTTTTGTATGTATATGTGTGCATATAATTCTTTTTGATACTCAGTTACTAGCATACCATTGGATATAGTGTCCTATTTACATAAGCTTCATGTAAAACTCTTTGGCTGCCTCAAGTCATATAACATCTGAGCAACAAAAGAACTTAAAAACCAATCATTCAGGCCTCCTCCTGTTACTACTGGGAAAATCCAGACCCTTAGAGTCAAGTGGCTCATTCAAAGCTGCCCAGCTCTTTAGAGAGAACAAACCTGTGAAGTAGGAGCACAGCATCTGAAGAAAGGCTAAGACCTCACACAGAGATCACCCAAATGCTAAAGTAGTTACAAACCTAAAGCTCAGCATTCTAACAGTGGGAAAATATAACTTTTCCTACAAATTATTAACCAAGAGAAAAGGAGGAAAAATAACATTTCTAATAAGTTTTGTGATGTTCTGGTCTAGATCAGAACCAATAAATTGCCATTCTAGTCCATTTTATACTACCTTGCATTTATTTCTTCCACCCAAAGCTAAAAGGACTTTACCTTAAAATCTGTTTAAAAGCAATAAATATTACACAGCTATTGTAATCCCATAAAAAGAACATTTTAAGAACACAATTCTCTGAATGCATATCAGAAATTTATAAATATACGATCTGAGATGGTAAAGATTTTTGGTGATGAAAAGCAACCTGCTTAAACTCTTAAGGACTTAAAGGGAGTACAAGAACATTATTACATGGGAAAATTAGAGGAGATAGCATGATTTCCATGACTTTTTAACTGGAGTTTAACATATATGATCTACACTACATTATGAAAAGATTCTGGGAAGATTAAAAAGTGAAAGCATTGTAGGTAGAAAAGCTGAGAGTACATATAGGTCCACAATGAAAGAAGGGAAAGATTAAGGTTTCATCCTTATCTTGGCTGCTGGAGACCTCAGTAGAGGCTTTGTGGTGGAAGACAACACGGTGCAGGCTGGATATTTATTGCAGAGTTGAGTCCACACCATGTTCTTCACCACACCCAGATCCTCCAAGCTGTTCTCCACCACTGCAGAAGGGAAGTGACATCCCATAACTTTCACTCCCACATTAAACTGGACAGAGACAGGCAACTGCCACCATTCATTTCCACATCAATGTCTGATTCACATGATAACATGGAAGACATCTGTTACTTGCTTTTGTTGAAGGCCACACAACTTTCCACTTTATAGATTAACTCTCTGACTAAGCATGTTATAGTCTGGAACTGGTGTTAACATTGCCATACTTGGTGAGTTTTGTCAAAACAGCATCAAAGTGAGGCAGCACAAAGTGTCAAGAGTCTGGGGGCACATCTGGACTCTGCCACTTACTACCTGAGTGACCTCAGGCAAGCCTCAGATTCCCATCTCTAAAAGGGGATAATAATAATAATATTACCTCCCTAATAACATTGTTGTGAACATTCCATGGGTTAATACGTATCATGTGCTCTTAGAAGAGTCTGATGTATTATAAGCACTCAGCAAGTGTTAGCTTTTAGCACTATATTTTATATAGAGATATTAACAAAAGGAATGACTTGCAAAACAGTGAATTGTAGTCAAAGGTGGGACTTTAAATGTCTTATTGACAATCATACACACATTCTATTTTAGGGATTAAAATTTCTTTATTGGTCAAAAATTAGTAATTATTTGAAATGAACACCTCCCCTCTCACACCTTTAACTACATACCACTGCCCTAGAAAATCCACATACCTGAACAATGCTAAAAGAGTGAGATGGAAAGAGAGAGAACAACCTAGCATCTGGGGATGTTTTATACAATGAGATCCAACAGATCCAAGCTAAATGCTGGTGAACACTATTGAAAAGTATGATATGAGCTATTTGCTACATCTAGTACAACATATTGGTATTATCCTGGACAGCTCACCACATTTCCAATCACAAATATCCTTAGAGAGTTTAGTATGTATTCTAAAATAAGTGCCTGCCTTCTGTTTGGTCTCACTAAGACTTCTCTTTCTCTCTCTCTCTCTCTCTCTCTCTCTCTCTCTCTCTATATATATATATATATATATACACATTTGCAGTACTGTACCATTTAGGATTTATTTATTCAGGATCAATTTATTATTGATCTTTAATAAAAATATATTTGTCTTTTTATTTAGGAATAGAGAAACTTGCACAAAAAGGGAAATCATTGTCCCCTTTAGCAAGTATAACTGGAATATCACTCTTTTTGATTATATCCATGTGTCTTCTCCTCCTATGGAAAAAATATCAACCCTACAAAGGTAGGTTAAAATTTTTAAAAAAAATTTTGAATGGTTTTATATGTGCACTAAAGTGTATCTTACTGTGTTTCTTCTTTTTTGGTTTTAGTTATAAAGCAAAAGCTAGAAGGCAGGTAATGCATATGTTTCTATGAAAATAATTTTTCTCTTGAATGCTTTTTCCTCAATAATTAAGGCTGACAGAAACACCAATTTGTCTTTTCAGGCCAGAAACCGAATACAGGAAAGCTCAAACGTTTTCAGGTAATGGCTGGGCTGAGAGGGGCTGTTATCAATATTAATTGATTGTTATCAACATTAATATTAATTGATATGTTTTCAATATTGATATTGAATGTTATCAACATTAATATTAATGTATATTAATATATATTGTTGATATTAATTATATATGTAAAATATACTATTTACATAACAGAATTCACATGAGATAACACTAACACTCCCTTCCCAGGATGACTGCCCTCACTTCACAAAGTTCTATCCCTTGTATTAGTTTTATGTAAGTCACACAGGCCTGTAAGATAAGCCTGAAAGGCACTTTCAACTCCATTCCACAGACAAGAGAACTAAGGCTCAGAGAGACTGTCACTTGCCCGCCATCACTGAGTTCTGCTGAATCCTGTTCCATTGATCCTCTTATTATTTTGAAAATGCCCAAGGGTTCTCTCACTGTGTCAGTTCCTAAAGCAGATACAGTGCTGGCAGCTCCTTCCCAGGGAGAAGAGGAAAGGGAGGTCCCACAGGTTTGCTGCTTCTCTGTCCCCAGCAGTGCCCCTCACTTCTGACTCCCTACTGAGTTGTTATAAGTTAACAGTGGGGCTTTTGCTCAGGCCTTGGAGTCAGAGGAGCTGGGTTTCTATCCCATCTGTGCCACTTTCCCCCAATGTCACCTTGGGAAAATTAATTACTTTTCCTGACCTCAACTCATCTATACAATAGAGATCATAACTTCCCCTCAGGGTTGCTCTGAGAATTAAATCCAGTAATGTAGGTGGAGTGCCTAATACAATGCCTGGATGCTCAGTAAACATGGGTCTTCTTCCTCTTGTCTAGTCCTTTCTCACAAATGATAAACCGTCAGAGTTCAGAAAGGCCCCAGAGACCACCTGGTTCCTCCCAACCACCCCATTCCTGTCATTTTACTGATGATAGTTTAGGTGACATCGGACTTGTTTTCTGTTTTGTATGTATGGGCAGCAATAGTTGCTTATTTATTCTTATTAGTCCTGGTGGACTCTGTTAGATCTAGCAGAGTACAGTAGATATTATGGGTGGATTTAGAGCTGCTGTGATTGACAGATTGAAGCCTTGGTGTTTATAAGTGTCTGGTAACTGAGAGTTACAAAGAACAAGGCTGCCCACATGTGTTTATATAATATAATATAATATATATATATTAATATTATATTATTTACAAACAGTGTATTAATATATAATACACTGTTTCCACATCAGACTTTAAGAATAATTGTCCCAATTCAGTTTCAATTCTGAGCTTCAACAGGAGTGATTTCCAATACTATTTAGTGGCAGCATGACTATAGGGGATTAAGAAATGTTAAATTGGTTTTATACACATACCACTTGAAGCAAACCATGAAGATAAGTTTTATAAAGGTTTTTCTAAAAAATAGCAATAGCAATTTGAGGCATTTGGTTTGTAAGTAGTATTTGTTTTCCATTTCAGGCCACGAAGATGCTCTGGATGACTTTGGAATATATGAATTTGTTGCTTTTCCAGATGCTTCTGGTGTTCCCAGGGTTGGTTTTGCTAGTGGCCAGTTAGCCCAGAAGTAGCATTCTGCTTCACCAGAGGTGTAAGCAGCATTCATTTAGCATGTGGGCAGTGTGGTCAGATGGCTGCATTACCCTCAGCAGTGTTTACTCACTCTGTAATGAATGACGTTGCCGGATCTGGGGAGCTAAAGCATCTTTCTCAGCCTCTATCAATAAAGCTAACACAAATAAGGAAGTTACATGAATTCATAAACATTCTTTACCTGGTAAGCTCAGGGAAGAGAGAATTAACTAGGTTGAAGGTCAAGAGAAGTGAATAAACAGGGGACCAAGAGTCCCTGGTTTAAATAATTCTGCATCACTTTGATGACTGCAGCCTCTCACTTCACTGACTCTCTCTGTTGCTCAGTTTCCCCTTTATTTCCTCCTCATATCTCATGAGGACATTTCAAAGACAATTGATTATACCCTTGAAGGTACCTTATGCTCTTCAGAAGGAAGGTACCATATAAACCCAAAGTATGCAGGTACATATCTTTATTTTTTCCTAAAGGTGCATGAGATGTGAGAGCGGGAACTTTTATACAGTTGAAGCCATTTTTTTCAGTCCACACAGACAAGGTCTTTTCAGCAATCAGTTTTGTTTAACAGGCAAGCAGAATGTTTCTCTGAGCTAATCAGCTCATTAACATTTTTACAGATTTACGTACAACCGATCTTTCCTCTGTTTCCGTATTCCCCTATGATAGTTCACTTAAGGAAGGGGCCAGAAATGGACTACTTGCCTCTGGGCATTTTCATTTCCTTTTTTAAAAGAGAACTATCAATATTTGTTGTTAGGGATTGGTTACGTCACTTGTTCAGAGAATTCTATATAAGATTCTAAGGTTCAAGCAGTAAGTTACCTGGCCACAGGCTTTAGTGCTCAAATGCCACGTGAGTAATGGAGGGGGATTGATTGGATTTCATCCTTCTATGGGTGAGTCGTAGCACCAGTGCCCACATCATCACAGATGAAGAGAAAAACTGCATTGCCAAAGCTTTGCAATGTCCTATTCAGTCTCACGCAGGATTGGCTCACCCTTCACTTCTACAACCAAAAAGACAAAAATAAATATTTGGTGGATCAGTTATTTCAAATATCTCCTCACCATGGCAGAAAGCACCCCTCTCAGGTGTGGCTTTTAAATGGGAAAGCAGGAAACTGAAGAGCTAATAAGACTTAAAAGTGAATTTTGAAGTCAGTTTTTATTCCTAGGAATGCATTGGAAAGGAGTGAGATCTATGTAGGAAACTTTAAATTTAGCCTTGCAATTAATCAGTACTCAGTTTCAAGATTTTATTGAGAGGACCTCTATCTGCTCAAAATACCACAGTTCTAAAGAGCCTGAGGCAGAGAAATGAGTGCTTGATTACTATCAGAAGCCCCAGTTATATCTGTCGTAAGTAGAATAACTCAACTTGGAACTATGCCCATCTTCAATGCTGAAAACTCCTGAGGAATCAGCTGAGGTCCTTCATTGGCAGTTCCAGGTGCTTTGGGAAGAAGTGAGAAACCAACACCAACAACCCATGGAGCAGAAGGACCCGGACATGAGTAGGAGGATCTGTGTGAGAAGCAGCCAGAATGGCAGTTATGTGTGAAGATTAACAGCTAAATGCAACGGTTTTGAGAAGAAAAGGAATAATAATAACATTACCAAGATCTCAAAATTGAAGTTAAGAAGGGAAATAAATTGATTACTAACTTTTTGAGTTTTTAAAAATCAGAATCATCTTTGAGTTTGTCGTGATACATGTACAGATGCATACTCCTCTTCTCTCTACTTACTGTACATCTCATTGCCCATTTAGCACTTCTTTTGGGGAATTGGACAGAAAGCAATGGCATGAAATGAACAAATTTATTACTTGCTAACAGGTCTAATATTAGGTTAGTTGAGTAAGTTAGTCATTATCTATAGATTGCTTTTATCATAGCCCCTGAACACCTCTATACCAAAGAAAATCAAGAGTTGATCTTAAGTAAAAACTCTAAACCAAAATCCCCTTGACACAAAAATGATAGGATGAATCACCTATTCAGTCCTAGGATGAATAGCCTAGGACTGCCATGAGAGCTTTAACAAGTAGAATAGAAACAGGCAGTTTCCAGAAAAATCTAAAGCTAAGATATTCGAAAGTAACCTAGCAGGTCAAATGAGATAAAGAACTCTTCAGATGATTTATCAAGGGCAAAGAGTCCTCTAGGTGGATCTGTATAAATATAAAGGACTGAAAGTGGCCAGAAGTACGATGAAAATAGAACGAGTTTGTGAGGAGGAGGGGAACCAGACTTTAGCTAAGTGATTGGAAAACAGTGTTTACAAGCATAACAGTATCAAATATAAGGAATAGGAGTTAATGAAACATGAATGCCAATTTCAATAAAATACATGTTGATTTTAACCAGACAGACATACACTACTGTACTTTCCACATACATCCAAGCCTTACTTTTTAGAGCCCATTACTGCATTCAAACCAAAACCTCTTCTTTTGTGTGTTCTGTATTTCTTGGTACTGTCTTCACTAACTTGCAATGTGATGAAGGCTTCTGCCTGTAAGTTGTCCTTTTTTTCTAAACCACCCTTGCACACATGATTGGCGATTAGTGTCAGAAAGGTAAGACTGAGATGTAATATAAAGGATAGTAATATATGCTCTTTGATTCTAAGCCATCCTGATATCTTCTCTTTTGCTATTTTTTTCTACTGTATTTCCTTTACAGTACTGCCAGCTTTTTTCTTAAATGGAGAAAAAAAGTGATAGTTTGTCCAGCTATTCCTCTCTGACCTCATAGCTATGCCACTGCACAAACTACCATAGGGCCAGTGCAGGGAACTGTAGCAAGGAAGAAATGGATATTGAAGGGAAGTTAAATAGTTCTAATTTTCTAATCTTAACCTCTTCCAGTTGTTTTCAACTATGCAACATAGTGGGAATACTATTACTAGTCTGCCAATCTTTTTAACGTGCCACATTTTCTAGATGCCAACGAGATCTGTTCCAACCTCTGATGGTATACCAGGGCAAGATTTGCACAGTACAATTTACGAAGTTATTCAGCACATCCCTGCCCAACAGCAAGACCATCCAGAGTAAGTATGAACTTGCATTTGATGATGCTACATTGAAAGGACTCAGCATGCATCCCCAGCTGTCCCCAGAGTTTATTGAAAGGCTCAGAAGAAAAAAATATTAAAAATGAAATTATAGTGTCTGTACATTTGAACAGACTTCCCACCTGAAAATAGTTTTAATAAATAAAACAGGCTAACACACAAGTATCTTCTGGGGCCAGTGGACCAGATGCAGAGCTCTAGAATCTAGCATTTCCCCCAGGGAATCCACATCTTGGTAAGAAAGGGGTCTTTAGACCAGTTCTCAAGCCATCTTGGTTATCTTGATGATTTTCCAGTGACTGTGGTAGTTTTAAAGCCAGTGATCTATCACTACAAATAGGACCAGGAAAAAAACAAACCCGCAAAATGTGCCCAACAGTGTCACCATCAAACGCCCACCTCTCACAGATTCAAAGCAGTCTACTCCCAAGTGAATAAAACCACTGGCCTCACACCCAGAGAAGTAAAACTTAAGCTGAGGCCAAAGCCAGGAAACTGCTTATCCAGTTAACCTCGGGGCTGACACCAAGCAGTTGCCTTCCCTTCCCATTTGTGGAAAACTAAGCCTACAGCCTTTTGAAATAGTGAAATGAACTTCCCTTTTTTGTGGGCTGTAGCTGCCTGCAGGCGTAACTGCCACAAATCATCTTCCATCATTTCTTTATTTGTCATTTATTGACTTTGAAAAGAACATCAATAACCACACACACAGGAACTTCCCCTTTGGCAAAAGAAACACTTCTAGTGAAGTAATTCATGCACACCTCTGGGTAAATATCAAAAATAACAGCTAGGATGAATGCATGGGAAACGGTCTTCCGGGGAGGAGACCCAGTCCTGGGGGTACTATGCAGTCGTTTAAGGGCTAAATAAGTGGCGAGAGCACCTCAGAGGACCCCATCAGTGCATTCCTTCTTGTCTCAGGGAGCCTGGAGAAAAGGGAATCAGGTTAATTAGGAGCAGACTCTGATGGAACTGGGAACTTCTGGTTTGAAAAGAAAAGAAAATTGCTTTATAGCATTATGTTATTAATCTAATAGAACACAATAGTGGAATGTTATTCCATGACAGTTTAAAAAAAAAAAAAACCTCTCTAAAATGATATCTAATCCTCTTTACTTTGGAGAATAGAAAATGAAGGGATATTTTTCTTTGTTAAAAATAAGGAATATAAAGAATTTTGGGAGTATGTCTGCTTCCTAATTTTAAGATTGTATCCAATCAAAAATATTACCCTATTTAAATTCATTTGTTTTTCTATATGTCCTTTATTCTATGTATCTATTTTTCCAGTTAGCCTGCAAACAAACCAAATGAAAACTTGAGGTTTATCTTTTAAGACTCCTAACAATGAAATAAATGATGATTTTAAACTGTGGAATATGGCAGCTATAATTTCAGAGCACCAAATAAAGTGATTTGGTGGGTTTTGCAGGTGAAAAAAATGATTCCTTAAATTAAAAAAAAATCATCCTCTGAAATTAGACTGCTTTCAGACATGAGCAATGTATCTACAATTTCTTGGGAGTATAAAATTTGATTTCAGAAATAAACTTTGAAAGTTAAAAATAAAGCTGAAAAGCTCTTTTTCCAGCACATAAAGGACTATTTAACTGCTGTTGAGAACATGCTCTTTCCAGGGGCAGTCCATGCAAGAACTCCCTCATACTCCCAGCCCCAGTGCCTTCTCCTCCCCATCTCCATAGCCTCTCTCTTCTCACCTCCTTCTGCCCCATCTTCTGAGGAAGTTGCCCTTTGTGTGTCTTTGTCTGGACTTCACCTCCATCCTGAGATGTCTTCCCTCTCTGAATCTGCCTTCTCTTTTCTTCTCTTTCTCTGTAAGACTGTCTCCCTTCTCTCTAATATCTCTTTAAAATGTTTCCTCCTCTTTCTCCCTTCCAGCTCATCCTAAAGAGGAGCCAACATTTTTACAAGTGTTGTTTTCCTTGAATACAGATGTGTTACCTATTCTAAATTTTAAAAACAAACAAATAGAATATTTTCTCTTTATTTCATTAGAAACTGTTTTGCACTTGTTTTATTTACAATCAATCCACAAACATCTCCAGGTCATTAACTATGTCCTAGGGACAGAGATTAAATAAGACTCAGTCTTTTAAAGATTTCATAGCTTAGTGGGCTCCTGTTTGCTTATTTTAACTAAAGATCAGTGATCCTCAGTAGAATAAATATTCCTCAATAGAATAAACATTCCCTAAACATTCAGAGACCCTTTTTCTTTCCTATGGTTTTATTCTCTAGGTCCAATTAAATTCAAAGATCAATTTCATGAATAATGCAGTATTATAGGTGGTTAGTGAATCTCCCCCATTCCCAAGTAAATGTGCCAGGTCTGGGTGAAGAACTGTAATTTCCTGCTTTCTTTTACCTCTATTTGACAGTTGGTTCTGAGATAGAAACACAGCCAAAATTTTTTTCCTTTGGCTCTTAGACTATTCTAGCAGTGTTGTTTTCATTACTACATGCATCTATTACCTAACTGAACTGGTGTTTAACAAATTGGTAAGTTGGCCTGTGTTCATATTCTGCTACTCAGCCCAGTTATTTGTTTATTGAACTTATGGCTACATTTATTTAAATGCTGTCTGTTGACCTCATTAAATGCTCTTGGCACAGTTTGTTTTGAACTTGACTTGCTCACAGGACATCCAAGTAAGTAAACCTTTTAGTTTCAAAAGGAAATTATCTACAGAATTTAGTGATTGCTTACTCTTTATACTTATTGGTTTGTAAATGTAACTTTCTTAAACTAGTTCAAAACACTCATATTATTTGCAGCTGTGGAAAAGAATAAAAGAATTTAAGGTTCTTCGACCTGTAGACCTGGAAATCTATAGAACATTTTACACGTCTCTGCCAGGTGAGCATTCATGGGCAAAGCAATGCATTGAAGCGAAATAATGAAAGCACATATTGAGGAAAAACAGTGAAAATGTATATTCATCCGGAATCAGTGAAGGAATCAAACCCGATACCTCTTACTCATCACTCCTTTTAATGCAGAATAGAGTCACTTATAAAAATCAGACTGCAGGTTTTCCAGCATACACACAATGCATTGTGCTACAGAGGAGCATGGTGGGGAAAGAGTTCTCAGCGGACAGTCTTTATTGCCCTGACGGAAGGAAGAAAAGGACGGGACTTTCCAATTACTTTTTTGGTATCAAGTTTCCTACAACGCTCAATTAGTTCTAATCTATATGTTCCATTTCATCAGCATTGACACTATCCTATCTAACCTACAAGTGTGGAAACCTTATATTTGTAAAAATTTCAGCAGGCTTTGTTTTATTAAATTCTCATTACTGTTAAGATTGCTGTATTTTTTAATGTCATTCCCAAACTTCCTTCTTGCTATTTGTACCACAGAATAATAAAGATGATTGTCACAAAAGCAAGACTGTGCCTTCTAGGTTGTCAATCACCAATGGTGTTTTTGAAAAGACTTGTAAAATGCTGAAGGAAATGACTTAGAGTCTTATTTTTATTTTTGTTCAAAGAAAGATGGATTCAAATAAATTATTCTGCTTTTGCTTTTATATGGCCTTGATTCTTTGTATTTTAGAGTAAAAATTTTACATAAAATAACATTACAGAATTAGATTTTTTATCCTTATTTCCCAATGTGCATCATAGAGAGCTACTAAAATAAGACTCTTGCACTCACATGACTATTTACTTTCAGGCTTGAATTTTTTACTTTATTGAGTTGTGGATTCTACTTGTATATTGCTGTAGTTTAAAAAATCAGTTAGAAACTAAACAGTAGAATTTAAAAACACCATTTTATAATCCCCAAATGAAATAACTGATTCAGATAACAATTATCATTAGTCAAGACTGCTAGATAAAAAGTACCAGATAAAACTACCAAGGGTTAGGTTGCAGAAACTCTGTGAGAGAAAGGTAATCTGAGACCTAGAGAGAAGCAGGTATACAGAGTGGCATGGGTAACTCTTCAGGGTACAGTGAGTCCCAGGGAGTGGGAATGGAGCAGTCAGTCTTGTAGATCTTGAAGATGAAAGATTATGTCAATTTATGTTTACTGACATTGGCTACAGACACTCTGACCTGCCAATGCCACTCTTTAGAATTTTATTCTGGCTAAATAAAGGTAGAAACAACCTAAATATACAACAATGGGGGATTTAAAAATGACATTAGTGACATTAGGTCCATAAAATGATTCACCTTGCAACTATTAAAAAAGAAGAAATATGATTATATTTTCTGACTTTAATAATAGGCCATTAGACGTCTAATGGCCTATTATTTTATACAGGAGAAAGAAATCAAAAGAATAGCATTTCTTGCAAATCAAAACTACAGTGAAGTATTACCTCACAGTGGTCACAATGGCCATCATCAAAAAGTCTACAAAAAATAAATGCTGGAGAGGGTGTGGAGAAAAGGGAACCCTCCTACAGTGTTGGTGGGAATGTAAATTGGTGCAGCCACTATGAAGAAGTATGGAGATTCCTTAAAAAACTAAAAATACTTACCATATGATCCAGCAATCCTACTCTTGGTCCTATATCTGGAGAAAACTCTAATTCTAAGAGATACAGGCACCCCAGTGTTCACTGCAGCACTGTCTACAATAGCCAAGACAAGGAAGCAACCTAAATGTCCATCAACAGATGAATGGATAAAGAAGATGTGGTATATATATATATATATACACACACACACAATGGAATATTACTCAGCAGTAAAAAAAGAATGAAATAACACCATTTGCAGCAACATGGATGGACCTAGAGATTATCATATGAAGTGAAGACAAAGAAAAAGACAAATATCATATGGTATCACTTATATGTGGAATCTAAAACAATGATACAAGTAAACTTATTTACAAAACAGAAATAGACCCACAGACATAGAAAAGAAACTTATGGTTACCAAAGGAGAAAGGGAGGGAAGGGCTAAATTAGGAGCTTTGGATTAACATATACACAGTGCTATATATAAAATAGATAACCAACAAGGACCTACTGTATAGCACAGGGAACTCTACTCAATATTTTGTAATAACCTATAAGGGAAAAGAATCTGGAAAAGAATATATAATATATGTATAAATGAATCACTTTGCTGTACACCTGAAACTAACACAATATTGTGAATCAACTATACTTAAATTGAAGAAATAAAATTTTTAAAAATAATAAAAAAGAATAGCATTTTTTAAAAACGTATTTCAAGTGAACCACTATATTTATACTATACCTTCCATATTTTCATAGAAGAACATGGTGAAAGGAAAATTAAGACTAAATCTTACAACCTACCCTATCTTCTTTCCCGGTTTTCTTTCTCTACCACCATTATATATTTTTCTGCTGGAAAAGTCCATCAGTTCCACCACAAATATTCTTCTACATTTGGTAAAAAGAAAAAAAAATATCTAATTAGAAAAGGAATCCCTGCCCATTGTTAAATATATATATATATACACTTGGAAATGCAGAAGGCTAACCATAAGACAATTAAAATCACCTGTAGAGAGTAGATCTGAAATATTCTCATGACCAAAATAAACAAATGTAATTATGTGAGGTGATGGATGTGTTAACTAACCTTATTGTGATAATTATTTCACAATATATACATGTACCAAATCACCACACCTTAAAGTTATACTATGTTGTATGTCAATTATATCTCAATAAATCTGGATAAAAATTTAAAATCACTTGTAATCTCACCTCCCAGAAATAACCTGTTAGCATTTTCCCAGGTTAGTTATGCATACATTTATTCCTACTCCTTCCAGTTCCAGAAAGGATTTATGGTAGCTCATATAAATGCATAATATAACAAGATAAAATACACCCCCAAAAATAAAGGTGATAAAGAAAACAGGATGAAGGAAAAATTAGAGTTTACAAAGGCAAGGCGAAAGAAGAAATGAGGTTAATAACTAGTATGATGAATTTCCCTTCATCTGAGAGTATTGTTTTATACCACTGAGATCATGCGGCATATACAGGAGGATTTCTAAGGAGGGGCCTCCGAACTGAATGCTATTTGTTAGTTGTCAGAGCCAAAGAAAGGGTGAAATCTTACTGCAGGGCTAGGAGAGAGCAGGTCAGCTTTCCCAGTCACCCAGTCACCCCAGATACATCTGTCTCTCCCCTCCTTTCTCAAGTTTGAATCCCCTCCTGGAGACCACGTGTCTTCTTACTTGTAGAGCAGACCCTAACTACAATGAGCTACTGCTGCATCTCTGTGTTCTCTTTTCTAGACCCAACTCTGGGACACTTTAAAACATAGACAATCTTAAACAGCCTTTTAATAGGTAATAATACATTCACATGATTCACGAATCAAAATCCTATTAAAAGTATGCACTAAAATAACTGGTTTTTGTTAGTTTTTGGTTTTGGTTTTGGGTTAGGCTAGTTCTGTGTATCCCTCCAGACTTTCTTACCACAACCAAGGGAAATACAAACACATACACTTATTTTTTTCAAACTCACTTTTCAATCACTTGCTATTTCTCTCACTTCTGTGTCTCTCTCACACACACAAAAACACACAGACTCAGTGCGTGGTTCCACTCAAAGCAGCAAGGAATTGCGGAAGGGAGAAGTGTGAAAGGATCTAGAATCCAATTAACTTTTGCTGTCACTGGTGTGTAACACTGGATGACTCACTGCTTTTTTAGTAAGTGGGGATGAAAATCTCATAAATTAATCAAGATTTCCAAGGGAAGTGATGAACCAACCCAGATGTTCACCTAATTAACAAATTAATCTTTAAAAACCAGCCTAAAGTTCTTTCCTTATTACTAAACATAATATTGGCTGTTGTTAATTAAAATTTTTAACTTCATATTACTGCTTCTAACTTGGAATAGATTCATATTCCTCCTGCTTATTATTTTGAAAGAATATATCCTACTGATAGAATTTTAAGCAAAAATTAAAATACTTATGAATAAAAGTTTTCCTTGTTTCTTTGACATTTGTGCACTTCCATATTAATAAGACAATTTCAGTTAAAATAGACTGCAAAATACACTCTAAGACGATTTATGTGATCCCTCAGTTTTATAAGATCATGCACCTTATAAGGTTCTGTTTAATAAAATTGAATGATAGAATAGTACATGGCATATAGGTAGCTATTTTACTATGTTATTAAAGATTTAACTTATTTTTAGAAAGTTTTAATTTTCTGCCTCTGTATGCTTCTACCTCTATGCATCCCTGTGAACTTCTCTGTCATTCTTACATATTCCTCTAAAGTTCATGTTCATATACATATGAATGTGTATGTTTTAGTTTCATAAGGCAGTAAGGAAGCAGAGATTCCTTTCTCATGAGTAGGCAGAAATCAGACACAGCACTTGGATTTAACACTGGTACTCTCCTTCCTTCTCATCTGCCAGGTACACTTTTTACTGGAATTACCGTGTTAACCTTGAAGTTTACAAATACTTTTACATCCACTACCCCCACTGATCTTCACAAGAGCCTTGTGGGCTAGAACAAGCATACCTGCTTTACAGATGAAGGAACAAATACTCAGGAAATGAAAAGATTTGCTCAAGTCCCTTATATAAAATGTATTTGTACATAACCTACACAATCGTCCCCTATACTTTAAATCATCTTTAGATTACTTATAATACCTAACACAATGTAAATGCTATGTAAATAGTTGTAAACACAACGTTAGTGCTATGTAAATAGTTGCCTGCACGGCAAATTCAAGTTTTGCTTTGGGGAACTTTCTGGAATATTTTTTCGGGTGTCTTCAATCTATGGTTGAATCCATGGATGCAGAACCCACAGATGTGGAGGGCTGACTATATTTGTTTGGTTTTTGTTTGTGTCTGAGAACTTTCTCGTTTGAATATGCTCCTAGTGAAGATGCTTAAGTTCTACAAAAACCAGTTGTCTGAAGAGGTGGGGACTTCAGAGACCATGCCCCCATGACAGCCATCTCTTCTGAGTGTCCCATATGGCATCCATCCCATTATATGCACTTTAGAACACAGACAATAAATGGTTTTTGAATTGTAATGAATTGCATTACCTATGCTTTGTATATTTAATGAAGACACCAGGGATAGGAGGCAAATAAATTACTGTTTCCAATAGTCTTCCAGTTCTTTGAGACTGACTCTCAGGGCACTTGATAACTTTGGGAGCCATTTTTCCTTGCTTCCTGGACTTGGATGCCTGTTTCTTTTCCCAGATTAGGGAAGTTTTCAGCTACTATCACTTCAAATAAGTTTTCTGCCGCCTTTTCTGTCTCTTCTCCTTCTGGAACTCCTATAATGCTTGATGTTATTCTAGAGATCTCTTAAACTGTCCTCATTTTTTAAAATTCTTTTTTCTTTTTTTTTTTGTTCAACCTGGGTGATTTCCATTATCTATAAGTCTTCCAGTTCACTGATCCACTTCTCTGTATCACCTAATCTACAGTTGATTGCTTATAGGTGTTTTTTTGTTTTTTTCTGTATTCTTCAGTTTAGATTTTCTTCATATTTTCTAATTCTGTTAAAATTCTCAGTGTGTTCATCCAGTCTCCTCCCAAGTTCATTGAGCATCTTTATGATCATTACCTTGAACTCTTTGTCGGATAGTTTGCTTATCTCCACTTCTCTCAGTTATTTTTCTGGGGTTTTATGTTGCTTCTTCATTTGGAACATACTCATTTGTCTTCTCATTTTGCCTGATTCTCAGTGTTCATTTATATGTATTAGGTAGTTCAGTTACATTTCCTGATCTTGGAGAAGTGATCTTTTGTAAGAGACATCCTATGGGGCCCAGCAGCACACTCCCCTCTGGTCACCAGAGCTATATGCTCTAGGAGTGCTGTGCCCCCTATGTGGGGTGCATGGGCTCTTCAGTGTGATAGAGACAACTATTGTGGGCACGCTGAAGGCAGGGCTGGTCCCTGGCCCGGTGGTCTGTGAGGTCCCGCCTTGTGCAGTGGCTGTGGGCCCACTGGAGGGCAGGGTAGGCTTTCGGTGCATTCTGCTGTGCAGCCGGATAGCGTGCAGCTACTTTGGGCAGCTGGTAAGTGGGGCAAGTCCCCAGCCCCTATAAGATAGAGGGAGGATTCCAAAATGGTGCTTGCCATCGCAGGTGTCATCACAGTAGAACGAGCTCTCAAAAATGGCTGCCACCAGTGATTCTGTCCCCCACAGGAATCCTACTTACTTCCTGTCTCTCTGGAAGTTTCTCCAGGATCAACATGTGGGTCTGACCCAGGTTACTTTCAAACTACTGCTGCTGTGCTAGGACTCAGAGCATGTGAGATTTTGTGCGTGCCCTTTAAGAATGGAGTCTTTGTTTCCTACAGCCCTCAGCTCTCCCGAACATAAGCCCCACTGTTTTTCAAAAACAGACATTCTGGGAGCTCATCTTCCCAGTTCAGGACCCCTGAGATGGGGAACCCACTGTAGGGCTTGGACCCCCACTCCTTGGAGAGGACCTTTGTGATTGTGATATTCCACCTGTTGTGGGTCACTTACCTGGGGATGTGAGTCCTAACTATATCCCATCTCGGCCCCTCCTACTCCTCTTGTTGTGACTCCTTCTTTATATCTTTAGTTGTTTAGTTTTGGAAAATAGTTTCTGCCAGTATTCATGTTGTTCTCATTGTTAGTTTCTCTGTAAGTAGTTGTAATTTTGGTGTACCTGTGAGAGGAGGTGATTTAGGTTCTTCCTACTCTGCCATCTTGGGGAAGCTCTTGAAATAATTTTAAATAAATAAAATAACTTTTTTAGTTATTAGGTTATAAATGTAGAAATGTTAAATGTTATTAAAAAATACTAGTGTATATATCCATACAAAACCAAACACTGTTTTTTTGCCCAGTCCTGGTTGTCTAATTTGTAATGTGAGAGGGATGACCAAAAAAGCTCTTTAATTTCCTTAAATTCCATGACTTATCATTTTATTAATTACTACAAAATCTATATCTGCTTAGCAGACATATTGAAAGGTCAAAAATTTTTAACCAAGCTGCTGCCTTTGCTAAAATAACTGAAAGAGAAGCTAGTCATAAAGGGTTTGTTTTCTCATCTAAGAACTCAGCATGGCGCCTCACTTGTACTCTTATGATTTTTATGCAGTACTACTTAGTGTAAGCACCAATAAGTAATTACACACAGTGTACTGTGATGTCAGTGAACTGTCCACAATTTTCCCAGTCATTATTTTTGAATTTTTTTCTTTTTCAAGTTATATGTTTAAAGGAAGGGAAGAAGAAACCAGCCTAAACACCAATCCACAGAGTATCAGTTAAATACTAGTTACATTGAGTTAGGGCACTATGTAACTATTAAAAAGTAAGCGATAATAACATGAGGGAAAATTCTGCACATATTATTAGCTGCAAAACATTATGTCACAGGTCAGTTTTATGGTATGATTCCTTATGTAGATAAAACATTTTATATAAAGAAAATATTCAGGGCTTCCCTGGTGGCGCTGTGGTTAAGAATCCACCTGCCAATGCAGGGTACAATGGGTTCGATCCCTGGTCTGGGAGGACCCCACATGCCACGGAGCAACTAAGCACGTGAGCCACAACAACTGAGCCTGCGCTCTAGAGTCTGTGAGCCACAACTACTGAGCCCACCTGCCACAACTACTGAAGCCCGTGTGCCTAGAGCCCGTGCTCCGCAACAAGAGAAGCCACGACAATGAGAAGCCCGCGCACTGCAGCGAAGAGCAGCCCCTGCTCACCACAACTGGAGAGAGCCCGCACACAGCAACGAAGATCCAAAACAGCCAAAAATAAAAACAAACGATTAATTAATTTTTTTAAAAAAGAAAATATTTCAGTAAGAAATATACTGAAGTGTCAATGGTAGCAACCCCTGGAAAGAAGAAAAGAGTAGTGGGTAGAAAGGCTTGCATTTTTTCTTTTTCACTTTACAGAAATGTGTACTGCTTGATATATGTTTACAATTTTAAAAAGGCAAAAACATTTAATAAGGAGAACCTAACATTTTAATCACATATCTGCCTGAAATTCCATTTGTTCGACAGTGTTCTATCCTCTTCATTTACACTCTTTCTTTCTTTTCATTTTCCTTGTCCCTTTCCTCCTGATGTTGCTTCTTTTTTTCTGCTTTCACTTCTCCTTGTTGCATTTCATGTCCTTCTGCCTTTAATTTCCTTTCTCCCTTCCCCCAAGCTGGATCCCTGAAAGGTAAAAATCAGAGAGTGTGAACAGGTGACATTTGTAATGGGGAGTGGCTCTGAGCATGGCCCAGGGCTCCCCAAATAGAGGATTTTGGACTAACTGTGTGATTCTGGCCACTTGTGAAGAACTGTGGCCAAGATGGAAGGACATCAAGATTCAGAGCCTGGCAACGGAGATATTTAAAACATAATTCTATTGATGAAACCTAGAACTTTCTTTATCAGAGTATGTAGATTTGACTGTAATGGCCTGCCTGCTTCTCCAGCTAGGTTGTAAAAGAAAGAAGAAGGGTGAAACCTGGAGTGAAGGAGCCTCATCCCCAAAAACAGACAGAGCTGTTTGTTACCATGGCAACTTCCAGGTTAGAGCGGTGAGTGAAAGATATTACATATTTGGCGTCTTGCTTCTTATGGCTAAAAGTCTATGTCATTGAATTGAATTGAACTGAATTGAAATTGAACTGAAGCACGTTGCTTTGGAACACAAAAGACTAACCCGAGGCAGAGGCCTTTCATGGATTCCCTTAATTTATTGTTCAATGTATTGTGCAATATATACCAACCTCTGCCGGGCGTTTAAAATATATTCTCCCTATCTCTCAGAATAATTATATAAAGCACTATCCCTACTTTATAGATGAAGAAACTGAGGTTCAGAGAAGTTGGGTCATCTCTCCAATGTCATCAACTAATGAGTAAATGTCTGTGTCACCTCTAGCTACCTTCTGGCCCAGTCCAGCAAAGACTGCTTTGTGAAATTATACGGAAGGCTTCATGAGGCCATGTGTTTACTTACAATGTCCCCAGCTAATGCCTCTAAGCACTAAGACAATTTAACTGGAGTTAAATAGCAGTAGAACATAGACTATTTAATTTGTTCAGCGTTCAGGTGGCTTCTCCTTTACAGATAAAAAGTAGAAAAAATGGAGAATTTTTTAAGAAGCAGAATCAACACGCTATAATCAAAAGGAGTATGTATCTCTCAATATGTGTGTATATAATATATACACATATGTACATATAAATATATTTATTTATATATAGAAACATCTATATACATATTTATATATATTCAGGCAATGTTTCCATTTCCAAACTTCTTTATCTGCAGAGATAAAGATAAGATAATGGTCCTGACATTTCTAGAATTGGGTACCCAGAATTTCAACTCATATCTCTGATACCAAGCTGCTCCCAGAGTGTTGTTAGTGTAACTTTTATTTATATAAAAACAAGAAGGTCCAGATGAAGGCAGGGGGTGTGTGTGTGTGTGTGTGTGTGTGTGTCTGTGTCTGTGTCTGTGTGTCTGTGTTTAAGGTGGCTCTGAAAGTTCTCTGAATTAGTGGGTACTTGTTTAAACTAGTGTAAGCTAGTTTTAATGAGTAGACTCAATTCTCATATCCTCTGCATCTGATGCATTTTTATTGTGAGCGACAAATAGTAAGGTTAGCATTTTGTGGCATATCTTTGTAAAGGCACTAAGATATATGTTTCCCACCGCTTCTCTCCCCTTCCTATCTCCCAACCATAAATTGGGGGTAATGAAAACATTTTCTACTGTCATTGCTGAAGGGGGTTACAGAGGGAAAGCCAACTCCCAGATTTTCATTTCAAGCTAAGTCAAGGCAAGCAGTACTTAATGTATGTATGTTTCATCTGGATCAACAGGGGCCACTTGGTCTTCTAAGTAAATCAGGTGCCTGCAAGCCTGTTTGCTTCTCAGTCACTGACCTGTTGAAATGTAGAAGTGCTAAGTAAGAAGTCACATGAACAACTCCCACTAACAGTGTAAACAGTGGGCAGTGGGGGCATGCAAAACCATCTCTAGTAGGACGCATCAGTTTGGCATTCGTATATATTTTGTTTAAAACATAATTTTCACACTGCAAACTTAGAAAGTCACCATACAGCTTAGCAAATTAAATATGTCCCATAAACTCACATCCAGATTGTTACAATGTTTATCTTTATGATCAGGTCATGGGAGAACTCTTTGCTTTTCTGGCTTATGACTATATGTTTTCTTATTGGAAAAAACAAAAGTTATAGAAGCAGAAGAATGAAAGCTTCTGCATAAAACAATTGGTGTTTTTACGAATAGTTAGCAAATGGCATGGTGAAGTATACTCCACCGTCTAGAAGAGAAGATAAATGCAAATAGGTCTTGCACTGTTACACAGTCTCAAATATGACAGTTAATACTAAAAGTATAAGATTAGAATGTTCAGCCAAGTTGATTTATAGATAAGTTAAGAACAGGAAGGATTATTTTTGCAGAATTGTTTATAGCTTGTCTATGGCTGAGATGTCCATTCAAAATCCCTTCCAACCTGGGATTCTGGAAGCGGTTCCATTCCCTGATCTTTTGGTGCCACCTATGGTTCCAAATTAGAAAGTGTTAGATTAAAGTATAAAATCTGTGTATTTTGAACAGTAATCTGTTTTGAAATTACCGTATTTATCATTCTATTATGTTTTGCCGTTTGGGTTTGACTAAATGAACGGAATATCTTTCTGGAGGGCAAATCTCCTAATATGCATTAGGAGATTTAAAAATGTTTAGACTCTTTAACCCAGTAATCCATGTTTAAGAAATGATGAGGGACAAAGAGACGTGTATAAGAATATTAATTACAGTAGTATTTAAAATAACTTAATGTTCAAATGATTATAATACATGTATGAGTTGGAATATGATGCAACCATTTTAAAAATGTCAAAAAGAGAAAATCACCTTTAGTTGTAATTTCTATAATTTTTATCTTTATAGAAAGATTTCAGGTCTTTTAGAAACTGTCAAGACCCTAAAGAGATAATAAGCTACAGTATGCAATAGCACACCAAAAATAAAATCCATAACCCACAAGACTAAACAGCTATGTGCCTAGAAAACAGAATTTATAAATGTGCTGATTGTTGTCTTTTGCATACGCACCAGTCAAGATAAATGAGACAAAGTCCCTACTTTGCAGAGGAAACAGAAGTCACCAGATGGAAACTCCTTCATTTTTCTGAAATAAAAAATACACACCTCCCTTGTGCTTCCATCCTGGTCTGCATTTCTCTAATTATCATAGAGGGAACTAACCTCTTTACCTCTGCTTTGGCATCTACCCCCTGTTGCCTACTCAATAACTTTACACCATCCATTATCCTTTTCTTCTCTTCTGTATATTCAGTCTTTCCTATCAGTGGAATGTGTTCCACCAGCTTTAAAATGTACTTGTGTCTGATATCCAAACTAATAATAAGAATTCTTCACTCAAACCCACATCCTCTACACCCTCACTTCTGACAACATATACTCCTATCTCTATCTCTCACTTCACAGTCAAGCTTCTTAATTTCTATATATGTTATTACAATTTTCATACCTCCTGCTCAGGCTTAAACTCACTCCAGTCTGGGGGTATGTGCCCCCAACACTCCATTAAAACAGCTCTCTGTAAAATCACTAATGACCTCCAGCTTACTAAACATGGACTTTTTTCGGTATTCTTTGTAGTGTCTCAACAGTAGTCAACACTCTTGACCAGCACTTCCTGAAACACTCACTACTCTTGGCTTCCCCCCACCCGCCCACCTCTCTAGACATTTCTCTGTTTCTTTCAGTGCTCATCCTCCTCTTCTTGGCCACTGAATATCATAGCTCAGTCTTTGACCCTCTTCTCACTCTTTAATCTCTTCCTAGGAAATTCTTTATAGCTATGATTTAAATTACCACCTATATCCAAATGATTCACAAACCCTAATTTCTGGCCCAGTACTTTCTTCTGAGCTCCAGGAACATGTAAAATATATATATTTCTTCACTTCTTAAAGATCTCTAAGGTATCTCAATCTCTATTTAACCAAAACCTAACTCATGATTTTTCCTTCCAAACTTACTCTTTCAGTGTCCTCTTTCATCTCTATAAATGGCCCACCACCAATCTTGTTATACACAGCAAATGCTAAAAGTCATCCTTAATGTTTCCCTCTCCTTCGTCATGAACATTTAATCCATCTCCAAGCTCTGTCACTGCTACTTCCTACCTCTTAAATCCATCTTCTCTCCATCTCCACCACCATGTTAATCCGGGTCACCATTATCTCTTGTCTGCATTACTGCAATAATGTCTTATTAGTTTTAATAGTCTCAATAGTTTTCTTTCTTTTTACCCAACCTGTATACCATTGATTTAATTTTTTGTCTAAATTCACTAGCTAGTACTTCCATGCAGTTTGAGATAGGAGTGGTAAGGACATCTTTGCCTTGTTCTTGATCTTAGGGGAAAAGCATCCGGTTTCTTACCGTTAAGTGTGGTATTAGCTCTAGGATTTTTGTAGATGTTCTTTATCAAGCAGAGAAATTTCTCCACTACTCCTAGTTTGCTGAGAGTTTTTATTATGAATAGGTGTTGGATTTTGCCAATTACCTTTACTCAATTGACAGGATCGTATTATTTTTTTTTCTCTAGCCCATTGATGTGGTGGATTGCATTAATTTTCAAATGTTGAAACAACCTTCCATAACTGAAATATATCTTACTTGGTTGTGATGTATAATTCTTTTCAAAGACTGTTAGATTTTATTTGCTAATACCTTTTTGAGGATTTTTGCGTCTGTGTTCATGAAAGATATTGGTTTGTAATTTTCCTTTCTTTTGTCTTAGTCTAGTTTTGGTATTAGGGAATTGCTGACCTCACAGAGTGAGTCAGGATGTGTTCCCTCAGCTTCTGTTTTCTGGAAAAGATTATACACAACTAGTATTGTTTACTTTGAAAATGTCTGGTAGAAATCACCTGTGAAACCATCTAGGCATGTCCTTTCTTTTTTGGAAGGTTATTAATTATTGATGTGATATCTTAAAAATATAGGCCTATTCATATTATCTATTTCTCCTTGTGTGAATTTTAATAATTTGTATATTGCAAGGAATTGGTCTATTTCATCAAAGATACCAAATTTGTGATCATAGGGTTGTTTGTGGTATTCCTCTTTTATCTTTTTTAATGTCAGTGGGTTAAGTAGTAATGCCCTCTCTATCATTTCTGTTATTATCCATTTATGTTTTTTCCCTTTATTAGTCTGTATTATGGGTTGAATTGTGCCCCCTCCCAAAATTCATATGTTGAAGTCCTAACTCCTAGTAATTCCTAATACCTAGGAATGTGACCTCTTTGGGAAATAGAGTCATTGCAGATGTAATTAGTTATGATTAGGTAATACCAGAGTTGGGTGGGCCTCTAATCCAATGACCGGTGTCCTTGTAAAAAGAACACCATGTGGGGGCTTCCCTGGTGGCGCAGTGGTTGAGAGTCCGTCTGCCGATGCAGGGGACACGGGTTCGTGACCCGGTCCGGGAAGATCCCACATGCCACGGAGTGGCTGGGCCCGTGAGCCATGGCGGCTGAGCCTGCGCATCCGGAGCCTGTGCTCTGTGGCGGGGGAGGCCACAGCAGTGAGAGGCCCACATACCGCAAAAAAAAAAGAACACCATGTGAAGGTACAGAGACACATACAGGGAAGGCTATGTGAAGACACAAGGGAACACTATGTACAAGCCAAGGAGTGACTTAGGCCACCAGAAGCTAGAAGAGAGGCATGAAACAGACTTTCCTTCACAGCCCTCAAAAGAAAACAACTGTCTCAACACCTTGGTTTTCGACTTCTGCCTGCAGAACTGTGAGACAATAAATTTCTTTTGTTTAAGCCATCCAGTCTGTGGTAATTTCAGTAGCCTTAGAAAATTAATATACTGAGCTCTGGGAAGGCATGAACTGTAGGTTTCAGAGGCTTTAAATTCCTCTAATGTTCTTGGTTTTGCATCCTTCTTAAATAGAATCTATATTTTTAAGTTCTTTTAACTATAATCCACTGTGACTAGCCTGGAGCCCTATTGATGTGGTGCTAAGGTGGGGGAGAGGGAAAGCATTCTATAATCCTATGATTAAATATCAGTTTTTTAGTGGAACCTTGTCCCTGAGCTGTGACTTTCACAGCTGTTTCTTAGCTTCTCCCCGCTTAGGTAAGACAGGAAGGATAGTTGGATAAATGCCATTCCCAGTAGGTGGGGTAAGACTCTGGTAGTCTTCCCCTGGAAAGTAGGCCTTTGTTGTGAAGAATGCTGTAGGTTTATTTCAGAATGGTTACTTCTCTCCTCCCCTTGCCAGAGCTGTAAGGCAGAATTTTCTTAGTTCTTCACCATGAGTTTCCTGGAGATAAAACCCATCAAAGCGTGGGGGCCCTTCTAAGACTGAAAGTTTCTCATTCTCATGTTAGTTCATGCTCAGCTTCCAACAATTCATCAAAATGACCGTTTAAGTCATGAAATTAGAACACTCCCTAACACCATACACAAAAATAAACTCAAAATGGATTTGAGACCTAAATGTAAGACTGGACACTATAAAATTCTTAGAGGAAAACACAGGAAGAACACTCTTTGACATAAATCACAGAAAGATCCTTTTTGACCCGCTTCCTAGAGAAATGGAAATAAAAACAAAAATAAACAAATGGGACCTAATGAAACTTCAAAGCTTTTGCACAGCAAAGGAAACCATAAACAAGACGAAAAGACAACCCTCAGAATGGGAGAAAACATTTGCAAATGAAGCAACTGACAAAGGATTAATCTCCAAAATGTACAAGCAGCTCATGCAGCTCAATATCAAAAAAAACAAACAACCCAATCCAAAAATGGGCAGAAGACCTAAATTGACATTTCTCCAAAGAAGATACACAGATTGCCAATAAACATATGAAAAGATGCTCAACGTCACTAATCATTAGAGAAATGCAAATCAAAACTACAATGAGGTATCACCTCACACCAGTTAGAATGGGCATCATCAGAAAATCTACAAACAACAAAAGCTGGAGAGGGTGTGGAGAAAAGGGAACCCTCTTGCACTGTTGGTGGGAATGTAAATTGGTACAGCCACTATGGAGAACAGTATGAAGGTTCCTTTAAAAATTAAAAATAGAACTACCATACGACCCAGCAGTCCCACTACTGGCCATATACCCTGAGAAAACCATAATTCAAAAAGAGACATGTACCACAGTGTTCATTGCAGCACTATTTACAATAGCCAGGACATGGAAGCGACCTAAGTGTCCATCGACAGATGAGTGGATAAAGAAGATGTGGCACATATATACAATGGAATATTACTCAGCCATAAAAAGAAATGAAACTGAGTTATTTGTAATGCAGTGGACGGACCTGGAGTCTGTCATACAGAATGAAGTAAGTCAGAAAGAGAGAAACAAATACCATATGCTAACACATAAATATGGAATCTAAAAAACAAAAATGGTTCTGATGAACCTAGGGGCAGGACAGGAATAAAGACACAAACATAGAGAATGGACTTGAGGACACGGGGAGGGGGTAGGGTAAGCTGGGACGAAGTGAGAGAGTGGCATGGACATATATACACTACCAAATGTAAAATAGATAGCTAGTGGGAAGCAGCTGCGTGGCACAGGGAGATCAGCTCGGTGCTTTGTGACCACCTAGAGGAGTGGGATAAGGAGGGTGGGAGGGAGATGCAAGAGGGAGCGGATATGGGGATATACGTATGCATATAGCTGATTCAATTTGTTATAGAGAAGAAACTAACACAACACTGTAAAGCAATTAAACTCCAATAAAGATGTTAAAAAAAAAAGACTACAGAATAAAAACTGGTAGCTAGGGACATAGGTAACATATCTGTTCATTTTTTGCTCTGGTCTTCACTTCATTGTTCAAAACATTTACCACATTACTTCAGCTGAACTAACTTTCCCTTTCATTCCTTGATCCCTCATTTATAGCATTTCCAGTTTGCCTTTATGTGCTCTTTATACCCATTGATGATCTCTCAACTTAGTGCACTGTATTAAGGATAACGAACATCCTTTCAGCTCAGATTCTGTTCTTGCTTTTGCCCCATCAGATTGTCAGCTCCTACATGAGGAGAGAGTTTGTTATCTTTGCAGCATATAGAGCACCCAGCCAAGTGCTTTTCGCTTTTGTAGGTGCTCAATATACATTGGACTGACAAAACTTAATTTGTAAAATCTGAGTGTTAGAGAAACACTTTTTGCTCCTCTCTTGTAATAATCTACAACAGAAGGAGCCCCTCACCCCCACCCCCGACCCATGCACATGTGTGTACACACACACACTTCCAGCACTTCTTCGTACCCTGTGTTGCCTCCTCTGCATAGGGGTCGTGGCTCACTGATTGAATTCCCCTGGGCCGCCTTTCCTGTGGTAATCACACTCCTCTCTCTGCATTTCCTACGATGAGCTAGTAAGTCAGGCCCCATCCTGTTCCTCTTGGTTGTAGTCCTTGTCCATCCATGCTGCTACTTGCTTGGTTTCTTTGCCAGTCCCTCTGTGTCTCTTTCCTTGATCATAAGGACTCATGGTCTAGATTTAGGGTGAGAGAGGGGATTTTTTAAATTAAAGTACAGTTGATTTACGATGTTTCAGGTGTAAAGCAAAGTGATTCAGTTTTATATCTTTCTCAAATTCTTTTCCATTATAGGTTACTACAAGATATTGAATATAGTTGCCTGTGCTGTACACTAGGACCTTGTTGTTTATCCATTCTATATATAATAGTTTGCATCTGCTAATACCAAACTCCCAATCCATCCCTCCGCCACCCCCTTTCCCCTTTGGTAACCATAAATTTGTTTTCTATGTCTATGAGTCTGTTTCTCTTTTGTAAGTAAGTTCATTTGTATCATCTTTTTAGATTCCATATGTGTGATATCATATGATATTTGTCTTTCTCTTTCTGACTTACTTCACTCAGTATGAGAACCTCTAGGTCCGTCCATGTTGCTACAAATGGCATTATTTCATTCTTTTTTATGGCTGAGTAATATTCCACTGTGTGTATGTATGTTTATATATATATATACACACACACACACACATATATATATATATGTATCTCACACCCTCTTTATCCTTTCATCTGTTGATGGACATCAGATTTATTTTTTTAAACCCAACATAACATCTAAACTTTCTTCTATGCCATATATTTATGTAATCATAATCAATTTATAGTATTGTTTTTAAGTTTTAAATTTTTAAATGAATAGTGCCATATTATAGATACTTTCCAACTCAGTCTTATCATGCATTAACAAATTTTGGAGATTTATACATGTAGGTCTAGTTCATCCATCTTAATTGTATGTAATGTTAAATTGTATCAGTATCTCACAATATATTTATCTTTCCTCTGGCTGTTGGGCATTTGAATCTTTTCTTGTTCTTCACTGGAACAATAAATATTCTCATTTATTTTTTTTTCATGAACTTGTGTGAGAGTTTCTCTATGGTATAAACCTAGAAACTGAAAATCAAGCTTAGTGTCAAAGATATTTTCAACTTCTCTACTACTGACTATTTGCTCTCCTTAACAGCTTATATTCCCACCAAGAATCTATGAGCATTTTGTTGCACACACTTTTTATATTATTTTTCCTATATGTGAAATATTATCTTATTGTGTAGTTTTGCTATATATTTCCCTGATTACTAGTGACTACAAAATCTTTTCTTATGTTTATTGGCCATTCAAATTCTTTCCTCTTTAATTCTTTATATCTTTTGCCTATTTTTCTAACAAGTTATCATTTTCTATTTATTTGTAGGCACTCTTTACAGACTGGATATTAATCCTTTATTGATTTTATAATCCTATATTGATTATATCACTTGTGTTGGTATCTTCTGATACAAGAGTTTTTTAATGTAAAAAATATATATTTTGTTATTTTCCTTTATGGTTTGTGTTCTTCCACCTGTGGCAAAAATTCTTTTTCAAATCTGAAGTTTTAAACATATTTTTCTAAAAGTTTTTCATTTCATATTTAGGATTTTAATTCAACTGGATGGTGTTTCATCAATTTCACCATATAATTCAGCTTTTGCTCTATGTATTTCAAGGTTATGTTGTTAGATACCCACAAATTTATTTTTATATTTTCTTGGTAGAATGTTCTTTATTGCTATCAAAGTTTTTTGTCTTTTATTCTATTTTACTTTGTTTTATATTAACATTGATATACCCTTTGGTTATTTGCCTGATGTATTTTTCAATACTTTATTTTAAATCTATTTGTGTTATTTTTATTTTAGTTGGGTCTTTTGTAAGCTGCATATATGCAACATGATAGACTGAATTTCAATAAGTGAGTATAATCCATTTACATTCATTGTGATTACTATATATTTGAATTCTTTTTCTTTTATATTTCCTTCATATATTTTCGGATTCTCATACTTTTCCTTTGTTTCTTTTGTTTGTTTGTTTTTATGCCCCCCATTAAGTTGATAAAGTTTTCTGCATTTTCTTATATCCTCAGTTCTCATGGAAGCTCTAGAATATATTTCTTTACCCTTTGTAGTACCCTATATTTTTAAAATTAATTTTATTTCAAAATCTGAAGTTAACCTATATCTTTATAGTCCTCTCCGAAAAATACAGTGCTTTAATATTCTCTCATCAGAACACACATGCGTGCAGACACGCATACACACACACTTTGTTATTGCTGGTTAGTTTTAGTTAGAGAATTAAAATTTCAGTATATTTTATCAATTTGTGTGCCTCCATATTTTCCTTAATGTCCTATGTGCCTCTAACTTTTTAAGTCATGTGTCTTCCCTCTAGGCTCACTTCTCTTATTAAAATTCATCCTGTAATCACTTTTTCAATTAGAATCAATTAGTGATAAACCCTCTAGAAATTTATATCTCTGAAAATGTCTTAATTTAATTTTACCTTGGAATTATGGTTTACCTGAGTGTAAGTTTCCAGGCTGATGCATATTTTCTCTCAAAGTATTGAATATATTATCCATCGTCGTTTTTCATCAGCTGTTTCTAATGGGAATTCTGTCCCCAGTCTTGTAGATTATATGGGGTGTTTTCTTTGGGGGTTTAAATTTTTCTTTATACTTGATATCTTTCAGTTTCATTATGCTATGTGTAGCTATAAATTTATTTTTATTTCTTCTGCTTTTATTTGTTATTTTTTCTCTATTTTCAACCAAAGAATTCATGTTTTTCTTCAATTCTGAAAAGCATCTGCCATTATTGCAATAAATATTATTGGCTCTCTTCACTTTTTCTGAAACAACCATCAAACATTTGGTGAAGTCTCTCAAAATCTTCACCATATAGTTTAATGGTTCTTTCATATATTTTTATTTTTTTCTTTGGGCTTAATTTGGGTATATTCCTCAGAAGTATCTTTCAACAGACAACTTTTCTATTTTACTATAATCAGATTTTATCATTCCTTTTTTTTTTTTTTTTTTTTTGCGGTACGTGGGCCTCTCACTGTTGTGGCCTCTCCCATTGCAGAGCACAGGCTCTGGACACGCAGGCTCAGCGGCCATGGCTCACGGTCCCAGCCGCTCCGCGGCATGTGGGATCTTCCCAGACCAGGGCACGAGCCCATGTCCCCTGCATCGGCAGGCGGACTCTCAACCACTGCGCCACCAGGGAAGCCCCTCCTGCCCATTTTTTAACTGGATTGTTTGTTTTTTTGATATTGAGCTCCATGAGCTGTTTGTATATTTTGGAGATTACTCCTCTGTCTGTTGTTTCATTTGCAAATATATTCTCCCATTCTGAGGGTTGTCTTTTTCTCTTTTTTATGGTTTCCTTGCTGTGCAAAAGCTTTTAAGTGTAATTAAGTCCCATTTGTTTATTTTTGTTTTTATTTCCGTTACTCTAGGAGATGAGTCAAAATAAGATCTTGCTGTGGCTTATGTCAAAGAGTGTTTTTCCTATGTTTTCCCCTAAGAGTTTTATACTGTCTGGTCTTACAATTAGGTCCTTAATCCATTGGGAGTTTATTTTTGTGTATGGTGTTAGGTAGTGTTCTAATTTCATTCTTTTACATGTAGCTGTCCAGTTTTCCCAGCACCACTTATTGAAGAGGCTGCCTTTCTCCATTGTATGTTCTTGCCTCCTTTGTCGTAAATTAGGTGCCCATATGTGCATGGGTTTATCTCTGGGCATTCTATCCTGTACCATTGATCTATATTTCTGTTTTTGTGCCACTACCATACTGTCTTGATTACTGTAACTTTGTGGTATACTTTGAAGTTAGGGAGGCTGATTCCTGCAACTCCGTTTTTCTTTCTCAAGTTGGGGTCTTTTGTGTTTCCATACGAATTGTAAGATTTTTTGTTCTAATTCTGTGAAGAATGCCATTGGTAGCTTGATAGGGATTGCACTGAATCTGTAGATTGCTTTGGGTTGTATATTCATTTTCACAATATTGATTCTTCTAATCCAAGAACATGGTATATTTCTCCATCTGTTTATGTCATCTTTGATTTCTTTCATCAGTGTTTTACAGTTTTCTGAGTACAAGTCTTTTGCCTCCTTAGGCAGGTTTATTCCTACGTATTTAATTCTTTTTGTTGCAATGGTAAATGGGAGTGTTTCCTTAATTTCTATTTCTGAATTTTCATTGTTGGTGTACAGGAATGCCAGAGATTTCTGTGCATTAATTTTGTATCCTGCAACCTTACCAAATTCACTGATTAGTTCTAGTAGTTTTCTGGTGGCATCTTAGGATTTTCTATGTATGGTATCATGTGATTGGCAAACAGTGACAGTTTTATTTCTTCTTTTCCAATTTGGATTCCTTTTAGTTCTTTTTCTTCTCTGATTGCTGTAGCTGGGACTTCCAAAACTATGTTGAATATCAGTGGCAAGAGTGGACATCCTTGTCTTGTTCCTGATCCTAGTGGAAATGCTTTCAGTTTTTCACCATTGAGTATGATGCTTGCTGTGGGTTTGTCATATATAGCCTTTATTATGTTGAGGTAGGTTCCCTCTATGCCCAATTTCTGGAGAGTTATTATCATAAATGGTGTTGAATTTTGTCAAAAGCTTTTTCTGCATCCACTGAGATGATCATACGGTTTTTATTCCTTAATTTATTAATGTGGTGTATCACATTGATTGATTTGCGTATATTGAAGAATCCTTGCACTCCGTGGATATATCACACTTGATCATGGTATATGATCTTTTTAATGTGCTGTTGGATTCTGTTTGCTAGTATTTTGTTCACGATTTTTTCATCTATGTTCATCAGTGATATTGGTCTATAATTTTCTTTATCTGTGATCTCTTTTTCTGGTTTTGGAATCAGGGTGATGGTGGCTTTGTAGAATGAATTTGGGAGTGTTTCTTCCTCTGCAATATTTTGGAAGAGTTTGTGAAGGAACGGTGTTAGCTATTCTCTAAATGTTTGAGAGAATTTGCCTGTGAAGCCGTCTGGTTCTGAACTTTTGTTTGTTGGAAGATTTTTAATTATGGTTTCGATTTCATTACTTGTGATAGTTCTGCTTATATTTTCTAATTCTTCCTGGTTCAGTCTTGGAAAATTGTACCTTTCCAAGAATGTGTCCATTTCTTCATGGTTGTCCATTTTATTGGCTTATAGTTGTTTGTAATAGACTCTTTAATCCTTTGTGTTTCTGCAGTGTCAGTTGTGATTTCTCCTTTTTAATTTCTAATTTTATTGATTTGCGTCTTCTCCCTTTTTTTCTTGATGACTCTGGATAAGTATTTATCAATTTTGTTTATCTTTTCAAAGAAGCAGCTTTTATTTATTTATTTATTTATTTATTTTTGCGATACACGGGCCTCTCACTGCTGCAGCCCCTACCGCCATGGAACACAGGCCCTGGATGCGCAGGCTCAGCGGCCATGGCCCACGGGCCCAGCTGCTCCACGGCATGCGGGATCCTCCGGACCGGGGCACAAGCCCGTGTCCCCTGCATTGGCAGGCGGACCCTCAACCACTGCACCACCAGGGAAGCCCCCAGCTTTTATTTTTATTGATCTTTGCTATTGTTTTCTTCATTTCTATTTCATTTATTTCTTCTCTGATCTTTATGATTTCTTACCTTCTACTGACTTTGGGCTTTCTTTGCTCCTCTTTCTCTAGTTGTTTTAAGTGTAGGGTTAGATTGTTTATTTGAGATTTTTCTTGTTTCTTGAGGTGAGATTGTATTGCTATAAACTTCCCTCTTAGAACTGCTTTTGCTGCATCCCATAGGTTTTGGGTCATAGTGTTTTTGTTGTCATTTATTTCTATGTTTTTTAAATTTCTTCTTTGATTTCTTCAGTGATCTCTTGGTTATTTAGTGGTGCACTGTTTAGCCTCCATGTATTTGTGTTTTTTACATTTTTTTTCCTGTTATTGATTTCCAATCTCATTACACTGTTGTCAGAAAAGATGCTTGATACGATTTCAATTTTCTTAAATTTTCCGAGGCTTGATTTGTGACCCAAGATGTGATCTATACTGGAGAATGTTCCATGTGCACTTGAGAAGAAAGTGTATTCTGCCACTTTTGCGTGGAATGTTCTATAAATATCAATTAGATCTATCAGGTCTATTGTGTCATTTAAAGCTTGTGTGTCCTTATTTATTTTCTGTTTGGATGATCTGCCCATTGGTGTAAATGGGGTGTTAAAGCTCCCTAATATTATTGTGTTACTGTTGATTTCTCCTTTCATGGTTGTTAGCATTTGCCTTATGTATTGAAGTACTCCTATGTTGGGTGCATAAACATTTAAAATTGTTATATCTTCTTCTTGGATTGATCCTTTGATCATTATGTAGTGTCCCTCCTTATCTCTTGTAGCAGTCTTTATTTTAAAGTCTATTCTAGGGAGGAGCTTCAAGATGGCACAAGTGTAAGACACAGAGATCACCTTCCTCCCCATACATACTTCAGAAATACATCTACTTGTGGAACAACTCCTACAGAACACCTACTGAACGCTGGCAGAAGACCTCAGACCTCC
Source organism: Delphinapterus leucas (assembly GCF_059928025.1). Lineage (NCBI taxonomy): Eukaryota > Metazoa > Chordata > Mammalia > Artiodactyla > Monodontidae > Delphinapterus > Delphinapterus leucas. The sequence goes on along the minus strand of NC_143137.1, from coordinate 56,496,930 downwards.
CAAAAGGCAAGAAACTCCCCACATACCTGGGTAGGGCAAAAGAAAAAAGAAAAAACAGAGACAAAAGAATAGGGACGGGACCTGCACCAGTGGGAGGGAGCTGTGAAGGAGGAAAGGTTTCCACACTCTAGAAAGCCCCTTCATGGGCGGAGACTGTGAGTGGCAGAGGGGGGAAGCTTTGGAGCCACAGAGGAGAGCGCAGCAACAAGGGTGCAGAGGGAAAGCGGAGAGATTCCCACACAGAGGATCGGTGCCGACCAGCACTCACCAGCCCAAGAGGCTTGTCTGCTCACCCACCGGGATGTGTGGGGGCTGGGAGCTGAGGCTCTGGCTTCAGTTGTATCCCAGGGAGAGGATGGGGGTTGGCTGCATGAACACAGCCTGAAGGGGGCTAGTGCGCCACAGCTAGCCAGGAAGGAGTCCGGGAAAAGGTCTGGAACTGCCAAAGAGGCAAGAGACTTTTGCTTGCCTCTGTGTTTTCTGGTGCGCGAGGAGAGGGGATTAAGAGGGCTGCTTAAAGGAGCTCCAGAGACGGGCGCGAGCCGTGGCTATCAGCGCGGACCCCAGAGACGGGCATGAGACGCTAAGTCTGCTGCTGCAGCCACTAAGAAGCCTGTGTACAAGCACAGAGCACTATCCACACCTCCCCTCCCAGGAGCCTGTGCAGCCCGCCACTGCCAGGGTCCCGGGATCCAGGGACAACTTCCCCAGGAGAACACATGGCGCCTCAGGCTGGTGCAACACCACACTGGCCTCTGCTGCTGCAGGCTTGCCCTGCACTCCGTACCCCTCCCTCCCCAAGCCTGAGTGAGCCAGAGCCCCCGAAGCAGCTGCTCCTTTAACCCCATCCTGTCTGAGCAAAGAACGGACACCCTCAGGTGACCTACATGCAGAGGCAGGGCCAAATCCAAAGCTGAATCCCAGGAGCTGTACGAACAAAGAAGAGAAAGGGAAATCTCTCCCAGCATCTTTAGGAGCAGCAGATTAAACCTCCACAGTCAACTTGATATACCCTGCATCTGTGGAATACCTGAATAGACAACGAATCATACCAAATTAGGAGGTGGACTTTGGGAGCAATGATACATTTTTTTTTCCCTTTTTCTCTTTTTGTGAGTGTGTATGCGTATGCTGCTGTGCGTGATTTTGTCTGTATAGCTTTGCTTTTACCATTTGTCCTAGGGTTCTGTCTGTCCGTTTCTTTGTGTTTATTTTGTTTTGTTTTGTTTTAGTATAGTTTTCAGTGCTTGTTATCATTGGTGTATATCTTTTTTGGTTTGGTTGTTCTCTTCTTTCTTTCCTTTTTTTTAATTACTTAAAAAAAATTTTAATAATTATTTTTTACTTTTTATTTTAATAACTTATTTTATTTTATCTTTTTCTTTCTTTTTTTCTCCCTTTTATTCTGAGCCATGTGGATAACAGGCTCTTGGTGCTCCAGCCAGGCGTCAGGGCTGTGCCTCTGAGGTGGAGAGCCAAGTTCAGGACACTGGTACACAAGAGACCTCACAGCTCCATGTAATATTAAACACCAAAAATCTCCCAGAGATCTCCATCTCAAAGCCAAGACCCAGCTCCACTCAACGACCAGCAACCTACAGTGCTGGACACCCTATGCCAAACAACTAGCAAGACAGGAACACAACCCCACCCATTAGCAGAGAGGCTGCCTAAAATCATAATAAGGTCACAGGCACCCCAAAACACACCACCAGATGTGGACCTGCCCACCAGAAAGACAAGATCCAGCCTCATCCACCAGAACACAGGCACTAGTCCCCTCCACTAGAAAGCCTACACAACCTACTGAACCAACCTTAGCCAAGGGGGGCAGACACCAAAAACAATGGGAACTACACACCTGCAGCCTGTGAAAAGGAGACCCCAAACACAGTAAGTTAAGCAAAATGAGAAGACACGGAAACACACAGCAGATGAAGGAGCAAGGCAAAAACCCACCAGACCTAATAAATGAAGAGGAAATAGGCAGTCTAACTGAAAAAGAATTCAGAGTAATTATAGTAAAGATGATCCAAAATCTTGGAAATAGAATGTAGAAAACACAAGACATGATTAACAAGAACCTAGAAGAAATAAAGAGCAAACAAACAATCATGAACAACACAATAAATGAAATTAAAAATTCTCTAGAAGGGATCAATAGCAGAATAACTGAGGCAGAAGAATGGATAAGTGACCTGGAAGATGAAATAGTGGACATAACTACTGCAGAGCATAATAAAGATAAAAGAATGAAAAGAATTGAGGACAGTCTCAGAGGCCTCTGGGACAATGTTAAATGCACCAATATTCAAATTATAGGGGTCCCAGAAGAAGAAGAGGAAAAGAAAGGGACTGAGAAAATGTTTGAAGAGATTATAGTTGAAAACTTCCCTAATATGGGTAAGGAAATAGTTAATCAAGTCCAGGAAACACAGAGACTCTCATACAGGATAAATCCAAGGAGAAACATGCCAAGACACATATTAATCAAACTATCAAAAATTAAATACAAAGAAAAAATATTAAAAGCAGCAAGGGAAAAACAACAAATAACACACAAGGGAATCCCCATAAGGTTAACAGCTGATCATTCAGCAGAAACTCTGCAAGCCAGAAGGGAGTGGCAGGACATATTTAAAGTAATGAAAGGGAAAAACCTACAACCAAGATTACTCTATCCAGCAAGGATCTCATTCAGATTTGACAGAGAAATTAAAAACTTTACAGAGAAGCAGAAGCTAAGAGAATTCAGCACAACCAAACCAACTTTACAACAAATGCTAAAGTAACTTTTCTAGGCAGGAAGCACAAGAGAAGGAAAAGACCTACAATAACAAAACCAAAACAATTAAGAAAATGGTAATAGGAACATACATATCAATAATTACCTTAAATATAAATGGATTAAATGTTCCAACCAAAAGACATAGACTGGCTGAATAGATACAAAAATAAGACCTGTATATATGCTGTCTACAAGAGACCCACTTCAGACCTAGGGACACATACAGACTGAAAGTGAGGGGAAGGAAAAAGATATTCCATGCAAATGGAAAACAAAAGAAACCTGGAGTAGCAATTCTCATATCAGACAAAATAGACTTTAAAATAAAGACTATTAGAAGAGACAAAGAAGGACACTACATAATGATCAAGGGATCAATCCAAGAAGAAGATATAACAATTGTAAATATTTATGCACCCAACATAGGAGCACCTCAATACTTAAGGCAAATACTAACAGCCATAAAATCGACAGTAACACAATCATTGTATGGGACATTAACACCCCACTTTCACCAATGGACAGATCATCCAAAATGAAAATAAATAAGGAAACACAAGCTTTAAATGATACATTAAACAAGATGGACTTAATTGATATTTATAGGACATTCCATCCATAAACAACAGAATACACTTTCTTCTAAAATGCTCATGGAACATTCTCCAGGATAGATCATATCTTGGGCCACACGTCAAGCCTTGGTAAATTTAAGAAAATTGAAATCATATCAAGTATCTTTTCTGACCACAACGCGATGAGACTAGATATCAATTACAGGAAAAAATCTGTAAAAAATACAAACACATGGAGGCTAAACAATACATTATTTAATAAGCAAGAGATCACTGAAGAAAACAAAGAGGAATTCAAAAAATACCTAGAAAAAAATGACAATGAAAACACGATGACCCACAACTTACGGGATTCAGCAAAAGCAGTTCTAAGAGGGAAGATTATAGCAATACAATCTTACCTGAAGAAACAAGAAACATCTGAAATAAACAACCTAACCTTACACCTAAAGCAATTAGAGAAAGAAGAACAAAAAAACCCCAAAGTTAGCAGAAGGAAAGAACTCATAAAATCAGATCAGAAATAAATGAAAAAGAAATGAAGGAAACGATAGCAAAGATCAATAAAACTAAAAGCTTGTTCTTTGAGAAGATAAACAAAATAGATAAACCATTAGCCAGGCTCATCAAGAAAAAAAGGGAGAAGACTCAAATCAATAGAATTAGAACTGAAAACGGAGAAGTAACAACTGACACTGCAGAAATACAAAGGATCATGAGAGATTACTACAAGCAACTCTATGCCATAAAATGGGCAACCTGGAAGAAATGGACAAATTCTTAAAAATGCACAACCTTTCAAGACTGAACCAGGAAGAAATAGAAAATAGGAACAGACCAATCACAAGCACTGAAATTGAAACTGTGATTAAAATTTTTCCAACAAACGAAAGGCCAGGACCAGATGACTTCACAGGTGAATTCTATCAAACATTTAGAGAAGATACAGCACCTATCATTCTCAAACTCTTCCAAAATATAGCAGAGGAAGGAACACTCCCAAACTCATTCTACGAGGCCACCATCACCCTGATACCAAAACCAGACAAGGATGTCACAAAGAAAGAAAACTACAGGCCAATATCACTGATGAACATAAATGCAAAAATCCTCAACAAAATACTAGCACACAGAATCCAACAGCACATTAAAAGGATCATACACCATGATCAAATGGGGTTTATCCCAGGAATGCAAGGATTCTTCAGTATATGCAAGTCAATCAATGTGATGAACTGTATTAACAAATTGAAGGAGAAAAACCATCTCAATAAATGCAGAAAAAGCTTTTGACAAAATTCAAAACCCATTTATGATAAAAACCCACCAGAAAGTAGGCATAGAGGGAACTTACCTCAACATAATAAAGGTCATATGTGACAAACCCACAGCCAACATCGTCCTCAATGGTGAAAAACTGAAAGCATTTCCACTAAGATCAGGAACAAGACAAGGTTGCCCACTCTCACCACTCTTATTCAACATAGTTTTGGAAGTTTTAGCCACAGCAATCGGAGAAGAAAAGGAAATAAAAGGAATCCAAATCAGAAAAGAAGTAAAGCTGTCACTGTTTGCAGATGACATGATGCTATACATAGAGAATCCTAAAGATGCTACCAGAAAATTACTAGAGCTAATCAATGAATTTGGTAAAGTAGCAGGATACAAAATTAGTACACAGAAATCTCTTGCATTCCCATACACTAATGATGAAAAATCTGAAAGTGAAATTAAGAAAACACTCCTATTTACCATTGCAACAAAAAGAATAAAATACCTGGGAATAAACCTACCTAAGGAGACAAAAGACCGGTATGCAGAAAATTGTAAGACACTGATGAAAGAAATTAAAAATGATACAAATAGATGGAGACATATACCATGTCCTTGGATTGGAAGAATCAACACTGTGAAAATGACTATCCTGCCCAAAGCAATCTACAGATTCAATGCAATCCCTATCAAACTACCACTGGCATTTTTCACAGAACTAGAACCAAAAATCTGACAATTTGTATGGTAACATAAAGAACCTGAATAGCCAAAGCAATCTTGAGAACGAAAAACAGAGCTGGAGGAATCAGGCTCCCGGACTTCAGACAATACTGCAAAGCTACAGTAATCAAGACAGTATGGTACTGGCACAAAAACAGAAATATAGATCAATGAAACAGGATAGAAAGCCCAGAGATAAACCCATGCACATATGGTCACCTTATCTTTGATAAAGGAGGCAAGAATATATAGTGGCAAAAAGACAGCCTCTTCAATAAGTGGTGCTGGGAAAACTGGACAGCTACGTGTAAAAGAATGAAATTAGAACACTCCCTAACACCATACACAAAAATAAACTCAAAATGGATTAAAGACCTAAATGTAAGACCAGACACTATAAAACTCTTAGAGGAAAACATAGGCAGAACACTCTATGACATAAATCACAGCAAGATCCTTTTTGACCCACCTCCTAGAGTAATGGAAATAAAAACAAAACTAAACAAATGGGACCTAATGAAACTTCAAAGCTTTTGCACAACAAAGGAAACCATAAACAAGACAAAAAGACAACCCTCAGAATGGGAGAAAATATTTGCAAACGAAGCAACTGACAAAGAGTTAATCTCCAAAATTTACAAGCAGCTCATGCAGCTCAATATCAGAAAAACAAACAACCCAATCCAAAAATGGGCAGAAGACCTAAATAAACATTTCTCCAAAGATATACATATTGCCAACAAACACATGAAAGAATGCTCAACGTCATTAATCATTAGAGAAATGCAAATCAAAACTACAATGCGATATCATCTCACACCAGTCAGAATGGCCATCATCAAAAAATCTACAAACAATAAATGATGGAGAGGGTGTGGAGAAAAGGGAATCCTCTTGTACTGTTGGTGGGAATGTAAATTGATACAGCCACTATGGAGAACAGTATGGAGGTTCCTTAAAAAACTAAAAATAGGGGGCTTCCCTGGTGGCGCAGTGGTTGAGGGTCTGCCTGCCGATGCAGGGGACGTGGATTCGTGCCCCAGTCCGGGAGGATCCCACATGCTGTGGGGTGGCTGGGCCCAAGGGACATGGCCGCTGAGCCAGCGCGTCCGGAGCCTGCGCATCCGGGGCCTGTGCATCCAGAGCCTGTGCTCCGCGACGGGAGAGGCCACAGGAGGCCTGCGTACCGCAAAAAACAAAACAAACAAACAAAAAAACTAAAAATAGAACTACCATATAACCCAGCAATCCCACTACTGGGCATATACCCTGAGAAAACCATAACACAAAAAGCGTCATGTACCACAATGTTCATTGTGGCACTATTTACAATAGCCAGGACATGGATGCAACCTAAGTGTCCAACAGATGAATGGATAAAGATGATGTGGCACATATGTACAATGGAATATTACCCAGCCATAAAAAGAAGCGAAATTGAGTTATTTGTAGTGTGGTTGATGGACCTAGAGTCTGTCATACAGAGTGAAGTAAGTCAGAAAGAAAAAAACAAATACCGTGTGCTAACACATATATATGGAATGAAAAAAATATATATATGGTCATGAAGAACCTAGGGGCAAGACAGGAATAAAGATGCAGACCTACTACAGAATGGACTTGAGAACATGGGAAGGGGGAAGGGTAAGCTGGGACAAAGTGAGAGGGTGGTAGTTTATATATGGACATATATACACTACCAAATGTAAAATAGATAGCTAGTGCGAAGTAGTCGCATGGCACAGGTGATCAGCTCGGTGCTTTGTGACCAGCTAGAAGGGTGGGATAGGAAGGGTGTGAGGGAGGGCGACGCAAGAGGGAAGAGATATGGGGACATATGTATATGTATAACTGATTCACTTTGTTATAAAGCAGAAACTAACACACCATTGTAAAGCAATTATACTCCAATAAAAACGTAAAATAAAATAAAATAAAGTCTATTTTATCTGATATGAGTATTGCTACTCCAGCTCTCTGTTGATTTCCATTTGCACGTAATATCTTTTTCCATCTCCTCACTTTCAGTCTGTATGTGTCTCTAGGTCTGAGCTGGGTCTCTTGTAGACAGCATATATATGGGTCTTTTTTTGTATCCATTCAGCCAGCCTGTGTCTTTTGGTTGGGGCATTTAATCCACTTACATTCAAGGTTATTATCGATATGTATGTTCCTATTACCATTTTCTTAATTGTTTTGGGTTTGTTTTTGTGGGTGTTTTTCTTCTCTTGTGTTTCCTGCCTAGAGAAGTCCCTTTAGCATTTGTTGTAAAGCTGGTTTTGTTGTGTTGAATTCTCTTAGCTTTTGCTTGTCTGAAAAGCTTTTGACTTCTCCAAGGAATCTGCATGAGGTCCTTGCTGGGAACGGTAATCTTGGTTGTAGGTTTTTCTCTTTCATCACTTTAAGTATATCCTGCCAGTCCCTTCTGGCCTGCAGAGTTTCCACTGAAAACTTCGCCAATAACCTTATGGGGATTCCTTTGTATGTTATTTTTTGTTTTTCCCTTGCTGCTTTTAATATGTTTTCTTTGAATTTAGTTCTTGTTAGTTTGATTAATATGTGTCCTGGTGTATTTTTCCTAGGGTTTATCCTGTATGGGACTCTTTGCTTCCTGGATTTGGGTGACTATTTCCTTCCCCATGTTAGGGAAGTTTTCCACTATAATCTCTTCAAATATTTTCTCAGACCCTTTCTTTTTCTCTTCTTCTTCTAGGACCCCTGTAATTCGAATGTTGGTGCATTTAGTATTGTCCCAGAGGTCTCTGATATTGTCTTCAATTCATTTCATTCTTTTTTCTTTGTTCTGCTCCTCGGCAGTTATTTCCACCATTCTGTCTTCCAGTTCACTTATTGTGACTTGTGAAAGAGAAAATCCCACTTAGTGGGATTGTGTTCCTGTCTTACTGGTTGTTTGGCCTGAGGCTTCCAACACTGGAGTTTGTAGGCTATTGGCTAGAGCTGGGTCTTGGTGCTGAGATGAGGACCTCTGTGAGACCTCACTCCGATGAATATTCTCTGGGGTCTGAGGTTCTCTGATAGTCCAGTGGTTCAGACTTGGGGCTCCCACCACAGGAGTTTCTGCCCAACCCTGGGCTCTCAAATCAAGATCCTGCAGGCCGAGTGGGGTGGCCAAAAAAAAAAAAAAGAACAATAACAAAGTAAAAAATAAAATTAGACTAGCAAACTAACAGATGTGTTAGAAAGAACATAAAAATAAAAATAGAGATGAATCAACAACCAGAAAGTACATCAGTACCACAATAGTAAAATAGAGGAGGAGGGAAAAGAAAAAAAAAGGGTGGGGGGAGGGAGAGGCCTTGGCCATGGTGGGCAGGGCCTAAGCCAGGGCGAGGTTTGGACAGTGGTGGGGGGGGGCGATCCAATGCTTAGGACCCACAGGGCTGGAAAAGGCCCTGGGAGATGTGGGAGCTGGGGCTTAGGCTCAAGGAACAGAAGGGGCCCATGTGTGCCCCCACCCCTGGTCTCAGAGTGCAGGTGACATCACCTGGGAGCCCAGCAGGCTTCCTGGGCTAGAGTGGGTGAGGCAAATGCCTTCCTCTCCTCTCTTGCTCCTCTGGTCTGGGAGGACCCCTCCCACCTGCCTCTCCTGATCTCCCCAGCCTCCCTGCCATGCCTCCAAGGATCCATGCAACCTGGAGAGGGCTTTGGAGGGCAGGGGACCAGCCTGGGAGCTCAGCAGGCTCTGTGGGTCAGAGTGGGTGGGGCAGTCGCCCTCTCCTCCTCTCCCGCTCCTCTGGATGGCTCCTCCCACCTGCCTCTCCTGATCTCCCCAGCCTCCCTCATATGCCCCCCAGGTCCCATGCAGCCTGCACGGGGCTTTGGAGTGGGGGTACTGGCTTGGGAGTTCAGCAGACTCCCTGGACCGAGTGGGCCAGGTGATCACCCTCCTCTCCTCTCCCACTCTTCCCAGAGAGTCCCTCCTGCCTGCCTCTCCTGATCTCCCTGGCCTCAGGGGCACCGATCCTCTCTGGCTTCCACTTCCCCTCCCCCCTCAGTCCCCCATGTCCTACCAGTTCACTTTGGGGCTCCTCCCATCTTCAGTGTCAGAGCTCCCCACCAGCAGCTGGCAGGTGCCCCAGTTGTGGGGAGATGCTAACTCCACATCTTCCCATACCGCCATCTTGTGTGTGCCTCCCTTGTTGCATTTAATGATTTTTCTTTGTTTTTAATTTTTGTCAATTTGATTACTATGTGTCTTGGCATATTTCTCCTTGGGTTTATCCTGCCTGGGACTCTGCACTTCCTGGACTTGGGTTGCTATTTCCTTTCCCATGTTAGGAAAGTTTTTGACTATAATCTCTTCAAATGTTTTCTCGGGTCCTTTCTCTCTTCTCCTTCTGGGACCCCTGTAATGCGAATGTTGGTTCATTTAATATTGTCCCAGAGGTCTCTTAGGCTGTCTTCATTTCTTTTCATTCTTTTTTCTTTATTCTGTTCCGTGGCAGTGAATTCCACTATTCTGTCTTCCAGGTTGCTTATCTGTTCTTCTGCCTCAGTTATTCTGCTATTGATTCCTTCTAGTTCATTTTTCATTTCAGTTATTGTATTGTTCATCTCTGTTTATTTGTTATTTAATTCTTCTAGGTGTTTGCTAAACATTTCTTTCATCTTCTCGCTCTTTGTCTCCATTCTTTTTCCAAGGTCCTGGATCATCTTCACTATCATTATTCTGAATTCTTTTTCTGGAAGGTTGCCTATCTCCACTTCATTTAATTGTTTTTCTGGTGTTTTATCTTGTTCCTTCTTCTGGTACATAGTCCCCTGCTTCTCATTTTGTCTATCTTACTGTGATTGTGGTTTTTGTTCCACAGGCTACAGGATTGTAGTTATTATTGCTTCTGCTGTCTGCCCTCTGGTGGATGACGCTATCTAAGAGGCTTGTGCAAGCTTCCTGATGGGAGGGACTGGTGGTGAGTAGAGCTGGGTGTTACTCTGGTGGGCAGAGCTCAGTAAAACTTTAACCTGCTTGTCTGCTGATGGGTGGGGCTGGGTTCCCTCTGTTGGTTTTTTGGCCTGAGGTGACCCAGCACTGGAGGCTACAGGCTCTTTGGTGGAGCTAATGGTGGACTCCAGGAGGGCTCATGCCAAGGAGTACTTCCTAGAACTTCTACTGCCAGTGTCCTCGTCCCCGTGGTGAGCCACAGCCAGCCCCCACCTCTGCAGGAGACCCTCCAACACTAGCAGGTAGGTCTGGTTCAGTCACCTATGGGGTCACTGCTCCTCCCCTGAGTCCTGATGAGCACACTACTTTGTGTGTGCCCTCCGAGAGTGGAGTCTCTGTTTCCCCCAGCTCTGTCAAAGTCCTGCAATCAAATCCCACTAGCCTTCAAAGTCTGATTCTCTGGGAATTCCTCCTCCTGTTGCCGGACCCCCAGGTTGGGAAGCCTGACATGGGGCTCAGAACCTTCACTCCAGTGGGTGGACTTCTCTGGTATAATTGTTCTCCAGTTTGTGAGTCATCCACCCAGCGGTTATGGGATTTGATTTTATTGTGATTGCACCCCTCTTGCCATCTCATTATGGCTTCTCCTTTTTCTTTGGATATGGGGTATCTTTTTTGGTGAGTTCCAGTGTCTTCCTGTCGATGATTGTTCAACAGTTAGTTGTGATGTTAGTTCAACAGTTAGCTCTCGCAAGAGGAAGTGAGCACACGTCCTTCTACTCTGCCATCTTGAACCAATCTCCCTATCTTTTCTTATTTAACTTCTACATTTTTCATAATTTCTTGTTGTATTTGTGGATATTATCTCTTCATTTCTCTTTGATAATCCTAAACATGCTTATCAAAATTCTAATTATTTTTGTTTGGAATGTATGTATAGTTAATTTTGTTGTCCGTCTCTTTGACATTAGCTGCTTTCAGTGTTTTGGAATCTTGGTTTGTGAATTCATTTTAAGTGAACTCGTTCCCTCTCTCTCTCTCTGTCTCCCTCTATCTCTTTCTTCTCCAGCTTATCATTACCACTTTGGCAAACTTGCAGTTGCTTCCACCTGGCATCCAGAATCCCACTGTGGTGATAAAGTTGTCACTGATGGAGTCCTGGGCCAGTTGTGTTGGCTCAGTTCCTGGTTGGTTTCTGGTTATGAGACGATATCTGTGTTCTCCCAGTTCCCTGAGTAGGCTCAGCTTCACAGAGAGTCTGATCCCATCCCTGCCTTATGTGCTGTGGCTGTGCAATTACCTTGTGGCCTTTTCTTTCTGTGTGGGTGATTCTCAGTGTTAGCTAGAGAGTGGCCCATGGGATTTCCTCATAGCTCCCTGGTGGGAGTGATCTTGAAGAGTGGGCAATATAAACTGATCCCCCAACATCACCTCTTATTTATCAAGTCACCTCTTGGTGCTGGCACAGTGGAACCCTTTGCCAGCTCACTTCACAACGCTTGAAATTACAATCCCTTGGGGGCCAGAGCCTATTCCTTCCTGGCTATCAGCCCCATGCCCTGGGCTCTACTCCTACTATCCCAGGGAGTAGGAGGGAGCTTCTCCCTGCCCTTCACTCTCTCTCCTGAGATTGTCTCAGGAGATACTTTCCTCCAAACCCTTCTCTACCTTCTCCCATCCAACTCCTAGATATCCTTGATTCCAGAGAAGGGTAATTTCTAAAAAATGATTTGACCTGATGCCATCTAATTTTAAATTCTCAATAGTCTGCACTATCCTTTGAAGCCTGACACAGGAAAATTGAACTTTTTTGAACATTGAAGCTAAAATGAGTAGTACCTTTTGGTTGCGGGGTTCTAATAGTCACTGCCCTCAACATATGCTCCAGGGAAAATAGTGATAATGGATCCCCTTTCCTCCAAAAATCATGATTTGGCTGGGAAACATCCTTGGCAAGGAAGAAAAGTACAGTAGATCATTTTATTTTTCCAGTTATTTGTTTCTACATAGCTTAGCTTGCCATTTAAATAAAACATGCACAGAAACTCACATGAAAAGTTTGATACATGCCATGTTTAAAACTGTCATGTTTTCTGAGAGGGTATTAATACATTTATTTATTACATTTAAATCGTTGAGTCATCTGCAATTTAATTTAATGTAAGGAGATTTAAGTGATCTAATTTTATTTGGTCCTATATCAGGAAGCATGTTATGTAATGGACACCATACGGAAGGGGTACTATTAGCATAATTCTCTTAATCAAGTTAAGCCCAGAAACATTAATTCCAAGAGAGACCATCCCCATCTACCCTGAGATAGATTCCATAATTATTGTATTTCAAGTATATATACATATTTTTTTCAGAGTATTAGGTCACCTTTAAAGTGCCTTTTTTTTCACTTGATTCTTCATCAACTGCTCTCATTCTCTTCATAGACAAAGAGAGAAAAAGAGGTGAAACCTATAGATTATAATTACTGATCTGAACTGTGTGTGAAAAGATAGACTTAACAGAAGCTCTCCGTGTACCATACTTTCCAGTGTGTAATGCCCTCCGTGGATCTTACCTATTACTTTCCTTTTTCGGCTTTCATTGCTAGAGATATTTCACTGAAGTAAAAATCTGATTTTTCTGCCATCTCTTTACTCTCTGTTTAGGGTAAGGATGAAGACATTGAGATGATAAAAAAGGGCTTTTTCTGCATCATTCCTCTTGGTTGCCTGCTGACCTATTTGGTTCTCCATAGGCTAATGAAATTTTCCAGATTTATTTTACTCATTCTTCCCTCATTTTGAATTTTAAAAGTAGATGCCACATGTAAATTCTTTTATTATTGTCTCTTTCTCTTCATGATTAACACTTTAAGTTTATGGAATAAGCTTGTACCATTTCCTTTGTCTGTATGTGATTAGAGATTTTTCCTCTGATTTTTATTTTCTCTTACTCATTTTATTAAGCTTTGAAAAAGGAAAATTCTTTAATTTGGTTTAAAACTTCTATACACAAAATTAAAAGTCCAAAATAGCCAAGACAATTAAAAAAACACACACAAGCTAACAGGACTTTCCTTACCTGCCATCAACACATAAAGTTGTCGTAATAAAGTCAGTATGATTTTCATGCAGGGGTAGTCAATATACAATTGAACAAACTATGAAGCCCGGAGATAGGCCTACAAATATTTTGATACTTGAAATATGGTATGATTTTGCAGGTCAGTAGGAAAGGGATGGATTTTTAAAGATATGGTGCTGGGAAATTTTGTTAGCCACGTGGAAGTGAACCCCTTACTTCATGCCCAGTAGAAGGCAAAACTAGAAAGCATTTACAAAATAACATGGGAAAATATTTTATGACCTCAAAGTAGGGAAGATGTTCTAAATAAGACACAAAAAGCATAAGCCGCAGTAAAAGACTCATAAATTTAACCACATTGCAATTAAGAACTTCTGTTTATCATCACAAAGTAAGTGAAAAGAGAAACTAAAAGCTAGAATTAAAATTGCAACACATATAGTGAATAAAGGATTAGGATTTAAAACATCTGAAAACAAAACAAAACAAAACAAAATATGACCAAACTGATGTAAAAATGTGCAAAGAACAGGAATTAAGAGGAAGCATAAATAGCCCCAAACATATGAAAAGATTTTCAGCCTATTAGTAACGAGGGAAATGGAAATTAAAATCACAGCAAAATGCAGTTTCACACCCACTTGAATGACAAAAGTTAGAAAGTCTCATAATACCAAGAATTATCAAGGACGTAGAGTAAGGAGAACTCTTAATCCACTACTAATAGGAATGTAAACTGGTACAACTTTGAGAAACACTTGAGTATTATTTAGGAATGTTGATCGCGTGCATCAACCAGGATTCCCCTCCAGGCAATATTTTCTAGAATAGCTCTTGTTCATGTGCATCAGAAGACATGCACAAGAATGTTCAAAACTACATTATTCCACCTTAATATTCATCAACAGAAGCATGGATATGTCAATATGACAAAGTCAAACAATAGAATATTAAATAGCAATGAAAAAAATTAACTACAGTTACATCAATGTGGATGAATCTCAGAAGAAATGCTGAGTGCATGAATACATACAATCCAGTTCCAGTAGACAAAACTAAGCAGTATATTGTATGTGGATATTTTTATGGGTGGTAAAATCTCCAAAGAAAATCCAGGAATTCTAAACCTCAACCTATTTGCATACTGATGCGAAAGATGCCATTTAAAGTGAGAAATTTTAATTTGGAGTTAAGTCCCTGAGAGTGAAGGAGAGAATGAACTTCAGTTTACTTCTTTCTTTTATTGGGGATTATGAGTGTTATTATACAGGTGATAATTGTATGATTCCTTTTTTATTTTTAATAATCACCAACTTGTAACCCACCAATCAAAAACTTATAGATTGATAGGAAATGCAAGGACAACACTTTTTAATGAACAGTTGAGTAAGATATTGAATCACCCTCCAGTATTTCAGTGTGTATTTCAACAAACAAGGAAATTCTAGCCACAGTATAAGGAAAGCTAATCACAACACAACCATCCAAATCAAGATGGTTAACTTAAGATGGACACTTTTTTTTTTTTTGGTTTGGTTATATTTTATTTCTTAAAAGAAAAATCTGAAGCAAATAATGCAAAATGTGCAGATTTAACAAAGCTGGATTGTATTCGCTGTTAGTTATATAATTTCTGAACACTTGACACATTTATTTTCTTTTGAATGCTTTTTTTATTTAATTTATTTTTATACAGCAGGTTCTTTTTTTTTTTTTTTTTTTTTTTTTGCGGTACGCAGGCCTCTCACCGCTGTGGCCTCTCCCGTTGCAGAGCACAGGCTCCGGACACGCAGGCGCAGCGGCCATGGCCCACAGGCCCAGCCACTCCGCGGCACGTGGGATCCTTCCGGACCAGGGCACGAACCCGTGCCCCCTGCATCGGCAGGCGGACTCTCAACCACTGTGCCACCAGGGAAGCCCAATACAGCAGGTTCTTATTAGTCATCCATTTTATACACATCAGTGTATACATGTCAATCCCAATCTCCCAATTCATCCCACCACCACCACCACTGCCGCCCTCCCCACTTTCCCACCTTGGTGTCCATACGTTTGTCCTCTACATCTGTGTCTCTATTTCTGCCTTGCAAACTGGTTCATCTGTACCATTTTTCTAGATTCCACATATATGCGTTAATACATGATATTTTTTTTTCTCTTTCTGACTTCACTCTGTATGACAGTCTCTAGATCGATCCACGACTCTACAAATGACCCAATTTTGTTCCTTTTTAATGGCTGAGTAATATTCCATTGTATAATAACTTAGATATTAATGTTGCTTGCGTTCATCTAATCCTCACACTTCATTCAGGTTTCACCAATTGTCTCAACAATGTCTTTTATACAAAAAGACCCAGTTTGGAAGCACATGTTGCACTTAATCTCCTCCAGTCTGGAACATTTCCTTAACCTTTCCATGATATTTATGACCTTGACACTTTTTAAGATGACAGGCCAGTTATTTTGCAGAATATCCCTCAATTTAGGTTTGTATGATGTTCCAAGATTCTTAGATTTAAGCTATGCATCTTGGCAGGAATATCACAGGAGTGATGCTATGTACTCATTCCATCCCATTAGGTGGTACATTATTCTCATTTGTCCCATATTGATGTTGTTCACCTCAGTGACTTGAAAATACCACTGAAAAAAGAGCATACAGGCCAGACTTCTCCACTGTAAAGTTGTCTTTCCCCATTTGTCATTGGTGGAGAGGTAATTTGAAACTTTGTAAATACACTATTTCTTACCAATTTTCCATCTATTCATTTACTTATCTGTATGGACTCGTGGTTTTCCATTTCATTCAGTGAATTATCTGATTATTCAGTGGATAATCTGTTACTACACTATTTATTTTGATGCTCCAGTTGTCCTAGATTTGACTAGTAGGAGCTTATACAAGTTGACTAGACCTTTTAATGTTGTCCATATCTTTCTTTGACTTCTTCCTTGCTTTCTGAACAAAAGATGTTCCAAGCTTATCTAATACTTTCTCTGTCCCATCTCTGGAATCAGCTGCCTTTCCAAGGGGCCCTGGTTCTTCAAAGAGAAAAATGGCATTTAGAAGACACCATCTGAATTCTAGTTGTGTTCATTGCTATTGTGGTGTCTCTACTCCCTCTCAATCAGCAAGCCTAGACAATATATTCACAGCTATATTTATTTCTGTACCTAAACATATTAAAAAACCATGAGTTCACACATGTAACCATGAGTTACTCTCTTCTCATATTTGTAAGCCACTTCTCCAACAGTGAGAAATATGGCTTTCATTTCCTTATATATTTCCTTATTTGAGCAGTCCCTCTGTGTAATCTTCTATCTCAATGCCCAGCAGTCCCCTGCCCATCACAGGTGTGTTCCTCTCTTAACTCAGATCTGACTCTTGACCAAAGTGGCCTTTAACGATCCCCTAAGCTTTACTAAACTTTGGACAGGCATCTTCTAGATTATAGGTCCCTGACTAAAGGCCTCCCTTTCCTTAAGCATTTACTTTAGAAAATTTGTAATTGCAAATTTTTTCTCTGTCCCTTTAAAATGTACGTAAATCTCGGGACTTCCCTTGTGGTCCAGTGGCTAAGACTCCACACTCCCAATGCAGATGACCCAATTCGATCTCTGGTCAGTGAACCAGATCCCACATGCCACAACTAAAGATCCCACATGCTGCAACTAAAAAATAGCCCGTGTGCCACAACTAAAACCCGGTGCAGCTAAATAAATAAATAAATATAATTTTTTTTTAAATGTTAAAATGTATGTAAATCTTCTCCCACCCTGTTGCCAGTTTTATAACCCAGGATTGTCTTTCTCAAGCACCAGGGAACCAGGTATTTGAAATGTAAACATCAAAGAAGATAGCACCCCTGTCTCCCAGTATCAGTAGGAGGGTGGAAACCTGACTTGGATGCACATCAACTAGCAAACCCAGGTGACCTAATCAGAGAAAAACGTTTGCAAACTGAGGAGCAATCCATGCGCTTGACACACCCCACTGACCAACCTACCTGATGGTACTCCAGTTCTTTTCCACTAGTTCATTCCAGGGCTTAAAAACCTTCCCGGGCTTTCCTGGTGGTGCAGTAGTTGAGAGTCCGCCTGCCGATGCAGGGGACATGGGTTCATGCCCCGGTCTGGGAAGATCCCATACGCTGCGGAGCGGCTGGGCCCGTGAGCCATGGCTGCTGAGCCTGCGCGTCCGGAGCCTGTGCTCCGCAACGGGAGATGTCACAACAGTGAGAGGCCCGCGTACCCAAAAAAAAAAAATTCCCATGTTTTACTTCAGCTGAGTTGAGTTCAGTCTATCTCCCCTCTATTACCATAGTCTTGAATAAAGTTTTCCTTGCCTGTTTAACTTTGCTCAGTGCAATTTTTGACATTCTTCATTTTAGGATCTTCTCCCAGAAGAACATTGTCTTTTCTGCTTGACCTCTGATATCCCACACCAGGCCAACTCTCCATTTAGACACTTTGCTCACTGTGCTTGGGCTCTGACACCCACACCAGGCTGCCCCTGTACACCCTCCACGCCTCCTTCAGGCTCTTATTCCCAGCACTGGCTCACTGTTGCAGATGGATACTCCCTTCACACTGTCCAGGTTCTGACTCCTCACCCCAGGTCACCTCTCTGAAGGGCCACCTTCCTGGGCCCTGACTTCCCCACTCTCCCACCACAGACACCTACCTTTCTCTGCATATGTAATGATTTTAGGACGTAATTGTTTGAAAATGGAAGATAAATAAAAAGATAAGGGGAAGAGGAAGAGTTCATTTTATTCCAGACATTCTTGCCCTGTCTACATATTAGAGCTGCTTAGGAAGCTTTTAAAAATTTATTGATATTTGGCCCTATCCCTAGAGGTATATGATTGCCCAATAGCAGTCCTGGGCACCATCTGCCTTTTTATTTAAGTGTTTCTTTTTTTTTTTTGGTTGCGCCAGGTCTTAGTTGCAGCTGGCGGGCTTCTTAGTTGCGGCAGGAAGGCTCCTTAGTTATGGCATGTGAACTCTTAGTTTCGGCATGCATGTGGGATTTAGTTCCCTGACCGGGGATGGAACCCAGGCCCCCTGCATTGGGAGCGCAGAGTCTTAAACACTGTGCCACCAGGGAAGTCCCATCATCTGCTTTTTTTGAAAACTCCCCAGATGGTGTTATTGTGGAGTCTGAGTTGAGAACTGCTCTATTAGGTACAGAGAGGAGAGGAATGTAGGGGCACATGTGGGTTTAGGGATCTGGAGAATGGAGCATGTGAGAAAGCCCACCTGATACCTTCAATTTTGTTCATTAGGTAGGAAGAGTTGTCATCAGGTGAGAGTGATGGAGGTCAAAATTTTCAGGGGGTGGGAAGTGGAGAATCTAGGAAACTATGCTTATTGAGAGAGGGAGACAAACTGAAATAAGAACGAAAGACTCTGAAAATAATGAATTTGACAAAAACTGTAGCAAGAGTCTTACTGGGGTGAATTGTTCATCTTTAGAATGTTGTAGTACACAGGAGCATGCACATTCTGAAGACCCACGCCTCACTTGGCTTTTAGAACAGCCAGCCAGTTTGGTAAAACAACTGGGAGTATCAGTAGACATTACAGCACCTCTAACAGCTATAAAAATTATCTTCATTTAATAATGAAAAAATGTTCAAAACATTCTTAGAGAATTTTGTTTCTTAACAAGCTAACCAAGATTGTGCGTGTGTGTGTGATTCAGATTTTATTGCTTATTAATTATATCATTCCATACAATTTTAAGTAAACAGACTGAGAAAATAAACTGGGAGTATTAAACAGCTGATGGCAATATTGATGAGAATGTTCAAGTGTTTTACATAAGGTAGTAGGAGGCACCACTGTCACTATCACTCCCCCAAAATTTGTGCATTTCATATAAATGAGTAAAAATAATTCTTTGGCATTTAACTAGCATTATTCTTTGTAATCTATGCACCACGATACACCTGAACAATTTCAGAACTTCAAAGAAGAACAAAGCATTTTCTTCCACTAGCAGATGTAGTAGTTTGTTTCTTTAAAAAAAAAATTAACAAAAACTGTACACACAACCCCAAAACAAAAGTTGGCATATTCCAGTGGTCCTGAATTTTGATGTTCATATCATATTAATTCAAGAAATAAAATGTAATTCAGCTTTTACCTGGCACTGTTCACTACCTATTTGAAGTTATATGTTTCAAGGTTTGGTAAAATTTCCCAAATATTAAATTTATATATTTTTTAATGTATGAATAGAAAAAAATACAGTGGAAGATAGAGATTGCATTTGGATAATATAGTTCTCCCCGCTTCTTTCCATATTCTGTATTTCTTAAGTTTGAAAATGAATTTTAGTCATGTTCATAATGAAAAAACTAATGTTTTAATTTTCAAAAAATAATGAAATTAATGACGACCCAGCACACAGAAGTATTAGTTTGCTGGAGCTGCCATAATAAAGTACCACAGACTAGGTGGCTGAAAAATCAGAAATTTGTTTGCTTACAGAGGCTAGAAGTCCAAGATCAAGGATTTGGCAGAGTTGGTTTCTTTTGAGGCCTTCTCCTTGATTTATAGATGGCTGTCTTCTCCCTGTGTCTTCACCCAGTCTTGTGTATGTGTGTGTGTGTGTGTGTGTGTGTGTGTGTGTGAGAGAGAGAGAGAGAGAGAGAGAGAGAGCATGCAAGCACCAATCTCTTCTTACAAGGAAACTAGTCATATCTGGATTAGGGTCCACCCTAGTGACCTCATTTTAACTTAATTAACTCTTTAAAGACATTATCTCCAAATACAGCCACATTCTGAGATACCAAGGGTTAGGGCTTCAACATGTGAATTTGGGGGCGGGGCGCAATTCAGTCCATAACAGGCACTTGGATCACACTGAGTTTTTAATATTTTCCCAGTGTTTTTTTCTATAGGTGTTTTTTCACCTTGATTTCTTAACTCTTATAACTTGAAACTCTGGTGAATAGTTTCTCAGCAATGGTTCAACTTAATTGGTAATTTTTTGTGATGTTAATCTGTTAATATTTTATAGCCATTAAAATATATTTACATATATTATAAATACATTTTATAAACCTAGATAAATACATTCTGAAGCAAAACTGAAACTGTTCACATTTCTACTTCCTCATTCTGCATCAGCACAGGGGCAGGGCATCAGGAGACCAGAAAACTTCACAACTTAAAGGCTTATTTTTTAAAAAGGATCCTTACAATCATACATCTCCTACCCATTAGAAGAGGAATAAGAAAGCAAAGATTAAAAACCAACTATTTCAAGTTTCCGACATAAGAAGAGGAAGTTTTCAGAAAAATCCGGGTAAGTTTCTGAATCATTATGCTTTTATTTTTTATGCTTATGAGGAGACAGCTATTTTCATAAACTCCAGCTGTACTTTTTATAATAAAACATGTGTTTGTACATAAGCCAATTACTTGTAAAACTAATGAAAGTAATTAGAAATTTCAATGGGTTAAATACATATCAGTATATCTAACTGAAGCTAACTTTGTAAATGCTCTTCTGCAAAGAAATGGATCATTAAGTATATACATAAGGTGGCGAGAGTGTTTCTGGTCATGTAGGGCAGTGGGAAAAACGATACAGAAACAATGCAAAGAAGTTCAGGAAGTTAAGCATAAAAGATTGTAAAGGAACCTGTGGTTGTGTGCAATTATGCAAAATTCTGTCTTCCAGAACTTGAGATGTTACTAGAAGTTTTACATGTAATCAAAGATAACGTCCTCCAGAGGCTATTTTTCAATGTAAGTGCTTCCTTAACATCCATGTCATACAGCAATCTGGTTTAAAAATTAAAATAAAAACTTATCCTCAGGAAAATAAAACCTAACTTTGCTTATGTGTGGTTTCAGTTCATCAGACCATCAGAGGAGTGTGTGTGTAGCCTTCCTGGGCAAGAGCCAGGATTCTGAATTGTCTCTCCCCACTATCAGCTCGAAGTCCTGTGGAGCAGAACAACTCCTCAGGGCATGGATATCTGGGGTGCTACTGAGGACGCCCCTGAGATGAGGGTGGGTGGACTTACCCCTAAGAGTACTTGTCCCTAAGAGCTCTGCTGATTTGTTACTTCTTGTTTAATACCTCAAGAGAGAAAACTGGAAGAGTCACTTGAGAATGGCATCCTATAGCTCCTTTGCCAATAATTAGTTACTACTAATAAGAAGATTTGTGTTCGTGATTATTTCAAAACAGGAAGATGAGGGCCCTTAGGAAGCCAAGAGTTATATCAAGGCATTCTCAAAATTTGTCCAACCCAGTCATTTTAATCTTTATTTATCTCCAATAATATATATACATATGCTCTTTAAATTAATAAAGTATAAACTAGTTTAAAAGCATTCCTGATAGGACTTCCCTGGCAGTGCAGTGGTTAAGAATCTCCTGCCAATTCAGGGGACATGAGTTCGATTCCTGGTCCGGGAAGATCCCACATGCCGTGGAGCAACTAAGCCCATGCGCCACAACTACTGAGCCTGTGCTCTAGAGCCCGTGAGCCACAACTACTGAGCCCACGTGCCACACCTATTGAAGCCCGTGCACCAAGAGCCCGTGCTCCACAACAAGAGAAGCCACTGCAATGAGAAGCCCACGCACAGCAGCAAAGACCCAACACAGTCAAAAATAAATAAATAAATAAATAAATTTTAAAAAGCATTACTGATAGAATACGTTCAAATCTTTATATGTTCACAACAGCTATCATGTGGGGAGAGGCGAGTTGAGCAACTCTTGACATTATAATCAGTCCAAGGATATTATTGAAGTTTAGTATATAATATTGAGACCAGGTATTCCTGATGTTTCCATTTAACAGAAGAAAAGACTCCATACTTGAGGAATAAATGTCAGTGACCTTATTTGAGAAGAATATTTCTATTTCCCTGGTATCTATTGGCAGAATCAGAACAAAAGGAAGTAACAGAAAACTGTCACCTGTCAGATGGCACAAAGTTCCCTTTGCAACATCCCCTACGTTAGACACAGCACACAGTCACTGGTGGTATGAGGCCAAAGAGCTGTAAGAATAAGGGGCAGACTGCAGAGGGAAATTCTTGATGCGCTGCTTCATTTCCAGAAGGTTGGGCCCTATTGGAATTTTGTAGTCACTGGTTAAACCAAAAGAGAATATCTGGAGTCTGTCCTCTCAGTCTTTAGGATATGCAGAGAGAGGGGGATGGTTAAATTACTGAAAGAAGACTCTGGCTAAGAGAAGGTATTGCATCAGACCTAAACAGAGTGTGTCAGTGGAAAGGGGCAGGCCCCTCACCTGGAGATCAGCTTCCCAGAGCAGAGGCAGGAGATTAAAACAGCAGAGGTGCTGAGGACCTAGAGGAAAAAGGAACCCATGCCGGGGAAAACCTGGTATGACAAATGGCTTCATTTGGGGACGGAGAATGACAGAGCAGAAAACTGATATGGGCTATTATGGAACTGGGGTACCTAGAAGGACTGGGGGAGGAAATATATTCATTTTCTTTTCCTTTTGATAAAAACTTATTTTTCCTTTTTTTTTATATCTTTATTGGAGTATATTTGCTTTACAATGTTGTGTTAGTTTTTGTTGTACAACAAAGTGAATCAGCTATAAGTATACATATATCCCCATATCCCCTCCCTCTTGAGCCTTCCTCCCATCCTCCCTAATCCACCCCTGTAGGTCGTCACAAAGCATGGAGCTGATCTCCCTGTGCTATGCGGCTGCTTCCCACTAGCAATCCATTTTACATTTGGTAGTGTATATATGTCAATGCCACCCTCTTGTTTCATCCCAGCTTCCCCTTCCACCCGTGTCCTCAAGTCCATTCAATAAGCCTGCATCTTTATTCCTGCCCTGCCACTGGGTTCATCCGTACCGTTTTTATAGATTCCATATATGTGCGTTAGCATACGGTATTTGTTTTTCTCTTTCTGACTTACTTCACTCTGTATGACAAACTCTAGGTCCAACCACCTCGTTAAAAATAACTCAATTTCGTTCCTTTTTATGGCTGAGTAATATTCCTTTGTATATATGTGCCACATCTTCTTTATCCATTCATCTGTTGATGGACACTTAGGTTGCTTCCACATCCTGGCTATTGTAAATAGTGCTGCAATGAACATTGTGGTACATGTCTCTTTTTGAATTATGGTTTTCTCAGGGTATATGCCCAGGAGTGGGATTGCTTGGTCATACAATGGTTTTATTTTTAGTTTTTTAAGGAACCTCCATACTGTTCTCCATAGTGGCTGTATCAATTTACATTCCTACCAACAGTGCAGGAGGGTTCCCTTATCTCCTCACCCTCTCCAGTATTTATTGTTTGTATGTTTCTTGATGATGGCCATTCTGACCAGTATGAGGTGATACCTCACTGTGGTTTTGATTTGCATTTCTCTAATGATCAGCGATGTTCAGCATCTTTTCATGTGTTTGTTGGCCATCTGTATGTCTTCTTTGGAGAAATGTGTATTTAGGTTTTCCACCTATTTTTGGATTGGGTTGTTTGTTTTTTTCATACTGAGCTGCATGTGCTGCTTGTATATTTTGGAGATTAATCCTTTGTCAGTTGCTTCATTTGCAAATATTTTCTCCCATTCTGAGGGTTGTCTTTCTGTCTTTTTTATGATTTCCTTTGCTGTGCAAAAGCTTTTAAGTTTCATTAGGTTCCATTTGTTATTTTTGATTTTTATTTCCATTACTCTAGGAGGTGGGTCAAGAATGATCTTGCTGTGATTTATGTCACAGAGTGTTCTGCCTATGTTTTCCTCTAAGAGTTTTATAGTGTCTAGACTTACATTTAAGTCTTTAATCAATTTTGAGTATTTTTGTGTATGGTATTAGGAACTGTTCTAATTTCATTCTTTTATATGTAGCTGTCCAGTTTTCCCAGCTCCACTTATTGAAGAAGCTGTCTTTTCTCCATTGCATATTCTTGCCTTCTTTGTCAAAGGTAAGGTGACCATATGTGTGTGGGTTTATCTCTGGGCTTTCTATCCTGTTCCATTGATCTATATTTGTGTTTTGGGGCCAGTACCATACAGTCTTGATTACTGTAGCTTTGTTTCAATCTTTTGTGACTAGATGATTGAAGCTAGAGTTAGTTCTGGCCTAACAGGTAGCACAGAAAAGAAAGTTCCCCAGATTTCAGTCTGGGATTCAAGCCACATAAAATAATTGACCTAGTGAAATGAGCAATATCCCTTGACCCACAGACACTGCTAACTCAAGGGTTTTCAAAAATTCATTATTTTTTACTACTCTAAGAAAATATGTTATTTATTCGACAAATTTTTGTTAAGAAGCTACTATGTGTTAAGCACTGTGAAATAAGTGAACAAAACACACAAAAATGTTTGTCCTCATGAATCACACAGAATAATGGGTGGGGCAGAAAATAAACAAGGCAAACACGTTAAAATATATGGAATGGAATAGTTGATTGTGGTAAGTCTTAACTAGATTTTTTTAAAAGCCAGATGAGGGGTAGGAGACCTTGGGAGTTGGGATAGTTTTCAGTAGGCTGGCAGAGCAGTGCCTCCGTGAGAAGGTGGCACTTGATAAAAGACCTGAAGGAAGTGAAGGAGTGAACCCTGCAGGTGTCTAAGGACATTCCAGGGAGAGGAAACAAGTATAGTGCTGGAAGCAGGAGCAGGTGCCACATGTGAGGAGCAACAAGGCAGCCAGGGAGCTGTACCAGATTTAGAGAGAGGAAAAATAAAACTAAGATGTTATATCAGAGGGGTAACAGGGTGCCAGGTCATATGAGGCCTTGTAGTTCCTAATAAGGAGCTCAGCTTTCACTCCAAGTCAAACGGAAAGCCACTGGAAGGAGTGAACCGAATATTGGTGTGTTATTTACATTTGAAAGGATCACTCTAGCTGCTATTTTGAGAAGCTCCCAAAGGGATCAATAACAGCAAAAGGGAAACTCGTGAGACAGCCACTCCTATAATTCAGGAGAGAGACATGGGGACTTGGACCAGCTGGTGGGAAGTGGTAGCTGGTAATCAGATGCTTGTTTTGAAGCAACCTATAGGATTTTCTCCACATTGAATGTAGAATGTGGGAGAAGAGAAAGAGAAAGTATGCCTGCAACATATTTTGAATGTTTTTTTTTTATTAAAAGTATCAGTATTTAGGAATATAGGAAGAGATGCCATCTAGCTGAAGGATGTTCTTTTAAATCTTCTATGTTCGAAAATTTTTATAGTAGAAAGTTAAGGGGAAAATCTGTCCTGTAAACAATTTCTAAGCAACAGTCCAATCAACTACATTTTAATTTTGCTGTGATATCTTTTTTTTTTTTTAATGTAGTAGATTCTCAACAAATATACCCTCAGGTAAAACTAGGAAATGACCAGGTCTATTCTTCTCACATATCTACTTCCTCATAGATGCTTTCTGGGATGTGACTCCTGAAAATTCACAAGAAAATGCAACTCATCTAACTGCTGGAGATTAAAGAACCTCTTGAAGAACTATTTCAAGTTGCTGATATGAAAAGAAGAAGTTTTCAGAAAAGCTCTGGTAAGTTTCTAATCATTAAATATATCTGTTTCATCAACTTTCTTTGAAAGCTATCTTTAAAATCTAATTCTAAAAACTAAAGCAGAACTTTGGAAATGAATATACTTCCAAGTGTACATAAGCCATTTCTAGCAAAATGGTTCTAAAAGGAATGAGAAATCTCAGTGCTTTCATATACATATCGCCAGATGCCACTTGTGCTGACTGCAGAGTTCTTCAAAAAAAGAAATCTTCCAGCAAGCAAGGTGCAGAATGTTTCTGATGGTGGAAGGCTCTGGAGATGAAGCTAGAAGACCTAAGTAAAATGTAGTTCAGAAGATCAGGAATTCAAGCATATGAAACTGTGTAGAAAATTGTGACCACATGCAGCTATGCAAACTTCTGTCCTATGTAACTCAAGATGATATCAAAAGTTTACATCTAGTTAAAGATGAAACCCTCCAAAGTTTAATCAACATTTTATTTAAGGCTTTCCTTCACAATTAGCTTGTACAGAGACTATGAGAAGAATTACATAATTTTAATGTAGTTAAATATAGTTCCAGAAAATGAAAGTAGCTAGGTTTGTAGTTTCAGTCCCGAAGAACATTAGAGCCGGGCATAAGCCTGCTGAGCTCCAGCCAGGACTTCGAGCATCCTTCCCTGGAGGTATGACTACCTGCATGCTGCCAAGGCCCAGCCTCCTAAAGATGGGGGTGGGCACTGGTTCTCACCCTGAAAGCTGCTAGTTTGATCCTTCCTTCTCACCCCGCAAATGGAGAAAGTAAAAGTCCTTAGGGAATGGATCCTGAAAGTAAGTACTCATAAGGAGACCTCTAGGGTTCAAAATTTTCCCAGAACAGAATAAAGAAGGTAAAGTGTAATTCTTCCCCCAGTTCCAACCAGAGCAGTTCCACCTTTACCCATTTAGACACAGAAGTTTCATGTGCATTTCTTTTGAAGAAACAAAACAAACAACGAACAGCACTGGTTCTGGTCCAATTCCCCTATACGCACAATGAATGGGAAAACAGGTTGGCTGAGAGGACACATAATTTAATTATGACACAGTTTTCCTGATCACAACTCCTCCCCCTTTACTTACACTATGCAGCTTCTTGCCAAACATAAAGGTCCCTCATGTTAAAAAATATGCCAACACTCCAGAACATAAATCTGATCAGATAATGTTCATGAAAGGACTTGGTAAGCCTCAGAACAGTGAACTATATTAAAGTTCTTTATAAATATTAAGAAACCATCACTGAAAAAAAGGTTGAAGACACTGATGGGCCAAGGAGTTATGTCAAAGCATTATAACCTTTTTGCTCAAATCATTCTCACCTTGAATTAAATACATAGCTCCAAACCGAACATAGATCAGAGACCAGATAAATTGCTCATGTAATTGACAGAGTACAAAATTCATCTGAACGGGTTACCAAATGTATAGTAGCTTCAGATCATTATATATCTTCTCAGCTCCCATCATAGGAGTGGCAGCTGAGAAATTTTTTAATGTTATAAAGGGTCTTCATCTTTGAATAATGGGGGAACCTTTGAGATAAGGTAGAGATAAAAAGACAGGCTTGGGCTTCCCTGGTGACGCAGTGGTTGAGACTCCGCCTGCCGATGTAGGGGACACGGGTTCGTGCCCCGGCCCGGGAAGATCCCACATGCTGCGGAGCGGCTGGGCCCGTGAGCCACGGCCGCTGAGCCTGCGCGTCCAGAGCCTGTGCTCCGCAACGGGAGAGGCCACAACAGTGAGAGGCCTGCATACCGCAAAAAAAAAGACAGCCTTGCGGAGAACAGATGTCAGTCACCCTATTTCATCTCCCTGGATAGAATTCCTCGGAGAATTGAAACAATAAAGGAGAAAGCAAGAAGGAACCTGTTCCCCTGTGAGATGGCACAAAGACAAGCCCTCCCACCACCTCCATGTTACACACGGGCACATGCGTGTGCCCGTGGGCACGTGCGCGTACGCACGTACAATGTCTCTGGGCAAGTATAATAATAGCCGGTAAGCCGGAAGTCCTTCATATGCTGTTTTTTGTAGAATGCTGAGCTCGGGGGCAATTGCTGCAATCACTGGCTCAAACAGGAGAGAAAACCTAGAGCTTCTCTTTACAGTCTTTGGGGCGCCCATTGGAGCCGGTGGGTAGCTTACCGAGAGAAGACTCTGGCTAAGAGAAGATAGTGCCTCGGACCTGGGCAGAGCAAGTCTGTGGAGAATGATAAGAGCATCTCCAGAGGAAAGTCCGTTTGCCTAGGACAACCAGAGCAGTTCAAACGGCAGAGGATAACGCAGAGACCCTGTGAGTCGAGCTCACTGAGGACCTGGAGTATAGAACTCTGAAACAGGGTGAACCAAGACAGCCAGTGGAAGAAGCTTATACTGAGAAAATAGGCTTACAATGCAAGCCCACCTGTGCCAGTCATCCATAAAGTGAGCGTACACAGGTAAGTTAGAACCCTGTTTTCTCATTTGTCAAATGATAATAAACTTTGTTTGCAGGTGTCTGATGAGGATTAAATTGGCTAGCATAAGTTACATATCTGGCACTTGGTAGGTTCTTATTAGGAGACAAATTTATTGAGATAATTCACATACCATAAAGTTACACAATTCAGTGGTTT
Organism: Delphinapterus leucas; assembly: GCF_059928025.1. Lineage (NCBI taxonomy): Eukaryota > Metazoa > Chordata > Mammalia > Artiodactyla > Monodontidae > Delphinapterus > Delphinapterus leucas. Next base: position 56,468,433 of record NC_143137.1, on the reverse strand, counting down.
TTGGTGTATCCACAGAGTTGTGCACAATCAATCTTAGAACACTCTCATCACCCCAGAAGAATTCCTGTACGCATTAGCAGTCAATCACCATTTACCCCATCCTCCAGCCCCTGGCAACCACTAATCTACTCTCTTTCTCTATGGAGTTGCTTATTTTGGACACTTCATGTAAATGGAATCACACAATATGTGTTTATTTGTAAATGGCTTCTTTCACTTCGCATAATGTTTTCAAGGTTCACCCATGTTGTATTATCATGATTTCATTTCTTTTTACTGTCAAACAAATTCCATTATATGGATATACCACATTTTGTTTATTCAGTCATGAAAGGCAATTTATTTTTATGAAGCACTAAATGAATATTGCTTTATTGATCTAAGATGGGTGTGTTTTACCAAGTTTGCTGAGGCCTTCTTGAATTTAAATAATAGCTGTCCTTGTCACTCCATGTCAGTCTTTGGTTAAAGAAAGTTATTCACTGACACTCTAGTTCAAGCCCTTTCCCCTAAACATACAACATTAGTTTTCTCAAACTGTATTGTTTACCCCTTTTCCAATACTCATCTTCACATGTAGATATGTTGCAGTACATCAGTTTATATGATTTTAAATAAAAACAATATTTTCCAAGTAGTTGGAAAACTAATTATCACATTGGAAACAGGGAAATGAACAACTGGATGAAAAAACAAAAAACAAACCCATAGGGATTTTTTAGTTCATTACTCATACCTAAATTAAGTATAAAATGAAAAAACAAATATACCCCAGAATGTTTCTTCAAACCATTTAAATTTTTATTTTTTCATTTTTATTTGAGAAAATAAATATCATTCCTGAATATCAAATATGCATGAGTTATCTAAGAGCCAGAATATCTTTAAACATGGTTGGCTTCTACTGAGCACTGTGAAGCCATGTTACAACACTTCCTGAAGGATGGATAAATACAGGCCCTTTGGATCAGCAAATCCTTTAGGGAACAATCATTCTATTTTCCAATATTAACAATACTTCCAATGTTTCTGCAAAACACATGACTAGATAAACAAAGAGACTGGATTAGAGAAAAACTTACAGTAAGCTTGGTATCACTCTGAAGGGTTAACTGGTATATTAGTTTGGAAATACCTATAATAAGAAATGCACGCCCAATGTGGAATTTTAAATCATGTAAGTAGTATTTTAAGTTACCAAAAAGACTCTTAGCAAAGCGATATGTAACAAGAGGCAAGAAAAAAATTTTTTTTGGCTGCACCACATGGCTTGCGGGATCTTAGTTCCCTGACCAGAGATGGAACCCAGGTCCCGGCAGTGAAAGCACCGAGTCCTAACCACTGGACCTCCAGGGAATTCCCAGGAAGAAATTTTTTAACAGACATCAAAGATCAAAGGTCTCTGCTTAAAGCTGAGTAACCCTTCAGTAAATAAAGCATACCTATATGCTCTGAGTTTAACCAATTTTTTTTTTTAACATTTTATGGAATAGAGACTCTGTTGTCCAAACATGCCTAGTCCCTGTGGGAAAATTGGGCCTTCCAGGTGGACAGGTGGCAATGCGTTATCTATTGCTCATAGGATATAAGCCAGTTCCTGAATGGAGTCAGCTCTTCAAGGAGCTTCATGTGTCCAAAAGACTGAAGATGTGTATTGGGTATAAATAGCCACAGGAAGATTCAATTTGTTCTTACAGTCTTAGAAAAGTGGAAAGTAGCATTCAAATGAGTCATGGCATACAATTTATAAGTCCATCCAGAAAGAAAAAATTAGTAATAGTTAGAGAGTTAATAGGAAATATCCATGTGGTCTGCAGTTATTTAAAAGATATCCATTGTGTGCAAAGGAGCAAGAACTACCTAGTAGGATACAATATCCATATGTGACCCTTATAATGTCACTTTACTTTGTTCTTTCAACCAATTGTATTAAATTTCCATCTGCCTGCTCAATATGTATAAAGCAGATTCGCTTTGCTGGCTCATCTTGGAAGTCCTGAAATGATGTTCATTACAGCTATTGTAAAAATATAAACATTGACTAATGAGTGCCACATCTGACCACTCCTAAGATGGTGAGAACATATTAGACAGTTCTAACATCAGGCCAGATATTATGGGTACCAATTAAACTAAAGCCCTTGTACTCACAGGTGTTGTGGGGTAAAATTGTGATGTCTGGCAGCCTTAGACTTTTGATATGGATGTGCCAAGTATCATTATTTCTTTATTCCTAAATTTGCCAGGTGAGATTACACCAGTTCCTTATTTCAGTTTGACTGATAGAGTCGCCTGATACAAAGACTCACCATGCCTTAAAGAGTATTGCTTCTGGTACCAGTTTGGACAAAGGCTTAACAGTTTTTCATAAAGTTAAACACGCACCTATTTGATCCAGCAATTCCTTGCCAAGGTTATTTACCTAAGAGAAATGAAGATATATGTCTGCACAAGACTTGTACAGAAATAGTCATAACAGCTTTCTGTGTGATCGACAAAAATGGAAATAACTCAAATGCCTATTTAAGGACATTAGATAAGTGTGGTATGTTAATAAAACAGAATACTATTCAGCAATAAAAAGAAACAAACTATGGATACATGCAACATTTAGACCAATCTCAATGACATTATGTTGAATAAAAGAAGCCAGTCACAGAAGAGTATATTCTATATGATTCCAGTATATCAACACTTGGATCAGGTAAAGCTAATCTATGGTGAAAAAAAAAAAAAATCAGCAGAGTGGTTTCCTCTGGAGGGGGTTAGGAGTAACTGAGAAGGGACATGGGGTAACAGAAATGTCCTATATCTAGATTGGGGTGGTTTGTCAAAATTTTACATTTAATATATGTGCACTCCAGTTTTACCTCAAGAGTAGCAGAATGTAAAAAAGAGAGAATAGCAGAAAGCTAATAGCTTTGAAGCTGAGTGATGACTACATGGGGATTCATTATGCTGTCCTGTTTACTTTGTTTGTATTTAAAATTTTCCAAAAAAATTATGCCATAAAAGTCTATTTCATGATGTGGGGAAACAGAAGCTATATTTTGCTAAGTAGAAGAACAAAACAGTATAAGGCATATGCTTCTACTATTGGGCAAATATTTATCTGAGAGATTATCTATAAAGGACCGAGAGATTGTATACCAAAAATGTTCATAACAATGAATGGGGGATGGGATTCAGATAGAGCTTGTTTTTCTTCTTTTTTCTAGTTGTTTCTGATGTTTTTAATTGAACACATATTAGCTTTTTAACTAGAAAAATATACTGTAAATATTACTTTCTTAAAAATGAACAATAATAACAACCAAAAAAAAAAAAAGACTCAGTCCTAATTACTCTGAATCAATAACAACAAGGGAAATGTGCTCCGGACACTTGCAAAAATCCTGTCTCATGGACTAAGAGGCTTCTTGGTATTATAATGTGGCAATACTTCCTTCATCTGAGAGAAAGAGGAACATGATCGAATGTAAAACTTTTGCTGGTTCTGTTCCTAGGAGAAATTTTATAAAAAAGAAGGAGAATGGAATGAAAGCATGAGATATTCTACAGAGTGTTTCTAGATCATGACACATTTTTCTGTGCTTGCTACATTATAATAATTTTATTAGAGCATAAGGACCCCCAAATGAGTTGAAAGAGAAACATTGATCAGATAGTATCCAGGGAGCTTAACTTTGAACACTCTTCTCTTAAGAAAGGGATCCTCACTCTTTGGATTATTGAAATAATTTAAATAAAAGAGTTTAAAAGAAGGCCTGGAAAAGAGAAGGAACTTCCCCTGATCTTCACCAGAGAATTCCTCTCAAATATAGGATGTGTCCTCTAGTGAGACAGCCCACATCCCAGGATTATTCAGAGGCTTACTTGAAGGAGAGGGCTGATGGGTGAAGAACCAGACTGAGATCCTAGAGCACAGGAGGAGAGGGGGAGCTAGGCAACATCAGAATTCACCAGCAGAATCCATCCCCTCAGGTGGAAAGGCATAACTGGTTTCCCCTTTCCATAGGACCGTTTCAGGAAACAGTTGGCCCAAGAAGTTCGTATGCAATAGCAGGACTGAACCAACATGGTGGGTGAAGTAATGAGGAATCCAGGCAAACAATATGTGCAAGTCTAGATCATGCATTCTCAACTGGGACACTATCACCTCCAAGGGAGTAAAAATTTGTTCTTGGAAGCAAAAAAAAAACAAACAAAAAACCTTTCTTTAAAATAGACTTTATTTTTTTAGAGCAGTTTTAAGTTCATAGCAAAATTGAGAGGAAGGTACAGAGATTTCCCATATACCCTCTGGGGGAGAGGGTATATATTTTCAGAGTGTTCAAAGTTAATCTCCCTCACTATCAACATCCCTCACCAGAGTAGCACATTTGTTACAATTGATGAACCTACACTAACACATCATCACCCAAACTCCATAGTTCACATTATAGTTCACCCTTGGTGTTGTATCTTCTATGGGTTTTGGCAAATACATATATAATGGCATCTACCATTATAGTGTCATATAGAATAATTTCATTGTCTTAAAAATCCTCTATGCCCCACCAGTTCATTCTTACCTCCTCCCTAACTCCTGGCAACCACTGATCCTTTTGCTATCTCCAAAGTTTTGCCTTTCCCAGAATATCATATAGTTGGAATCATATAGTATGTAGCCTTTTCAGATTGACTTCTTTCACTAAGCAATATGCATTTAATATTCCTCCACATCTTTTTATGGCTTGACAGCTCAATTCTTTTCGGCACTGAATAAAGATTCCATTGTCTGGATATACCAGTTTATTTATCCATTCACCTACTGAAGGACATCTTAGTTGCTTCCAAGCTTTGACATTTATGAATAAAGCTGCTATAAGCTTCTGTGTGCAGGTTTTTGGTGTGGACATAAATTTTCAACTCCTTTGGGTAAATATCAAGGAGTGTGATTACCAGATCATACGGTAAGAGTAGGTTTAGTTTTGTAAGAAACCACCAAACTGTCTTCGAAAGTGACTGTACCATTTTGCATTTCCCCCCAGCAATAAATGAGAGTTTCTGTTGCTCCATATCCTCACCAGCCCTTGGTGGAGTCAGTGTTCTGGATTTTGGCCATTCTGATGGGTGTGTATTGGTATCTCATTGTTTTTTTGCGGTACGCGGGCCCCTCACTGCTGTGACCTCTCCCGTTGCGGAGCACAGGCTCCGGACGCGCAGGCTCAGCGGCCATGGCTCACGGGCCCAGCTGCTCCGCAGCATGTGGGATCTTCCCGGACCGGGGCACGAACCCGTGTTCCCTGAATCGGCAGGCGGACTCTCAACCACTGCGCCACCAGGGCAGCCCGGTATCTCATTGTTTTAAGTTGCAATTCCCTAATGGCATATAATGCTCTTTTTTATGTATAAAGCACAGATATACATAAACAGATATACAGCATATCTGTAGTATTACAGTTTCAAGGGAGGGGACAACTAGGTTAAAATTCCCCTCCTTAAGGGGGAAATAGTCTAATAAAGAAATGGAAAAGCACTGTCTGGGTGGTCAGAGAGGCAGCGTGAGGAGGGCGACACAGGATAGAAGAGAAAGGTTGCTCATGCTGAAGATCTGGAACCTGGCCTCACACAGGGAATGTGAGCAATGAGATAAGCTAGGGGAATAAGACTACTCTGAGACAGCAGAGAAGTTAATTTTTATAACCTGTTTGTATTAGGGTTCTCCAGAGAAACAGAACCAGTAGTACATATTGGAGAAAGAGAAGGAGGGAGGTAGGGGGAGAGAGAGAGATTATTTAACGTCTCTGCACCTCAGTTTCTTTAGCTGTAAAATGGAAATAATAATAGCATGTACCTCAGAGGATTGTTGTGAAGAGTAAATAAATTAATATAAAGCACTTGGAACAGTGCCTGGTACATAGTATGTGCCCAATAAATGTTTATAAAACATATGAAGCCAGTGTGAATCAACAGTGGAATGTGGAAACCAAATGCTAACTGAGCACACACAATAAATTTTAACACTTGATATCAATTTTTTAAATGCTCACTATTTTCTTCACTCTTCGCTCAGGCTGTTCTGTGCCTGTCCCTGAGGCTGACATTAGAAAAGAAAATCCCTGCAATGTGGCCACTAGGGGTCCCACCCTGGTCTGCCCTGCAGAACTAACCCAGAGGAATTTAGCATTTATAGGGAGCTCCAAAAAGTCCCCGAAAGCCATTCCTTTACATTATCTTTAGGAAAACAGAGATGGATGGACAGTCCACCCAGGAAAGCCAGTGAAATGCCAATATAAGCTCTTCCCTACCCAAGTTCTGGGCTCTCTGCAGCCCTCAAAACTCTCAAGCAAAGAACAGATTTTAAACCTTTGGCTTCTAACCAATCACACCAGAAGGTGGAAGAATAATGGCTTACCAAAAAAAAAAAAAAAAAAAATCATTTCAGAGAGAAAAGTCATATCTAGGAAAGCGAAACTGAAATCAATTCTGCAGGCTTCCTCCTCCCCCACCTTCCAGTTTCGGCACACCCATTACTGAGAAACACTGTCCTTTCTGAGCCGATTAGAGTTCAGATTGAAGTGGAAGCAGAGGAGAAACTGTCATAAAAGCTGGAGTGAAAAAAGTATTTTTCTCTAACACAGTAGGAAGAAGAACACAGATGTTTGTTTCCTGCACTGAAATACATGGTTTTTCCCTCGTTTGTGTAGAAGAACTTGGCAAGAAAAATCTGGGTAAGTACAATATCTGTTATTTATAGTATTATTACTCTCTATAGCAGCATTTTATTGACTAGGAAGGAATCTACTTCTCAATTAGAAAATTGAAATATACTCCAAAAATAATATTTTAAACCTAAAAATATTTTAAGCCTAGACTGTTCATTGCTGTGACAGAGTCTGCTTTATATTAGTTGAGGAAGGAGTCATAACATTCCATAAAAGATGCATGCAGTGGAAAACTAGAGGCACTTTTATTGATGAAATCCCCCAAGGCGTTAGGAGCATCTTCAGAAAGAACATATAATGAAAATTTAAAGATGTACTTTACATTAATCAAAGATCCCTTCCACCATCTACTCTAAGGAGTTGCCAGAAAATAAAATTCCCTGATAACTTCTCAGATATTAATGTCAAATTATATGTATAAGAGACAGACAGACAGACAGACAGAGACAGAGACAGTGACAGAGATGAAGACAGACTACTACAGGAAGTACTTGAAATTATAACAGCTTTCTTATTTCTTCCTAAAAATCCTGGGTTTACGTCTGATTTCCCCCAAAGTAAGGAACAAGGTAATACAAAGATTTGGGGGAAATACAGTTTAGATTAAAGGCCTGCTCCTCAACTTCCTTTAGTAAAGCTAACAAGCCCTACAGTTAACCCTACAGTTCATAAATATATGTGGATTTGACCAATCATGTAACAAATTATGTTTCCATTTTTTATGGGGTTGCTAAGAAGCTCAGAACGAAATTTTCAGGCCAATTCTAGTCAAGTATATAGAATTGAAAAGTTATTTTAGGCACTAACTTTACTCCATGGCTTCACCTTCTTTCCTCTTCTACCCATATTTAGCCTTCTCCCTGATTATTTTTCTGACTTTTTAATTTCTTTCTTCCAGTTTATTAAGATATAACTGACATATCTTATATGTCATATAAGTTTAAGGTATACAGCGTAATGATTTGACTTACATGCGTCATGAAATAATGAGCACAATGAGTTTAGTGACATCCATTATCTCATGTAGATACAAAATAAAAGAAAAAGAAAACAATATTTTTTCCTTGTGATGAAAACTCTCAGGATTTACTCTCTAAACATCTTTCATATATAACATACAACAATGTTAATTATATTAATCATGTTGTACATCACATCCCTAGTACTTATTTATCTTATAACTGGAAGTTTGTACCTTTTGACCACCTTCAAGCCACTTTACCCATCTCCTCTGGTAACCAGAAATCTTATCTCTTTTTCTATTAGTTTGTTTTTGAAGTATAATTAGTTCCTGGTACACAACATAGTGATTCAATATTTCTATACATTACAAAATGATCACCACTGTAAATCTAGTCAGCAAAGATATTACTATTGATATTATTATTGACTATATTCCCCGCACTATGCATTTCATGCCCAACACATTTATTTTGTAACTGGAAGTTTGTACCTCTTAATCTTCCTAACCTATTTCACTCATCCTCCCACCCCTCTCCCATATGGCAACACCCATTTGTTCTCTGCATATATGACTCTGTTTCTGTTTTCTTATTTTTGTTCATTTGTTTTGTTTTATAGATTCCACATGTAAGTGAAATCATATGGCATTTGTCCTTCTCTGACTTATTTCACTTAGCATAGTACCCTCTAGGTCTATCCATGTTGTCCCAAATGGCAAGATTTCATTCATTTTTGTGGCTGAGTAATAGTCCATTGTGCGTAGGTGTATGTATGTACATACCATATCATCTTTATACATTTATCTATTGATGGACACTTAGGTTGCTTCCATGTCTTGGCTATTGAATATAATGCTGCAATGAACATAGGGGTGATTATCTTTTCAAATTAGTGTTTTTGTTTTCTTTGGGAAAATACCCAGAAGTGGAATTGCTAGATAATATGGTAGTTCTATTTTTAATTTTTTAAGGAACTTCCATACTGTTTTCCACAGTGTGTGTACCAATTTACATTCCCAGCAGTAGTGTACAAGGGTTCCCTTTTCTCCACATCCTCTTCAACACTTGTTATTTCTTCTTCATAATAACTGTCCTAATTGGTGTGAGGTGTTATCTCATTGTGGCTTTGATTTGCATTTGCCTGATGATTAGTGATGTTGAGCATCTTTTCATATGTCTGTTAGCCATCTGTATGTCTTTGGGAAAATGTCTTTTAAGGTCCTCTGCTATTTTTTATTTGGGTTGCTTGTTTTTTGATATTGAGTTGTATGAGTTCTTTGTATATTTTGGATATTAACCCCTTATCATATATGTCATTTGCAAATATCTTCTCGTATTTAGTAGGCAGACTTTTTGTTTTATTGATGGTTTCCTTCACTGTACAAAAGTGTTTTAATTTGATTCTCATTTGTTTATTTTTGCTTTTGTTGCACTTGCCTGAGGAGGCATATCCAAAAAAATATTACTAAGACTGAGGTCAAACAGAGTATTGCCTATGTTTTCTTCTAGGAGTTTTATGGTTTCAGGTCTTTCATATAAATCTTTAAAACATTTCAAATTTATTTTTATATGTTGTGTGAGAAAGTAGTCCAATTTTATTCTTTTGCATGGAGCTGTCCAGTTTTCCCAACACCATTTATTGAAGAGGCTATCTTTTCCCCATTGTATATTCTTGTTTCCTTTGTTGTAGATTAATTGGCCATATAAGCATGGGTTCTCCTCTGGGTTCTCTCTGTTCCATTCATCTATATGTCTATTTCTTTGCCAGTACCATACTGTTTTGATTACTGTAGCTTTGTAGTATAGTTTGAAATCAGGGAGCATGACACCTCCAGGTTTGTTCTTCTTTCTCACGATTGTTTTGGCTATTCAGGGTCTTTCATGGTTCCACACAAATTTCAGAATTATTTGTTCTAGTTTTGTGGAAAATGCCATTGGTATTTTGATAGGGATTGCATTGAATCTGTATATTGCCTTGGGTAGTATGGTTATTTTAAAAATATTAATTCTTTCAATACATGACCACAATATATCTTTCCATCTGTTTTTGTTTTATCAGTGTCATATAGTTTCCAGTGTACAGGTCTTTTACCTCAGATTTATTCCTAGGTATTTATTATTTTTGATGCAATTGTAAATGGGATTGTTTTCCTAATTTCTCTTTCTGATAGTTCATTGTTAGTGTATAGAAACACAACAGATTTCTGTATATTAATTTTATATCCTGCAACTTTACTGAATTCATTTATTAGTTCTAACAGTTTTTTGGTGGCATTTTAGGATCTTCTATATGTAGTATTATGTTATCTGCAAACAAGGACAGTTTTACTTCTTCCTATCCAATTTGGATGAATTTTATTTCTTTTTCTTGTCTAACTGCTGTCACTAGGACTTCCAATACTATGTTGAATAAAAGTAGCAAGAGTGGGCATCCTTGTCTTGTTCCTGATCTTAGAGGAAATGTTTTCAGCTTTTCATTACTGAGTATGATGTTGACTGTAGGTTTGTCATATATGGCTTTTATTATGTTGAGGTATGTTCCCTCTATACCCACTATGTTGAGAGTTTTTATCATAAATCGATTGTCTAAAGCTTTTTCTGAATGTATTGAGTTGATCATATCATTTTTATTCTTAAATTTGTTAATGTGGTCTATCACATTGATTGATTTACAGATATTGAACCATTCTTTCATCACTGGGATAAATCCCACTTGATCATGGTGTATGATCCTTTCAATATATTAGTGGATTTGCTTTGCTAATATTTTGTTGAGGATTTTTGCATCTATGTTCCTTGGTAATATGGGCCTGTAGTTTTTCTTTTGTTGTGGTATCTGCCTGATTTGTTATCAGGGTGATGCTAGCCTCATAATTCAGAAGCACTCCTTCCTCATCAAGTTTTTGGAAGAGTTTGAGAAAGATAGGCATTAACTCTTCTCTAAATGTTTGATAGAAGTCACCTGTGAAGCCATCTGGTCCTGGGCTTTTGTTGTGAGGGTTTTTTTTATTACTGATTCAATTTTATTACTGGTAATCAGTCTGTCCATGTTTTTTCATTTCTTCCTGATTCAGTCTTGGGAGATGGTATGTTTCTAGGAATTTATATATTTCTTCTAGGTTGTTCGTTTTATTGGCATATAATTGTAGTAATCTCTTATGTGGTATGTTTCTAGGACTTTATACATTTCTTCTAGGTTGTTCATTTTATTGGCATATAAATGTAGTAATCTCTTATGATCTTTTATATTTCTGTGCTGTTGGTTGTAACTTCTCCTTTTTCATTCTGATTTTATATATTTCACTTATCTTTTATTCTTGATGAGTCTGGCTAAAGGTTTATCTATTTTGTTTATCTTTTCAAAGAACCAGCTCCTAGCTTTATTGATCTTTTCTATTGTTTTTTAGTCTCTATTTCATTTATTTCTGCTCTGGTCTTAATGATTTTTTCCTTCTATTAACTTTGGGTTTTGTTTGTTCTTTTTCTAGTTCCTTTAGGTCTAAGGTCACGTTGTTCATTTGAGATTTTCCTTGTTTCCTGATGTAGGCTTGTATTCTATAAACTTCCCTCTTAGAACTGCATTTGCTGCATCTCACAGATTTTGGATTGTTGAGTTTCCATTTTAATTTGTCTCCAGGTATTTTTTATTTCCTCTTTGATTTCTTCAGTGATCCATTGGATGTTTAGGAGCATATTGTTTACCTACCACCTGTTTGTGTTTCTGCAATTTTTGTCTTGTAGTTGATTTCTAGTTTCAGAATGTTGTAGTCAACAAGATGATTGACATGATTTCAGTCTTCTTAAATTTATGGAGACTTGTTTTGTGGCATGGCATGTGATCTATCCTTGATAATGTTTTATGTGCACTTGAAAGGAATGTGTATTCTGCTGCTATAAGATGAAATGTTATATATATATATAAAGTCCATCTCACCTAGCGTGTTGTTTAAGACCAGTGTTTCTTTATTGATAGTCTGTCTGGATAATGCGTCCATTGATATAAGTGGGATGTTAAAAGTCCCATACTATTATTGTGTTAGTATCAATTTCTTTCTTTATGTTTGTTAATATTTGCTGTATGTATTTACGTGCTCCTATGTTGGGTGCATATATATTTGCAACTGTTATATCTTTTTGTTGGATTGATCCCTTTATCTTTTTTTTTTTTTTTTTTGCGGTACATGGGCCCCTCACCGCTGTGGCCTCTCCCGCTGCGGAGCACAGGCTCCGGATGCACAGGCCCAGCGGCCATGGCTCACAGGCCCAGCCACTTCGCAGCATGTGGGATCTTCCCGGACTGGGGCACGAACCAGTGTCCCCTGCATCGGCAGGCGGACTCTCAACACTGCGCCACCAGGGAAGCCCCCCTTTATCTTTATATAATGTTCTTTTTTTGTCTTTTCTTACAGTCTTTCTTTTAATGTCTACTTTGTCTGATATAAGTATTGCTACTCCAGCTTTTTTTTGTTTCTATTTCCATGGAATACCATTTTCCTCCCCGTCACTTTCAGTCTGCCCATCCCCCTTCCCCACTCCAGCACCTGGTAACCACTGTTCTCTGATTTCAACTTTGGGTTTGGTGGGGGGTGGCGGGGGGGAGTTGTTATTTAGAGTCCACATATAAATGAGATCATACGGTATTTGTCTTTCTCTTTCTGGCTTATTTCACTTAGCATAATGTCCTTCAGTTTGATCTATGTTGTCACAAATGGAAGGATTTCCTTCTTTCTCATGGCTGAATAATGTGTGTGTGTGTGTGTGTATCACACCTCCTTATCCATTCATCCATTGACAGACACTTAGGTTGTTTCTTTATCTTGGCTATTGTAAATAATGCTACAATAAACATGGGAGTGCAGCTACCTCGTCAAGATACCTATTTCATTTCCTTCTGACATATAGTCAGAAGTGAGATTGCTGAATCATGTAGTAGTTCTGTTAAGTTTTTGAGGAATCTCCATACAGTTTTCCATAATGGCTGTACCAATTTACATCACCAGTAACAGTCTACAAGGGTTCCGTTTTCTCCACATCCTCACCAAATCTTGTTATCAGTTTTATTTTGGATGCTCACCTTCTAACAAGTGTGAGGTGATAATCTCATTTTGGTTTTAATTTGTATTTCCCTGATGATCAGTGATATTAAACACTTTTTCCTATATCTGTTGGCCATTTGTGTGTCTTCTTTTGAGAAATGTCTATCCAGGTCCTTCGCTTATTTTTCAAATAAGTTTATTTGTTTTCTTGCTATTGAGTAGTTTGAGTTCCGCATGTGTTTTAGATGCTAACTCCTTATTAGATATGGTCTGCCAATATTTTCTTTCATTCCATAGGTTGCCTTTTCATTTTGTGGATTGTTCTTTGTTGTGCAGAAGCTTTTTAGTTTGATGCAATCCCATTTATCTATGTTTTCTTTTACTGCATGTGCTTTTGGGGTCATATCCAAAAATCATTGCTCAGACCAATGTCAAGAAGCTTTTTCTCTATGTTTTCATCTATAGTTTTTTGGTTTCAGGTCTTAGATTTAAGTCTTTAATCAATTTTGAGTGGATTTTTGTATATGGAGTGAAATAAGGGTCCAATTTCATTCTTCTGTTTATGGAAAATCAGTTTTCCCCAAATTATCTAAAGAAGAGACTGTCCTTTTCCCATTGTGTGTTCTTAACACCTTTGTTGAAGATCAATTGATCATTAACCTGTGGATTTATTTCTGGACTCTATTCTGTTCCATTGGTCTGTATGTCTGTTTTTATGCCAGTACTATGCTGTTTGAACTATAGCTTTATAGTATATGTTGAAATAAGGTAGTGTGAGGCCTCCAACTTTGTTTTCCTACTCAAGATTGCTTTGGTTATTCATGGTCTTTTGTAGTTCCATATGAATTTTATGCCTATTTTTTCTATTTCTGTGAAAAATGTCATTGGAATTTTGATAGGTATTGCATTGAATCTCTAGATTGATTTGGGTAGTATGGACATTTTAGTAATATTCTTCCAATGCATGAACACAGGATACCTTTCCGTTTATTTGTATCTTCTTCAATTTCTTTCATCAATGTTTTATAGTTTTCAGTGTACAGACCTTTCTCCTACTTGTTTAAATGTATTCCTGAGCAGTTTTTATGCTATTGTTAAGTGAGACCGTTTTCTTAAATTTTTTTTCAGATAGTTTGCTGTTAGTGTATAGAAATGCAACTTTTTAATATTGATTTTTTTTTTTTTGCGGCACATGGGCCTCTCACTGTTGTGGCCTCTCCTGTTGCAGAGCACAGGCTCTGAACACGCAGGCTCAGCAGCCATGGCTCACGGGCCCAGCCGCTCCGCGGCATGTGGGATCTTCCCGGACCAGGGCACGAACCTGTGTCCCCTGCATTGGCAGGCGGACTCTCAACCACTGCGCCACCAGGAAAGCCCTTTAATATTGATTTTTTTTGTATCCTGTACCTTTACCTAATTTGTTTATTAGTTCTAACAGTTTTTTGGGGGGTTTTTTGGTGGTGGTGTCTAAGGTTTTATGTGTATAATATCATTGCAAACAGACAATTTTACTTCCTCTTTTTCCTTTTTGGAGGGCTTTTATTTCTTTTTCTGCTAATTGATCTGGCTAGAACTTTTAGTTTTATATAGAATAAAAGTTGTGGGAGTGGGAATCCTTGTCTTGTTCTTGTTCTGAGAGGAAAAGCATTCAGCTTTTCACTGCTGAGTATGATGCTAGCTGTGAGCTTGTCATATATGGCCTTTATTATGTTTAGGTACATTACTTCTGTACTTAATTTGTTCAGGGTTTTTGTCATGTAATAGTGTTGAATTTTGTCAAATACTTTTTCTGGATCTATTGGGATGATCATATGATTTTTATCCTTCATTCTTTTAATGTGGTATATCACATTTATTGATTTGCATATATCAAACAATCCTTGCATCCCAGAGATAAATCACATTTAATTATGGTATAAGATCTTTATAATCCTTATAATGTTCTTTTGAACTTGGTTTGCTAGTATTTTGTTGAGGATTCTTGCATTTATGTTCATCAGTGATATTGGTCTGTAACTTTCTTTTTGTTGTACTGTCCTTATCTGGCCTTGGTATCAAGGTTATGCTGGCCTCATAAAATGTGCTTATAAGTGTTCCCTCCTCTTCTATTTTTTGGAAGAGTTTGAGAAGGATTCACATTAATTCTTCTTTAAATATTTGGCAGAATTCACTGGTGAAGTCATGAGGTCCGAGGCTTTTCCATCTTGGGAGGTTTCAGTTACTGATTCAGCCTCCTTACTCATTATTGGTCTGTTCAGATTCTTTATTCATGATTCAGTCTTGGTAGTTTGTATATTTCTAGGAATTTATTTATTTCTTCTAGACTGTCCAGTTTGGGGGCATATAAATATTCATAGTACTATCTTATGATCCTTTGCATTTCTGTGGTATCAGTTGTAACATCTCTCTTTCATTTATAATTTTATTTATTTGAGTCTCTGCTCTTTGTTTCTTAATCTAGCTAAAGGTTCATTAATTTTGTTTACTTTACAAAAAACAGCTCTTAGTGGTAAGAGAAGATGGATGCCTTGGTCATTAATTTGGCTGGTCTCCTTTTCTTTCTGCAGTGTTATTTCCTTCATGCCCAACTGCTCTGAGATACAACTATTTTTAAGAAACTTGGTATGAATGGGAAGGTCTTCTCTTGAAGAAGGTGGAGTAGAAGGACCCTAAGCTCATCTCGTCTCAAGAGGACACCCAAATCACAACAGTCCGCAGAACAACCATCATTGAAAAAGATAGAAACCTACCAGAAAAGATCCTCTACGACTAAAGACATAAAGAACCACAGTGAGACTGGTAGGAGGGGAGGACTAGTGATATAATCAAACCCCATCCCCCCCAGGTAGGAGACCCACAGACTGGAGAATAATTATATTACAGAGGTTCTCCCACAGGAGTGAGAATTCTGAGCCCCATGTCAGGCCTCGCAGCCTGGGGGGTCTGGCACCAGGAAGAGGTGACCTTTTCTATTGTTTTCTATTTAATTTATTTCTGCTCTGATTTTATTATTTCATTCCTTCTGTGAACTTTAGGTTGAGTTTGTTCTTGAGGTGTAACATTAGGTTGCTTATTTGAGATCTTTCTTTTTTCTTAAAGTAAACATTTATCACTATTAACTTCTGTCTTAGAACTGTTCTGCATTTCTTAAATTATGGTATGTTGTGTTTCCATTTTTGAAAGTCTCAAGATACTTTTTGATACCCCTTTTGATTTTTTCTTTGACCTGTTGGTTTGTCAGAAGTATGTCATTTAACTTCCACATATTTATGAATTTTCCAATTTTCCTTCTATTATTGATTTCTCATTTTATATCATTGTGGTCAGAAAAGACATTTGATATGATTTCAAGCTTCTTAAATTTGTTAAGAGTTCTTTTGTGGGCTAATATATGATCTATCCTGGACAATGTTCCATGTGCACTTTGAAAGAATGTGTACTCTGTTGCTATTGGATGGACTGTACTGAATGTGTCAGCTAGGTCTATTTGATCTATGGTGTTGTTTAGGTCTGCTGTTTCCTTATTGAATTTCTGTCTGAATGACCTATCCATTGTTAAAACTGGGATATTGAAGTCACCTACTCTTATTGTATATGTCTGTTTCTCCCATTAGTTCTGCTAATATCTGCTATATTTTTAGGTACACTGAAGTATCTAAGTTTGGGTGCATTATATATTTACAATTGTATATCATCTTGATGAATTGACCCCTTTATCATTATGTAGTAACCTTCTTTGTCACTTTTGACAATTTTTGACTTAAAGTCTATCTTGTCTAATTATAATCACTCCTGCTGTCTTTTGGCTACCATTTGCCTGGAATATGTTTTTCCATCCCTTCACTTTCAGTGCATGTGTGTCCTTAAATCTAAAATGAGTCTCTTGTAGGCAGCATATTACTGTTGGATCTGATTTTTTTAATCCATTCAGCCACATTGTATCTTTTGATTGGATAATTTAATCCTTTTACATTTAAAGTAATTATTGATAGGTAAGGATTTAATATTGCCATATTGTTCATTGTTTTCTGGCTGCTTTATAATTCCTTCATTTTCCTTTCTTCCTTTCTTGCTGTCTTCCTTTGTGATTTGATGACCTTTTGTAGTGATATGCTTTGATTCCTTTCTCTTTATTGTTTGTATATCTGCTACAGGTTTTTTATTTGTGGTTACCATGAAGTTTACATTATTCATCTTATAGATATAACAGTCTGTTTTACATTTATAACAACTTAAATTCAACTACATACAAAACCTCCACACTTTAACTTAACTTCTTTCACATTTTATGTTATTAATGTCACAGTTTACATCTTTTATATATGTTGTATCCATTAACACATTATTTTATTTTACCTATAGTTATTTTTAATACTTTTGTCTTTTACTTTTTTTAAAAAAGATTTTTTGTAATGTGGACCAATTTTAAAGTCTTTATTGAATTTGTTACAATATTGCTTCCGTTTTATGTTTTGGTTTTTTGGCCACAAGGCATGTGGAATCTTAGCTCCCCAACCAGAGATTGAACCCACACCCTCTGCATTGGAAGGTGAAGTCTTTAACCACTGGACCGCCAGGGAAGTCCCTATCTTTTACTTTTTACCAGAGTTAAGAATGATTTATCTACCACCATTACAGTATTAGAGTGTTCTGAGTTTGACTATATTCTCACCTTCACTATGTTTCATACTTTCATATTCTTTTCATGTTGTCAGCATACTTTTGTTACAACTCAAAGACATCCCTTTAGCATTTCTTGTAAGACAGGTCTAGTGGTGAAGAGCTCTACAACATTTTTGTTTGTTTGTTTGTTTGTTTTGGTCTTGGAAAGTCCTTATCTCTCCTTCATTTCTGAAGGACAACTTGTAAGGTTCTTAAGTATTCACGGTTGACAGTTTCAGAACTTTGAATATATCATCCCACTCTCTACTGGCCTATAAGGTTTCTGCTGAGGAATCTTGATAGTCTTATGAAGGTTCCTTTGTATGTGGGAATTTTTTTCTCTTGCTGCATTTAAAATCTTTGTCTTTGATTTTAGGTAGTTTTATTATTATGTGTCTTAGAGAAGATCTTTTTGTGTCGAAACTTTTGGGGCACCTATGAGCTTCAGGAACTTGGATGTCCAAATCTCTCCCCACATTTGGGAAATTGACAGCCATGATATCTATAAATAAGCCTTCTGCCTTTTTCTTCCTCTATTCTCCTTGAACTCCAACAATAGTAGATTTTACTGTCAATGGTATCCCATAATTCACATAGGCTTTCTTCACTCTTTTTCATTCTTTTTTCTTTTTTTGCTCCTCTGAATGGAGAATTTCAAATGTACTGTCATCAAGTTCACTGATTCTTTTGCTTGGATGAATCTGCTTTTGAAGCTTTCTGTTGAATTCATCAATTCATTCACTGTGTTCTGCAATGCTAGGATTTCTGTTTGTTCATTTATATGTTTTTAATGTTTTCTGTTTCTTTGCTGAACCTCTCATTTTGTTCATGCATTGTTTTACTAATTTTGTTTAATTGTATATCTGTGTTTTCTTGTAGTTCACAGACTTTCTTTATGAAGATTATTCTGAATAATTTGTCAGGTAGTTCATAGATCTTCATTTCTTTAGGGTCATTTATTGGAGCTTTATTAGTTTCCTTTGATGGTGTCATGTTTCATTGATTATTGGTAATTCTTCTGGCCTTGCATGTTTCATTGATTATTCATAATTCTTCTGACCTTGCATTATTGTCTGCACATTTGAAGAAGTAGGAACCTCTTTCAGTCTTTACAGACTGGGCTTAGGCCAGAAAAGCCCTTCACCAGTCAGCTTGTCCAGAGATTGTGGGTGAATTGTCTGGTAGATTCTGAGGATGAGCTTGATCCTCAGGTGGGAAGGTCTGCTGCCTGGGTCAGTGTCTGGGCTGGACTAGTGCTTGGGTCTACAGAGGTAGGCTGGCATTTGGGTCCATGGGGTGGACCTGGCCCCTGAAGTGCTGGTGGTGGGCCTGGATTCTGATGCCCACAGGAGTTGGCCTATAGCCTTGGAGTACAGGTGCTGTCCTGAAGGTTGGATTCATGAGGTGTAGCCTGACAGTGGGGCTGGCCATGTGCCTGGGTCCTCGGGAGCCAACCTGGAGGCTGGGGCAAGCCAGGAGCCTGAGTCTATAGGAACCAATCTGGAGTCTGTGTCCTTGGAGCCCAACCCAGCACCAGGGCAGGCAAAGAGCCTGGGTCTATGGGAGCTGGCCTTGCACTGGAGTGAGGCAGGAGCCTGGATCTGCAGGAGACTGCTTTGAGCCTGGGGCCTCAGGGACTGGCTTGGCACTGGGGCAAGGCAGGAGTCTTGGTCCATGGGAGCTCACCTGAAGGCTGGGTTTGCAGACGCTTTGCTAGTAGGGTAATACGAGCTTCATAAAATGAATTGGGAAGTATTCCGTCTTTTACTGTGTTCTAGAAGAGATTATATAAAATCAGCATTAATTCTTTAAATGTTTGGTAGAATTCTTCAGTGAATCTGTCTGGGCCTGGAAAATTTTCCTTGTAGGGAGATCTTTAAAATTAAAAATCCAGTTTTCTTTAAAGTATGGGACTATTCAAATCATCTGTTTCATACTGAATGGACTGTGGAAGTTGGTTTTTTGAGGAATTGTTCTGTTTCATTTGAGTTGTCAAATTTGTGTGCGTGAAGTTATTCATACTACTCCCTTGTTCCCTTTTGATGTCTATGCAGTTCAAAATTATACCCACTGTTTCACTTCTAATATTGGTAAGTTGTGTCTTCTCTTTTTTATTCTTTGCCAGTTTTGCTAGAGTTTTGTCAATTTTACTGATCTTTCAAGGAAGCAGATTTTGTTTCATTGATTTTCTCCATTGTTTTCTGTTTTCAGTTTAATTGATTTCTGCTCTTATCTTTATTATTTCTTTCCTTCTGCTTGCTTTGGGTTATTTTACTTTTCTTTTTCAAGGTTTTCTAAGTTTTTGAAGTAAGATCTTAGATTATTAATTTGAGACGTTTCTTCTCTAACGTATGCATTTATTGCAACAATTTTTTCAATACTGCTTTAACCATGTACCACAAATTTTGGTATGTTGTATTTTCATTTTCATTCACTGCAATGTATTTTTTTAATTTCACTTGAGACTTTTCTTTGGCCCATGAATTATTTAGGAGTGTAGTTTTAGTGTTTAGTGAGTTTCCTCTTATCTTTCTGTTATCAGTACCTAATAAGATTCCATTGTGGTTGACAAACATATTCTGTATGATTTCAATTATTTTAAATTTGTTGAAGCTTGTTTTATCATTTAGTTTATGGTCTATTTTGGGCACTTAAAAAGAAAGATCTTCTGCTGTTGTTGAATGGAGTGTTCTATAAATGTGGTTTGGTACCTGTTGGTTGATGGTGTTGAGTTCTTCTGTAACCTCACTAACATTCTGTCTAATTTTTCTTTCAATTATAGAGAGAAAGGTGTCAAAATATCCAGCTATAAATGTGGATTTGTCTAAAACTGAAAAGTTCTGTCAGTATTTGTTTCAAACATTTTGAAACTTTCTTGTTTGGCACATACACTTTTAGGATTGTTATGTCATCTTGTTGAATTGAACATTTTATCATTATGTAATATGCCTTTGTCTCTGGTAATTTTCTTTTCTCTGAAGTCTACTTTATCTGACATTAACATAACCATTCCTGTCTTTATTGATTAATATTTGTATTATATATATTTATCCATACTTTTCTTTTCAACCTATTTATATAATTTTATTTCAAGTGAGCATCTTACAGGCAGGATATAGTTGGGTCATGTTCTTAATCCACTTTACCAATTCTGTCTTTTAACTTCTGTATTTAGGCCATTTATATTTAATGTAATTAATTATTTATATGTTAGGACTTATGTTTTTCAATTTTCTTTCTTATTTTCCTGATGTCCTGAGGGTTACTTGAAAGTTTTTTTACAATTCCACTTTTATCTAGTGGAATTGAGTATATCACTTTTGAGTATATCACTTTGAGTGTATCACTTCATATGGCTTTGTTATTGATTGCTCTAGATGTTTCATTATACATACATAACTTATGACAGTCCAATAGTGTTTTTTTTACCAGTTTGCGTGAAGCATAGAAATCTTACTTCCCTTCATATCCCTTTACCCTATCCACATATAATGGTCTTAAATATTTTCACTACATACATTTAGAACCATATCAGCCAGTGCTTCAAAAATCAAACGTAATTTTGAAAACCAAAGAGGAGAAGTCTATTATATTTACCAGTATTTTTGCTTACTGTGTTCTTTTTTCTTCCTAATGTACCAGGATTCCTTCTTTTATTATTTTCTTTCTGTTTAGAAAACTTCCTTTAACCATTCTCTTAAGGTAGGTTGTGTAGGTTGCATCATTTTACATTCCCACCAGTAGTGCACAAGGGTTCCTCCAATTTCTCCACATCATCTTCGCTAATACTTGTTATTTTCTGGGGTTTCTTAAAATAGTAGTCATCACAGTAGATGTGAAATGATATATCACTGTGTTTTAGGTTTGTATTTCTCTAATGATTAGTGATATTGAACATCTTTTTATATGTTTGTTGGTCATTTGTATATCATCTTTGGAGAAATGTCTAAATCCTTTGCTCACTTTTAATCAGGTTATTTGTCTTGTCATTGAGTTGCAGGAGTTTTCTAAAATATATTTTAGATATTAACCCCTTATCAGATCTATGATTTGAAAATATTGCAAATATTTTCTCCCATTCCATAAGTTGCCTTTTCATTCTGTTCATTGTGTCCTTCAATGCATAGTTTCTAAGTTTGATATAGTCCCACAAAAGGGGCTTACTTTAAAAAGTAGTACACTTAAAGCAATTTCCCACCTCCACTCTTTTCTCTCTCCCCAGCTTATTTTAAATTTGAGCTTCTTAATCTCTACAGGCCAAATAACTGAAAGAAATTTCACCTAGTTCACTTTTTTTAGAAGGCATTAAATCTCCATGGTTTCTGATTGTCATAGTATTGTAATAGAGTAAAATTTCCATCAGTTGTGCATATCTTTGCCTATTTTTGTTTTAATGTAGCTGTAAGGTATATCTTTTATTCACTTAATATGAATGCAGGAGTTACTAACCAAAAAATAATAGCTTTAACATTGGACAATTGCTCTGGCAGCTTTATGTCTGGATGGGAAGGTAAATCCTAACCTTGATCTTTTATGTACCACTGGTAGGTAATATTCCTGTGTATTATTTCATGGAAGTGTGCCTATATAGTCTATTTTCCACTATTCTCCAGGCTTATCTTCTCTGTTGATTTGATTTCTCCCATGGTGATTTTATAGGAATGGCTCACATTATTTGAGCCATTTTTGGATTGTACTTAAAGCTGACTATTATTATCTGGATTCTATTGTGTTTTTTTCTAACCATTGCTATATTTCTGCAACCCAGATTGCCAATAATTTTTCCAAATAGTAGTCTTTCAATCTGAATACCAAATAGTAATGCCATTTGTTACTGCCCAGGAATTAGCTATTACCAAATATTATGTGAAAATTTACATGGATATAATAGTAGCCCCCAAGTTCACTACCCAGCAAGCTATCCCAGAAGTCATGGAACAGAATGGCTCACAGATCAATTTAAGGTATTTGAGGCACATCTTTATTAAATCAATTAAAATACACAACAAAAAGCAGGGGGAAAGAGATGGGTAACACACTTTGGATAAGGTACAAGAGGGGTGGAAGGATCTCATTACCTGAGTTATACAAGTTCATATATCCTCTCTCTCCCTCTCTGCAGTATCAGCATTCTCCACTGATTGTGTGATTTTGAGAACCAGAGTTGAGGTCTGTCCAAGAGCAATCAACAGATACAAGACACCTGTGTCAGTGGCATACACTTGCTCCAATCAGAGAGATGCAGAGGGGCATATATGCCTGACCACAGCTCTAACTCATCAGTTAGCCTGATAAGCTACTCTGGATTTTATTTATGTCTTTTAATTAGAGTATACAAAGGATCAGAATGGGTGTCAACAGTAGGTGGCCCAATTAAGATGTCAAAAATATAAAGTGCTTCAAGTGTGCCGCATGAATATTTAATATCTATTTGGCCCTTCTTTCTCTTCCTAACTATGTTTAACGCTCATATGCTCTATTTACTTTATCTATGTCTATCATAACATGTTTCACAAACTACTTGCTTCTATAGCTTGTTTCATGTATCCTCCTCATATCATAATCCTTCTCTCTTTAGTTTCATATAGCCTCCTTTGGTTTTCTTATTTTCTATAGCAGAATTGAATATTTATAAACAATAGAGCTAACACACATTATAGAAAACAACCATTAAGAAGGATGAAACATCTCTCTATATATATATATTGACTGGAAGCATCCCCAAGATACAGTTAGTGAATAAAGCAAGCAAAGAGAATTGAGTATAGTATGTTGCCATTTGAATGGAAAAAAGTGTATATGCTTTTGTATTTGGTAGTATTTCTCTGAAAGGATATAGAAGAAACTGATAATGGTAATTTCCTCTCAGGAGGGTAATTAGATGGAATGTATATCCTTTTGAGCTTTTTCAGTTTTATAAGACATGTACATATTGTCTATTGAAAAATTAACTGATTATTTTTTAAATTTACTTATAAAAATACTAAATAATTTTTCTTTTTCTATACGTAGGTATCAGAATGGCAGCACAACTCAACTTACCAGATAATACAGATGAATGGACAAAAGAGGATGTAAATCGGTGGTTAGAAAGTCAAAAAATTGACCAAAAACACAGGGAAATTTTGACTGCACAAGATGTGGATGGCACAAACTTGAAGTACTTAACTACAGATCACCTTGTTGCTATGGGCATAACATTTGGACCAGCTATCCAAATAGAACATCTCTTCAAAGAGTTGCTGGAAACATCCTCTGGAGATCCTTTTCAGACAAGTAAGAGGGGGAAAGGCAGTAAAAATGTTCCTAAAAAACAGGAGAACAATGGAGAAACTTCAGAGCAAAAACAAAAGGAGAAAGAGAAATCAGACATGGTTAATGACTCTACAATGAGTACAGTTACTAAAGGTTCTAAGTCACTAAAACATGAGTTCATGAACGATGAAATAGATGACACAAAGGAAGAGCAGCCATCCATAGAACCAACATGTGTATCATACCCTTTTGATGAATTCAGTGATCCATATCGTTACAAATTAAATTTTAATCTACAGCCTGAAACAGGACCACTCAATCTCATTGATCCAATACATGAATTCAAATGCTTCACAAATACAGGAACAGCCACAGAAGAGGATGTTAAGATGAAATTTAGCAATGAGGTTTTCCGGTTTGCTTCAGCTTGTATGAATTCACGTACCAATGGCACTATTCATTTTGGAGTCAAGGACAAACCCCATGGAAAAATTGTTGGCGTGGAAGTCACCACTGTCACCAAGGAAGCCCTCATTGACCACTTCAATCTGATGATCCACAAATATTTTGAAGACCATCAGGTCCAAAAAGCAAAGAATTGCATTCGAGAGCCAAGATTTGTAGAAGTTTTAATGCCAAATAGTATTCCATCTGACAGATTTGTTATTGAAGTGGATGTTGTTCCAAAATATTCTGAATGTGAACATGATTATTTCCAGATTAAAATGCAAAATTTCAGCAAGAAGACATGGACACAAAGTCCAAAATTCTCAGTCTTTGTGCGCGATGGGGCCAGTTCTAAGGACATCATGAAAAATAATGCATATTTCACATCATTTAAATTAGATTTAAAAAGACTGGCAGAATCTAGGAAAGAAGCAGAAGAAAAATGCAGAGTAAAAACAAATAAAAAAGAGAGTGAGGGACCAAAGCTTGTTAAACTTTTGACAGGAAATCAGGATTTGTTAGATAATTCCTACTATGAATGGTACATTCTTGTAATAAATAAATGCCATCCAACTCAAATAAAACACTTAGATTTCCTAAAGGAAATTAAATGGTTTGCTGTGTTGGAGTTTGATCCTGAATCTGTGAGCAAGGGTGTGGTCAAAGCTTACAAAGAAACCCGAGTAGCAAACCTTCACTTCCCAAGTTTATATGTGGAAGGGAAAACTACAAATGAGAAGATTACTAGTCTAAATCTTTATCAACAACTCAGCTGGATTTTCTGCAATGGCAGGTTAGACCTTGACAGTGAAAAATATAAACCCTTAGATCCAAGTTTCTGGCAAAGAGAAAAAGCGTCTGAAGTCAGGAAACTGATTTCATTTCTTACACAAGAAGACATAATGCCAAGAGGGAAGTTTTTGGTGGTATTTCTATTACTCTCCTCTGTGGATGACCCAAGAGACCCCCTCATTGAGACCTTCTGTGCTTTCTACCAAGATCTCAAAGGAATGGAAAACATATTGTGTATTTGCACACATCCACGCATATGTCAGGGATGGAAAGATCTACTTGAAGCAAGATTAACAAAACAGCAAGATGAATTATCAAGCCAATGTGTTTCTGCTTTAAGTCTTGAAGAGATAAATGGAACTATTCTTAAGCTAAAATCTGTGACTCAATCTTCAAAGAGATTTTTACCATCTATTGGTTCATCTACTGTCCTTCTGAAAAAAGAAGAAGATATCATGACTGCTCTGGAAATTCTCTGTGAAAATGAATGTGAAGGTACACTCTTAGAGAAGGACAAAAAAAAATTACTTGAATTCAAAGCATCAAAAGAGGAAGACTTCTATCGAGGTGGCAAAGTATCATGGTGGAACTTCTACTTTTCTTCTGAAAACTATTCTTCCCCTTTTGTCAAAAGGGATAAATATGAAATACTTGAAGAAATTATTCAAAACTGGGCAGATTCTTCTAAGCCAACATGTGTCAAAATTATTCATCTGTTTCATCATCCAGGCTGTGGTGGGACTACCTTGGCCATGCATATTCTCTGGGAGCTAAGGAAGAAATTCAGATGTGCTGTGCTGAAAAACAAGACAGTGGATTTTTCTGAAATTGGAGAACAAGTGACTAATTTAATAACCTATGGGACAACAAATAATCAGGAATACTTACCTGTACTACTGCTTGTTGATGATTTTGAAGAACAAGATAATGTCTATCTTCTGCGGGCCTCTATTCAGACAGCTGTAGCTAATAGGTATATTCGATATGAGAGACCTCTAGTGATCATCCTAAATTGCAGGAGATCACAGAATCCTGAAAAAAGTGCAAAGATCTCAGACAGTATTGCCCTAATACAAAAACTATCTCCCAAAGAACAGAGAGCTTTTGAGCTTAAACTGAAAGAAATTGAAGAGCAACATAAAAACTTTAAAGATTTTTATTCCTTCATGATTATGAAAACCAACTTTAATAAAACGTACATAGAAAATGTGGTCAGGAATATTCTGAAAGGACAAAATACTTCCACCAAGGAAGCAAAGCTCTTTTCTTTTCTGGCTCTTCTTAATTCATATGTGCCTGATACCACCATTTCACTATCACAGTGTGAAAAGTTCTTAGGAATCACAAACAAGAAAGCTTTCTGGGGAACAGAAAAGCTTGAAGACAAGATGGGCACCTACTCTACAATTCTAATAAAAACAGAGGTGGTAGAATGTGGGAACTACTGTGGAGTACGCATTATTCACCCTTTGATTGCCATTCGCTCATTGGAAGAATTGAAGATAAGCTATGACTTAGATAAAAGTCAAATTATGCTGGCTATGCTAACAGAAAATGTGTTCTATGATACTGGTATAGGAAAAAGCAAATTTTTAGAAGATATGCAAACACTGCTGCTCACAAGACAGCGCAACGAACATGAAGGTGAAACAGGAACTTGGTTTTCCCCATTCATTGAAGCATTACATAAAGATGAAGGGAATGAGGCAGTTAAAAAGGTATTACTTGAAGGTATTCGTCAGTTCAACTCAAATGCATTCATTTGCCAAGCCTTGACAAGACATTTCTACATTAAAGAGAAGGACTTTAACAATGCTCTACGTTGGGCAAATAAAGCAAAAATGATAGAACCTGACAATTCTTATATCTCAGACACACTGGGTCAAGTGTACAAAAGTAAAATTAGATGGTGGTTAGAGGATAATGGAAGAAACAGGAACATTTCAGTTGATGAGCTATCTGATCTTTTGGATTTAGCAGTGCATGCCTCAAATGCATTCAAAGAATCTCAACAGCAAAGTGAGGATAGAGAGTATGAAGCAAAGGAAAGATTTTATCAGAAGTCGAAAAGGCGGTATGATACTTACAATATAGCTGGGTATCAAGGGGAGATAGAAGTTGGGCTCTACACAATCCAGATTCTCCAGCTCATTCCTTTTTTTGACAATAAAAGTGAACTATCTAAAAGAGATATGATCAATTTTATATCAGGAAATAATGATATTCCTGGAGATCCGAGCAATGAATTTAAAGTAGTCCTCAAGAACTTTATTCCTTATCTAACCAATTTGAAATTTTCTTTGAAAAAGTCCTTTGATTTTTTTGATGATTACTTTGTCCTTCTAAAACCCAGGAACAATATTAAGCAAAATGAAGAGGCCAAAACTCGGAAGAGGGTGGCTGGATGTTTTAAGAAGTATGCAGATATATTCGGTCCCTCAGAGGAATCACAGAACAAAGATCTTGGACCAAAGCTTAGTTTGCCACTTCAAGTAGAGGTGTATCGGAGAAGCCTAGAAGTTCTAAAAGCAGACAAGTTTTCTGGGCTCTTGGAATATCTTATCAAAACTCAAGAAGATGCTATACGCACCATGGAAGATATAATTAACAAATATACTTTTCTCTTTGAGCAGTGCACTGTCAGAATCCTGCCAAGGGAAAAGCAAAATTTCATTTTGGCCAACATCATTCTCCACTGTATTAAACCTACCTCCAAAATAGTGAAGCCAATTAAAAAACTGAAAGATCAGCTTCGAGAAGTCTTGCAACAAGTAGGAATGAATTATCGATTTTCAGAACCTTATTTCCTAGCCTCCCTGTTATTCTGGCCAGGAAACCAACAACTAGATCAAGATTCTAAACAAATGGAAAAGTATGCTCGGTCACTGGAAAATTCTTTCAGGGGGCAATATAAGCATATGTATCGTACAAAGCAACCAATTGCATATTTCTTTCTTGGGAAAGGTAACAATATGAACAGACTTGTTCACAAAGGAAAAATCGATCAATGTTTTAGAAAGACAGCTGATATTAATTCCTTGTGGCAGAGTGGAGATGTATGGAAGGAGGAAAAAGTCCGAGAACTTTTGCTTCGGTTAAAGGGAAGAGCTGAAAATAATTGTTTATACATAGAATATGGAATAAATGAAAAAGTCACAATACCCATCACACCTGCTTTTCTTGGTCAACTTAGAAGTGGTAGAAGCATAGAAAAAGTATCTTTTTACCTGGGGTTTTCCCTTGGAGGCCCACTTGCTTATGACATTGAGGTTATTTAAGAGTTTGATCTTCTCCCTCCAGGAATGTGGACGCAAAAGCACTTAATTTTTTTAGACCCAAGATCTATACTTTAAATTGGCAAATTTATAGATACAGCCTCTGACTTTTCAGCCCTGTACATACAATATTTATATTTCCTCTTAAGCATGTTGTGAGTCTCAAATAGACTGTGTTGGAAAAGGAAGGAATGAGAGATGTGGAAACTATCAAATATCTACCTTGGCTTGGACAACACCATCAAGGGCAAAATAAGGAGCTATGGATGGAATTAGGAGCGGTGAATGTAATCATTCAGCCACACAGAATCCTACCACTTCCCTCAATTAACCAACCAAGGCATGGATTGAGGAAGACTGTCTACTTTCTTCTTAAATGTGAAAATTTTTCAGAATTGAAAAACAATAGTTATGGTACCAAGACGTTACAATATCTGGGAAACCGTCTCACAAAAACAGATGAAAACTCTCAACATAAACATTTATTCCTACCAGGCAGACCAGAAAGGTACCATGTACTTGGCACTGAAGGGTCTTTCAAAGGAGAGGACCAACCAGTTCTCTGAAGGTCATACCCATAGAGGTCTGCAGATCTTACCAAAGTAAGTAGGCTGGAGAATTAGGCTTCCTTTTCATGCAGTAGCAGGCAGTTGAGCAAAAATGAATTTTGTTTCTACAGCTGACAAACTCATAGACCTCCAAACAAACAAAAATACACCAGAATTCCAAAGCTAATGAATAAAAAGGACTCTTGTGAAAAGACTAATGAGTCTCCAGTCCAGGGGATCCCAGTGTTCTAGCATGTATACATATAGCCTATGCACAACCAGTGAGAGGTAATCAAAATGTAATTTTTCCTAATAAAATTATGGATATGGGAAATCATCAGTGGTTGCTAAAACTGATAAAAAGCTGATAAAGAACTATAACAGATGAATCAAACTGTCCTAAATCCTGATCAATATTAGCATTGCTGAGAGAGAACCAGACATCATGGGCCTGGAAGTCCTGTAGGAGTGCACACAACACCTGTGAGAGTCTCACCAAATAATTGAAACTGAATCTGATCAAGCCTCTGGATCCTACTTCCAAGTTAAAGGAAATACAGACATTGGATATGCT
Organism: Delphinapterus leucas; assembly: GCF_059928025.1. NCBI lineage: Eukaryota > Metazoa > Chordata > Mammalia > Artiodactyla > Monodontidae > Delphinapterus > Delphinapterus leucas. The sequence continues at coordinate 56,439,172 of NC_143137.1, read as the reverse complement.
TCAAAGTAATTCTGTGTATGGGGTATGGGGATGGTGAAAGGAGAGTAGATGGGCAGTATAGTTGCAACAAGATTCGACAGGAGTTAATAATTGCTGCATTATGAGGACATGGGAGTTCATCAGACTCTTCTCTCTTCTTTGGACTGTGCTTTTGAAGTTTTCTGTTATAAAATATTTATAAAACAAAACAAACAAGAAATGCTATTTGTTTTGTCTTTACAATCCCATTCAAATTTTTTCACTGGAGGAGGTTTTTCCTTTGCTCCTGCATGAAATTTCAGCTTCATAACTTACCAATTCACTCTTGGCATAAAAAAATCCTCTGCTCAAACACAGCCTCAATTTAGAGATGAGAATGTCCAGTTGCATTTTTTTCTCTGGGGCCACTTCCCACTCTGCTCCAGGTTTCGTTCTACTCTAAAGAGAATGGTCTCTGTTGGAGTCCTCTTACCTTCCCAGGTGATCCTTTTGAACTCAAATTAAACCAGCTTAGGCAGATGCTCTCTCCCCCATGATCTACCTGGGGTGCGTGAGAAACACTCATGGATGTTTGTTCTACCATTGGTAGGGAGTGCAGCTAACGTCGAGTCTTGGGAACAACATGACCCATAAAGTCAAGAGGATGCATCAAGCACTGCACGTGGTCCTCTTGAAGCCCCCCTCTCTAGGCTCAGGATGAGGTTCTCATGGTGGTTGGGAGAACTTTCACCAAAAGAACCTCTTCATAAACCCTCTCTTCCTCAGTGCCAGCAGTGGGCAAACTACAGCTCGTAGACCAAATGCAGCCTGTCTTTTACTTTTAAATACAGTTTTATTGGAACACAGCCACACTCATTTTTGTAAGTATTGGCTTTGGCTGCTTTTGCATTGCAACAGAGTTGAGTAGTTGCAACAGAGACCATACAGCCACAAACCTAAAATATTTACCATCTGGCTCTTTACAGAAAAAGGTTGCCAACCCCTGCTTTATGCTATCAATGCTTTTATGTCTTTATTGTAGGTCAATTGTTTCTTGGACATTTACTTTGAAAGTACACATTTTGGTGTATCACCTAACTTTGGTATTTCTATCATTTTAGGGCCAAAGTTAAAATTTAACAACATTTTGTCTCACTGAATCTGTTTTTCACAGATAAATCTGATTATTCTTCAGGCAGGGGCTCTGTCTGTATGCCTTACTTGTCCACCCTCAGAAAGTCAGAGCCCCAGGCCAGCCCCATGCTACTGCCTCTCCCTGTTTTGGAATTGGGAGGTGGCCCTGCCAGTGCATCTCTCCCTTGCAAGAAACTCTAGATCATCTCTGGAGAGCAAATGGCTATGATGGGGTGGGGTGGGGTGGGTTGGGGGCTTGTAATGATGTGCCAACACATCTGCTTTTTAGGCTGCTATTTACTGAGGTGGCTTTGATGGACCCTCCCTTGCAGCTGCAGTAACTCATGGTCCTTATCGAGGTGGTGGTCTTGGGGTAGAATCCCTCTTTTATTTTACCACTTGATATAAAACATTTATTTTTGACTAGGCCTGTGGCTTCCATTAGCAATATGTTTCCTTCCCCTAATATGCAGATACTGGCTTTATTTGCTCAGTTTTGTGAGTGCTTTAGAAGTTAGATGATTGTATAACTCAAGAAGATCACGATCACTTTTTTATCTTGCTCAAAATAATAATGATGGTAATCATCATCATCACCCAAGCCCACTTTACCAAAAGGAACAGCAGAGTAATAAGTGTGTCAGTTTTTCTTTTGCAAATAAAGCATAGCTGAACTATGCTGGATAAATTTGACAAGCATATTGATTTATCATAATTCTCTTTATTTAGCTTTATATTTTCCTTAGGTCCGTGGAATTTGGTCTTGAAAAATAGAAATTTGGAATGTAAGGTTTAAATATTAATAATTTACTATTCATAAGCCAGCAGTTCTCAGCTGAACAGAATTCCCCGAGAGGTCTTTCCAAATTACCTATTCTGTCTCCCAATTCAGATAGAGCCTACCTAGAGTGAGAAGGCATCAGATATTTTTTTAACTTGAGAATCATCGATTAGGTCATTGTAATACAAAAGTTTCACAACTCAGTGTTCAAAAGGAAATGTTAATCAACACTCTCAAAACAAATGGTGACCAGAACAAATGAGCTTTGGAAACTGCATGGGATTCTGCTTCTGGCTATTTGGAATGTGGATTAGCAAAGAAAACTCTCAGAAAGTAATCCCAAAGGGAAGTTCACTTATTGTATAGACTAAGTTATTTCTCTTAAAAAATTTTATTTTCTCTCTTTTTTTTTTTTTTTTTGTGGTACGCGGGCCTCTCACTGTTGTGGCCTCTCCCGTTGCAGAGCACAGGCTCCGGACGCGCAGGCTCAGCGGCCATGGCTCACGGGCCCAGCCGCTCCGCGGCATGTGGGATCTTCCTGGACCAGGGCACGAACCCGTGTCCCCTGCATCTGCAGGCGGACTCTCAACCACTGCACCACCAGGGAAGCACCTCACTTATTTTTATATTTCTTGCTCCTTCAAAGGTCTTCCTGCTGCACAACTTAAAACATACTAGAAAAGAGTTCATATGCACTGAAATATTTATAGATTTTTCACCTTCTCTACTGTCAAGAAGCCCAGCTCTAATTAAAGTATGTGTACTATAATTCTCTGTTCTTTTCTGTATTTTTAAAACTTAAATATGTATGTATACCATCATCATAACGTTGTATACGAGTTTCCAATTCCAAGGCAGGCTTTACAGCCTGAGAGTCCTATGTTACCACTGAATACATTCCAAGTAAGTAAAAACTTGCATCTTCTTTCATTAGTGGAAGGAGACAATTGTTCAGTTTGAAATCCAGAAATTTACCCTTTAGGGAAATGCTATCATCATCTCATCCTTGTTGCCGAAAATATAGTTTAAGCCTGTATTTTAGTGATTTACTTAAGATGTGTGTCAGTTGGCTAGGGCAAGGTACCCAGATATTTGGTCACCCACATATTATATCAAACAGCCATCTAGATGTTGCTGTGAAGGTAATTTTTTAAAATAAGTTTATTTATTTACTTATTTATTTATTTTTGGCTGCGTTGGGTCTTTGTTGCTGCGCGCAGGCTTTCTCTAGTTGCGGCGAGCAGGGGCCACTCTTCATTGCGGTGTGTGGGCTTCTCACTGCAGTGGCTTCTCTTGTTGCGGAGCACGGGCTCTAGGCACGCAGGCCTCAGTAGCTGTGGCACATGGGCTCAGTAGTTGTGGCACACGGGCTTAGTTGCTCTGCAGCATGTGGGATCTCCCCCAGACCAGGGATTGAACCCATGTCCCCTGCATTGGCAGGCAGATTCTTAACCACTGCGCCATCAGGGAAGTCCAAAGTTTTTTTTTTTAAAGATAATGTTAACATTTAAATCAGTAGACTTTTGAGTAAAGCAGCTTGCCCTCCATGATGTGGGTGAGCCTCATCCAATCAGTTGAAGGTCTTAAGAGAGAAAAGACTGAAGTCTTCCAAGGAAGAAGAACTTCTAGAGAGGCTGCCTTCAGACTCCAGCTGCAACATACACACACACACACAAACACACACACACACACACAATATGTGAGTGTGGAGTGTGTGTGTATACATCTCTCTCTCTCTATATATATATACATCCTATTGGTTCTGTTTCTCTGGAGAACTGACTATCACAGTCCTTAAACCAAAAACCAGCCATCAGGAGTCTCAGATATCCCAGAAACCAGCCTTCCTTAGTATTCTTGCTTTGATAAATCATTGGCTGCAAGAAGCCCATGGAATTTGCCTTGGTTCAAATGTAGGAATGGATTTCAAAGCACAGCAGCAAAGGCCCTTGGTCAGTTAAGCTCCCTACGGTTAGAGATCTGCAAAGTGCATTCCCATGGCTATCACAAACACCAAACTCAAATAAAACAAAATTAAAGCAGTTCCAAGTCCTAGATAAAAACAGATCCCATTTACTAAACTAAGACAATCTGATTTCTGAATGTCTACAAAAAGAGATGTTTCCAAATATAAATATCTGTAGAGAAAGCTCCAAGTGGGCTAAGTGTTTAAAAATAATTTAGCATTAATTCAAAACCATGATACAGAAAATAAAAGCATTATAGCTAGTTTATTGGATAAGAAAGAAGTTGATCTGCACGTAGTTCAGATTCACTGGCCCATGGTAATGACTAGATATAGGATAAGAGTGATCATATAAAAAAAGGAAAATTAGCCATTCACAGAAATGGGCTGCTTACTTCATTCTGTTAGTGTGTTTCATTCAGCATTATATTCTGCGATCTGAAGTAGGGCTTTAGGATTTCATTGGTTCTTTGAACAAATCCAAACACAGGATCAGCAAAAGAAAAATGATAAACAAAAAGGTAGAAATTATGTTCTTTTAATTTATTTTAGCCTACATTAAATATGGCATCAATAGTTCAGGTATCTTTAGAGTTAGTGAGAAAATCTGTTGCAGTTCACGTTCTTCTGAAAGCAGACTCAGACACGTTTTACTGATGTGACCAGTCCCCGAGTCGTCAGAGTGTTTATCTCCCATCCTCTGGGGCACTTGTTTCTTACCAAACCTTCTAATGTGCTGGCCAGCTTGTGCTCATCTGACTTGATTAGCATGATGTTGTCAACATAAGGGATCACAGTGATGTTCAGCAGGATGTCCAGATATGTGCAACTGGTATCATGACAGAGGGACCAAGAATTTATGTAGTCCTTGGGCAAAACTATTGACTGTATACTCCTGTCCATTTCTGATCCTTTTTTCTGATAGGGTTAGAATATAAGGCATTGGTTAAAACAGCGCCCTCATACCATGTGCCTGAGATCATTCTAATCTTCTCTAGGAAAGATACCACAGCTGTCAATGAAATTGCAATTACGGCTACTAGTTGGTTGAGTTTCTGGTAATTTATTATCTAGAGAGGAGGTCTTATCAACTTCAAACAATAAACATAAGCGATGCACATTCTTGGACTATAATGCAAGGAAGTCTGAAGTGGATAATAAAAATAACTAAATAGAAACACCCTTATATATTTGGAAATTTAAAATCAAACCAAAAAACTTATACGCTAAAAAAAGAGGAAATTTTAAAGCACTTATAACTGAATAAAAATTAAAACATTACATTTCAAAACTTGTGAGATGAGGCAAAAGTGTTGCATGGAGAGAAATGTATGACCTTAATTGCTTATTCCAGACAATAAAACATAAAATCAATTAGGTATAAACTCAGGAAATTTAAAAAATAGAATATCTCAAAGAAAAAATTTAAATATATTACAATAAAGGTAAAAGCAGAAATTCATGATATAAAAAAGAAGAGGGCTTCCCTGGTGGCGCAGTGGTTGAGAGTCCGCCTGCCGATGCAGGGGAGACAGGTTCGTGCCCTGGTCCAGGAAGATCCCACATGCCGCGGAGCGGCTGGGCCCGTGAGCCATGGCCGCTGAGCCTGCGCGTCCGGAGCCTGTGCTCCGCAACGGTAGAGGCCACAACAGTGAGAGGCCCGCGTACCGCAAAAAAAAAAAAAGAAGAAAACAGAAGAGCTCAATAAACCAAAAACTGGCTTTTTGAAACAAACTAACAAAATACACAAACTTCTGGTATGATTGATCATAAAATAATTAAAGAAAAAGAAACGTAATTACAGATAAAGCTAAAAATAGAGATTTCAGCTTTTATGAAGATGGGTAGGTATATTTTCCCCTATTCTTTTCACTAAGTACAAAAGATGTCAAAAGATGGCTTTTAAAGGTAGAGAATGGAAGGTAAAGTAGCTAGGGACCTAGAGATCAAAAGAAACAACATGATGCAGGGTGTTATCAGCACCAAATGGGAAACCAGAACTCTCACCCTTGTTCAGTAGTAATGCCCCACTCAGGTGTTAATGGAAATCAAGTGGGAAAGCTGGATTTTTATCCCCAACTGGGAGGAACAAGGCAAAGGGCACCGCCATTTTCCCTGACAGAGTGATGTCACAAAAGCCAATTAAAACAGAAGCTTTAAATTAGATTTAGATCCTCATAACAGAGTACCCAAAACTTACAGGTTTCAATAAAAAAAAAAGTCACTCATCATACCAAGAACCAAAATTTTAAAAACCTCAGAACGAATGAAAAAATACAATTGATTGATGCCAACACCAAGATGCCAGAGAGATTCGAATTCTCTAACAAAGACTTTAGAACATAATAAAAGTGCTTCAGTGAGGAACTGTGAAGGCACTTGAACCAAATGAAAAAAGAGTTTCAGCAAACAAATAGATTCAGCAAACAAATAGAAGATGTAAAGAAGAACTATATGGAAATTTTAGAACTAAAAGCACAATAATTAAAATAGGCAACACAAAGGATTGACTCAACAGAATTCAGGGGACAGAGGAAAGAATTAGTGAACTTGAAGATAGAATAATAGAAATCACCAGTCTGGGGCTTCCCTGGTGGCACAGTGGTTAAGAATCTGCCTGCCAATGCAGAGGACACAGGTTCAAGCCCCGGTCCGGGAAGATCCCACATGCCGCAGAGCAACTAAGCCCGTGTGCCACAACTACTGAGCCCGAGTGCCACAACTACTGAAGCCCACGCGCCTAGAGCCCATGCTCTGCAACAAGAGAAGCCACCCAATGAGAAGCCTGCGCACCACAACGAAGAGTAGCCCTCGCTCGCTGCAACTAGAGAAAAGCCCCTGCACAGCAACAAAGACCCAAGACAGCCAAAAATAAATACAAATAAATAAATTAAAAAAAAAAGAAATCACCAGTCTGAAAAAATGCAGAGAGATTCAGGAACTGTGAGACCATAAAAAAAAAAATCTATTATTCATTTAACAGTAATAGTAAGAGTGGAGAAAGAGGGTGGGACTGAAAAATTACTGGAAGAAATAATGGCTACAAACTTCCCAAAGTTGGCAAAATATATAAATGTACAGATTCAAAAAGCTGAGCAAAGGAAATCTCACTTGAATAAACCCAAAGAAAGCCACACCAACACATACTAGAGTCAAAGATAAGAGCAGAATTCAGTGAAATTGAAATCAGAACAATAGAGAAAATGACCTTCTAAAAAGCTAGTAATTAGAAAAGGTCAATAAAATTGACAAACCTCTAGCAAGACTAACAAAGAAAAAAAAGAAAATTACCAATATCAAGAATGAAACAGGGATATCATTATAGACTCTGAAAACATTAAAAGGATAATAATACTATGAACATCTCTACACAGATAAATTTTACAACTTAGATAAAGTTGACCAATTCTCAGAGAAGTACAAACTACTATATCTTATCCAGTGTAAATTAGATAATTTGAATAACCTTATAACCCCTAAGAAAATTGAATATATAATTTTTAAATTCCCAAAAATGAAGTCCCCAGGCCCAGATACTTTCACTGGAGAACTCTACCAAACAAGTAAAGAGAAATTAATGCCAATGATATACAATCTCTTCCAGAAAATAGAAGAACCATTCCTAATTGATTTTATAAATCTAGAATTACCCTGATGCCAAAACCAGACAAAGAGAGTGCCTCACCCAAAGAAAAGACCAATATCCCTCATGAACATAAACACAAAAGATCCTTAACAAAACATAAGCAAACAGAATTCATCAATATATAAAAGAATTATATACCATAGCAAGTGGAGTATATACCAAAATACAAGGGTGATTCAATATTCAAAAATTAATCAACTACCATATTAACAGGCTAAAGTAGAAAGTTACATAACATGCCAACTTATAGAGAAAAATCATGTGACAGTATTCAGCATCCATTTGTGATAAAATCTCATTGAAAACTAGGAATAGAGGAGGACCTCCTCAACTTAATAAAGAGCATCTACAAAAAACCATATAGTTAACATCTTACTTAATGGTAAAAGACTAATTGTTTATACCCCAAGAATGAGAACAAGGCTAAGATGTGTCCTCTTACCACTTTTATTCAACATTGTACTGGAAGTTCAAGTTAATGCAATAAAGCAAGAAAGGAAATAAAAACATACAGATCAGAAAGGAAGAAATAAAAACTGAAAATTATGTGATTTTCTACATACGAAATCCTATGGAATCTACCAAAACAACTAACCTAGAACTTATAATCGAGTTCAGCAAGGTCACAGTATACAAAATTAACATACAAAAATAAATAGTCTTTCTGTATATGAGCAATAAACACATGGACACTAAAATAAAATATCAATATCTTTGATAATCACTCAAAAAAGTGAAATAGTTCAATTTAAGTCTAAAAAAACATGTGCAAAACTTTTTTTTTCTTTTTTTAACATCCTTATTGGAGTATAATTGCTTTACAATGGTGTGTTAGTTTCTGCTTTATAAAAAAGTGAATCAGCTATACATATACATATATCCCCATATCTCTCTCCTCCCTCTTGCATCTCCCTCCCACCCTCCCTATCACTCTTATATTGAAAACTACAACATGCTGATGAAAGAAATCAAAGATTGACTAAATGGAGAGACATACTATGTTAAAGGATTAAAAGACTCAACATAATAAATGTATCCATTCTCCCCAAATTTTACATTTTTAGTGAAATTTCTATTAAAATTCCAACAAGGTTCTTTGTATAGACAAAATTGTTGTAAAATTTATATGGAAAGGCAAAAAAAGTAGAATAGCTAAAAGAAATTTTTAAAGAATTGAGAGGAGTCGACTTACCTGATTTCACGTCTTATAAAATGGTCAAGGCTGTGTGACAGAGAAAGAGACACATAGGTCAATGGGACAGAATAGAAGGCTTATAAATGCTCAACTGATTTTTGACAAAGCTGTAAAAGTAGTTCAATGGAGGAAGGATAGTCTTTTCAACAAATGGTGCTGAAGCAATTGATCTTCCACAGGTTTTAAAATGAACTTAAACCTAAACCTCACACTTAATGCAAAAATTAACTCAAAATGGATCACAGGTTTAGATTTAATTATAAGTTTTTTAAATTTTATAAAATTATAAGACTTTTAAGAAAAAACACAGGAGAAAGTATTTGCTATCTAAGGCTAGGCAAAGAATTCTTAGACTTGACACCAAAAGCACCATAAAAGAAAAGTTAATAAATTGGACTTAATCAAAATCAAAAATTTTGTTCTGTGAAGATCCTATTATGAGGATGAAAAGACAGATACAGAATGGAAGAAAATATTTTCAAACCACATATTTAACAAAGGATTATTATCCTGAATATATAAAGAACCCTAAAATATCACCTGTTAAAAACAAAAACACCCAATCCAATCAGAAATGGACAAGGGACATGAAAAAACATTGAGACATTTAATTAAAGAGGATATATAGATGGCAAATAAGCACATGAAAAGATGCTCAACATCATTAGCCATTAGGGAAATGCAGGCTCAAGAGAGAGGGAATATGGGGATATATGTATACATATAGCTGATTCACTTTGTTGTACAGCAGAAATTAACACAACATTGTAAAGCAATTATTCTCCAGTAAAGATATTTCTAAAAAATCAAAATGTGTTATCACTTAAATGCTTATCAGAATGGCTAACATAAAAAAGTAGTGCCAACACTATATTTTGGAAGGAAGCAGAGAAACACATGTATTGTAGATGGGTTATAAAATGATATAGCCAATCTGGAAGATGGTTTGGCAGTTTCTTTCTTTTTTTTAATTTAAAAATATTTATTTATTTAAAACTAATAAAGTAAACCCATTGCATATTAACATGTTTTTATGAAAAAAATTATATTTTCCAAAATAAAGTAGGGCGAAGCATGGTATTATTTTACATTTTTGCAAATCTCTTTGATGTTAGTTTTATGAGAATCCAGATGGGTTTTTGGGTTTGTTTTGTTTTTTTAATAGATCTTTATTGGACTATAATTGCTTCACAAGACCGTGTTAGTTTCTGTTGCACAACAACGTGAATCAGCCATATGCATACATGTGTCCCCATATTCCCTCCCTCCTGAGCCTCCCTCCCATCCTCCCAATCCCATCCCTCTAGGTCATCGCAAAGCGTCGAGCTGACCTCCCTGTGCTATGCTGCTGCTTCCCACCGGCCAACTATTTTACATCCGGTAGTGTGTATATGTCAATGCTATTCTCACTTTGCCCTCCCATCCATGTCATCAAGTCCATTCTCTATGCCTGCCTCTTTATTCCTGCCCTGCAACTAGGTTCATCAGTACCATTTTTTTTTATATACATTCCATATATATGTGTTACCATACGGTATTTGTTTTTCTCTTTCTGACTTACTTCACTCTGTATGACAGACTCTAGGTCCATCCACCTCACTATAAGTAACTCAATTTCATTTCTTTTTATGGCAGAGTAATATACCATAGTATATATGTGCCACATCTTCTTTATCCATTCATCTGTCAATGGACATTTAGGTTGCTTCCATGTCCTGGCTATTGTAAATAGTGCTGCAGTGAACATTGTGGTTCATGTCTCTTTTTGAATTATGGTTTTCTCAGGGTATGTGCCCAGTAGTGGGATTGCTGGGTCGTATGGTAGTTCTATTTTTAGTTTTTTAAGGAACCTCCATACCGTTCTCCATAGTGGTTGTATCAATTTACATTCCCACCAACAGTGTAGGAGGGTTCCCTTTTCACCACACCCTTTCCAGCATTTATTGTTTCTAGCTTTATTGAAAATGGCCATTCTGACTGGCATGAGATGATATTGTATTTTTGATGTGCATTTCTCTAATAATTAGTGATGTAGAGCATCTTTTCATGGGCCTCTTGGCCATCTATATGTCTTCCTTGGTGAAATGTCTATTTAGGTCTTCCGCCCATTTTTTAACTGGATTGTTTGTTTTTTGATATTGAGCTCCATGAGCTGTTTGTACATTTTGGAGATTAATCCTTTATCTGTTGTTTCAGTTGCAAATATTTTCTCCCATTCTGAGTGTTGTCTTTTTGTCTTTTTTAAGATGTCCTTTGCTGTGCAAAAGCTTTTAAGTTTAATTAAGTCCCATTTGTTTATTTTTGTTTTTATTTCTGTTACTCTAGGAGGTGGGTCAAAAAAGATCTTGCTATGGTTTATGGCAAAGAGTGTTTTTCCTATGTTTTCCTCTAAAAGTTTTATAGTGTCTTGTCTTACATTTAAGTCTTTAATCCATTTGGAGTTTGTTTGTGTGTATGATGTTAGGTAGTGTTCTAGTTTCATTTTTTTACATGTAGCTGTCCAGTTTTCCCAGCACCACTTATTGAAGAGGCTGTCTTTTCTCTGTTGTATGTTCTGCCTCCTTTGTCATAAATTAGGTGCCCATATGTGCATGGGTTTATCTCTGGGCATTCTATCCTGTACCATTTATCTATATTTCTGTTTTTGTGCCATACTGTCTTGACTACTGTAGCTTTGTGGTATAGTTTGAAGACAGGGAACATGATTCCTCCAACTCCGTTTTCCTTTCTCAAGATTGCTTTGGCTATTCAGGATCTTTTGTGTTTCCATACAAATTGTAAGATTTTTTTGTTCTAATTCTGTGAAGAATGCCACTGGTAGTTTGATAGGGATTGCATTGAATCTGCTGATTGCTTTGGGAAGTATAGTCATTTTCACAATATTGATTCTTCCAATCCAAGAACATGGTATATTTCTCCGCTGTTTATGTCATCTTTGATTTCTTTCATCAGTGTTCTGAGTACAAGTCTTTTGCCTCCTTAGGCAGGTTTATTCCTAGGTATTTTATTCTTTTTGTTGCAATGTTAAATGGGAGTGTTTCCTTAATTCCTCTTTCTGATTTTTCATTGTTGGTGCATAGGAATGCCAGAGATATCTGTGCATTAATTTTGTATCCTGCAACCTGACCAAATTCATTGATTAGCCCTAGTAGTTTTCTGGTGGCATCATAGGATTTTCTATGTATAATATCATGTCATCGGCAAACAGTGACAGTTTTATTTCTTCTTTTCCAATTTGGATTCTTTTTTTTTCTTCTCTGATTGCTATAGCTAGGACTTCCAAAACTATGTTGAATATGAGTGGCAAGAGTGGACATCCTTGTCTTGTTCCTGATCCTAGTGGAAATGCTTTCATTTTTTTGCCATTGAGTATGATGCTTGCTGTGGGTTTGTCATATATAGCCTTTATTATGTTGAGGTAGTTTCCCTCTATGCCCATTTTCTGGAGAGTTTTTATCATAAATCAGTGTTGAATTTTGTCAAAAGCTTTTTCTGCCTCTATTGAGATGATTATATGGTTTTTATTCCTTAATTTGTTAATGTGGTGTATCACATTGATTGATTTGCGTATATTGAAGAATCCTTGCATTCCTTGGATAAATCTCACTTGATCATGGTGTATGATCCTTTTAATGTGCTGTTGGATTCTGTTTGCTAGTATTTTGTTCATGATTTTTTCATCTATGTTCATCAGTGATATTTGGTCTATAATTTTCTTTTTTTGTGATATCTTTTTCTGGTTTTGGTATCAGGGTGATGGTGGCTTTGTAGAATGAATTTGGGAGTTTTTCTCCCTCTGCAATTTTTTTGGAAGAATTTGAGAAGGAACGGTATTAGCTCTTCTCTAACTGTTTGATAGAATTCGCCTGTGAAGCCGTCTGGTCCTGGACTTTTTTTTGTTGGGAGATTTTAAATTATGGTTTCAATTTCATTACTTGTGATAGGTCTGTTTATATTTTCTAATTCTTCCTGGTTCAGTCTTGGAGAATTGTACCTTTCCAAGAATGTGTCCATTTCTTCATGGCTTTCCATTTTATTGACAAATAGTTGTTTGTAGTAGTCTCTTATAATCCTTTGTATTTCTGCAGTGTCTGTTGTGATTTCTCCTTTTTCATTTCTAATTTTGTTGATTTTCATCCTCTCCCTTTTTTTCTTGATGAGTCTGGCTAATGGTTTACCAGTTTTGGTTATCTTATCAAAGAACCAACTTTTAGTTTTACTGATCTTTACTATTGTTTTCTTCATTTCTATTTCATTTATTTCTGTTCTGATCTTTATGATTTCTTTCCTTCTGCTGACTTTGGGTTTTCCTTGTTCTTCTTTCTCTAGTTGTTTTAAGAGTAGGGTTAGACTGTTTCTTTGAGATTTTTCTTGTTTCTTGAGGTGAGATTAAATTGCTAAAAACTTCTGTCTTAGAACTGCTTTTGCTGCATCCCACAAGTTTTGGGTCATTGTGTTTTCATTGTCATTTGTTTCTGTGTATTTTTTAATTTCTTCTTTGATTTCTTCAGTGATCTCTTGGTTATTTAGTAGCACACTGTTTAGCCTCCATGTATTTGTGTTTTTTACAGTTTTTTTCCTGTTTTTGATTTCCAATCTCATAGCGTTGTGGTCAGAAAAGATGCTTGATATGATTTCAATTTTCTTAAATTTCTGAGGCTTGATTTGTGACCCAAGATGTGATCTATCCTGGAGAATGTTCCATGTGCACTTGAGAAGAAAGTGTATTCTACCACTTCTGGGTGGAATTTTCTATAAATATCAATTAGATCTATCTGGTCTATTGTGTCATTGAAGCTTGTGTTTCCTGATTTATTTTCTGTTTGGATGCTCTGTCCATTGGTGTAAGTGAGGTGTTAAAGTTCCCTACTATTATCGTGTTACTGTCAATTTCTCATTTCATGGTTGTTAGCATTTGCCTTAGGTATTGAGTTGCTCCTATGCTGGGTGCATAAACATTTATAATTTTTATATCTTCTTCTTGGATTGATCCTTTGACCATTATGTAGTGTCCCTCCTTATCTCTTGTAACAGTCTTTATTTTAAAGTCTATTTTAGGGACTTCCCTGGTGGCACAGTGGTTAAGAATCCACCTGCCAGTGCAGGGACACAGATTCGATCCCTTGTCCCAGAAGATCCAACATGCCACAGAGCAACTAAGCCTGTGTGCCACAACTAGTGAGCCTGTTCTCCAGAGCCCATGTGCCACAACTACTGAAGCCTGTGAGCCTAGAGCCCATGCTCCTCCACAAGAGAAGCCACTGCAATGAGAAGCCCGTGCACCACCACAAAGAGTAGCCCCTGCTCCTGCAACTAGAGAAAGCCCACGCACAACAACGAAGACACAACACAGCCAAAAATAAATAAAATAAAAAGTAAAATAAAGTCTATTTTATCTGATATGAGTATTGCAACTCCAGCTTTCTTTTGATTTCCATTTGCATGGAATATCTTTTTCCATCCCTTCACTTTCGGTCTGTATGTGTCCCTAGGTCTGAAGTGGGTCTCTTATAGACAGCATATATATGGGTCTTGTTTTTGTATCCATTCAGCCAGCCTGTGTCTTTTGGTTGGGGCATTTAATCCATTTACATTCAAGGTTATTATCAATATGTATGTTCCTATTACCATTTTCTTAATTGTTTTGGATTTGGTTTTGTGGGTCTTTTTCTTCTCTTGTGTTTCCCGCTTAGAGAAGTTTCTTTAGCATTTGTTGTAAAGCTGGTTTGGTGGTGCTGAATTCTATTAGCTTTTGTTTGGCTGAAAAGCTTTTGACTTCTCCATGGAATCTGAATGAGATCCTTGATGGGTAGAGTAATCTTGGTTGTAGGTTTTTCTCTTTCATCACTTTAAGTATATCCTGCCACTCCCTTCTGGCCTGCAGAGTTTCCAATGAAAAATCAGCTGATAACCTTATGGGGATTCCTTTGTATGTTGTTTTTTGTTTTTCCCTTGCTGCTTTTCATATGTTTTCTTTGAATTTAATTTTTGTTAGTTTGATTAATATGTGTCTTGGTGTGTTTTTCCTAGGGTTATCCTGTATGGGACTTTCTGTGCTTCCTGGACTTGGGTGACTATTTCCTTTCCCATGTTAGGGAAGTTTTCCACTATAATCTCTTCAAATATTTTCTCAGACCCTTTCTTTTTCTCTTCTTCTTCTGGGACCCCTATGATTCAAATACTGGTGCATTTAGTGTTTTCCCAGAGGTCTCTGATATTGTCTTCAATTCTTTTCATTCTTTTTTCTTTATTCTGCTCCTTGGCAGTTATTTCCACCATTTTGTCTTCCAGGTCACTTATTCATTCTTCTGCCTCCATTATTCTGTCACTGATTCCTTCTAGTGTATTTTTCGTTTCAGTTATTGTGTTGTTCATCTTTGTTTGTTTGTTCTTTAGTTCTTCCAGATCTTTGTTAAACATTTCTTGTATTTTCTCAGTCCGTGCTTCCATTCTATTTCTGAGCTTCCAGATCATCTTTTCTATCATTACTCTGAATTATTTTTCATGTAGATTGCCTATTTCCTCTTCACTTATTTGGTCTTGTAGGTTTTTACCTTGCTCTTTCATCTGTGACATATTTTTTTGCCATCTCATTTTTTTTTTTCTTTAATGAGTGGGATTGTGCTCCTCTCTTACTGGTTGTTTGGCCCGAAGCTTCCAACACTGGAGTTTATAGGCTATTGGCTAGAGCTGTGTCTTGGTGCTGAGATGAGGACCTCTGTGAGACCTCATTCCGATGAATATTCCCTGGGGTCTGAGATTCTCTGAGAGTCCAGTGGTTCGGTCTTGGAGCTCCCACAGCAAGAGCTTCCGCCCGACCCCAGACTCTCAGATGAAAATCCTGCAGCCTGAGTGGAGTGGCAAAAAAAAAAAAAGAAACATAACAAAGAAAAAATAAAATTAGACTAGGAAACTAACAGATATGTTAGAAAGAATGTAAAAATAAAAATATAGATGAATCAACAACCAGAAGGTACATCAGTACCACAATAGTAAAAAGAGTAGGAGGGAAAAGAAAAAGAAAAAAAATGGGGGTGGAAGGCCTTGGCTGTGGAGAACAGGGCCTAAGCAAGGGCAAGTGTTGGGCAGTGGGTAGGGCCAATGCTTAGGACCCACAGGGCTGGAAAAGGCCCTGGGGGCTGTAGGGGGTAAGGCTTAGGCTCAAAAAACAGAAGGGGTCCAGGTGTGCCCCCCACCCCTGGTCTCAGAGGGCAGGGGACCTCCCCTGGGAGCCCAGCAGGCTTCCTGTGCTCAAGTGGATGGAGCAAACGCCTTCCGCTCCTCTACTGCTCCTCCTGTCTGGGGTCTGGGAGGACCCCTCCCACCTGCCACTCCTGATCTCCCCAGCCTCCCTCCTATGCCCCCAGGACCCACGCTGCCTGGATGGGGCTTTGGAGTGGGGGGAACCGGCTTGGGAGCTCAGCAGTCTCCCGGCCCAAGTGGGCCAGGTGATCACCCTCTGCTCCTCTCCAGCTCTTCCCAGAGAGTCCCTCCCACCTGCCTCTCCTGATCTCCCCAGCCTTAGGGGGGCTGATCTTGTCTGGCCTCCACTTCTCCTCCTGCCTCGGTCCCCCTACATCCTATTGGTTCACTCTGGATTTCCTCCCATCTCCTTGGGGATCAGAGTCCCCCACCAGTGGCCGGCAGGCACCCTAGTTGTGGGGAGATGCTAACTCCACGTCTTCCCACACTGCCATCTTGATTCCCCCTATCCCCGCAGTTTCTTTAAAATCTAACTGTGCAGCTATTATACGATCCAGCAGTTGCACTCTTGAGCATTTATCCCAGAGAAAGGAAAAGTTATGTTTACACAAAGTCTTGTACAGAAATATTTAAAATAACTTTACTCATAATATCCCAAAACTGGAAACAACCCAGGTGTCCTTATGGTAAATAGGTAAACAAACTATAAAATGCCTATGCTATAAAATATTACTTAGCAATAAAATGAATAAACTATTGATACACTCAACAGCTTGGAATTGGCTGTAAAAAAGTCCAATCCCACAAGTTTACATACTGAGTGATTCCATTCATATAACATTCTTAAAATGATGAAATTATAAAAATGGAGAATAGATTATTGGTTGCCAGGAGTCTGGGGAAGTAGGGTGAAAAATGGGTATGGCTACAAAAGGGCAAGAGACGTGATCCTTGTAGGGATGGAATTGTCTGTATCTTGACTGTATCAATGTCACTATCCTGCTTGTGATTTCATACTGTAGCTCTCCAAGATGTTACTACCACTGGGGGAAAGTAGGCAAAGCATACACTGGATCTCTCTGAATTATTTCTTACAACTGCATGTGAATCTACAATCTTCCCCTCCAAAGCTTTTTAATTTAAAAAAAATTTAATGAGAAAAAAAATGTAATAAGAGACTGCTACCAAAAATTTACACCAACGAATTGAAAACAATTAAATTACTAAATTCATAGACATGAACTTGTGTTTATAGATTTATTCACACATATTTGTGTTTATTCACATATGTATGAATTTATTCACATATATTATTTATAGCTTCCTGAAATTGTACATAAATCTATTTGGCTTACATTGTTTTTGTAAGAAGGTTTAAAAACAATAGTTTAATTTTCCATAATAGTAATAGGACTTTTTAAGCTTACTGGGTTTTTTTAGCTAATTTTGTAAACTTTCTATTATTTAAGGAAACTTGAGTAAATGAATAAATGTATATATATGCACATATATGTGTGTATAACATAAATAATACATAATGTATATGAATATATGCCTAATAATATATGTGAGTTAAAATAATCTATTTGTAGCCCCTGGCAAGCTATAGCACTGCAGTTACTAAGGCTTTTATCTGTGTTAAATTTCTGTGGGATACAGTGGAAGGAGACACACTTATCTCTGTAATACGTTTGAGACTTACAGAGGAAATAGTAACTATGAAGCGTGTGGGATGAGTTGGTAGTTGCTAGGCTCTCTTGATTAATGAAGACAGAGAATGATATGCTCAAGTCATGGTAAAAAAGGTCATAGACGCTAGATTCCACTGTCCAGCACCCCAAGGCTCAGCAGTTTTCTGATCTGAATCACTGCTGAAGGTTTTAGAAAAAAGAAGAATCCTTTCCTCTTCTACTCTGCATCTAGTGCATTATTTTCCACTAGCCAGCATTTGAAACATGTTTATTGGTCATTAAATTTTATTCTCCAAAGGTTTTTATTGTTCTAATAGCTTCCACTTGCCCCATAGGGTCTATTCTCCACCCGTCCCCACTCTCCTTTCTGCCGAAGGTGCTCACCTATATGGACCACATCAATAGGCCTCCTCTGGTACTCTGGTTTCCAGTTGGGGTTGGCTATTAAGGATGCCTCAATAAGAAACTGGAGGAAAAGAGAAAAGTAAGGATATTTATTACCCTGGCTGCTTCTTTGCAAAGTCACCTTTCTGGCTGTGTTCCTGAATAAAGGTAACTGCTTCTTTCTAGGGAGACTGCTTGACACGACTCTCTCTCTTTTTGGGTTCCAAAACCTCTCCCTGTCTTCATTTCTTCATGGGTTAAGGGGAACAGCTTTGCTGCTAGTAACTCCAGGACAGTGTTTATGGTTTCCCTAATACTCATAGCTTCATATATGTTTCCTTTAATAATCTTCCTCAAATTAACGTAATTTGCATGTGTAATCTGTTTCCTGCTAGGATCTGACTGACGCATGTATATTCTGTGCTTTGCTCTGAAGCATCTCCTAGTGGCTAGATGTGATTAACTTGGAATGACCTTAGCCAATTCCAGAGGGGATGGAAACTTTGAAGAAAAGTCTCATTCTTGGTACTAGTAAGCCCAAAAGCCTCAGCCTCACCAAAATGAGAAAACAAAAAAATTTGCATCGGGCCCTTTTCCTCCTCCCCTCCCCTCAGGTCAGATACTCTATATAACCCTCCCTTAACTGATTGGATTGTTAGTTTTAATTTAATTGGATTGTTAAATTTAGGGATTGTTTTCTAAACTCTGCCCTGCAGAACCCAAAATTTTGATGGAGGGTCTTTGGGAAAGAAAGTATAGCAAAAATGAAGACAGCCTCAGTAAGTAGAGCTTTCTGATACCCATTTCATCCAGAACATTTAATTTTTTAAATGTATATGCTGCGGTCCCATATGAAATTTTATTTGAAAAGTAATTTCATTCCAACAAATAAAAAGTTTTTGACTACTGGTTTAATTCACTTTAATAGATAACCACTGACAAATCAAAACTCTTTAATATTCAAAAAACAACCTCTAATGGTAGGACTTCAGGTAACAGCAGAATTAGAACTGGTAACAGTGTACAGATTTAGAATCAGGTTATTCCAGTCTGATATACTTCAAATTATGCCCCATAAAGGGCTGCTTATTATGAATAGCCACTCAAAACTCTGACGATCTGTTTCTTTGTCAATATGGATGCCTCCTTTGTTATTTACAAATCCCAATCACCAGCTGAGTCAATCTTTATCTAATTATTTTTATCTTCCTCTAGGAACCCTTCCCAGGCTAAATAGTAATCAGCCTTCAACAGTTACCATCTGGTATTATTTAGTGGCTTCCAATTTGTGAGTCATGGAATCACAGAAACTTGGAGTTGAAAGGGGTTGTCAAAGGTCACTTGGTCCAATATTCCTTCCCTGCTGGAAGCCCTGCTCTAATTTCCCTGACAAGTCATCGCTCAGCCACGTGAATGCTTTCAGGTAACAGGTAAGGCCCCATTTTATCAGGCACTCCACCTGTTAAGAGAGTTTTTCCATATATTAAGTCAAAATGTGTGTCCCTATGCATGGCACCAGCTAGTGCCAAGCATTCCCTGTAGAACAAAGAACAGTTCCCCTCCCTATTTACAGAAAAGTTTTTCAAATATTAGCCAACAGTAATCATGCCTTTACTTAGTTTCTCCACAAAAATCATCTGTCACCACCAGATCTAAAACTATTTCTCTGAGACATTTGATGGTTTCCAGACTCCTCACCATGTTTGTAGCCCTTTTCTGGCTGTGCTTCAGTTTTCACTTCATTCTTAAAATTTATGCTTGGTATAGAACACAATTCAGGAGACATGTTCTGACCAGTTGAGCCCCACTGACTACTTTGCTAAAGACTTTAGACTGATTAACGTCACCAAGACTATACCTGCCTTCTTTTTTGGCAGTTACTACACACCATCATCCTGACTGATATCGAATCAACTACAACACTCCCATCTTTTTCACATGAACCCTTACAAAGCCAGGTATCTCCTGTCCTATGTTTGTATCTAAATTCAAATATCACAAGGTGGGTACACTCTTCCTAGCCTAATAGGCAAGAAAAACTCTACTCAGAGAGGTTAAGTATTTTGTAAGGGTCACACAAGTAACTGGTTTAGCAGAGATTTGATTCCATATCAAAACCTGTATGTTTTCTGCCAGATCATACTGCCTCTTCATTCATTTACTCCCTCATCAAATATAATTGAGCACTTTCTATGTGTCAGACATTATTCTAGGCCCTCAGGATAAAGTGATGATGAAGACATGTCCCTCATGGAAATTATATTCTAGTGAGGAATGTGATTTGCAAGCTTAAAAACATGTAAATGAATGTAGGAAGGGTTTGCAAAGACACAGAAGAGAAAAAGAATAATCAATGCCTTTATTTCTTTTTCTTGCCTAATTGGTCTGGCTAGGACTTCCAGTACTATGTTGAGTGTGTGTAGTGAGAGTGGGCACCCTTGTCTTGTTCCTGATCTTAGAGGAACAACCTTTCACCACTGAGTATGATGTAAGTGTGGGTTTGTCATTATGGCCTTTATTATATTAAGGTACATTCTTGCTATACCTAATTAGTTAAGAATATTTATCATGAAACGATGTTGAACTCTGTCAGATGCTTTTTCTTCATCTATTGAGATGATTTTTATTTCATTCTAATATTGTGATGTATTCTATTATTGATTTCTGTATGTTGAAACTTTCTTGCATCCCAGGAGTAGCTCCCTCTTAATCATGATATATAATCATGTAAAGTTAGCTTGTTTATTTGAGATCTTTTTTATTAATGTAGATATTTATTGCTATAAACTTCCCACTTAGAACTGATTTTGCTGCATTTCATGAGTTTTGGTATGTTGTTTCCATTTTCATTTGTTTCCAGATATTTTTTGATCTCCCTTTTGATTTATTCTTTGACTTCTTGGTTGTTCGGGGGTGTTTTGTTTAATTTCTGCATATTTGTGAATTTTCCAGTTTCCTCCTGTTATTGATTTCTAGTTTCATACCATCATGGTTAGAAAAAGATACTTGATATGATTTAAGTCATCTTAAATTTGTTAAGACTTGTTTTGTGATCTAACATATGATCTATCCTCAAGAATGTTCCATGTACACTTTATATATTTTTTTAATTTATTATTTATTTATTTATTTTGCTGTGCCAGTTCTTAGTTGTGGCATGTGGAATCTTTAGTTGCGTCATGCAGACTCCTTAGTTGTGGCATGCAGACTTCTTAGTTGTGGCATGCGGACTTCTTACTTGCAGCATGCATGCAGGATCTAGTTCCTCCACAAGGGATCGAACCCAGGCCCCCTGCATTGGGAACGTGGAGTCTTACCCACTGGACCGCCAGGGAAGTCCCTCCATGTGCACTTTAGAAGAACGTGTATTCTGCTGCTATTGGGCAGAATGTTCTGTAAATGTCTGTTAGGTCCACTTAGTTTAAAGTATAGTCCAAGTCCAATGTTTCCTTATTGATTTTCTGTCTGGATGATCTATTATTGAAAGTGATGTATTGAAATCCCCTACTATCACTGTACTGTTGCCTATTTCTCCCTTCAGATCTGTAAGAAATTGGCTCAGTATATTTAGGTCCTCTGACCTAAATATATAAAAAAGCGCATATATTAAAAAAATGAATTGCAAAATGATAAAAAGATTGGAACCAAATCTAAAGTACAATCTAAGTGGAAGCCATAAAAGTAAATATATACATACATTTGCCTGCATAAAAGAAGATTTTTTATTCATTCACTCCACTAGGATTATTGAGTTCCTACTCTGCATTAGTTTTAGATGCTAAGGATATTACAGTGAACAAAATGCAAAATTTCCTGCCCTCCTGGAGCTTAAATTTTAATAGAGGGAGTCCTAGAATAAAGAAATAAGTTAATCATGTAGTATATCCCTAGCTTAAACTCATGGAGAAAAATAAAGCAGAAAAAGGGCATAGGGAATGCCAGGCCAGGGAGTGTATGGGGAGGAGGGCAATTAAAACAGGGTGCTCAGGAAAGGCCTCACTATAATGGTGATTAAGGTGTTATG
Source organism: Delphinapterus leucas (assembly GCF_059928025.1). Classification (NCBI taxonomy): domain Eukaryota; kingdom Metazoa; phylum Chordata; class Mammalia; order Artiodactyla; family Monodontidae; genus Delphinapterus; species Delphinapterus leucas. Next base: position 56,417,190 of record NC_143137.1, on the reverse strand, counting down.
AATCTATGCCTTGAAGGAGGCAAGAGAGCAGGTCACATACAATATAACCAGAAAAGGAGACAGCAAGTGCAAACCCTGATGTGGGAGCAGGCTTGGCATATTTGAAGAATAGAAAGGAGTCCAGTGTAGCTGGAGCAGCATAAGCAAGTGGGAGAGAACAGGGCATGAGTCAGAGGGTAACCAGGGGCCTATGGGCTATTGTGATTATACAGGCCAGAGATGATGGTGGCTTCCAAAAGAATGATCACAACAGAGATGGCAAAGAGTACCCAGATTTGGGTACACTTTGAAAGTATAGTCGACAGAATTTGCTGGCAGATTCGATATGGATTGGGAGAGAATAAGAACAATGAATGATAATTCCAACAGTTTCAAGCTAACTGGGAGGATGAATCTGCCAGTAACTGAAATGGGAAAGACTGCAGATGGAGGTGGTATGGAAGGAAGATAGGGAATTCCATTTTGGCTACTGTAAGTCTGAGATGCATATTAGACATCCAAATGAAGATGCTGAGTAAACAGAAGGATAAATGAGCCCAGAGTTCAGGGGAGACGTCTAGGTTGGAGTTATAAATTTGGGAGATATTAATATATTGATTCTAAATAAGGAAAAATATACCTTAAACAAAGACAGTAAACAAACAAGGGATTAGAGACAAATACTTGCAACAGAGATAACAGATAAAAGTGCATAAATATATATAAAACTATTTTACACAATGACAAGAAAAAGACCAAAACAGCAGTAGAAAAAAGGACAAAAGAAACAGTAAATGCAATTTACAGAAGAGAAAAACTGAATGGCCAATAAATGTATGAACAGATGCTCAAACTCAGTAGCAAAGAAGAAAACATGAATTTTAATATAATAAAGAGATAAGTCACACCCATCAGATTGGCAAAAATTTTAAAGACCGTCAATAGTAGGTGTTGGCAAGGATGTAGGACAAAGACAATACTCATTCACTGACAATGGACATGAAAATTGGAACAAACACTCATGCAATCATTTCTCAATATATTACAAAGTTAAAGGCGTGCATGTTCTAACCCAGCAATTCCACTTCCTATGTCCCTTGAACTGTGGATCTTCAAACCAGAGGCCTTGTATCTTTTAAAGGTGTGTGAAAGCCTTCCAATGCATACCAGGGCATGGAGAAAGAAATCAGTTTTAAACTTTCAGTTTTTATGTCTATTCTTCCTAAAAGTGATCTACCTAAAAGAATGCCTACTCCATTCACTCTCAGGTTCATCCTCCCCTTTTTTTTTTGTGGTATGCGGGCCTCTCACTGTTGTGGCCTCTCCCGTTGCGGAGCACCGGCTCCGGACGCGCAGGCTCAGCGGCCATGGCTCACGGGCCCAGTCGCTCTGCGGCATGTGGGATCTTCCCGGACCTGGGCACGGACCCACGTCCCCTGCATCGGCAGGCAGACTCTCAACCACTGCGCCACCAGGGAAGCCCCATCCTCCCCTTTTACAAACACTCTGCCCAATTTACAATGTTCCGAACATTGTATTACCAAAGCAAACCACTCCAGAGCTCTTTTCCCTTTGCTACAATAACTAGCAACACCCCAATGGAAACAGCTACGTCAGCCTGGGTACCAGAGTGGGTATAATGTTCAGCAGAGCCCCAGCTAATCTAAGATGGCATGTAGGATGAGAGATAATTAAACCTTGTTTTAAGCCACTGAAATGTAGGGGTTGTTTGTCACTATAGCATAAAGTGCCTATCCTGAGTGATTCAGAGACATGACCCTGCTCACTCTAAACTTTATTATGGTAACTTGCTCCTGGTGTAGAAACCTCCAGGGCACCAAACAAAACAGCAGTTTGAAATATTGGTTTCTTCTTTAATGATTGACCGATGCACCATAAACCAAAGTCTTTTTTCTGGCTCGTACATGTTTCTTTTAAGATAGAGAAGCCAAGCGTTAGGAACAGGATACTTTGGCACATGTTGGGATGTTGTGAATTTAAATTGTGGTCTAAGAAGATGGGAGAGATAACATTCATTTAATGACTTCATCTCTTCAGTCTCTCTCCTATTGCCAAAGAATTCTTCTTGAGGAAAAGTCCCTTAAGAGTGGTGCAAGGAAAACATTAGTAGGAAATAATGCCAAAAAGGCTCTTTTCACATATTTAAATGTCATTAACTTATATAGGCTAGTCTCAAAATCCTAGGAAGTACCCTCAGCTGAAAAGAAATGCGTCTTTGAACAGCTAAAGCAAGACAAGCTAATGTTGCTGCTTCATTTAAAAGAAAGTGGAAAGATATTCAGGACTACCTAATGTTTCAAAATATACTACATGAAATTTAGGGATGACAATTTTATGGCAGTCCTTCAGATTGAGTGTAGGTTGTTTGTTATAAACTTACTGTGCTTGTCACTACATGTGTGAGTGTTCAAGGTACTTTTCCAGGCCTTGGTTTCCTCGGCTATAAAATGAGGATAATTAGGGTAGCTGCCTGACAGAGCTGTTATGAGAGACAGAGCAGTGAACATTTGTAGAGCACTTGGACCAGAGTAAAAGCTATTTTCTATTAAACAATAAATAAATTAGTGAATAAATATTCCACGAGGTAGTTAAAGCATATTTAGCAAATTATATATTATTTATACCACTTACATAATTATATAATATAAATTATGTAATGTTATATAAGATGATCTGATATCACCTTATAAAATATTTGTTTCTAATTCCTGTTAAAATGTGGTCCAATGTATTTACAGCAAATATACCCTTATCTTTTATTAAATCAAGAGGAAAAATTTAGATATGTCTATTGAGATCATTAAAGTTATTTCTAATTTTTTTACATAATTCTTAATTATTTCCAGAAGGTAAAACCAGAGTTCAATACACACACACACGCACACACACACACACACACACACACACACACTCACTTTCTTACCAAAAGAAATCCCACATCATTGTTTATCTTTGCTTCACACATGTAATTTTGGCTGCATATTATGTTGTGTTAGTTCAGATTAAGGAATGAAAGGCTTCATTATTGTCCTACTTTATATTATGACACGAAAAGAATAATTTATATTAGAACCACGTCACATTAACCCTGTCTTCTATTAGTCTGTTTTACAAGATGCATTTTTATTTTTTCACTGGCTTTTATAATATACCTTGGAATGTGTATTAACATATATTTGATTCTAAAATTTAAAGTCACACTTTCTGACAGAAAGTTTAATTTGGCTGATAGATTTGCAAATTAAATTTCAGGTTGTCATTTTCAATGAATTGAATTAGATAAATCTATAGTTCTAAGATTTTGATGAAAATCTTTAAAACATAAGATTATAGCATTTTATAAAAAGTTACAATTAGCAAAGCTGTACTGAAATTAACAATATATTTATTTTCCCAAAACTTTCTGGTTATATTGAGTTAAACAAGATGCTTCTAAGTAAAAGATCAACAAATACAATTAATAGTTTTTCCATTGGACTGCTAACCTTTTTGGTATATTTCCCAGAAACAGAGAAAGTGAATGATTATAATATCCATATAACAAAATATTTTGCAAGTCAAATTGTTTCCAAATCTTTGTATTCAATAAAATTGAATGCAGACATAATTGAGTTGCCAGATCATTAACTTTTATGATAGATTACATTATTTTTATAGTATAACTTATCATAAGTTCAAATAATCGACATAGTTTTAGAGAAACACTCCATTCACTTTTCCATGTGAACAAGATTTTCAGCAGCTTCAGCTATAACAATAAAAAGCAGTAACAGAACTGATGCTAAATTCATATCTTTCTATCAATAAATGTTATTTTTGGTGGTTATATAAACTGAAAAAACACTCAAGTATATCTTATCAAATATGTTTCTAATAAAATTTTAACATTTATTCTTGATAAGTATTCACCAAAATAATTATGTGCCTTGACCAATTTTGTGCTACTAATGACAGTGCTAATAACTCAATTCAGAATAAAATGTTTTAACTTTCCAAGCATTTTGTTCTCAGAGAAAAATGATTCATATTTTATCATATTTCTTGTTATAGAGAAATATGATAGGGTGATTGAGAAAATATTTTTCAAACATCAAACAATGCATTAGGATAAATCTCTGTGAAGTAGAATGGAAATGTGAGTTTAAGGTGAAGAAAAAACAATGTACAATTTCAGATTACTATTGATATATGATAGTGCTTTTTATGTTTCTTTCTATTGATGGCAGTGTCTATCAACCTGCTTTGACCTTTGAACAGCTGTATTTTATTGTATTTTCCTTTTTTAGTACTTTGCTCTTTACACTTACAACCCAAAATATCTTATTTGAGCCTTAAAATAGCATCCACATTTTTCTGAAGAAAACACTGGGGATCTGAGAGAGAGTTGCCTCCATGACAAGGAAGAGGCAAAAACGAATGCCCACTCAAGTCCACTGGACCCTAAATGCCACTAAGCCACAGCTCTTCTGCCTCCCATGCCAAAATGTTTGTTTGATGAAATTTGTTGTAAGCAGACTCTTTGGTATGGAAAGCAAAATAAAAAATTCTTCTTCTGTCTGACATCTGCCAATTCACTAACTTTCTCTGTCTCTTTTAAAATGATGTTCAAAAATGCTCATAAGGAGACTATTAGAACTTAAAAACTGTCTATTGCCAAAAAAATTTAAATTTAAATTTTAAAAAAACACACAAAAAACTGTCTATTGCCATTGTAATAGTCATACTTATGGGGCTCTGCTATGCACGTAAATCAGGCACGTTTTTATAGCCAGAAATAATTTACTGCCTAGTGTTTGCTAGTAAATCTGAGCGAATGACAATACTAAATGTGTCTTGTCAGGAAGTAAACCATTCAGCTGCAAGAAGGGCACTGTATCTACAAATAAAGGCACCCACCTTTGCATCAAGATGAATCTCCATGATAATTTCCTTTCTTTTGGCTTCTATTCCATTGTGAATGGGAGCATTCTGGGGAGAAGGGGAGAAGCCCTTTGATTTTGCTATAGTTCTCCAAGATTCCAAGCTCATCGCTATTTGGAATGAAGTTCGCACAATGAGCTTTCTACCTGTCCAGAGATACTTTTTCTTTATTTATTTTTAGATTCTGCAAGCTCTGGAGTCTGAGATCTCTGTATTTACTGTTTTAGTCTTTTGCCTGAGGCAATTTTGTTTTCGTTCTTCAGTAGTTTCAACCTACAGAAATCGACTTGAATGTTAGGCTTAATTCAAAAAGAAACATCAACATGTGGCAGCAGCTTCTTTCTGGAATTCCCCTGTTTCCTTAGACTGAACAACTAGCTGTACTCTAAAATATCAATATTTATAGTAAACCAAAAATCACATCATTTGCCACTATTCAAATTTGAAATGAAAAATCTTAAATATTATCTTTAAAATGTGCAAGGAACGACATAGTTCGTCAAGATTATTTTAGGGGATACAAAAATCAAAAAAGTTGCTTTAAAGAAATTCTTACGCATGTGCACATAGAGAAATGTAAAAGAACATCATTCTAACATTGCTTGAAATAAGGAAAACTTAGGAAAAAACTTAACATTCATCAACAGGAAAATGATGAACCAGATGTATAGGACAACATGAATGAATGTCAAAAGCATAATGCTGATAACAAAGAAATATCGTTTATATAAATGTTTTAACCAGCAAGACATTTAAAACTATTGAAATATATTGTTTAGCCAGAAAATATAGAATAAATTTTTAAAACGTTCATGGAATTAATAAACATCAAATTCATGATAGAGGTTAACTGTTGAGAGGGAGAGAGAGAAAAATGAGACTGAGGGGTACACAGGGGCTTCAACCGAATCTGTAATTTTCTTTCTTATTTAATAAATCTAAAGCAGTTCCAGCTGAATGTTAGAGCTGTTAAAACTTCTTAAAGCTGGGAGGTGGGCATATAGGTCATCATATATTTATCTGTATATTTGAATGGTCTCATAATAAAAATAGCTAAAAGTAAATGACAATATGTAAAAGAAAAACAGGAATACAATGTATCCTAAAATGGCAGAGAAAAGAATTTTTAAAAATATCAATCCAATCAATCATAGGGAAAAAGAAAAATAAAATTCAAAAAATAAAACAGTAAATAAAGAACACAAAGTAAGGTGGTGGACGTAAGTTTAAATAATCACAATATATGGAAAGAGAATAAACTCAGTATTAAAATACAAAGATCCTCAGATTTTTTTTTTAAGCCGGCCATGTATGGTTTACAAGAGACACACCTCAAACAAAAGAACACAGAAAGGTTAAATATTTTAAAAGAGACAAAAAATACAAGCAAATTTTTTCCTAAAGAAAGTGATTGTAGCAATATTAATGTTAGATAAAATGGAATTTAAGGCAAAAGGCAACAATGGGGATAAAGAGAGAAATACACAATTGAAAAGAATATTTCACTAAGAAGATTCAACAGCCATGAATTTGTGTGCATTTAAGGTATATACAGAAAGCAAAAACCTAACAAAAGTATAACATGATGTTGACAAACCACAATCATGGAGAAAGATTTTATCTCATCTGTATGAGAATATGATAAATTGAGTGACTTCCCTACTCCCAAAACCTTAGGATACAGAAAACTTAAACAACCGAGTCAGTATTTATATTTCACAAGTATATATAGAATTCTACAAAAAACAAAACAACAAAGAAACGAAGAGTATATGTTCTTTCAAGTGCATGTAGAACAATGCCAAAAAGTTATAGCACAGGTTAGCTTTCAAAAGAAGTCTCAATAAATTCCAAATCATCACACAGATCACATTCCATTACTACAATAAAATTAAATTAGAAAACAATAAAATGATAATTTTAAGTAGTAACATATGTTTGAAAACTTTTTTAAAAATATACTCTTAAAATAAGGAGAAAGGACTCTCAGGTCCGTCCACTCCAATTTGTAAAATACTAAAGCTAGCTCTGGGTTTTAAGCTCCACCTCAAATAGTGGCAGTAACACAAAGAATCCACTAGATGTCAGTGTTACCTTATATTATTTATTCTCATTTGCCCACATGTTAAAGTCAAATTGCGCCAAAGACCACCCAGTCCAACGAGTTAGATTTCAGACCCAGTTCTAGCCCATTTAGGTTTGATTCAAATATCTAATAATGAGGAAATAATAATACCTATAGTGAATAATTTTAACGTGCTATATGCAAATGTAAATTTTTATCACAGAATAGTTTACTAAATCTCTTTCTGTATGTTTTCAATGAATTATTATTTAGCTTGCTAAAGCAGTTTTGCATAATTTTATAAGCCTTTTAAGAGACAAAGACAAAAAGCATTTCCTATTGCTTGGGAGGAAAATCCCTCTAAATTGTCTTCAATTCGTATTTGTATGTTCATCTTAGAAATACAGCCCTGTGACAAAATTAATACTAATATTGAAAGAGATCTTGAGAAACCATCTATTCTAACTGCCTGCATCTTAGAAACTGACAAATGGGGAACTATTCTATTTTTAAAGACTGCAGGAAAGGAAATCATCAGTCAGGAAGTTCTTCTTCCCGTCTAATCTAAATCCCTCCTGGTGAAACTTAATCCCATTTCCTCTGGCGTGAGCCTTTCCAGTGAGGATGAAGGAATGAACTGCCCGCCATCCTCATGTGGAGAACAAACCTTCACATCCTGGAGTATGTGTGCATAAGGCTCTCCTGAACTACAAAGTAGATCTCAACAAGCAAGGCAGCAGCAGCATTGTAACGTCAGGTAAAGTCATCAGAGACCCAAAGTTATTGTGTTAAAAGAGACTCTCTAACAAAAGCCTTTTGTAATGTAAAGAGACCTGACCTTGAAGTAAAGAGATATGTGTTCTTATCTCCACTGTGCTCCACTAGCTTTCTGGGTTACCTTAGGAGACTGGGTTAATGAAAACCATGATTGAGCACTTACTATGAGCAAGGTTTTTAATCAATTCTTAAGGTTTAATCTAGTCTTAAAATTCTTACAACAGGCCTGCAAGGTAGGATGGATTAATATCATCATTACTATTATGATTATAACAGTTCCAAAGAAAGAAACTGAGGCTCAGGAATGTTAATTACTGTGCCCAAGAGCACACATCTGGTAGGAGACAGAGCTGGGCTTTCAGTTCTGTCCGATTCTGAGATTGTGGCTGTACAGCATACCTCTGTTCTTCAAGTTCTTCAAGCTTTACAGTGATGGGCTCTACAAACAGAAACATAGAAATAAGAGCGTGGAAAGGGGTTCCTCATCCAAGTCACTGCTCCTCTCTTAACCTTAGCATGGGTAATTGAAAGTTAACATTGTGTGAGTTAGTATAGGATGATCAGCTATTCTGTTTCTACACTATGGGCAGAGATTCTCAATCAAGTGAAGTTGAGGAATCTTCTGCTCTGTCTTTAAAAGTAAGAAATATTCACAATCATTTGGGGTGTCAAATCTGCCCCTAGCTGAAGTCAGGGAATGCACTAGAGGGGGTCATTCTTCCAAGTAAGTCCTGACCAGTTGTGAACGCTGATGATTAAGTGGTTCTCTGCCTCTGCAGTGCAGACCCCTCTTTTCTCCCACCTTCCTTCTCTCCTTCCCTTCCTTCTTCCTTTCCTTCTTTCCTTTTTTCCTTCCCTTCCTTCTTTTCCTTTTTCTTCTTTTCTTTTTGCCTTTCTTTTCTCTCCTCTTCCTTTCTTTTTGAAACAATCAGAAGTGGGGTAGGGGCAGAGTGGGGAGGTAGAAATGGGTGAGGGGGGTCAAAAGGCACAAACTTTCAGTTATACAATAAGTAAGTTGCTGGGGATGTGGTGTACAGCATGGTGACTGTAGTTAATAATACTCTATTGTATACTTGAAAGTTGTTAAGAGAGTAATAGTAAAATTCTCATCATAAGGAAAAAAATTTCCAACTATGTGAAGTGATGGATGTTAACTAAACTTACTGTGCTGATCATTTTGCAATACAGACATATCAAATCATTATGTTGTACACTTAAACTAATACAATGGTATATGTCAATTTCATCTCAATAAAACTGGAAAACATTTTTAATTACAGCACAACAGTACATTCATTGAGAAGAAAAATTAAACAGTATAGGTATATAGAAGGTTTTAAAAAGATGAAAGTTCTCACTTGCCACCTCGCCACCCCCTCTCTCCAGGTGGTAACCACTGATAATAGTTTGATGTGTATCCATCAGGGCATTCTCTATTTACAAAGAAAAAGGAAGGAGAGAAACAGAGAGAAGGAAGAGAGAAGGGAGGGAGTTATTTTTACAGAACTGGGATGATATTGTTCATTTTGTTCTGTAGCCTACTTCTTTCACACACAACTATCTCATAGACACCTAATTTTATACTTTGTTTCAACAGGTGCGCAATATTTGTTAACATAGATGTGCCTTAATTGGTTAACCATTTCCCTATCCATAAACGTGTAAAGTGTCTCCAATTTGTTCCTATTCCAAACCATACTACACTGAAATCGTGGCCCATGTATCTTTATGCACTTAATGTAAATATTTCTAGGGGCAGGTTTCTACAAGAGGGATTGCTGAGTCAAAGGTTCGGCTATTCAAGTTTTCATAGGCCCTGTCAAGTTGTCCTTCAAAACCTCTGGGAAGTTACATGTGTACCAATTATTAGTTTAGCTTATTTTTCTTTTTCTTTATAACTCTTTACCTGAATTAGGAACCATTCTTACTTTCACAGACCAAGCAAATAGGAATGATGAACAGATAATATGCAATATGCAAAGGCTTCAGGATCACTATTTAAGGATACTTCCCACATTTTTCTAACAATATTTGTGAAATTGTTGCTTTATTTTAGGAGGGGGAGTGGTAAGCATGAGGTTGGTTTGTTTCTTGGCTTTTTTTTTTTTTCCTAAAGGCTGTTTTTTTAGAGCAGTTTTAGGTTCAAAGCAAAATTGAGGGAAAGGTACAGAGATTTCTCATATACCTCCTCCCCGCCCTGCTCCGCCATTATCAACCTCCCGCACCAGAGCAGTACCGTTTGTTACAATGGATGAACCTACACTGCCGCATTATGATCACCCAGTCCATAGTTTACATTAGGGTTCTCTGCTGGTGTTATCCATTCTATGAGTTTGGATGCATGTAAAATGACGTGTCCATCATTATAGTATCATACAGAGTATTTTCACTGCCCTGAAAATCCTCTGTGCTCCACTGATTCATCCCCCTTCTCCAACCCCTGGCAACCACTGTTTTACTGTCTCCGAGGCTTTCCCTTTTCCTGAATATCATATAGTTGGAATTATACAGTATGTAGCCATTTCAGACTGACTTCTTTCACTTAGTAATATGCATTTAAGATTCCTATGTGTCTTTTCTTGGGTTGATAGCCCTCCCCTCCTTTTTTTTTTCTTTTTAAGTGCTGAATAATATTTCATTGAATGGCTATATCATAGTTTATCCATTCACCTACTGAAAAACACCTTGGTTGCTTCCAAGTTTTGGCAGTTATTAACAAAGCTGCTATAAACATCTGTGTACAGGTTTTTGTGTGGACATAAGTTTTCAACTCTTTTGGGTAAACACCAAGGAGACTGATTGTTGGATTGTATGGTAAGATGAGGCTTAATTTTGTAAGAAACCACCAGACTGTCTTCCAAAATGGCTGTCACTTTGTATTCCCACCAGCAATAAATTAGAGTTCCTGTTGTTCCATCGTCATCAGCATTTGGTGTTGTCAGTGTTTCAGATTTTGGCCATTCTGATAGGTGTGTACTGGTATCTCACGGTTATTTTAAATTGAAATACCATGATGATATATGATGTGGAGCATCTTTTCATGTGCTTATTTGCCATCTATATATCTTCTTTGGTGAGGTGTCTGTTAAGGTCTTTGGCCTATTTTATAATCTGGTTGTTTTCTTATCAGAGTTTTAAGAGTTCTTTATATATTTAGGATATCAGTCCCTTATCAGGTGTGTCTTTTCCAAGTATTTTCTCCCACTCTGTGGCTGGTTTTCTTATTCTCTTGACGTTATTTTTCACATAACACAAGTTTTTAACTTTAACGAAGTCCAGCTTATCACTTATTTTTGTGTGTGTGGATCATGCTTTTAAGGTCGTATGTAAAAAGTCATTGCCTTACCCAAGGTCATCTAAGTTTTCTCCTATGTTATTTTCTAGGAGTTTTATAGTTTTGCATTTTACAGTTAGGTCTATGATACATTTTGAGTTAATTTTTGTGACGGGTATGAGGTCTCTGTCTAGATTCATTTTTGTGCTTATTGATGTCCAGTTGTTCTAGTACCATTAGTTGAAGGGGCTGTCTTTTCTCTATTGTATTGCCTTTACTCCTTTGTCAAAGATCAGTGGACTCTGTATATGTCTGGTCTACTTCTGTGCTGCCTATTCTGTTACACTGATCTATTTTGTCGCCAGTACTACACTGTCTTGATAACTGTGCTTTATGGTAAATCTTGAAGTCAGGAGGCATCCATCCTCCAATTTTCCTTCTTCAGTATTGTGTTGGCTCTTCTGGGTCTTTTGCCTCTCCATATAAACTTTAGAATCAGTCTGTCAATATCCACAAAATAACTTTCTGGAACTTTGATTTGGGTTGAGTTGAAAAGCTGGGTAGAACCGACATCTTGACAATGTTGTTGGCTTCTTTTTTTTTAATTTTGAGGTAAAATTCATATAGAATGAAGCTCACATATCTAAAGTGTACAATTCAATAAGTTCTGGTAAATGTAACTGACACTATTTATGTCACCTCAGAAAGTTCCTCTATATCCACTTCCAGTAAATCCCAAATCCCATGAATATTCTCATACACATTTTTTCTGGACATAATTTTCGTTCCTTTGAGTAAGTACCTAGGAGTAGAATTACTGAGTGATGGTATAGTTGTATATTTAACTTTATAAGAAATTACCATACAGTTGGTACTATTTTATATTCCCACTAACACTGTATGAAATTTTTACGTTGCCAGTCTCACCAGTTGGTGAGTCTCGCCATTTGGTATGAAGCGATATATTATCATGATTTTAATTTGCAATTTTCTGACAATTAGTGATGTTTGAGATTTTACTCTTGTACCTATCTTTTCTTTTTTGAAGTATATGGTCAAATGTTTTATCCATTTTAAAATTCTTGTTTGGTTTTTAATTGTTGATTTTTAGTTCTTTATGTATTCTCTATGTAAGTTTTTTCTCAGATATGTGTGTTATATTTTCTCACAGTCTGTGGCTTATCATTTTACCTTATTAATGGGTCCTTTAGATAATCAGAAGTTTTTAAATTTTGATAAAGTCCAATTTATAAATTTTCCTCTTATGTTTAGTGTTTTTGTCTCCTCATAAGAAATTTTTGCTGACCCATGGTCTCAAAGATAGGCTCCTATGCTTTCTTCTAGAAACTTTCTAGTTTTAGCTTTTAGGTTCAAACATAAAATTCATCTCAGTTTCTGTGTCTGGTATGAGGTAGGAGCTGTGAGCTCATTCGTTGAATCTATATTTGCTGAATATTACTTGTTGGCCCCAAAGCATAATACTCCCTTGTCTTCTTTTATTATCATTTTAATGTCTATAGGACCTGTAGTATCATTCTCTATTTTGTTCCTGATATTTATCATTTGTGCTTCTCTTTTTTTCGTAATCATGCTTGCTAGGAGTTTATAAATTTTATTAATCTTTTTAAAGAAGCAACTTTTGGCTTTTGGTAATTTTCCCCATTGTTTTCTATTTTAGTGATTTCTGCTCTTATCATTTTTATTTCCTTCCTTCCTTTAATTTTTTCTTCTTTTTATAGCAATTTAAAGTAAAAACTTACATCGTTGATTTTATATCTTTATTAAAATATAAGCATTTAGGGCTTCCCTGGTGGCGCAGTGGTTGAGAGTCTGCCTGCAGATGCAGGGGAGACGGGTTCATGCCCCGGTCCGGGAAGATCCCACATGCTGCGGAGCGGCTGGGCCCGTGAGCCATGGCCGCTGAGCCTGCGCTCCGCAACGGGAGAGGCCACAAAAGTGAGAGGCCCGCATACCGAAAAAAAATATATATATATATATATAAGCATTTAAGGTTTTTCTCCCTCTCAGCACTGATTTTAGCTACATTCCACAAATTTTAATATGTTGTATGTTCCTTATCATTCATTTTGAAGTAGTTTCTAACTTCCCTTGTGTTTTCTTCTTTGACCCACAGTTCATTTAGCAGTCTTCAAGATATATTATTGTTCATTTCTAATTTAACTCTACTATATAAGAAAATAACTTCGTAAAATTTCACTCCTTTGAAATTCGAGACTTATTTTATGGCCCAGCATATGGTCTATCTTAATGAATACTCTGTGTGAACTTGAAAAGAATATGTATTCTGAAGTTTTAGGTATAACATTCTATAAATGTCAAATAGGTCGAGGTGATTGATTATGTTCAAATCTTCTATGCTCTTGATTTTTCATCTAGTTGGTCTATCATTTACTGAGGGAGTAATATTAAAGTCTTTAAGTATGATTGTGAATTTGTTTATTTCTCTTTTTAGTTCTGTCAGTTTTTCTTCATGTATTTTGAAGGTCTGTTATTGACTCCATATGCATTTGGGATTATTGTGTCTTTCTGTTGAACTGATCTTTTTATCAATATGAAATGCCTTTAAATTCTAATAATGTTCCCTTGTGTGAAGTCCACATTTGTCTTGGGTTAATATAGCCACACCATATTTCTCATGTCACAGTTTGCATGATATAACTTTTTATATTCAACCTGTCTCTTTATATTTAACGCGCATCTCTTAAAGATTAGATATGGTTGAGTCTTGCCTTTTTATGCTATTTGACAATATCTGCCTTTTAATTAGTGTTTAGCTTATTTAATCTTGATATAGTTGAATTTAGGTTTATCATTCTGCTATTTTCTATCTGTCCCATCTTTTTCCTTTGTTTCTCCTTCCCTACATTATTTTGGATTAGTCATGTTTTTAAAATATTCACCTTAATTTCCCTGTGGATTTAACTCTACCTTTTTGTATTATTTAAGGGATTTCTCTAGGTATTATAAAATGCATTCTTAACTTAACACAGCCTACTTAGATTGGATATTTTACCCCTTTATGTAAAATTTTAAAATCCAGCAAAGGTAAAATTCCATTAATGCCCAGTCATATTATAGATTACTATATTATAAATACCAAAATACATTATAAACTTTGCTTTAAACAGTGAGGTTTTTTTTCTTGCAGTTTTATTGAGATATAATTGGCATAGAACACTGTATAAGTTTAAGGTATACAACATAATGATTTGTCTTACATACAACATGAAATGATGACCAAATAGGTTGAATGAACCTCCATCATCTCATACAGATACAACATTAAAGAAATAGAAAAAAAATATTTTCTTTGTGATGAGAACTCTTAGGATTTACTCTCTTAACAGCTTTCATACATAACGCACAGCAGTGTTAATTATATGTATCACGTTGCACATCACATCCCTAGTACTTATTTATCTCATAACTGGAAGTTTGTACCTTTTGACCACCTTCATCCAACTCCCTGTTCCCCCATCCCCTGTCCCCCACCTCTGGTAACCATAAATCTGATCTCTTTTTCTGAGTCTGTTTGTCTTTGTTTACTTTTGAAGTATAATTGACCTAAAACACTATGTTAGTTCCTGGTACTTAACATAGTGATTTGATATTTCTATACATTTCAAAATGATCATCACGATAAATCTAGTTACCATCTGTCATCATACAAAGATATTACATAATTATTGACTATATTTCCCACACTATACATTTCATACCTGTGACTCATTTATTTGGTAACTAGTAGTTTGTACTTCTTAACCTCCCTCACCTATTTTTCTCCTCCTCCCACCCTCTTCCCCTCTGGCAACCACCTGTTTGTTCTCTGTATCTATGACTCTGTTTCTGTTTAGTTATGTGTGTTCATTTGTTTTGTTTTTTAGATTCCACATATAAGTGGAATCACACAGTATTTGTCTTTCTCTGTCTGACTTACTTTACTTAGCATAATACCCTCTAGGTCTGTCCATGTTGTCCCAAATGGCGAGATTTCATTTTTTTCTTTGGTTAAATAATATTCCTGTGAGTGTGTTTGTGTGAGACATCTTCTTTATCCATATATCTATCAATGAATGGATTCTTTTTTAATTAGAATAAATTTTTAAAATATTTACCCACTTTAAAAATCCTATTTTTGGTGCTTTTATTCTTTTGTTGATCTGAGTTTGTATCTTCTATTATTTCCTTTCAGCCTGAAAAGTTTCCTTCAACGCATCTTTAGCAAGTCAGCCTTTACCTTCTTTTTTTTTTTTGCGCGGGCCTCTCACTGTTGTGGCCTCTCTCATTGCGGAGCACAGGCTCCGGATGCGCAGGCTCAGTGGCCATGGCTCACGGGCCCAGCCGCTCCGTGGCATGTGGGATCTTCCCGGACCGGGGCACGAACCCGTGTCCCCTGCATCAGCAGGTGGACTCTCAACCACTGCGCCACCAGGGAAGCCCTACCTTCATTTTTGAAGGATATTTTTGCTGGATGTAGAATTCTGGATGGACTGAATTTATCATTTAGCACTTTAATGATATTGTTCAGTTGTCTCTGTTTCCATTGTTTCTGTTGAAAAGTCAGCTATTATCTGTATCATTGTCCCCTTATGTGATATCTTTTCCTTCTGAGAACTTTTCAGGATTTTCCCTTTATCATTGGCTTTCAGAAATATGGCTAACCGGTGCCTAGATGTGGTTTTCTTTGTACTTACTTTGTATGCAGTTTGCTAATCTACTTGGAGCTGTAATTTGTTTTTCATCAAATTTAGGAATTTTTCATCTATTATTTTTTCAGTTGTTTTTTCTCTTTCATTTTTTTCTCTCCTCTTCTGGGAAGCCAATTCCATGTATGTTACACTGTTTGATATTTTCCCACAGGACCCTGAAGTTCTTTTCGCATACTTGTAAAACTTTTTTTCTCCCTATTCTTCAGATTGGATAGTTTCTATTGATGTCGTCAAAATTCCTGACGCTTTATACTGCTCTTAAGCCTATCTTGTGAGTTTTATACTAAATATTGTATTTTTCAGTTCTAGAATTTCCATTTGGCTCATTTTTGTGGTTTCCATTTCTTTGCTGTAATTTTCTATCTGTCTGCTTATTATAATTATCTTATCCTTTAGCCCTTAAACAAATATATTATAGCTGCATTAAAGTCTTTGTAACATCTGGGTCATCTCAGGTCATTTACTGTTTGGTCACATTTTCCTATTTCTTCATAGGTCTAGTAATTTTTTATTGTATACTGGACATTGTAGAGAATACATTATAGACTCTGGTTTCTGTTATTTTCCTGTGAACAGTATTGAATTTTGTTCCATCTGCCAGTTAAATTGCTGACTGATCACCTTGAAATTGTAGAGGCTTGGTTTGATGCTTTGATGGGTCTGTTTCAGTTTTGTCATTAGTCCTAGGTCAAATTCCTTAATATGTAGTCTTTGTACCTAAGGCATAACTTTTCTAGAGTTTAAGTCAAAACCTTGAAAAATTACCAAAGTTGGCAGGACTCAAAATCTAAACTGTGTCCTCTACAGTGACCAGAACCTGAAATCTCTATTCTGTTCTTTCAGTCTCCCAGCTGTGGTTTTCCACTGGGCTCCTCTAAGTCTCCCTTTCACATGTGCAGTTCAGGGGTCAGCCAAGGATTTGAGAGGATAATATAAGCAGATTTTGGTGTCTACTTCCTCTGTAGTCTCTCTTTTGGGGATTTTTACCCCTTAATTTCCAGTCACTGTGATAACCCCCAAACTCCATGCTCTGAAATCTCAGGCCAATCAGATGGTGTGCGGCTTTCTGCTTGAGTTATAGTTGTCCTGTAACAGGTGGACTATAGAGTATGCTCAGGAAAATTGATAAACATATTGATCTTATCCAGTGTGGTTTCTTATTTCAAGGATAAAATTCCCTCCAGTTTCTGCCTGCTTTGGTATCTGACCAATACATTTAAAAAGTTGTCTTTTAATATTTTACCCAGAGTTTATAATTGCTATCTGTAGGAAGGATAGTCTGACAGAAGCTATTCCACCATGATTAGAAACAGAACATATACAGGCAACTTTTTCATTTGATTTCACTTAAGTGATAGCTGCCTTCTACACTTACAGCAAAGATTATTTGAAATTTGGGGATGAGCCTTTCATTTTTGAATCACTGGCTTCCACTTCTAGATCATCATTGCTTTACTAAAATGTAAGTGCACCAAAGAAACAGATGCTTGCCTTTCTTGAGACAATTTCAGATGAAGTACTATGTCTGCTTTTGTATAATTTAGTATGCGTAATAGAGACTTAGGACCTCAGCCTTCTAAAACTCTTCAGCCTGAAAGGTGTGATTTTACTGTCTATGTGGCCTCCTAGTTTTACAAATAATGCTTTGAAAACATCCTCAGGAGTGACCATTTATGTAAATAAAGGAAACCTCTGTTTTAATTAGTTTTACTGGGTATACTGGACAAATTAAGGGAAAGAGAGCCAGGTAAAAGAATTTAGTGTGCTGGGAAATGTGGAGTGTTTATTTTGTAGGATATGGTTTATAGATTCCTGGTTGGAATGGCCCATACCATGAGAGTTCCGGGTGGGTGCCATGCCACACAGGAAACAATTGTAGTCTGCTCCTGGGAGTGAGCCAGAGAGCTAACAAATTCAGTGTGCATTGAAATGCTTCATCAACACGCCTTCTGCAGGGCCTGCCCTCTCTGCTGGGTCACTGACCTTTATAAGTGCACAGTCATGGCCACCGCCTGACAGGCATGAAAAGAAGACAGACAATGGACGAGAAGGAGACATGCACAGAGGGGGAAAATGCACTCACTCAAGGGATTTACTGGTCAGGGATGTCATGTCCTATGTCTAACTCCAGGATGCAAGCAACAGTGTTTAAACCATGCATATCAGATTGAATAAATATAAGGAATGATTATCATCAACATAAAAATATCCCTGAGAATCATGATCAGTTTTGTGTCAGCACAGAACAATGTAAAAAGTTGCTCTTTGCTATAAATTTTTTCACCAAGTTCTAAAAGCTTTAGATCATTAAAATTGATTAGAGCATCATACCGCCTGATTTCAAAGACACTCCAGACTTCAGAGACAGCATCATATAGTGGCTTGAAAGTGGGGGAAAAAAATTGAATTTGGGTCCTGAGTTCATCACAAAGTAGCTGTGTAACCTTGAGCTACTTGCAGCAAACCACCATTCTTCCTCTGTATATCAAGTAGGTGTTCTTCTAGTACGATGATCCTATTTCCCTGGTATCTATGTTTACTGTCCCTTTGCATTCTCGATGATTCCTACAGCTTCTTATTCGGGAAGTTTCAAAACCACGTTAGCACAGTGATTTTCAAAACAAGCCCCTGGAACCCTAAATGTTCCCTCAGTTCAATAAGATGTCCTAGTATTATTTTACATATTAGAATTGCATGTAGGCTTGTATTTATTTTTATTTTATTTTAAAAGGGGTCCATTACTAGGAGGAAAAGCATTTGAAAATCCATTCTCAAGGATGTTCTTTCTACCTCCAAAGACCTATAATTCTTGTAATAAAAAAGGAATGCCTAAATGTGTACCCCTTATTCCTTTCTTTTTTTTTTTTTTTTGCGGTACGCGGGCCTCTCATGGTTGTGACCTCGCCTGTTGCAGAGCACAGGTTCCGGACACGCAGGCTCAGCGGCCATGGCTCACGGGCCCAGCCGCTCTGCGGCACGTGGGATCTTCCCAGACCGGGGCACGAACCCGCGTCCCCTGCATCGGCAGGCAGACTCTCAACCACTGCGCCACCAGGGAAGCCCCCGTACCCCTTATTGATAAACATTTTTCAGAGGCTTCTGTCAGTGACATTAAATGACCTATCATTCCTATTGATTCTTGACCAAAACACTATTCTGATAGAGAAATAATGTACTACAGATGCATATGGAAACACACATGTGTTCTGAGAAGCCTAATCTGGAATGGGAGCACTGTCCTGGCTTGCATGCACCCCCTCCGCACTGAAGAGATAGTCCCACAGAGTGGTGTCAGCTGTTCTGTCCATATTTCATGGTCTCTAAGTCCTACTGCCCTTATCTGGTTACATCTGCCTAAGAGCATCTTTAAAATGGCATCTTGCCTGGCATTCCACCCCTAAGCATCTAAGAACCCGTATTGCTTCTTGAGGAACCTCTCCTGATTATCAATGTTTCAGGGAAAGTAATCTAACTTTAACACTAACTGAACCTGAACATATTTACATGCATAAATTTGCAGAAAGAATAAGCGTGTGATGCAGTTCAAAACCAATACAAGTGATTTCTCTTATTGATCATCAAGAAGTAATCTTTCTCTCTACTCCCTTCTATAAATACAAGGTAACTAAAGAGGTAATGTGTGTGAACAATCTGCAAGTGGGTTCCTAAATCCAAAGTGCGTATCTGATATTTGTAGTAGTTTTCCCTCCGGAACCTTCTCCCTTATGTGGTAGCAATTAATTTTATTCCCACTTTGCAAAAGTAAAGAAATTTAATCCTGGAGAGAATGACATCAAAGTTCATTTTAAGTCGTAGATAATTGTCCTTTACTCATAGAGACTGAGCTCTCTATGAGAGAACAGAAGTATCTGATTAGGTGTTCAGGGGAAAGCCTTGTCCATCTTCTAGAAGAAGTGGGTGATACTTCCTTGTGAGTCTCTAAGCCTGTGTGGTTGGAATAACTGTTCCCGAGGCTTCATGAGAAATGCTGGAAGAGCAATTATTGTGTTTATTATGTTTATTCCCCAAATACAAAGGTGCTGGACTACCCTCTAGGAGTTTTAATTTTGTTGCTTAAAAACTCACATATCATTCACATAGCCTAAAATATCACAGAGTCATATGCTGAACACTGCACAGTTAGGTTTTTTAGATGTGTTTTTATTTCTTGATTTCTCTATTCCTTTTTAAAGGTTTGCTCGCTGAGGAGAGGGGGGCACATTTAAATGTAATAGAGGCAACTGTTAGAATTCTGAGGCAAGTAAGTGAACTCACCCCACCCATTTCATCAGGAGAAGCTTCCTGTGTGAGGTGGGATTTGAGTCATATTAATTTGTCCCAGACCACACCAAAATTAAGCTGTTCACGTCCGAAACATTCCATGAATTCAGTTGCGAGGAGGAATTTGTTCAGCCATGTTATGGATTCATATTTCTCTCCTCTCCCAAGAAGGTCTGGGTGTCCTTATAAGGGAGAACGCCTCTGTTTCCCACAGTGTGGAGAGCTAAATAAATACTCTCTCACAGTCAATACAGAGGTAACTTTTTTTTTTTTAATGGATTAAAAAAAAAAAAAAGCAGTTCTGAGAGTCCATCACTGTTTCAGCATCCCCATTCAGAGAGGGGGCTTTTGTCTCTCTCTCAGTGGGAGCTGCCATTTTAATGGGGCCTCCAGCAGGGCCTAGTTTGATGATGTGAAGTAGGCCTGGAAGAATTGAGGAATTTTTTTTAAATTTAGGTTTTGGTTAATTTAACCATACTGGCTTTCAGATGAACTGAAATTTAAAAAGTGAATCCATGGTAAATGTCCCTCCGAAGCTACTACAAGATAATTTCAGCAATTTCTCATTTATGACGCTCTTTCATGTGAAAACCAATCCCTTGAAGTTCTAACAGACATTACCCCCTCACACCTCACAGCCCCCATCTGTGTGCAAAGATGACAATTAGGAGAAGAATTCATTCTTTAAAACATGCCTACATATACACACATAAACTGGACCCCAACATGCACTTCTAAGCACTAAATGAAAACATCTTCCACAAATTGCCTTTAGCCGATTGGTGATGCCAAGCCAGGATTGGGATGAGTTTGTGGTAATTCTGGGGTTTCCCTTTGGCCTGAGTCGGGAGCACAAAGGTACAGAGAGTACTCCCCCCCACACAGGAATTCCAACCTCCCGAAGCACACTTTCTAGATAAAACTTGCTCTCAGTAATCAGGCCTGAGGCTGCCGAGCCAAACTGGCCCGCAGGCCGCTTTCTGCAGTCCCTACCTCCGGACCTGCTCTGCCCCCGCCAGGCCCCCGCCCCGCGGCCCCAAGGCCACACACTGGCCGCTCCTGGCAGCTGCGCGCCCAGATGCCAACCGCTGGAATGTGTTTTATGTTCCAGAGTCTCTGCCTGGCCGGCCTCGGGGGAAGGCGATTCCCCGGCCTTGCCTGCTCCAGGAGCGGATGAGCCTTCACCCTTCTGTGAACGGTTTGTCTGCACCAACTCCGTGCAGGATGCACACACTGAGCTCCTTTGTAGGGCTACAGGACCATGGTTGTCTTCGGCCTAGATTTGTTTAGTAGTAGATGGCTGACTACACAGGCTTGCTGTGCCATCTGAGTACCTGGGTATTTCTGTGTGTGTGCAGGTATGTGAGCTCAGGTTCTTACATAAATGCGCTCACTCTTTGCAGAAACGAATGAATGGGTGAATGGGTGAATGAACGAAAGAGTTTTTTAACTGTTTTTTGGAACTGATGCATTTCCGAAAAAAAAGCAAGTATCTGAGAAAGTACAGCAGGCCTATATGTGTTGTCATAACATATCTATGATTCCATTATTGGGGAATTTACGTGAAGATATCTTACAGTCAAGCAACCAGCAAACAAGAAAGCGCTCCTTGATTGAGCTGAAGGGGGCGGGGAATTGTCCCCACAAAATAATTTGAAATTCAGCTCTGCATTTTTCCCAATAACTGTTGTCTGGGGGATGAGAGTGGGAATGGAAAAACCCAAATCAGTCTTAGGGCCGGGCTTTTTGGAAGTGACAGCAAAGTTTTGCAAGCGGTCCCTGGTTTGTGTTTGTCTCAGAAATGCAGTTTTAATTTGTCATTTAGAATAAAATTCAATGTTACTTCATTGTAGCTATTTGAAATATTGATTCTGATTTATTTGTTGAAGGATTGGGTTGTCTGGAGGGAGTTATTCTTATTTTTTCTTTTGTTTCAATGGCAAGTTGATCCAAAGGCTCTTCTGTCGGCCAATGTAGTCCTTAGGATGTAACAAAAAGTATGAGACCTTACAACACCAGGAGCTTGGGTGATGATAAAAAAATCATTTTGCCTCCCTTTACCTTTTCTGTGCTTCAAATAGACAATGATAATGGCAGATTCAAGAACCTAGGAAACATATGTGAGCCAAGGATGAAAAGTCAGGTGCTAAAGACCCAGTTTTAAATACAATTCATTTTTGGAGAAGCCCTGAAAAATGCATATCTACTTATGGTACTTTTACAATCTTGAGAGCAGGTATGCTCTAACTTAAAAAAAAATTAATTACAAATGTATTACTTTCTTATTCAAAAAAAAAAAGAAAGAATATAATACAGAAATGTTTAAAATAAAAAGTACACATTACCCCATTCCCACTCCCCAGGAATAATCACTTACAAATCTATGAGTATCCTTCCAGTCCTTTTATACACACACGTATATAATATATATGTGTATATATAATATGTATGCATGTATTACCTATGCATGTATAAATGAAATATGTATGTAATATATTTATATAGAGAAGATTTATCCCTTTTAATGGGATCTTGTTAAATATATTGTTCCATAACTTCCTTATTTTTACTCAAAAATATATATCATAGACAACCCTGCATGCCAGTATATACATTCTTTTTAGTGGTCTATAATATTCCAGAATACCAGTATATTGTGGTTTATTTAATCCTTCTTAGATTTATGGTCATTTAAGTTATCCCCAATTTTTCAGTAATACAAATAATGTTGCCATAAACATCCTTGCATATACATCATAAAGTTTAAGCATATTGTATTTAGATGCAGTTGCCTGAAACTATCAATTGAGCAGACAGAGGCAGCAATAAGTGAAGTATAGGTGTTGCATAAAGTATAAGGCTGCAAATTGCAAAGCAGTTAGTTACAACTGGCTTATAGAAACAGAAAGTAGACTCATTAAAAGTTGTATTAGGGTGTGAAAGGTATCATTTTTCACAGTCATGAGACTCTTTGTTCTCACAGAATCTTCTTTCAGTATCACACCTGAAGATATGTAAAGTTCTGTCTCCAGCTTTGTAACTAAACTGGGTGTGGAATCTGATCTGCCATAATAATCAGGACAGGAATAGTCATAAAGTTCCCTGCAGATAAAAAGTCTTCAGAGGTTGCTGCAACCTGTAGCCATTTTTCCCTTATTTCTCAAGGTCTAAAATTAAAAATTAAAATTTATTTTTCCTTCAGTTTGATCTCCTCTCTATTTTACATTCTTTTATTGTATATATTTTAAAGATCCTCTTATATCTGTATTAACTGGGTCTAGATTCATTCCTTTATCCATTCAATTATTGATATACATTGGAATATAAGAGAGCTCAATAATCTTCAGTATTCTAGGAAAAAGTCATCACCACTTACCAACTGGGCCAATGAGTCCTTTTTATTCATTAATGTTTATATTTTTAAGCCAGTTTACAAATAATTTCTAGAAATAAAAGGATAATTAAAATGATTTTGTTAGAAATGTTAATAAAAATTTAAACACGGCAAATTCAAATTTATATTCCATATTTTCTTGCTTTTGAAGGCGTCTATGCCCAAAATGGGCACTGTCTTTAAAGTTCAACTAACTATCCATCACTTGTTATGCAGGAGCCTGAATCGTATCTATACTGTAAATACTGATTCCAGATTTCAAATACCTCTTTAATAAGTTTTTACTTATCATTATTCCTGGTTCTTATTGTGTTTGGCATTATCAAAATGCAATACAGGTCTTGAACATATATAGCTAAGATAAAACTGGTCCATCACATTGGTTTCTGCACTGGATAGAAATGGAAATTAACAGATTACTGTCTGCTATACTTGAAACCAAATGTCATATATTTCCAGGAATCATCCAAAATTTACTATGTTTAGCTGTCTTGGTTTGTGTATGAGTGGAATACAAAGTATTAAGTTAGTTTCAGTGAGCCTCCAGTATAAAAATATATGGGGTCTTCAGGAGCCTACAGTAAGCAGGTAACCAGGTCCTGAAGGACTGAACATGGGTCTCTCCCTCATTCATCTGGAAATTTCTCATGGGAATCAGAGTCTCTTACTCCTTGCTCCTGTACCGAAAGCTTATCCCTGTTGCTGTGCCTACCCTTCCCCTCTTAATTCCTCCCTGGCAACCCTGGGGTGAGATCATTAAGAGATTTTGTGGTTTTGTCATATAAAGGTGCTTCAAAGTCCCTTCAAGTCCAGACTAATTGCTTCCATGGAATAACTCAATCCACATCCTTTGCAGATTGTAAATCAGAGAATAAATTATAAGCGATTTTCAGATAAAAAGCAAAATCTAAACTTCCACCATTGTCATCCATAGAGACTTGTGTGCTACCACTTGGTCTAACAGTAAAAGCTCTAGGCTGGAGGTGCACCTACCACTCTCTTAACCTCTCTAAGCCTCAGTTTCCTACCAGTCAAATGAGTACAAAACCCACCTCACAGGATGATGTCAATGATTAAATGAGATTAAAAGGGAAAATCTCTATAAATGTGCCTACCACAGTGCCCAGTCCACTGTAGGAGGGGCCATTAGGGTTTATGAGTTCTAAATCCTTTTAAAAAATTGCATTTAGGGGACTTCCCTGCTGGCGCAGTGGCTAAGAATCCGCCTGCCAATGCAGGGGACACTGTTCTGGGAAGATCCCACATGCTGTGGAGCGACTAAGCCCGTGCGCCACAACTACTGAGCCCACGCACCTGGAGACCGTGCTCCTCAACAAGAGAAGCCACCGCAATGAGAAGCCTGAGGACTGCAATGAAGAGTAGCCCCCGCTCACCGCAAACAGAGAAAGCCCATGTGCAGCAACAAACACCCAACACAGCCAAAAATAAATAGATAAATAAATAAATTTATTTTAAAAAATTGCATTTAGAAAATAATGAAACTATATATTGCACAAAGTTTATCAGCTCTTCCAAAGTTCCAAGATTTTGTTTAATTTATAAGAAAAGATTTCATTCTTACATAATCCCATTTTAGGTGAAATGTGGTGGTTTTATGCAAATTGAACAGTAAAGATTTAAATAATTTTGTGAGTGTTTATGTAATTTTATTAGACTTTTGCATATCCTAATTTTATTAATAGAAGAAAAAGCAAGTACATGCATTTGGTTGCTGAAGAAGAGAATTCTTTTCAGTAAAATTCTTAAGAAAAGTGCCAATTTCTATTTTTCCAGAATATCCATTTTTATGGAATGACTCCAGTCCCAAGTCAGGCATGTTTTACTGAACTTGAGTCCCAGCTATTTTGGGGAGCAAGTCTACAATCTTGAATCTCAGTCAAGAGACCATTTGAAATTAGGACTGCTTGTGTGTGATTATTTTCATCCTGTTAGAATGATCTTTTACTTAGAATTTAAACTCTCCATTTAATTTTTTCCTCTTTTAATTCATTATTTCCCATCATTCCTCCTAATCTCCTAATCCCCCTAAAACTCTCTCCTCCATCATGCTCACCAAACTATAAAATAAAATATAGTGGTTTGTGAATAGGAGGATGCCTGAAATTTACTTCCCACCTTATACAGTCACCAGTGTTTGAAATCCCACTATTATCATTTTTTGGTTTGTTAGATTCAAAGTCCTACAAACATAGTACATTATCAGCTTGGAATACTACCATACATATAGCAAGTACCTAGCACAGTGCCTGAAACTCAATAACAGTACTCTATAACTGAGTTTATTGAATGAATGAAATGCTTTTTTCTTATCATGATTTAATAATGCAAATACCTTCAGTAATATTCATTTCTAGAAATTTAATTGACTCAGTCAAAGTATTTAGATGTCCACTATGTGCCACAACCATGCTAGTGCCCGCTGCAAAATGCACTTAGCAGCTATAATTTTTTAAAAATCATTTTTCTGATGTTTTTCTGAGAGCAGGTTTTAATTGCCGGGGGAGGAAGGAAAGGATGTTTCTGGGGACACAGGGCATTTTGGGAGGGAAAATCATACAAGCAAAATCCAATAATAATAATGGCTTTCATTTACTGGGTCCTAACTATGAGGCAGACATTTAACCTTCACACCAACACTATGAGGTTATTTCCATTTGACAGATAAAGAAACTGAGGCTTATAGTCATTAAGGAACTGCTTCAAGGTCATACAGCTAACAGGTGGCAAGGCTAAGCTTTGAAACAGTTTTCTGACCCCACAGCCTTGCCTCTTGTCCCCATGCTTCTGGACTTTACTTCCCCGTGGTCCAGAGGGCTCCTAGGAAAGGGTGAGATGGGGGCAGAAGCAGAGAGAACTGTGAGCTGGCTGTGCTCCCAGAACAACTTCATCTACATCATAAGGTTGTTTAGAGTAGGCTCTGTTCAGGCAGGAAGGTAATTAATACTCATAGAGTTTAATTCTCCAACTTTACTCTTTCCAGCTGAAAGTCCTTTGGGACAACCCAGGATATTAGACAACGTGTTCATCCTTGGAGGCTCATAAGTAAACCCCAGAATACATGCAGGAAATGTCACAGGTCCTGAGAGGTAGTACTATTTTAGCAAATACATATTAGCCATAATATGAGACTCTTATATTCCCTACCTCTGAAGTTAACCCAGCTGCTTACCTCAGATGCTTCCCAGTCTTCTGAGAAAGCAATGGCAAATGTTAGCAAGCTACCTGTGTTTAGGGCAGTGAGTGCAAGGTGTTCCATGCTGTCTGCACAGATTCTGAGGCTTCAAACCAAGCCAACCAATGCCTACATGGGGAAGTGGATCCCAGAAGCAGAGAGGGTTGTAGACATACCAGGCACAACCAATGAACCAGGGGAGCTGGTCCCAGGAGTTGATTTGCGTGAGGGTTTGTGTCTGAAGAACCAGAGGAGGGAGTGGGCTTTCAGACAAAGGCGATCACAGAGAATAAGGTGCTATGTGTTATGGCTTCTAGTTCCTTATCTCAGCCCCATGGTCTCATGTCTGAGTCCTGTGGAGATAGAAATTGAAGGAAGAGTTTTCCTGAAGAACTCTGTGAGGCAGGAAGTATGAACCCTACTGCTTGGGGCCTGGAGACCAGGTATGACAGCCAGGTAGGAAGAACTATGCTCCCCATATGGGAGTTGGACACAGCAGCATTCTCACCTTGAGGGCTCTGGGGGATGCTGCCCTGCCCTAGCATGTTAAGGACTGGCAGCTTGAAAGGCATCGACAGACCTTTATCCCAGACAAGGGCATTGGTGGGATGGTGGTACCATTTAATGGCACCTTTAATGCCATTTAAAGGTGGCTGAAACCAACAGAGAAGCTGTAGCAAAATCACGCGAGGATATTGGGTATGAGTTACCTTTAGAAACCCAAGGTCTTCTGTGAATAAATAGGTAAGATTCCAAAGCTGCTATAAATCCTGTGTTTGGAGGTAGTTGAAAGAGCAAGATGCCTTGAATAATTACTTAAATGTAACCCACAAAGGCTTTCATTGTCCAGAAAATGGAATTTCATGCTACTAAAAATGAGTTTTGAGAATCCCAGACCCCCCTCATGGAACAATGGCCTTGACCCTCTCACTTCTTTCTTACCTTTCTTATCAGTTCCTCTTATCGTCTTGGCCTTTCTTCTTCTCATTCCTGGCTATCCACACTCCACTTTCCCTGATGGTGGATGCATCGGGCTTCTCCTGACTTGACCTTTCTCTTTTTGAACACTGCTTACTGTGGGTTACCCCATCCCTCCTCAGTGTAGGACCCTCTCAGGAGGAGCCCCATTCCTCTGCCCAGCTTTACCCTGCCTCTCACAAGTGGAGTCAAACACATAGAGAAAAACTCTTTGCACACTAAGGTTTAGTGAAAGCAGACAGCAAGTAATTGACACCCTCCACACAATGCAAAAAAATAGACATCTGTAGTTTACATGATGCATGCTTCTAGGTCAAAGGACAATATATTACAAACATAAATGACACTTTCAGAGAAGCATATTGTATATATTATAATCCCTAACATTGTAAAACAAGAATGTTAGAAGTCCCCTAAAGAAAGAAGAGAACATCTGTGGGTTTATGACATGAAGCAAGATGGAATAGCATCTGAGGAGTGCTTAAACGTTTCTCTTCCTGATATTGTCATCAATTCAATCATGACTTGAATAGTCTGAGAAGGGTGTTTTCAAATCCTAAGCTGACACAGTTTTTAGGAGGCACCACAGAAATGATGGGGTGCCTCAGAACTCACCCCAATGATTAAGCATCAACTATGTTCCTGGCATATACATCATGTTGTCAAATGTAACTCTGTATCCTACCCAGAGCAAAACAGCTATGAGAACCAAACTTTTTTTTTTCTTTCCTAGTTTCTCCCTGATGTCACTATTCCCATTATTGTCTAGCACAAGATTGTTTTAAAGTTTTTGCATAGCATTCTAAGGTCTTCAAATGGAAAGAATCAAATAAAGGAAACAATTCCACCCTTTTATTAAAAGAGACCTTGGGTCTATAATGCAAACTGTGGCTGTCTTAAAGCACTACAGCTGCCAACTGTACCATGGGCCCACTGAGTGAGAGCCCTGAGGTGCCTTAGAACCTGCATTTTAATGTACTCCACAGGTATTTTTTGCACACTGAAATTGGAGAACAACTGCCCCAGAATATTCTAGTATGCTATAAAAATATGAGAAAATGCTTCACAAACACTATGTTACGTCCTTCATGTAATCTCTGAGGCTGAAATGAATAAAATCAGGATATTTGTTGTTTTGTTTTGGGAGGTTTTGTTTAAAAGGAGTGAAAGATATGCAAATAGTTCAAAAGGAAAGCATGCATGTTAAAGATCTAAGGAAACGAATTATACATATCTTCCAAAGGGGAATTAAGATGGTACAACCTACACATTTTTACAACCTGGGTTAAGCCTGTTCTATGGCGTCATACAGTTAGAATTTGTGAGAGAAGGATTACTTTGCTGGGAAATCAAAGCAAAACAGCTTCCCAAATATCATATGTCTTTTCTCACAGACATAAAGCACAAAAAACTATTAGGCAAATTCACCCAATAGACACTTTATTACAACATACTTTCAGTAAAGCCTCTTTGGACTAGATCAGCTCATAGCAGCTTGAAGTGGAATGCCCAAACACTGGAACAGCTGCTCTACAAGTAAAATATCTTGTTACATTTTCATTAACCAACCAGCTCTTCAGAACATCTTGTTAGTGTTATCACACAAACATGCACAGTCCTGTAAAACTATGCAAAATCTACTAAAATCCAATGAACAAGAATGGATAGTTCTCCAAAGACAGTTCACATTCAGTCACAAAGCCCTTCCCGATATCCTTTGCTCAGGTTTGCAGAGTGAATTAACTTATTTATTTATTTTACCATGGGCTACAGCTAGCCTCAGAAGCCCTTGAAGCTCCTGTGATGGCCTGTCCTGTCCTTGGTTCTGCCAGACCTCAGAGTGGCATCTGATTTCTCCCTCACCAAATGGTCTCAACAACCAACTCCATATAGAGAAGATTTAGGTTGCTCTCCTAGAAGGCTCCCGGAAAGACGTGTGACTAGCTAGGTAACCCAGTCTTGCCCTAAGCTTCCTTGAGAAAAAGACTGAATGCACAGACCACTAGCCAAGCCAGATCTAGTCCCTTCTTTTCTACCTTTTGAAATAATTGTAACCAAACACAGAAATCCTTAACAAGGGTTCCATGGACTGGCTTCACTGATTCCATAAAATGCTTGAGATGGTGTGTGAGGATTTTCTGTGTAAATGCATTTCTAAAGAGATTGTCTACAGCTTCCTACGGTTTCTCAAAAGGGTCTGTGACATTCAAGGTTATGACATTCACATCTAAAGGTTGAATGTAATAGAGGTGGGTTAGAATCTACCCCTTGTGTTTATTGACTTAATTTACAGTTTGAGCGTTCACTTCTTTGTGTCATGGGACTACCCATGTACTGAGAAAAAAGTAAGCATCAGTTAGGAATTGGCTTTGCCTGCTAGTAACACAGACCCTGTCACAGTGGCTTAAACAAATTAGGGATTTATTCTTTCTTGTAAAAGGGATCTGGGAAAGGAAATCCAGTGTTTATGCAGCCAACAAGACGCCATTAGAGACACAGACTACTTCCGTCTTTCTGTTCTGACATCCTCAGCACCTAGCTTTGCACTTGACTATGACAAGAGAGCTGCCATCTGTTCTTTTAAGGAACTTTCCTAGATGTTCCCCCAAATAAATTTACTTCACATGCTTACCGGCCAGAACTTAGCAACAAGGGATGTTGAGAAATAAAAGCCTTAGATAGGCAACTTACGTCCCCCTCAGCCCAAATTAGGTTTTTGTTACGAAGGAAGAAAGACGAAAACATATTCAGTAGGCACCTAGCAGTCCTTTCTATCTTTTAATGAAAACAAATATTAATGAAGTTATTTCCTGCTTATGGTTCCTTGGGGAGAGGTTCTTTGTAACACCTACTCATCCAACAAAGCAGAAGCACGCCTGTGAAGCGCCCTACTCTGCAGGTGTGTGAATATCTCTCACGCACACGCACGCACGTGCACGCGCCCTCCCGCCATCGCACGTGAAGCTGACAGACTCCGGCTCGGCCGCCGCGTTCACCCGTCCCAAGCGTCCCTCCCCTCACGCGGCCGTCGACCTGCTGGCACACACACCTCTGAGAGAGCAAGGGCGACCCTTCTCCTCCCGCTGCTCTGTTTCTCTCAGTCTTTGAGAAAATTGAGCAAAGAACCTGCCGCCCAGAATTCCTTTGCTGTCTCTGCCACCCAGAATTCCTTTGCTTTTCTTCCCACGCCGGGGACGCACTCTGCCCTTCCTTGGATCTACCTGAGTCTTCCTGGTGAGTTAAGTTCACTTTATTAGAGCCCGGTTCACCTGTTTGTAGGATGGGTGGTTGGAATCCCGAACTCTGGATCTTTTTCCGTATTCTCCCTCACTTTCTATGATTTACATGGTGAGCCAGGTGGGCTGCTTTCCTGTCTTATGTGAGAAAACACCCAGAATGTCATTTGTCTTTCTTCCCCGTGAAGGATTCTGATTTATTATCCAGAATGAGTTCTCAAGATGACCTCAGCCAGTCCACTGGAGCCAGGTGCCTGTGTCCTCCGGTGGTCAGATGGGATAGGCGTGTTCTGAGGCCAGGTCTTTCTGCGTCCTTGCGCAAATAACTTCTGCTCACTGAGCCCGCCTTTCCCCATAAGTCAAATGGCAGTGATAGTATGTGCCTCAGATACAGTGTGGAGAGATGAAGACTCTTTCACTCGAAGGGTAGTGTTTTCTGCCAGTGGTTTCATCCTCCTAACTCCTTCAGCACGAGGAGAGCATCCCTATTTGAGTGCAGGCCGCCCGCAATGCTGGTACCTGCACGGCAGAGTTTCACTTCCAGTCCCTGGAAGTAAGAGGGGCTTCGGGTGCTGCAGGGGGAACTGGGGAGAGGCCCAGGCCCCACTCTGCTGGGTAAAGGACAGGCAGCGTTCTGAACTCTGTGGATGGTTTGGTGCATCTTTTCAGTCAAGAAGCTGATGGCTGCAGGATGAGATGGAACTCCAGGAGAGGTGCAGTTAGGGAAGGAAATAGGACCCCCAGGGAGCTAATGTGGTCATTCTTAGGACAAACTAGGGAATGGCTCTCGTCCAGAATGGTTTCTCTATTTGGTTTTCTGCCTTGAGAACTATATGTATAAGGGTCACAAATGCTGTGTGGAAGGGGGCTCTTTAAAAACACTTACACTAAAAGGCCCTAGATGCTGCTGGCTGAGCAGTCTCTCTCCTCTGCCTGCCAGAGAATACAAGCCCTGCCTGACTTCCTGTGAAGCTAGTCAGGGCAGAACATCTTTTCTCTGGATCCTCTTCTCAGCAGCAGCCACAGCAGTAAATCTTCAGAGAGGCCTCATTAGGCAAGTTCCTTTTTGAACTCCCTCCACCCACCAGACCTCTCAAAACCACTACCACCATTCTGGCATGTTATTATTTTTTCCTCCTAAGCTTGCATATCCCTCACTCCTGGCACCTAGGCCTCCCTCCACCGCTCTCACTTTCCTTAACGGACTCTTCTCTAGCTGGCATCTCTCCAAAGGGTGTGTTCGTGCAATCAAAAACTTCCCTTTTTGTTTTATCGCATCACTGAACATACCAGATAAGGCCCAGCTAAGGGAGGGAGGGAGGGCTCTGGGCTGGGTTGGGCTGGTAGGGGGTGGGGCTGGGGGGCAGGTAAAGGGGGCAGAGGAAGGAGGCAGAAGAAATCTTCACATCAGCTCTTAGGACCATATAGGGACAGCAAACACAGACACATGGGTATGGGTCGCCTCTCCTCATTGGAGCCCAGCCGCTTCTCAGGAAGCTGCACACCCACATTCAGACCTGTAGCAAATGACCGTCCACGACTTGAAAAGAGCATATAGAGCAAACCAGACACAAGCTACAGTGAGACATGGACACAAGGGCATTAAATAGTTAATTTTTAGCAAGCCCAAATTGCATTTCCATCATGTGCAGGCAGTCAGCTGCTATTGTAGGTCACCAAGATACAACGCATTATTTCTACAGTTTGTGGAAAACATTAGGCAGCTGTAATAAAGTCGATGGTATTTCCTTCCTTACTGAAACATGACTTCAGTAAATCCCTGTTTAAATTTTTTTCCCTTTCTAAACATTTCTCTCCATCTGCACGATAAGTCAATAAAAGAAATTAAAAGTTAAAATGCCTAATGAAATTTTATCAGGCATGAAATGACATTTAAACCAGAGTTGCCACCCGGGCTTAGATGCATGAAAACTGACCCGAACTTCAGGGGTTATAAAAAGCAGAGGGAGGGTAACAGCAAGTTTCAGTGGCCTTTATGTATTACAGCCCCTGAAAAAAAATCATTCCAAAGAGGCATTCCATGAAACCGAGACTCTCCGAGCAGTTACGATTTTTACAGGAGGTACATCATTTCTCTAAACCTCCACATTCTTTTAGGCCACCATTCTTTTTTCTTTATTCACTTCTTTGCACTGACGTGCTTATTTTGAAATCAGTCTTCATCTGGGTACCTCTGCCATGATCTCAGGAAAAGTGATAGGAAGAAAGCCTGAGAACATTTTTAAGAAGAAGGAACAGATGGAAAGAGTAGAGCACTTAATTCTTAATCTTTCTTAGAGAAGAGCATTAGGATGTTCCTGGAGACTCAGAAAGAGTTTTAAATACATGGACATGGAGAGAAAAAAATCGTTCTTCCCTGTATAAAATTGTTTATTTTAATAATTACTGACTGCCCCATCCTTAGGTCATAATAGGCATCTCATTGTCGTAGAAGCCTGAAAAGAAAAGAAGCCATTCAGTGGATATGTAGATACTTCCCAGCCTTACCAATTTAAAACATTAAACTTCTTTCAAAGCAAATCCCTGAGTCCTCCCACATGCGGGACATGCCCTGAAGTCAAGGGACGTTATGTCTAAGAAGGGACAGCAGTCAGGCCCTCTAACTAGAAAGCATATTTAGAACTTCCAAGAAACTTCCTATAGTTTGTAACCAGAGGGCTGTATTTCAAAGCGATTAGCCTTACTGATTGCCTTGGTGAAAAGGAAGTTGCTGTACAGCCTACAGATCAGGGAGAGGGGCTCCATCCATTTCTAATGGCTCTGAAATTCAGCATGGGGTGGTGGTTTCCCCACAGTGTGTTCCATTCAGCTGCACATTGAAAAGCCAGCTGTAGGAGTGCTAAGCCCAAGCGATATGGAAGCGAGTCCTTGCCTCCATCCAGGAACTGGCCATCAGGTAGACAGGAAAGTGTGTTTGTAAGCTGTGGGCAGCATCACAGCACCTCAATTATGAACTGATCTTACCGGTACCCATACAACCAGACAGGATTAAAATCCCTTAATTCAGACAAGGTGATACAATTTTCAAATATTTGCATAGCTCCCAGTGCCTCCCAAGCTTTTTTTTTTTTTTTTTTTTTTTTTTTGCGCGGTACGCGGGCCTCTCCCTGTTGTGGCCTCTCCCAGTTGCGGAGCACAGGCTCCGGACGTGCAGGCTCAGCGGCCATGGCTCATGTGCTCCGCGGCATGTGGACCTTCCCAGACCGGGGCACGAACCCGTGTTCACTGCATCGGCAGGCGGACTCTCAACCACTGCGCTGCCAGGGAAGCCCCCCCCTCCCAAGCTTTTTAAAATTATCCAAGAAAGCTGGGTTGGCAAGTCCCGGAAAGAATGCGTTCACTTTATTTTTTTTTTTAAATCCTGACTTTCTGTAATAATAAAACAAAGTGTCCTGAATTTTCAAGCTTTTGCCTTCCCAGTCTAACCCCAGAAATCTTGTAGTATTAGAGATTCTATGACACTCAAACACATAGAATTCTTCCAACAATGTACTTGATAATATTTGGAGGGACAGTTAACTGGAGAGAAAAACAGCTGCAAATCCTATGCAACAGGTACACACAACTCCAAGGATGAAAAGCACTTGAGATTTGCAGATACACACTAGTCTCCCATGTTTAACAGCCCACCCACCAAACCCCAAGATAGGCTGACTATTGCCTCTCTGCACCAGACTAGATGTGTGCAGAATGCCTGAGCAGTTGCTGGCTGAGGCATGATTGGAGGAGGGATTCATGGCTTACCCTGAAATACAAGAGGCAGATAGACCAGCCTAACATAGGGGAATTCGGATTTAGAAAAATGATTTTTCAACAGACTCATCATGCAAGCTGTGAGGCAACATAGTAGAATTAGAAACAAAACCAAGATGGATAAGCAGTGGAAACAAAAGGATGATGTTTAGATGTGTGTGCCGTGGAAGAGCCCGCCGCTGACAAATCATCGTTTTCTGTCGCATCACCCATAAATAGAAACCCGATTGGTAACAGCTGGCAAAGCCAGGTCTTGTGAAGTAGATACTTACATAATATCGGGGCCTTCTTTAAAAGAATTTTTTAAAAATAACAAATACAAAATTATGTATGGATATGAAGATTTATTTAGAAGGGTCCACGCAACGGAAGAGCCCTGAGATTTAAGCTTCCTTATCTCCCCGATACATCCACCACTGGTAACAGTACCTTTTCCTACAAAATAAATGCTGTATGAATACTCTTCAGGTCAGTTGTGCAATGCCCAGACCAGGGAAGTGTTATATCTCTGCAGTGAGAAGGTCTGTTACAGTTTTACAAAGATTCATGTTGTGTTTACATTTCCATATCATAAGCTTAACTCTTCACATGTCTTTCCAACTGACAGGGTGGGTACATAATCTTGAATCTGAGCCCCAGCAGATATCATAATCTCAGGCTTATCTCAGTTAGAAGGGCCTACACATTTGGGCTTTTGAGTACTGTATCAGATCCCCTGAGTACACAAGAGATTGTCAGAGGTTTTTGCAGTGGAGTCTTTCATGAGATTCTGGATTCTTTCATGTTCTCCCTGCCTATCATCCTTACATTAAGGATTACAGTATGATCTAAGTGTTCGCTTGCTACTGATAAGACTTGCTGTCAATAGGTAAAGTAAGTAGATCCAAAGTCAAAGTCAACTTCAAGCAATTTGAAGATCTAAACAAGTCATGTTAAACATCAAGATACATCATTAGCCTTATTTGGAAGAGGATATGAATGCAAAACCAATCTAATGAACATTAAAAAGAAAAATATTACAGATACCATTAGCAATAACTGGACCTTCATGCATATAGACCCCAAACATCATTAAAAACAGATTTAAAATTTAAAACAATTTTTAAAGCAACAGTCAAATCAAATATATTACTTCATGGTAGAGACAGCCCAATCTTATTAGTCCTAAATTTTTTATTTATATAAGATGAAACCTGTGAGATGTTGAGTCCAATATCCCTTTCTCCACTCTCAGATCAACTGTTTTACTGGTTGATTCCAAGAGGGAAATACAGTTAATGCTTCTAAACCATTAAATTCTGCTTTATTTACTTGAGTCACAAAAGCATTAGCAGTTAAAGAAAGCACTTCCCTTCAACCCAAAAGCAGTGTGAATATCTTGTGATATCAGTATTCCAGATAACATTTTACTAACTAGAAGGTGGCAAGTGTGCTCTTTCATTTTTGAGGAAAATTAGACTGAAGGCACCCCTGGTCCCTAGAAAGGGGTTTTGAGTTGGGCAGGCACAGCAGTTAACACCCTTCTACACAGAGCTGGTTGCCTAGAAGTATAGTCCCCAAAACTGGTATGGCCAGTAGTCCTAACGATGCTATCAGAATAACCATCTCTTCCAGGAGGAATTGGGGCATCATTCCAGTGCACCTAACACATTTCCCACATTGCAGCATGAATTATAAAATTGTCAGAGTAGCTATGGCTATCCAGTATCAATAAACCCAAAGTCTATATGTTTTTTCATTAATTCAACAAACGTTTATTGAGGGCTTAATTTATACCAGACACAGGTGTATAGAGAAGCTCTTTTGGAACTTAAAATACGTATTATATGTATATATCCATGTATATACTTCTTACATATTTAGCACATAGACACCACACCAGACCACCCCCCGCCCCGACACACACACAGGAGAAGACTTTGGGCCCCATGTGCTCTTACTTTTCCCACATTTCCAGGAAGCTCAATTATCATTTCTACTATAATGGTTCAGTAATCTCATTGCAAAATAAAAGGCATACCAGCAGGAGGGGAGGGAACCTATTAAACAAACACAGAAAGAAAGTACAATAATTTAGAACCATGTCATACAGGGGCAAACAATACTGTATCCTCAATAGTCCCTGAGTTACCAGGTGACATTAAATTTGTTCAGCATATTCCATTATGAAGACAAGGAATGTACAATTCATTTTAGAAAAAAGTTTGTATTTGTTTGTTTATTTTATTTTTGGCTGTGTTGGGTCTTCGTTGCTGTGCGTGGGCTTTCTCTAGTTGCTGCAAGCGCGGGCTACTCTTCGTTGTGGTGCGCGGGCTTCTCATTGCGGTGGCTTCTCTTGTTGCGGAGCATGGGCTCTAGGCCCGCGGGCTTCAGTATTTGTGGCTCGCGGGCTCTAGAGTGCAGGCTCAGTAGTTGTGACGCACCGGCTTAGTTGCTTTGTGGCATGTGGGATCTTCCCGGACCAGGGCTCGAACCTGTGTCCCCTGCATTGGCAGGCGGATTCTTAACCACTGTGCCACCAGGGAGGTCCCAAGTTTTAGTTTTAAGATGATTCTTTGTTACATTTCTTCAATAATATTGCTAAACAAATAAGCTATTATGCAAAGACAGTTTTCTCTCACCAGTAAACTCATATTTACCAAGTTTTGTAGTAACTTAGTAAATTACACTAGTTTGGGGAAAGAAAATTACAGGTAGGAAAATAATTACAGAATGGTGCGTGTGATATAATACTTCAACTGTGAAAATAGCAAATGAATGTTTCTGTCCCAAAACCCCCTTTGGTGACAGAGGGGAGCGTCTCTGCATTCAAAACACATGATAGGGCTCTGTCTTCAGCATAAATCCCCTTCATTTGTGACATAATAGTTTGCATGACTAATGCTTTTAATTCCTCATTTCCATGGACTGAATTGGTGAAAGATTCTACTTTCCCTGGAATTCCCAAGACTTAAAAGCTAGCTCTTTGGTATTTCAAGGGCAACCTGCACAACCTGTTTTCAAAGCCTCTGAAATGAAGAACCAGGCTCCCAAGCATCAGGGAACCATGGGAGAGCAAGATAACTTGACAGTCTGAAAAGTAGAGCTGTTTAGTATCACCACTCCCTTGCCTCCCATGGTGCCGGAGACCTGGTATTAGTGACCTCCACGACAGACTACACACATCATGGTCATAAAGTGATCCATTCAAGAGGTTCATCTGCAAGAGAACGTGAAAGCTAGAATTTATAATGAACTCTCAGGATACTTAAGGCTTAGTAGCAACTGATGTAAATTATTACAGGAAGCAAAGGATGCTTCCAAAATATGTACAAGTGTTCAGAGTACTTATGTGAGAAAAAGAAATATCCTCTCCCGGTATTTCCAAATTTGAGCACTCTGTAAAGCATGTAGTGAATGTTGGAGGTCTCCTACCATCTGATTTCAAGATTTAGGATAAAACTACAGTAATTAAGGCAATGTGGTGTTTGCATAAGGATAAACATAGAAGAGAGACAGAAAAAAATCCATACATATATAGCTGATGAATTTTTAACAAAGAGGCCTAGATTATTCAATGGGGGAAAATAGTCTTTTCAATAAATGGTACTGGAAAAAATGGATATCCCTCTGTAAAAAGTATGAACCTTGGTCTTGGCCACCATATGCAAAAATTTACTCAAAATGACCTACAGAATTAAGCATACGTGCTAGAACTATAAAACTTCTAGAAAAATTAAAGAATAGGAGAAAATCTTTGTTACCTTGGGTTAGGCAGAGATTTCTTAGGACATAGAAATCATGAACCGTGAAAGAAAGAAGTGGTAAATTGGACTTCATTAAGTTAAAAATGCCTGCTCTTTGAAAGACAATGTTAAGAAAATTAAAAGCAAGACAGACTGGGAAAAAAATGTTTTCAAATCACATGTCTGATAAAGGTCTTGTATCCAAGATATATAAAAGAAATCTCAAAACTCATAAGAAAGCAAACCACCCAATTTTTTAAAAAATAGGCAAATATTTAGACAGTTCACTAAAGAATGTACACATATGGCAAATAAGCACATGAAAACATGCTCAACATCATCAGTCATTGTGGAAATACAAATTGGAACCCTGATATGATATAATTACACACCCATCAGAGTGACTAAAATTTTGAAATAGCAAGTTTTGATGAGAATATGGAGTACCTTGAAACCCTTATACGTTGCTAGTGGGAATGTAAAATGGCACAACTACATTTGAGAGAGTTTAGTAGTCAAACATCAAACATAAATTTACCATACAGTGTAGCAATTCTATTTCTAGGAATTTACCCAAGAGAAATAAAAACATACCTCTACACAAAAACCTATATACAAATGTTGGTAACATCTTTATTCGTAATCACCAAAAGCTGGAGACAACCTAAAGGTTCAACAGCTGGTGAATGGATAAACAAATTGTAGCACATCCATACAGTAGAATACAGCCCAGTAATAAAAAGTAGCATCTGCTGATACACACAGTGGTGTCGTGAACCTCAAGAACATTGTGCTGACTGAAAGAAGCCAGATTTAAAGGGCTTCCTACTACTGTATGATTTCACGCTCCTAAATTTATCCTCTTTAACACAACTAGGATTGCAGCCCAACGACTAGGACTGCAGCCCAACAGAGAGACATATTACAGAATACAGAGTTTTCATGTGCATTTTCTATTTGGTTAAATTCGTAGTTTTTTTCCCCCTTAACTGAACTACTTATCAATGGAAGTTAAAGAGCTTCTCTTGAGAGTCAGCCAGAAACTTTTTAGCGTCAGATGTTCAGTGCTTGAAAGATAGTTCTTGGTGACCCTTGGACAGTTTAAACTGCATTGCCACACCTTGAAAATGCCCTAAATTCTACCTTATTTCTGAGTTTAATCATACTGAAAAAGAAGACTGGGGACGATATGACTGGTAAGGGTCTGGAGGAAGGGAACTTGGAAATTGAGCAGAAAGATGGTAGCTGGTGCCCGATTGGAACTTCACAATTTAGAACTGAAAGATCTGGTATGGTACTGGTACCTGTCACCCCGCCAAACCTTCAGCAAACTATCCATTTCTATTTAATGTGCTGTGCAATTTAACTCATTTCTACACGGCATCTAAGTACTTAGTCTTCCTTCAAAGTAGGAGTAGAGGAAAAAGAGGGTTACCACTAGAAAGCAGCCAGGTTCTAAATATAAGGCTAATATAATTTGATTCTCTAAATTATTTTTAGAATTAAATAAGATATTAAAGTATCTTGTACAGTACTAGGCACTCAATATATATTCACCAAATTTTGAATTCCCGTCACTTCCTTTATGAAAGGAGAATATTTTTAGAACTGGAAAGACCTCAGAAGCTACCTTGTCCAATGTTTTAATTTTACATATAAGAAAACTAGGTTTAATGAGATTAAGTGTATTGCTCAAGCTCACACAGAGTTAGAAGTCCAACTTCCAGTTCATGCAGATCTAAAACACCTGCTTTCAACTGTGATGCCCCAAGAGCAGAGCCTGAGGAAGATCTGAGGGAGAGTTTTGCTCTATATATTTAGCGATTCCATGGACGCTTTTGCTTCTGGTTCTGTGTTTGTTTTAGCTATTATCATTTATTTTTTTACTCCAGGAATGATATTCACTGAAAAGCCTTTCTCTTCAGGGACTATGATTGCCAGATTTAGCAAATAAAATACAAAGCACACAATTAGATTTGAATTTCAGATAAACAACACATAATTTTTTAGTCTGATGAGATATTTGGAAAATACTTATATTGGCACCTTATCTGTCAGCCCTATCGGGGACCAAACAATAAGTAGTTCCCAACTATGAAGATTTCTTTTTACCCTAAAACAAATAAACAATGGAAGACGGTCACTACCCCTATGCATAAATCTTGGCTTCCTGACCATTTTCTTCCCCATGACCATTTTTCCTCACCTGAGATCAGGACAACTGCTGTGAATAGCTTCTGTGACCAAGGCTGAGGCT
Source organism: Delphinapterus leucas (assembly GCF_059928025.1). Classification (NCBI taxonomy): domain Eukaryota; kingdom Metazoa; phylum Chordata; class Mammalia; order Artiodactyla; family Monodontidae; genus Delphinapterus; species Delphinapterus leucas. Next base: position 56,376,586 of record NC_143137.1, on the reverse strand, counting down.
GATAAGGATGGTGATGGAGCAGGAAAAAGTTGATGATGTGTCCAAGCAGCTTTGGGAGGACATGCTTTGCCAAACAGGAAGTACGCAATTCTAGTCAGAGAGACTGAAATTCAAATCCCTTTCTCTCACTAGCTTGTGACTGTATGACTTTGAGTAAGTTACTTAAACTCCCCCATACCCATCTATCTTTGGATTCTGCTTTTTTTTTTCCATAAAATAAAGATACCTTATGTTTTTGTGAAGATCAAATATTATAACAGGAAGAAAGCACTGATCACTGTACCTAGAATATACTCTTAAAACTATCATTTCTTAAACTGTACACACATGTTTTATTACATACTTTTCTGTGTATTTGATATAGTTCACACTAAAAATGGTTTAATCAAAATTGTTAGATTGGAGGCAGACTGGTGAGGGACTTGAATGCCTGGATGTAGAGTTTGGATGCTAAATTTTATTCTGTAGTTGTAGGGGAACAACTGCTACCCAATGTTTGGAGCCTACAAGTCAGACAGCCTCTTTCTAAGTTCCCCTAAAAACTACCTGGGAAATTTTGTAGCGTATCATTTCCTATAGGGTCAAGCACACGTTAAGCAACACAGAATGAACTGACCTGCCTTCTCTAGGCATCTTCTTTAGTTTCCTCAGGTCCAGCTTTGACAGAGAAGAAAATGAGAAGTTGTAACTCTTCCCACAGATCTACTTTGTGGGGCATGAGAAATGGGCAGGCATCAGACACAGAAATAATTCCTGCTTCATCACTTATTTATTAGTGGAATGGCCTTCTCCAAATTAATCAACACTGTCTGTGATCTCTACAATAAGGATAACATCACCTAAGCTAGTAGGGTCTTAGAATTAAGACTCTGGCAGAGTGCTGGTTACAGGAAGTGCTCGATATCTGGATTTTTATTTTCTGCTTAGTTAAAACACTATACTTAAGTTTTATGAATCATAGGTCCTTGGAGAGCTCTTTCTCACACCTATCCTGAAAGTCTTGTGACTCAGTTTCAGAAGACTGTCCAAAATTGAGGACCAGTCATTCAGACCAACTTTGTTTAGAAAATTGTTTTACTAAAATATCTTAGACAGTTGACACTTGAGTGAGTCAGATTCTTACTCAGCCTTCCACTTCATGCCATGTAGGCTGCAGTTCTAAGGTTCACCGGTTCCCTTGCTCACACCTTTAGAACCTGCAGATGTGTGTTATCTTCACCTTCTGTTTGGTCAGCTTCAAGTGCTTCTAATCTTTTTATAACCAGTTCTGTTGGCTGTTATCTGGATTCCTTTTAGTGCCTTGTCTATTGTATACTTCTAACAGATCTCCACCCTCTTCCCTGGCAATTAGAAGGGCAATATAATTATTTAACAATGTGTCTTCTATTGAATAAGTTCCTCAATTGGACCTTTTCATCCTTTGCCATTTGTGTGTGTTTGTGTGAAAAATATCACTTGAAGGTTTTTCTTAACGTTGAATTCTTGCACAATTTCCTGAGCTAAACACCAAAGAAGGGCCCAGAGCACCTTTTCGCCAATGACAGCCCCCTCTTCCTCCTCTCTCCATGCTTGGAGAGACAGCTTATATTTCCTACAACCTGGAAAGACTAATCAGACTTATTATTTTAGCTTTAGCTCTGTTTTTTGTTATTTTCTCATATAATCTTACCACTCTTCCTATTCTGGTGTCATTATCTGTGGGGCTCCATAGTCACTGAAATCTCCAATTCCACAGTTAATCACAGAATAACATGGGATACTGGAAAAAATAATGGACTTTGAGTCAAGAGAGGTAAGGCTTCAGGTTCTGCACTAACTAGCTATGTGACTTTGCCAAGACAGTTCATTGCTTTGGGTTTCAGATTCTTTATCTGTAAAATATCTACAGAACACATACCCGCTTCAGGTTTGTGCTTTGTACACCTTCACCTCTGAAGCGACATCTATGGGTTTTCCCATCCATTCCCGACCACCCAGCAAAGAACTGCTTTTACTTTATTTCAATATTTGACTCAGTTTTTGCCAAATGGCTACTCATATGCTCTTCTACTAGCTCCAAGTGGCTCAGCTTAAACCCAACATAAAGCACTTCAATGATTTATTTACACCATTTCTGAATATTCGACATAGATCCACCAACCTAATAGTTAGAACTATTAACTATTCTCTGTCATGTAAAATGTTAGTCATATAAATTTTCCCTAAACCATAAAAACATATTTATAAGTTAAAAGTGAAATTGTACATATCCTAGTCAACTTGTGAAATTCTCTGCTCTTTTTCTTAAAAGCAACTATACTCCAATAAAAAAAAAAATTTTAAAAACCCCACATGGTTCAACAAGGACCTACTGTATAGCACAGGGAACTATATTCAATAACTTGTAATAACATATAATGGAAAAGAATCTGAAAAAGAATAGATATATAAATGTATATGTATAACTGAATCACTTTGCTATACATCTGAAACATTGTAAATCAGCTACACTTCAATAAAAAATTTTTTTTAATAAAAATGTGGGTTGATGGAAGAGTGTTAGCTATAAACTACATTTGTTGCCCTCATTGTATGCAGAATAAAGTAGAAGAGCAATAACCAGATGTGTTACGTTCCTGGAAAGGCAAAAAATAAATTCCAAATGAGAATTTGAAGACCCTCTACATCTTTCTTTCTTTTTTTTTTAATAATTTTTTAAAATTAATTAATTTTATTTTTGGCTGCGTTGGGTCTTCGTTGCTGCACACAGGCTTTCTCTAGTTGTGGTGAGTGGGGGCTACTCTCTGTTGCGGTGCGCAGGCTTCTCATTGTGGTGGCTTCTCTTGTTGTGGAGCACGGGCTCTAGGCACACGGGCTTCAGGAGTTGTGGCTCCCAGCCTCTAGAGTGCAGGCTCAGTAGTTGTGGCGCACGGGCTTAGTTGCTCCGCAGGATGTGGGATCTTCCTGGACCAGGGCTCGAACCCGTGTCCCCTGCATTGGCAGGCGGATTCTTAACCACTGCGCCACCAAGGAAGCCCCCCTCTCCATCTTTCTTGAGACTTGTAGTGTTCTTATTTCCTCAGAGCTTGTCTCTCCCTGGTTGCCTTTTTGAGTAGAGCTGATTAGAGTATAGCAGTAGAGCTCAGGGTTCCAGGAATCTCCCCTAGAGTCTGGGCAGGAGCCTTAAGATAGGAGTTACCTACAGCTTGGGCCCAAATCCTTGCATTATCAGATACCTCCAGCCAGGGTGAGGACCAGCTAACCACAGTGACGCGCAGAAAGCAGCCCACAAATTTACTGACCACAAGCTCTGCCCAGCTCTGGGCTAACAGCCTGTCTACCCTCTGACTCCCAGAGTTACACCAGTGGAAACAAAAAGGCGGGGGCATCTTGACTTTGAAAGTGAAGCTATGCTAAAATTACAAAGAAGCTAAGTGTGTCCTTGCTGGTGTTTTCCTTTGAATGTAAGTGTATATCATAAGTTAAACCCTGTAAACTCAGGGAGGGGTGCTGCAGAAGCTGCTGGCTGCTGTCCTCTCCAGCCTTTCTTTCTTGGCTAGGTTCAGGCTTCCCCATCTCACTGGGCCACCCATAGTACTTGAGTGGTCATCTTGTCTTCAGTCTCACCCTACCTGCAGGGTCAAAGTACTTTTCCTAAAACTCTAATTCAGCTGGGATTTCCCCTGTAGAAAGTCCTTCCCTTGATCCCGATCATCCTCAGCATACAGTCAAAGGTCTTTACCGTTTCCTACCCGTTGTCCTCCATAATCTTGACCCTTCCTACTTACCTTGCCTCACTCTACACTCTCCTCCCTCTTGCATAATAATCTCTAACAGTGCTGAACTTTTCACATGTCTCTGAACACAGAATACTACTTCAAACCTCTAGAGTGCCCTCCTCTCAGACCGTTACCTTCTTGTCCATTTGGTTAATTTACATTCAACCCATCTGATCAATGGATAGATAAAACTCTTATGCAATCTTCAAAACCCAATTCATGAAAAGTTAATGGGAAACATAGTATTTTGTTGTCATTTGTAGTTGCAAACATTTTTATTACTAATAACATTCAAGATTTTTCATATTTATCAGCCACTTATATTTCTTTGAATAATTTGATTCTTTTATCTATTTCTCTGTTTTTATAGTATTTTTTAGAAGCAACGCATAAGATATTTTGCTGTAAGGAAAGCCCATTTGTTTGTCATATTTAGGGGCAAAACTTTTCTTCCAATATATTGATTGTCTTTTAGTATCCTATTTCAGTGGACAGTTTTAAATCACTGTGAAAATTTTGCCTGTAGTTAAATTCTACCAAAGTTCTATTGTTGATGTTGGCTGCTTTGAATTCTTGATTGCAACAGTAATTAAGAAGTATTTTCTAATTTTAAATTTAAAAATATACCGTACTTAACAAGAACAGTAACAAAACCAAATTCATTAGTCACAGCCCCCAACATAGAGTAGGTGTTCCATAAACCATTGCTAAGTGAAATGATGGTACACAGAAAGCCAGAATCGAAGTGGTAAAGTTAGAACCTTTCTATTTTCCTGTAAGTTCCATCTTCCTTCTGACTTTCATAGCTTCAGAGGTATCACATACAAGATGCCAAAAAAGCCTCTTGTAAGCAAGTACCATTTTACCTCCAGTACCCAGTCTCTCTCAGAAGATGCCAGTTCCATCTTAAAATGACCTGAGAAAACCAACCAAACCCTAAGTCTTCTTCATTCCAGAAGAAAAGGGAAGATCTATTCCAAACCTTACCTGGGAAGGTCAGTCAAATGATATGGTCACTTTACTTGTTCTTTCGACTGTACTTGATCCAGAACTTCTAAAGCCATCACCTACTAGCACCTGTCCCCAGACCTGCTGTGATAGTTTCAGCCTCTTGAGCATTCACATGGTTAATCTTGGGCTAACTTGGCCAGAATTGTTAGGGCCATTTCCATCCCAAACACTACAAGGACCTCTGTCCTGCATTAGGTCATGACTGGTGTCCAGACCAGGGTGGAAGGAAGATTCACTACTGGCCTCTGGCATCAGTTTTCCTCACATGGTGGACTGCTTGAGTTCCTGTATCATATTTTCCCAATACTTTTCAAATAATGTGAGTGATTATATGACTTTAAGACTTAAGATAGTCATAGATCATGCTAAACAATATGGAGAACCTTCTAGACTCCATTTTAAAGATAACATAAAGACATAATATTTATGCAGTCACCAAATATGTATTAAGTGCTTCTCTGAGCTGGACACTGAGGATACAGTTGATCTGGAGATAAACGTAAAGCATAGATACTTGTAACAAGTAATAGTCAGTAGGTATTAAAGATAAAATTAAAACAGCTAAAACTTTTAAAGTATAATAGCTTAAAGTCTAAAGTTAAAAAGTCAACTTAAAAAGACACAATACAGTAGTTTTGTAAGTCACTCTTTTATAAGGAATGCCTTTGCCGATACTATACGGCAACAAAACATGCCACACTGTTTCTGACCCAGTTCTTATCTCTAGTTCTGCCTTCTCCCCTGAACTCCAGATTCCCTGAAGGGTCGATTCTGTCCTCCACAAAAGCTGTCTTCTCCACTTAGAAGTTTAGTAGCTCTAGATAGTTTAATAGTAATAGTTTGAAAGAAGTTTAAAAGTTTAATAGTTAAGTTCAAACTTAACACATCCAGAAAGAAACCCCAATCTGCTTCCTAAAACCTGCTCTTCCAGGGATCTCCCTCATCTCAGTTAATGACTACTCTTGTTTTGGTTGTTCCAAAGCTAAAACCTTATACTCTTGACTCCTTCCTCTCTTTCAAATGTCCATTCCATCACCAAATCCCATCACATCTAAATTTAAAATATATTCATGATTCTGCTACCTCTCTCCACCTCCACTGTTATCAACCTGGTCCAAGGTACCTCATCCCTTTTCTGGACTATTGAATATTCTACCTGATCTTCCTGTTCTGCCCTTGTCTCCTGCAGTCTATTCTTAACCCACTCATCAAGGCGATTGCTTTAAAGTATAAACCAGGTTATATCACTCCTCTACTCCAAAGCCTCCAATGGCTTCCCATATTACTCAAGGTGATAGCCAATGCCTTTGCCACAACCTACCATGACCTCCCCCCAACTGTCTTTCTAGCCTGTTTTACTCCCATTGTCTGCTTTTGGAAGAACCAATAAGATCTTGATATGTCACTAATTACTAGAATATAAATTTACTCCTTCAACTAAGACTAACCATATAACATAGAATTACATATCACAAGAAGCACATGTCAACTGAAACTAACACCCCTGGTACAGGAGGATAAATGAAGTTGTAGCTTGTGTTATCCAATAGTGTTGAGGAGTACTCTCATGTACATCCTGCCCAATCAAACCTTATGGTGACCTTCGGAGCTAGATAGGAAGAACTCATCAAAATATGCTACAGCTTTTTATTTTATTATTTTGGCAATATCATCTAAAAAATATATATGTGTGTGTATATATATATTTGAAAACCAGAAACAAAAGTGAAGATTGTTGTGATGATATAAAGACCTTAAAAAATTAAAAAGAAGGCCACTATTGAAAACACTTACATTTGCAACTAATTGTAAATTCTATAACATTTCCATCTATAAGACAACTTTATTTATTTACTTATTTATTTTGGCAAGAGAAGGGAAGGGAAGAAAGAAACTGTTAAAAAACAAAAACAAAAAAAAGATTTCCTTTTATCCTTTAACTTACAAGAAAATTAAAGGCAAATCCATTTCCCAGATGAGGTAAGCAACTCATCCCAAATTCCTGGTAACATCCTTTCCCTCAATTTCCATCAGATAGTCCAGGTTCTGTTTTTAATGCTATTTGTACTGTTTTACACCATAGTACACTTTATAAACTACCATAGATCTTTTTGAAAGTGGGCAGGAAAATACAACTCCCAAACATTTTTCAATTTCACCATGCGTCATATTTTTTTAAAGTCCTTTACCAAAAAGATATTTCTGAATTTCAGAATCAATCCAAGGTTTCCTCTTTTCTGTTCATGTTATTGGGATCTAAACTTTACCTTCAGGTTTGGGTTATCAAGTTGCTGGGATTTTTTTTTTATTTACTTTACTTTTCATTTATTTTCTTGAGATATAATTTACATATAACTTTGTGCAAATTTAAGGTGTACATACAGCCTGTTGATTTGATACATTTATATATTGCAGTATGATTACCACCATAGCTTTAGCTCACACTTGTATCGTGTCACATAACTATAATTTCATTTGGGGTGAGAGCCTTTAAAATCTAGTCTCTTAGCAGTTTTGAAGTGTATGATACATTATTGTTGACTATAATCATTCTGCTGTGCATCAGACCTCCAGAATTTATTCATCTTCTAGTTGCAAATTTGTACACTTTAACAACATCTCCTCAATTTCTCCACCCCCTAGCCCCTGGCAACCACCATTCTACTCTGTTTGTACGAGTTCAGCTTTTTTAGATTCCACATGTAAGTGATACCAGGCAATATTTGTCTTTCTCTGACTGGATTATCTCACTAAACATAATGCCCTCAAGGTCCATCCATGTTGTCGCTAATGGCAGAACTTCTTTCAGCCTTCTTTCTCATGGCTGAATAATATTTCATTGTATATATACCACATTTTCTTTATCCACTCATCCCTTGACAGAAATTTAGGTTGTTTTCATATCTTGGCTGTTGTGAATAATGCTACAATAAACATGGGAGTGTAGATATCTATTCAATATCCTGTTTTCATTTCCTTTGGATGTATACCCGGAAGTGGGATTGCTGGATCATACGGTAAGTGTATTTTAATATTTTTGTGGAAACTCCACATTGTTTTCCATAGTGGTTAAACCAATTTTCGCTCCCACCAACAAGGCTTCCATTTTCTCCATATCCTTGCTATCACTAGCTATCTCTTGTCTTTTGAGGATAGCCATTCTAACAGGTGTGAGGTGATTGTTTCATTGTAGTTTCCTTGATGATTAGTGAGGTTGATCATCTTTTTTATATATCTGTTGGCTATTTGGATGTCTTCTTTTAAAAAATGTCTATTCAAGTCCTCTGCCTATTTTTAATTGCATTATTTGGTTTTTTGGTATGGAGTTGTATGAGTTCTTTGTATATTTTGGATATTCATCCCTTATCAGATGTTTGCAGATATTTTCTCCCATTCCATAGGTTTCCTTTTCATTTTGTTGATTGTTTCTTTTGCTTGCAGGAGCATTTTGGTTTGAGGTGGTGCCACTTGTTGATTTTTGCTTTTTTGTGTGTGTGCTTTTGATGTCATATCCAAAAAAATCATTACCAAAACTAACGTCAGGGAGCTTCTTCCCTATGTTTTCTTTTAGGAGTTTTATGATATCAGGTCTTCTGTTTAAGTTTTAATTCATTTTGAGTTAATTTTTGTGAGTGGTGTCAGATAGGAGTTCATTCTGCTTTTCTTTTCTATCATACATCTTTCTTTTCTTCCTTCTTTCTTCCCTTCTTCTCTCCCCCTCTTCTTCTTCATTTTCCTCTTTCATTTATAGATTTTTTTCTTTTTAAATCAAAACCGTGTGTGTGTGTGTGTGTGTGTGTGTGTGTGTGTGTGTGTGTGAGATAGGGGGAGGGGAAAAGAGAGAAGGAGAGGGAGAGGGAGGAAGGGATGGAATGGCTCTTTAAAGGGGTTTTCCAGTATTTACGTTATGAAAAAAATTAAAGTTTTTCTCTAACTTTTAAGAAAAGCTAAATGTTAGAAATAGTAATTAAAATGTTTACATTGAAGTAGATTACTAGATCTGCAGTGCAGCCAAGCCTGGCAGCTTTTGATAAATTAGAATGAGCCAGGGCTTCCCTGGTGGTGCAGTGGTTAGGAATCTGCCTGCCAGTGCAGGGGATACGGGTTCGAGCCCTGGTACAGGAAGATCCCACATGCCGCGGAGCTACTAAGCTCGTGCGCTACAGCTGCTGAGCCTGGAGGCCATGAACCACAACTACTGAATCCCGGATGCCTGGAGCCCGTGCTCCACAACAAGAGAAGCCACTGTAGTGAGAACCCTGCACACTGCAACGAAGAATAGCTCCCCACTCACCGCAACTAGAGAAAGCCCGCGGGCAGCAACAAAGACCCAACTCAGCCAAAAATAAATTAAAAAAAAAAAATTAGAATGAGCCACACAGGCTGGTCTTTTTTCACTAAAACGCCAGTGTCCAGAAAGCAAAACCTCTCCACATACCACCCTTGTTTCAGATCAGATAAACTGAGCAAACAACAATGCCTACCAACATGACAAAATGCCCACTGTACAAAAGAAACTGGAAATTGTCATCAGTGAGTGAAGATGGCTCTGGAGAACATGAAGATCAGGATTTTTTTTTTTTTTTTTTTTTGTTAGTACGCGGGCCTCTCACTGTTGTGGCCTCTCCCGTTGCGGAGCACGGGCTCCGGACACGCAGGCTTAGCGGCCATGGCTCACGGGCCCAGCCGCTCCGCAGCATGTGGGATCTTCCCAGACCGGGGCACGAACCCGTGTCCCCTGCATCGGCAGGCGCACTCTCAACCACTGCGCCACCAGGGAAGCCCGAAGATCAGGATTTTGATGTAAAGTTTGATCTTTGGGCTTCTACCAAACTGCCCTTCATTTGAAGAAGCATCATTCTGGGTCATTCAGGTGACCAACATTATCTTGATCAGTCCAGATACCACTGATACATTTGAGAAAATAAAAATGAAGGGGAGGAGAGAAAGCTTTACTGCCTTACTTTCCCTCAATGCTCTTATTTAAAAAGCTCTCCCAGACCCTAGAAAAGCACTTGCTTCACACTGTCCCGAGTGAATAAATCTACAGCCTGCAAAGTTCCCACACCCTTTGGTGCCACAAATATCTGGTAAAATAGCTTTGGAACTGTCACACAATTCCCCCGTGCAGCAATGCCTTGTAAATGAAATAAAGGAATTGCCAGTGAGCAAACTTTGCTGATTGCCTCCCATATTTAAATCAGACCTTCTGATCAAGGAATAAATAATTTTGCCATGTATTTAGAAATTATCATGTAGAGCATGGTTCTCAACACTGGGGGCACACAGAAAGTATCTGATGCCTGTGATCCACACCTAGAGACCTGGGAAAGGACTAGGCATCAGTATTTATTGAAAGCATTCACACACACTCCCTCCTGGTAATACTGAGGCACAGCCGAGTCAAGAACCACTGGCTATTGAAAACTGACTGATTTTTAGAAATTCGTGTTTTAATTATTATGGGATTTTGTTTATCGTAGCCCACTAATGTAAGCATCTCACTTGGCCAGATAGTTTTCACTTTGTGTGGCAGGGCCAGAAACCTGGAACTCTTACTTTTTAAGTGATCTTTAGGTATACATATAATTACCATGTCTGTGGAGTGTTCTGAGTTTCTCAGTTGGTAGCCAGGTTCTTTAAAAGAAAGGTATGTAACTTGATTGCTTTGAAAATAATTCAGTAAGTCCAGGTGTTAACATACAAATAGTTCTCAGGGCCATGTTTAGCACTTTAAAAATTTATCATTAGTTGCATGAAAAACAAAAAAAGCCAAAGACTCATTCCCACATATTAGAGGGCTTTTTCTCTTGAAGAAACTCATAAAAGAAAAGCACAGATTTTAGTTTGGGGTGTGTGTGTTTGTGTGTGTGTGTGTGTGCGTGTGTGTGAGAGAGAGAGAGAGAGAGAGAGATTTGGATTCTTCTTTTTTTTTTTCCTTACTCATCTTGGATTTTTCTTTTCTTTTCTTTTAAATAGCAGTAGTTCATTTTTTTTTCAGTTATACATATACATGTATATCTATATCTATATAAATATGTTCTTTTTCAAATTCTTTTCCCATTTAGGTTGTTATATAATATTGAGCAGAGTTCCCTGTGCTATACAGTAGGTCCTTGTTGGTTATCCATTTTAAGTATAGCAGTGTGTACATGTCAATCCCAAACTCCCTAACTATCCCTTCCCCCACCATTCTCCCCTTGGATTCTTTAAAAAAGAAGAAAACAGTCTCAGCAATATTCACACTTTTATAAACATGAAAAAACATATAACCTTATCAATATAAGTTTCACACAAATATAATTAATGCTTCTTCTGCTGCACTGTGACAGAGCAGTTAAATAAACCCTGCCAGTACATTAATGCTTAAGCAAACCAGAAAACAAGTCTCTTCCCACTCAAAAAATCATAATGTGTTTCAAATTCCATTCGAAAAGCTATGAGAGAAATTTTAAAGGCAAACATTTTTTAAGGAAATAAAAGTTTTTCTCATAAGATTGCTGCTAATCAAAAAACTCAGTCAAGTTCTTACCCCCTTGTCTATGCATATTCATTCCCATGCAGTAAATAAACTGGATTGTGCAAATTCTCAAAATAGAAAAACTCCCAGCATCAGGTGGCTTTTTTCTAGGTGAGGACTAGGTCACATGAAGAGCAATTTTACAGTAAAATGAGATGTTCTCTTTTAGTCTAATCTTGTTTACTGTTTCCTATGTGTCCAAATGTAAATGAGCTCTGAGATTGAATACTATATGAAGTCAGTTCTCCTTACAAGTATTCCAGTTCTTTATCAATATCTAATAGTTCAGAAGAAAAGTCATTTTACATTGATTTAGCAAGAAATTGGCAGTGTGTTATCAACGCATGAGCCTCTATTACACTGTACTAAGAGAAAAGCAAATCGTGAATGAAGTGAGAAAAATTGAAGTGAAGCAGAGCCAGGGGTAGAAAAGGAAGGACAACAGTTGGCGGGGCAATCAGGAACGCTTCTCTAAGATTAGCTTTAATTTGTAATACTCAAATATGATTTTATATGTTTGCTGTGACAGTTGTGCTTTGCACTCATGACAGAAAGGACCCCAACCCCAGAGCATCATCATCCACAGTAAATCTTATAACTCAGACTGAAACTCAAGTCCAGTGCTGTACCTCATCATGAGGTTAATTAAAATTTTTTTAAAAATTGGGGCTTCCCTGGTGGCACAGTGGTTGAGAGTCCGCCTGCCGATGCAGGGGACGCCCCATTCCGGGAAGATCCCACATGCCGCGGAGCGGCTGGGCCCGTGAGCCATGGCCGCTGAGCCTGCGCGTCCGGAGCCTGTCCTCAACGGGAGACACCACAACAGTGAGAGGCCCGCGTACCGCAAAAAAAAAATTTTTTTAAATTAAAATAACACTTTAACTATAATGAAAACTTCCATGTTATAAGTCGATATTCAGTCATCACACATGGTGAAAAGGGCAAACTCTAGAGCCAGAAGAACATGGATTCAATTTTATTTTCACAAGAAACTTTGAGAAACTCATCTTACCCTCCAGGACCTCAAATTCCTTTGATACCTACTTTGTAGAGATAATCTGTCGTTTGCAGGATTAGGGATAAAATATGTAAACTGCCTAGTACATAGTTGATGCATAATAAATGGTAGCTACTATTTTTTTTTTACAACTGCTGTAAATAAAATTAACCTGGCACGTGGCCTTTAGAAGGTATTCAACAAAATTAATTAGTTGTTTCTTAAACACATTTGTCTAAAATATTTACTCATCCTTTTTGAGTCTACCATTTAAGTCTGTTAAATTTATAAATAACTGAGAAGATAAACCAGTTTAAAAGAAATAGGAAATCATGTAAATGTATAAAAATATACAGTGGGAAACCCTTAATAGGACATGTTCTCTGATGAAATTCAGTCTAGCAGCAGAGCTTGAAAGCCAACAAAAAAGAAGCATATTTCTGGACTCTCTTTTCTCTTCCCAGCTGTCCCACTTGGCTGTGACATGAGACTAGGCACAGGCAGTTACCAAAACCAACAAGCAGACAAGAGTTTCAACTTGGATCTAAAAGAACCACATGAGGGAGATGCCAAAAGCTACAGCCCAAAGAGTGGCTGAGGGTTGGGAGCAGGGAAGAGTAGTTATGATGACGAGGGAGACAGAGAAAGAGAAGAGAGGGAGAGAAACATAGGAAACAGGGAGGAGGGGAACTCACCAAGGCAGTTGAAAGGCACCTTTCTCATTCTGAATGCCTATTTTACAAACTTGCTGTGGCAAGATGAAACATAGAAACCAAAACCCACACAAATTCATAGCTTAATGAATTATTATAAGGGGAGCACCCTGTAACCACCACCTAGGTCAAGAAATAGAACTTTGCTAACATCCCTGAAACACCTCCTTATGTCCCATCCAAATTCAACACCTTCCCTCTTCCCAGAAGTACACACCAACCTGACAAGCACTGTAATCATTCCTTCTGTTTCTTCATAGTTTTTCCACCCCACAATGCACCTCAGACACTCTAAGACTTCCCCAATTTAAAAAAAATTGGTATCTTTTAAGTTGTTTTTATTCTAGAGATCTCCTCTCTGTTTCTTTTCTTTGCAAGTGATCTGTTGAAGAACCCAGGGCATTTGACCTGTAGAGATTCCCACAGTCTGGATTTTGCTGATTGCACAGAGTTTAACGTTTCTTCTGTCCTCTGTATTTCCAGCAAATTGGCAGCAGGGGCCAGAGGCTTGCTCAGACTCAGGTTTGGCAAGTTTATAGGCAGTGATGTGTTCTTTCATCAAGAGGCACATGATGTAGCTCTTTACGTGATGTTAGTAGCCTTTGATGCTTGATGCTTAGATATATTCATTGATTAGGGTTTGTAAAATGGTGATATTCTAATTCTGTCATTTCTTTTACATTCATTAGCTGGAATGCTTATATAAAGATATATTTCTTTCATCTACTTTAGATTACACAGTAGTATAATTCATCTGAAAAGGCAGGATAATTGCTTGATTCTTTCCTTTTATTTACTGGTGTTCAAAGTAATAAACTGACTCTTTATCATCATTCAAAGGTGACTGATTGGGGTTTTTTTCATATTATTATGAACCCATGAATTTAAACACATTCAACGGTTCTGGCTGCTTTTATCAGCCACATGCACTGAGCTAGCCCTTCAGTGTTTTAAAGACAATAGTTGATACCTGATGCCGAGGATTTATTTCTTATGCCTTTATTTGTATGTACCATCAGAAAATTGAGTTGGATAGATTTGGTAATCCTTGATAACGCCACCTTGATAAAACCTAATTTTATGAACCTGGCCTTTACATTTATGCTAAATAAAATGGCAACTCTTCCAAATACTGGAAAACATACAATATCACAAGTTCATTCTAAATTGATCACTCTCCAAAACAATACATAATTTCTAACTTTACTGAAAATAAATAAGTTAATTATTAATTAATTAATTAATCTGAGATCCTGGGAGTCATGGAAAAAGAAATACCAGCCATCCAACCAGCAGAGGGAGTGCAAGTTAACTGACAAATCCAGTCTCCCATACTCCGCTTTCCTATTGGTGAAATCACTGATATTGTTTTGGAGAGAAGAAGATACCAGGGACAAGACAGGACATATCTGTGCGACTCTGTTGTCTGTTGGATGCAAAAGAACTACATTGATTCTTAACGAAGGGAAAATACAGCAGTAAGGGTAAAAAGTATTCTCCTGCATTTCATCAGAGCCGCCTTTACTCAGAATTAAACATATCATTGTCCACAGCCTGACTGATAACTGACTTGGAGGATTAGGAGGGAAGAAGATATGATTACCTTATTTTTTGTAAATTTTAAAAATAGAGGCATCCAGTGGTGATATGAAACCCTTAAAGTCACATCAATTCAGAAGTAGAGGCAAAATTTTATACAAATCATCCAAGCCCCATCTCAGCTTTTCACATAGAACCTTAGTCAATGAGAACTTTTAAAGGAAGAAGAGCTTACAAAAGTGTCTTGCAGTTTTTCTACTTGTCTTTGCTAATAATGATCCAGCCAAGGCAAGAATAAGAGCTTGAGAATACAGAGCACCCAAGCATTCCCTGATTTCTTTGCAAATTTTCCTCTGGGGTTGGTGCTTTAATTTCCAATCAGTCTGAGTCAATAACATATGGTTGTCAGTGCCATTGTTGACTCTCACAATTTCTTGTCTCAATCCCATAGTTCCTAGAGCTTGGGGCTTGGGGTCACTGGCAGGGGTTTTGATTTGGGGCTTTCTATGTTTACACAAAAGGGCAAGTCAGTATCCCTGTATCAGTGAATCCTGGACTAAACTGATCTATCAAGCTTTGTAAACAAATGAAGACCTTAAAGGATGGAAAGAAGGCTCTCTGGAAGTCTCCACTGCTTTTACATTTCATTGAATCCACAGACTCTTGCTTGCTTCCCACAGAGATCTGACTACAGCTGAATAAGAAAGAAAGAAAAGTCACATGAGAAGAATGGAATGCTCTTACAATATTTTTAGGCTGCAATGTATACTGAATTCCGTTCACACAGTCCTGGAGGAGGTTTGGCCCATCTTCACAGAGCATGCCACAACTCCTGCTTATTGCAACAGATATGTACATTTCTCAAGGACTGACAATAATTAAAGAAAAAACAAAGTAGGAGGCTCTTTGCATAGGATTGTTGAGGCAGACTTTCCTTTTTCTTTAGTTGATACCTGTTTCATAAAAAAGATGGTAAACTGGTGTTGGAAAGTTCAAATCTTTCTCCAACCTAATGGACTCATAACTGTGCACCTAATTCAAACTAATTTTGGAGATCACAGGGCAACTTCTAACTTTCCAAGAGGCTAATAAAAAAAAAACAAGAAAGGTTTTTGAACAATCTACCTCATTTTTAAAGAGATAATACAGATAATTTTTTTATGAAAAATTTTCCTTGGAGACATGGGTTGAATAAATGAGTACCTCTTAGTGGTGACCATAAATGAATGAGTTCAGTTCTTGCTTTCATTGAACTTAAAGGGCGTGGGTTTCTACTTGCATGTTCATTTGTCTTTATTCTGTGAATCTAATCTGACTATTCCATACCAACAGACACTGGGGTCTCCTGAATTCTGTTCTTTCTCAGCCTAGGAGCCTTCAACCCAGATGCAATGCTTTAATTGCTTCTAAGTGTTCTGAAACACCCAAGGCTGTGCTAAGTTCCTTTAGCTGAGTGCAATACCAAGTTAGTGAAGTCAAGGTCATTGATTCAGTCATACTTAAGATGAACCTGCTAATCTTGTCCTCCTCTGTGTCAACTGGACACCATACCACCGCACACATCCCCGCTGGCATTGTAAGTCCATTAGTCAACAAGAGGAAATGATAGGCATATACGGACGGAGACAGACTGTACTAAACTTGTCTCAGCCACTTCATAGCTTTGTGAACTTAGGTAGATTACTTGGTGCTTCCATTTCCTCATCATAAAATGTGATAATAATAGCAACTGCCTCATAGGATTGTTGTAAAGATTTAATGAGACTATCCATGTAACGTGCTTAACACAGCAGTAGGTATGTAGAAAATACTCAATAAATAGTATTTTTAATTTCAGTTTTCTGCTATTGGTATTGTTATTGAAAAACATTTCAAGGCACATGAGTTCCATGGTGCTACTTGTATGTAAGTATGGGTTATAGCTTAAATTCCTTTGGCATTGGTACATATTGGCTTTAAAACTCAGATACACAAGGTACATAGAAGAAGCCAACACACCTTCATGACAGTGCAAAAGAGGTAGTAAACCTTCATTCTCAGAGCCACTTCACATGTCACACACTTAAATCAGCCCACAACACAGCTGACATATAACCAGCAAGTAACTCATTGGTGCCCACTGTGACTTTTCAATCTGCTGAGGATGTTTTCCAGTGATGAAGCCTAAATGGATGTTTAGTAATGAGGAGAGCAGATATAATTCAAGATGTGAAAAAGATGGTCTCCTCTTTTAACAAATCCAGAGTGCAGCCATTTATCTATTTTTGCCTTTTAGGAGAAAAAAGAGTTGAATTAGGAGAGTTTTCCGTTTTGTTTTCATTTTTCTTTTCTTTTTAATATAAAACATGTCATTGGTTTTACACTGCACAAGTCAAACAAAGGGATAAATAATTCCCTGATGGTTTAGAGGAGTATCAGTATCTATTTCAAATCATCCCCATACCAATTTCAAGTGCATATCTACACAACTTAAATGTGGTCAATGATTGTTCACTCCTCTTTAGCTTGGATATATAACCTAAGAAGTATATCTTAAGATGGATGGAAAAAGAGAATACTCCAAGTATTTCTTTACATTTTAGCAGAAGCACTGACTAAAGTGGAGCAGTCATTAATTCTATTAAGCACACTAATTCCTGGACAACTACTCTAAGTGATTCTAATTCAGTAAGAATGGGGAAGGGTCCAGGAATCTCTGCTTTTCAGCACTCTTCCGGGGATTCCTATGATCTGACACATCAGGAACATTGGTCATCTGTTGTTTTTGCTTGCCCAACATCTCTTCCTTCTTCTGATAAGAGCAACTCAGTTTTCCTTTGATAAAGTACTCCTCCCCAGCTCTCAGACCCTGTGGGTGGTTGGTGCTGATTCCACCACCAGCTTCAAAATGGGGTCTAGGTCCCAGTCCTGTTCATTCATTGTAATCAAACATTCAGTATCTCTGGTCACACTGAGATAAGTGTCAAACTCAATCCTGGAGTGTTGAAACCATTGGAAAGAGGAGCCCTTTCTCCTCTGGGTTTAGGAAGCTGTATCCATCTGAAAAAAAGAAGCTAACACAGAGATGGAATAAATGGAGAAAGGAGAGAGAGAATGAATTTAGATGACATTGTTTTAGATTCTTAGATCCAGGTGATATTTTTATTGTAAAAACATAACCCATAATGACAGTGATAAAAGAAATAAAATGGAAACATAACTAAAAGTTTACAAGTTCAGATGGAAATGTAAGACTTAAGCTATATATAAGACCCAGTAATAACTATTTTCTAAAAGTTTATTAAATGAGGCATACGAAACTGTGGTGATCAGATATACATCATAAGAGTATATTGTGAATTTTATAGAATTTTTCAAACTTTATAATTGCATTTAACATGAAATGACTAATTATCTTCACCTTAAGTGGCATGCTTCAGGTGTAACTATGTTTAAAATACATGTATGGGAATTCCTTGGTGGTCCGTTGGTTAGGACTTGGTGCTTTCACTGCTGTGGGCCTGGGTTCAATCCCTGGTTGGGGAACTAAATCCCACAAGCCATGCAGTGTGGCTAAAAAAAATACCTATCTATTTATCTCTCTCTCTCTCTCTCTCTCTCTCTCTCTCTCTATATATATATATATATATATATATACATATACATATATATATATATGAAATAACAAAGCCCCCAAACACATGAAGCAAAACAGATAGAAATGCACAATTCAACAATAATAATTGAAGACTTTAATACCCCACTTTAAATAAAAAATAGAACAACTAGATAGAAGATCAACAAGGAAATAGAAGACTTAACACTGTAAACCAAATAGACCTAAAAGACATCTATAGAACATTCTACACAGCAAAAGAATACACATTCTTCTCAAGTACACATGGGACATTCTCCAGAATAGACCATATGTTAGGCTGTAAAACAAGCCTAGATAGATTTAGAAGAATTGAAATAATACAAAGTATGATCACCAACCACAATGGATTGCAATTAGAAATCCATAACAGAAGGAAGTTTGGGAAGTTCACAAGTATGTGGAAATTAATCAACACACTCCTAAATAATCAACAAGTTAAAGACTAAACCAAAAGCAAAACTTAAAAATACTCTGAGGGACTTCCCTGGTGGTGCAGTGGTTAAGAATCTGCCTGCCAATGCAGGGGACATGGGTTTGATCCCTAGTCCAGGAAGATCCCATATGCTGTGGAGTAACTAAGCCCATGAGCCACAACTACTGAAGCCCTCGCGCCCTAGAGCCCTAGTGCCACAACTACTGAAGCCCACGTGCCTAGAGCCCATGCTCTGCAACAAGAGAACCCACTGCAATGAGAAGCCCGCATACCACAATGAAGAGTAGCCCCTGCTCGCCACAGCTAGAGAAAGTCTGCATGCAGCAATGAAGACCCAAAGCACCAAAAAAAAAACCCAAACAAACTTTGAGATGATGAAAATGAAAACAGAGCATACCAAAATTTATGAAATGCAGCTAAAGCAGTGCTTGAAGAGAAATTTATGGCAATGTGCCCATTAAAAAAGAAGAAAAGTCTCAAATCAATAACCTAACTTTCCACTTTAAGAAACTAGAAAAATAAGATAAAACTAAATTCAAAAGAAGCAGAGGGTAAATGAATGATTAGATAGCAAATAAATGAAATAGAGAATAGAAAAACAGTCAATAATCAATAAAAGTTGGTTCTTTGAAAACATCACCAAGATTTACAAACCTGTAGCTAAAGTATCAAGAAAAGAAAGAGAAGACTCAAATTACTAAAATAAGTAGTATTTAAAAATAAGTAATAAGTTTCTGATCTTATAGAAATAAAAAGGCTTATAAGGGAATATCATGAATTGTCATATGCCAACAAATTAGATAATCCAGTTGAAATGGACAAATGCCTGGAAGGATACTAACTCCCAAAACTGACTCAAAAGAAATAGAAAATCTGAATAAGCCTGTAACAAGTAAAGAGATTGAATTAGTAATCAAAATAGCATCCCACAAAGAAAAGCCTATGCCCAGATGGCTTCAGTGGTAAATTCTACCAAACATAAAGATGATTATCACCAATCTTTCACAAACTATTATAAAAAATAGGGAAGACTGGGCATATACCCTGAGAAAACCATAATTCAAAAAAATACATGTACCACAATGTTCATTGCAGCACTATTTACAATAGCCAGGACATGGAAGCAACCTACATGTCCATAGACAGATGAATGGATAAAGATGTGGCACATATATACAATGGAATATTACTCAACCATAAAAAGGAACGAAATTGAGTTATTTGCAATGAGATGGATGGACCTAAAGTCTGTCATACAGAGTGAAGTAAGTCAGAAGGAGAGAAACAAATACCGTATGGAACGCACATATATGGAATCTAAAAAAATGGTACTGATGAGCCTAGTGGCAGGGCAGGAATAAAGACGCAGACATAGAGAACGGAGTTGAGGACACAGTGGGGGAAGGGGAAGCTGGGACGAAGTGAGAGAGTGGCATGGACATATATACACTACCAAATGTAAAATAGATAGCTAGTGGGAAGCAGCTGCATAGCACAGGGAGATCAGCTCGGTGCTTTGTGATGACTTAGAGGGGTGGGATAAGGAGGGTGGGAGGGAGGCTCACGAGGGAGGAGATATGGGGATATGTATATACATATAGCTGATTCACTTTGTTATACAGCAGAAACTAACACAACATTGTAAAGCAATTATACTCCAATAAAGATATTAAAAAAATAAAAAATAGTAAAGGAGGAAACATTTCCAAATTCATTCTGAGGTCAAAATTACTCTACTACCAAAGCCAGACAAAGACATATTGAGAAAACAAAAAAATTCCCCAACAAAATACCAGCAAAACTAACCCAGCAACATATAAAAAAGATTATACACCATAACCAAGAGGAATGTAACCCAGTTAATCAAGGTTGGTTCAATGTAATATACCATATTAATAGAATAAAGGACAAAATCGCATGATTATCTCAAATGATACAGAAAAAGTATTTGGCAAAATGCAACACTCTTTCAGGACAAAAACACTCAACAAACTAGGAATAGGAGGGAACTTCCCCAACCTGATAAAGGGCAGCTATGAAAAACCCACAGCTAACATCATCGTTAATGATGAAATTTTTCTGCAGAGCTTAATTCCCTCATAGAATACACTGAAAATGCTGTAAGCCCTAGAACTTTCTAGGTCAAGACTTTGGATTTTACTCTGATCTTGATGAGAAGTCTTTAGAGGAATTTCAAGCAAGAGAGATTCCTGATTTGATTTTTATTTTTAAAAAGCACTCTGGCTATCACATATCCATCCATTGAGATTCCATTTGTACTGGGGCTGGGGAACAGGAGGGAACCGTGGTACAGTTAGCAGACTATGGAAATAGTCCAGAGGAGAAACTCTGGTGGCTTGGACTAAAAGGTAGTAGTGGAAGCAGAGAAAAGTAGAAGTTTTCAGAATACTTTTAGAGGTAAAGTCAGCAGGACTTACTAAGGGTTTAGATTGAGAATGAATAAGGAAAGGAGAGGAATGAATGTTGACTCCAAGATGATGATGCTATGTACTGAGAAAAAGATCCATTAGCGTTGGACTTGGGAATGACAAAAGTTCTATCTTGGGCACATTAAATTGGAGATACCAACCTATTTAAAATCAATGTGGAGATGTCAAATAGGGGCCTGGATATATAGTTTGGAGCTCAGAGGAGAGGTCAGAGCTGAACATAAAGATCTGGAAATCATCAGCATAAAAATAGTGTTTAAAACCATGGGACTGAATGAGGTTGATTGGAAAAAACTGCACAGATAGAGAAAAGAAGGGAGATCAAGTTAGAGCCCTGGAGTGCTTATACCTTTAGCATTCAGGCAGAGCAGAAGGTAGACTAAGGAGACTAAGGAGAGTAAGAGGAGACTAAGGAGCAGAGGCCAGTGAAATAGAAGGAAACTAGGAGAGTACGGTGTCATGGACTACAAGAAAAGTAACTGTTTCAAGAAGGAAAATTTAAAAGTTCTAGGGATCTGCTCTACAAAATTGTGCTGAGAGATAATACTATATTGTACACTTGAAAATCTGTTGAGAGAGTATATTTCATGCTAAGTGTTCTTACCACAATAAAAACAATTGAATAAATAAATATTTTTTAAGAAAAGAAGGAAGGGGTGATCAACTTCCTTGAATACTGCTGAGAGGGCAAGCAAGAGAGGAATGGCAGAGTCAATGGAGTTGCAGGGACAGATGTCCGATTGAGCTAGGTTAGGAGAGAATGTGAATTGAAAAAGTAAGAGCAGCAACTCTGGATAACTCTTTGAAGGAAATCTTTATGAGGAGCAGCAGAGAAAAGGAACAGCAATTCAAAGGATATACGGATCTGAGAGATTGGCGATAAATATATAAACTAAGTCACTGGAAAAGATCTGGAACACAATGGATGACTTGATCAGGTTGTCCTTTGACCTGGGCCAAGCCACATTGTCTGTAAAAATGAAAAGGAAGCCAAGGAGGAGGAGTAATGATGCAAGTAGGCTGGTAGTTTTCACTGGGAAAGATGCGGGAGTTCCTGTCTAATTGCTTCTACTTTCCTGATAAATATAAGATAAGCTTATAATAAGCAGTGAGAGTAGGGGAGAAGCTGAATGAGTTTCAGAGCTGAAGCTGAGTGAAATGATCATTTGAGAATTGCTATGGACGGAATTGTGTCTCCCTAAAATTTGTATGTTGAAGCCCTAACTCCCAATGTGTCTGTATCTAGAGGTAGGGTCTTTAGGAGGCAGTTGAGGTTAAGTGAAGCCATATAGGTGGGGTCCTAACCTGATAGGATTGTGATGTTATAAGAAGAGGGAAGGACAAAGGGAGAGAGGAAGGGAGAGGGGGAGAAAGAAAGAGGGAATGAATATATCTCTTCATTGTGAAAATACAGCCAGCTGCAAACCAGGAAAAGGGCCCTCACCAGAAACTGGAATTGGCCAGCATTGATATTGGACTTCCCTACCTTTGGAGCTGTGAGGAGTAAATTTCTGTCGTTTAAGCCACAGTCGATGGTATCTTGTTATGGCAGGTTGAGCAGACTAAGCTAGGAAAGTAGGATGATGAAGATACTGTTCAATTTTAGTAATATTCTGGACATGTTGTGTGCCCATCTGAAATTTGTTGCTGTGGAACTTAAAGAGAGAACAAGACACACAGTTATGTGTTTTGTTTTTCAGCCATTTCAACTCTTTAGATGCTGGCACAGGGTAATCAGACAGGTGGGTTTAAACCCAGGTAATGACTTTGGAGTCAAATCCAGCCAAGAGAAGTAGATAGAGAGTTAAGGGTATTCGTAAGGCAATGTTTAAATGAGAAGAGACAAAACTATTGAAGGTGGCAACTTTAAAAATAAGTTTCTGGGACTTGCCTAGTGGCACAGTGGTTAAGAATCCACCTGCCATCGCAGGGGACGCTGGTTTGAGCCCTGGCCTGGGAAGATCCCACATGCCACGGAGCAACTAAGCCTGTGCGCCACAATTGCTGAGCCTGCGCTCTAGAGCCCATGTACCACAACTACTGAGCCCGTGTGCCTAGAGCCCGTGCTCCACAGCAAGAGGAGCCACCACAATGAGAAGCCCGCGCACTGCAACGAAGAGTAACCCACGCTCACCGCAACTAGAGAAAGCCCGCACATAGCAACGGAGACCCAACGCAGCCATAAATTAATTAATTAAATTAAAAAAAATTTTTTGAATAAGTTTCTCTGTCTCCTGTCTGATATAAAGATGAGCTTTCTTAAGAAAGATTAGGCTAGATATTCTTTACCCATATTTACAGCAAAGCGTATAAAATTTTGAACCTATTATCTATCATTATTAAATAATGCCACTACAACTGGTAGTGCATTACTTTAAAATAATCGTTGGTGCAATCCATATGTATTTTGTACTGCAAACCTTCAAATAGACTGGAGATCTAGGTAGGCAAGAATCAGGTGAGTACATATTTGTTCAAGAAACTCTTTCACAATAGAACTTTTACTACGGTGGCTCTATCTGCCCTCACCAAGTAAATTTTTCATTTAAATTTTCATTTCTAAGGCTATTTTCTCTTCAGAGCTTAGTATGCTTTATCTCAGTCTGGTATCAATATGCATCAGAGGAAGTAAGGTTTTACAGATGAAATTTTGCCTTGGAAATTAATCTATGTACAGTTTTCCTTCCTGTTCAAGTTTTGAGCTAAAATGCTGAAAATGAAAACCATTTCTAGACTCCATGAATGCCCTAATCCTAAATTCTTCCTGAATTGTGAAGTGGAAAGTTAAATCGTTTTTGTTGGAAAACTCCCTGTTCAGTGGGTCCAGATCAGCACTCAGATGATGTCAGCAAATGTTACATTTTTTTCCAATTATGAAATGAATCATGGGGCGCTAGCCAACCCCAGTCAGTCATTAAATACAGTTATTTTGGCCGATACATTGTTGTCCTGCCAGAAAACACAGGTGTTTTGTTTTTAAAGAATTTTTAAAACATTTCTTTAAGAAAAGATTACATTAACAATCCTTCAGCACAAGCAATATAAGAGCATAAATGAGAAGGTGGTATTTATAGAGAATTTGTGTGGCAAGTGTAGGGATTATATTTTCATATATGAAAGGGTTGCTTTATGTCCAAGGAATTGAAACATATGGGCTATGATGTATAAAGACAGTGATATATGACCATGCGTATTTAAACATCTATACACAGAGTCTTAAGAGTTCAATGAAAGGCACCTTATAAACATGAATTATTATTATTGAGAACAAACTTTCTTGGACTGGGATTTTCAAAGCATGTTAGTTTATTCGTTCTATGACGATTCCCGAGGCTTTCAAATTCATAGTCTCAAAATGATGGCATGTACATCTGTCAGTATCAAATATCTACTAGTTAATAGTAGAACTAGAGCTGTATTTTCATTTGGAGGTAATTCCTTGCAAGACGAATGAGCATAATATTTTTCAATTGGCCCAATATTCATAATGACAATTTTTAATCATTTTGTGTGTTTTGTTATATCCTTACACTTAACTCTTTTTTTCTCCCTTTCAATCTACTGTCTTCAATGTACATATCTCTAAATCATTCCTAAACAAAGCAGCTGCTTTCAGTTGATTCATCTAAGGAATTTGATTATCTCATCCAAACTATGACATCTTGAATCATGCATTAGTGGCATGCTTATGGAATGAAGCAGTTTTCTGTTTCAAAATGACTTTTTTCTCTGTGTGTGCAAGAGAGTATGAATATCACATATCTATAATCTTCAGAACTCCAAATCTAATGCAATAGTCAACTTCTCATCTGGGTTAAAACTATGTTTAAAAAGAACAATGAGTTTTATCAAATGCTTTTTCTGCATCTATTGAGATGATCATGTTGTTTTTGACTTTTCTTTTGTTGATGTGGTATATCACATTGATTCGTGTATGTTGAACCATCGTTGTGACCCTGGGATGAGTCCAACTTGATCATGGTGTATGATCTTTTTTATGTGTTGTTGGATTCAGTTTGCTAATATTTTGTTGAGAATTTTTATATCTATATTCATCAAAGATACTGGCCTGTAACTTTCTTTTTTGGTAACATCTTTGGTTTTGGTATCAGGGTGATGGTGGCTTTGTAGAATGACTTTAGGAGTGTTGCCTCCTCTTCAGTCTTTTGGAAGAGTTTGAGAAGAATCAGTATAAGTTCTTCTTTGTATGTTTAGTAGACTTTCCCAGTGAAGCTGTCCGGTTCCCCAGGGAGTTTTGTTTGCAGGGAGTTTTTTGTTTGTTTGTTTTTTTAATTACATATTCGATTTCACTTCTAGTGATTGGTCTGTTCAACTTATCTATTTCTTCCTGATTCATTTTGGTGGATTGTATGTTTCTAGAAACTTGTCTATCTCTTCTAGGTAGTCCAATTTGTTGGCATATAATTCTTCATAGTATTCTCTTTTTTTTTTTCTGAGTATAACATGTATAATTTTTATTCTGGAAACATAAAAGTTTTAAATATTCAAAAGTAAAATTACATCAATAATGTAGATACAACTCTAAAATTGAATATAAACAGAAACAAATTAACCTTGTTGTATTTCAAATAAACATCATAACGTCAGAGGAAAAAAACAAATGAATCAGGTAATTTTGAACACAGTCCTTTACCCTCAGTGTAAAAATAAAAAAGAAATGCCAACAGATCTTAAACTCTGTAAGTAGTTGGAAATTTCAGGATTTTTTTTTTTGGTTTTTCACTTTAATAAACACGTATCTTTTAAAAACCCAGCTTAAGATATAATTCACAACCATACGATTTACCCCTTTAATGTATACAATTCAGTGGTGTTTAGTATAGTCACAGAGTTGTGCAACCATCACCAAAATCAATTTAGAACGTTTTCATCGCCCCAAGAAGAAACCCATTAGCACACACTACCCATTCTCCCCACCACCCCAATCTCCCTTCTAGCCTTAAACACCTATGTTTGTAGATTTTATTCTGGACATTTCATATAAATGGAACTCTCAACATGTGACCTTCTGTTATTGACTTCTTTCTTGTAGGATAATGTTTTCAGGGCTCATCCATGCTGTAGCCGGTGTCAGTATTTCAGTATATACCACAGTATATCTATTCATTCATCATATTCTCTTACGGTTTTTTGTATTTCTGTGGTGTCAGGTGTTTCGTCTCCTCTTTCATTTCTTATTTTGGTTATTTGGGTCCTGTGGTTATTTGGGTCCTTTGGTTATTTGGTTATTAAGTTCATTGATTTTGTTTACCCTTTCAAAACACCAGCTGTTGTTTTTATTGGGGTTTTTTTTCTATTGTTTTTTATTCTCTATTTTATTTCCTCTCTGTTCTTTATTATTTCCTTCCTTCTGCTGACTTTAGGTTTTGTTTGTTCCTCTTTCTCTAATTCTTTCAGGTTGTTTATTTGGGATTTTTCTTGTTTATTGAGGAAGGCCCGTATTGCTATGAACTTCCATCTTAGGACTGCTTTTGCTGCATCCCATAGATTTTGTATAGTTCTGTTTTCATTGTCATTTGTCTCAAGGTATTTTTAAATTTCTTCTTTGGTTTTATCATTGAAAAATTCAAAATTCAACATCCATTCATGATAAAAAAACTCTCACCACGCTATTTATGACAAAGCCACAGCCAATATGATACTCAACAGGGAAAAGCTAAAAGCCTTCCCGCTAAAATATGGAATAAGACAAGGATACCCACCCTCACTACTTCTATTCAACATAGTATTGGAAGTCCTAGCCATGGGAATCAGACAAGAAAAAGAAATAAAATGTATCCAAATTGGAAGGAAAGAGGTAAAATTGTCATTATATACAGGTGACACGATATTATATATAGAAAGCCCTAAAAGACTCCACACGAAAAATACTAGAACTGATAAACAAATTCAGCAAGGTAGCAGGATACAAGATTAATGTACAGATTCTTTACACTAACGATGAATATCAAAAAGGCAAAGTTAAAAAAGAAATCCCTTTTAAAATCACATTTAGGGCTTCCCTGGTGGCACAGTGGTTGGGAGTCCACCTGCCAATGCAGGGGATGCGGGTTTGTGCCCCGGTCCGGGAAGATCCCACATGCCGCAGAGCGGCTGGGCCCATGAGCCATGGTCACTGAGCCTGCGCGTCTGGAGCCTGTGCTCCACAATGGGAGAGGCCACAACAGTGAGGGGCCCGCGTACCGCCAAAAAAAAAAAAAAATCACATTTAAAAAATACTTAGTAGTAAACCTGACCAAGGAGGTGAAAGACTTAACATGCTGAGAACTGTAAAATACTGATAAAAGAAATTGAATATTATTTAAAGAAATGGCAAGATATCCCATGCTCTTGGATTGGAAGAATTAATATTGTTAAAATGGCCATACTACTCAAAGCAATCTACAGGTTTAATGCAACCTGTAAATCAAATTCCCATGACATTTTTCACAGAACTAGAACAGATTATCCTAAAATTTATATGGAATCACAAAAGACCCATAATTGCCAAAGCAATCCTGGGGAAAAAGAACAAAGCTGGAGGCATAACCCTCCCAGGCTTCAGACAATACTAGAAAGCTACAGTAATCAAAACAGCAGGGTATTGGCACAAAAAACAGACATACATATCTGTGAAACAATAGAGAGCCCAGAAATAAACCCACACACCTACAGTCAATTAATCTTTGACAAAGGAGTCAAGAATATACAATGGAGAAAAGACAGTGCCTTCAGCAAATGATGTTGGGAAAACTGGACAGCCTCATGTAAATCAATGAAGTTAAAACACTTCCTCACACCATACACAAAAATAAACTCAAAATGCATTAAAGACTTAAATATCAAACAGGATGCCATAAAACTCCTAGAAGAGAACATAGGCAGAACATCTCTGACATAAATCATAGGAATGTTTTCTTAGATCAGTCTCCCAAGGCAATAGAAATAAAAATAAACAAATGGGACCTAATCAAACTTACAAGCTTTTGCACAGTAAAGGAAACCATAAACAAAATGAAAAGACAGGGCTTCCCTGGTGGCGCAGTGGTTGAGAGTCCGCCTGCTGATGCAGGGGACACGGGTTCGTGCCCCGGTCCGGGAAGATCCCACATGCTGCGGAGCAGCTGGGCCCGTGAGCCATGGCCGCTGAGCCTGAGCGCCCGGAGCCTGTGCTCCACAACTGGAGAGGCCACAACAGTGAGAGGCCCGCGTACCGCAAAAAAAAAAAAAACAAAAAAAAAAAAACCGAAAAGACAGCCTATAGACTGGGAGAAAATATTTGCAAATGATGCAACCCACAAGGCTTAATTTCCAAACTATACAAACAAACAGCTCATACAACTCAATAACAACAACAACAAAAACAACCCAGTCAGAAAATGGGCAGAACCCTTAAATAGACATTTCTCCAAAGAAGACTTACAGATGGCCAATAGGCACATGAAAAGATGCTCAACATCTCTAATTATTAGGGAAATGCAAATCAAAACTACAATGAGGTATCACCTCAACCGGTCAGAATGGCGATCATTAAAAACTCCACAAAAAATAAATGCTGGAGAGGGTGTGGAGAAAAGGGAATCCTCATATACTGTTGGTGGGAATGTAAATTGGTGCAGCCACTATGGAAAACAGTATGGAGGTTCCTTAAAATACTAAAAGTAGAGTTACCATATGATCCAGCAATCCCACTCCTGGGCATATATCCAGAGAAAACTCTAATTCAAAAAGATACATGCACCACAATGTTCATAGCAGCACTACTTACAATAGCCAAGACATGGAAGCAACCTAAATGTCCATCAACAGATGAATGGATAAAGAAGATGTGGTGTGTATGTATACATACACACACACACACACACACACACACACACACACAATGGAATACTACTCAGCCATAAAAAAGAAAGAAATAATGCCATTGCAACAACATGGATGGACCTAGAGATTATCATACTAAGTGAAGTAAGTCAGACAAAGACAAATATGATATCACTTCTATGTGGAATCTAAAATATGATACAGATGATCTTAGTTACAAAACAGAAACAGACTCACAGACATAGAAAACAAACTTATGGTTACCAAAGGGGAAAGGGGGTGGGGGAGGGATAAATTAGTAGTTTGGGATTAGCAGATACAAACCACTATATATAAAATAGGGGAATAACAAGGTCCTACTGTATAGCTCAAGGAATTGTATTCAATATCTTGTAATAACCTATAATGAAAAAGAATATGAAAAGGAATATATATATACACACTTATGTATAACTGATTTGCTTTGCTGTACACCTGAAACTAACACAACATTGTAAATTAACTATACTTCAAAAAAGAACAATGATCTATTGACAAACATACTTTAGTAAACTGTTGATGAAAAATAAATTTTAGGGTATAAGTGTTGAAAATGGCATTTTAAATGTATTTTAAATTTGATTCTTAAGACCTAAATTGCCCAGGTTTCATTCCAGAGTTCCTAAATGCTTTTATTGCAGACTTTAATAAGATTTCCTCCTCAAAGTAATTATGGATATCTCATTTTTGAATGCTAATATGTACCATGATCATTCTTCAAATTCTGAGAGTGTCTTAAAAACATATTTTAATCAACAGCACATTCAGAATTTCACTAATTTTTCACAAGTGTGTGGAATTCACTTGGGGTACAGAAACATTTTTAAAATAATGAAAGGACTTCAATTATTTATGAAACAACTATTGCCCATACAAAATTGAATGATTCTGTAATAGTCTGGTAGAGGATCAGCTATTGTTCAACTAAATGCTAGGGACAGTTTGCAAAATGAGATAATTCATATCAATGACCAGATTTTATACTATGGTGACATGATTTTTAAAAAAATATATCTATGAACATATAACTCCTACATCATTTCATTCTTTCAATTTTAAATGTGGCAAATTCTGTTATCAAGCATAATTGGGGAATATGTTCTGCTTAATCAAGGTTCAGTTTATATAAATGGTTTAAAAATTTATATAGAAATATAATATATAAATACATAATAGATTATAACATATCTATGCACATATATACCAGCTTTCAAAGAATTTCAGTGCCTAAATGAGCCACTAAAACTTATTTAACCACAAATAAATGGTTAAACACAATCATCATCTCATTCTAGAATTTAATCCATGTGTATGACAATGTTTCTAAGGAAAAAAGCATATATAATTCTTGCCTGTGATGCCTAAAACTTTGTTCTACATAAAGGACTCTCCTTACTCCCTGTTCCACTTGCCACCCCTGACCCTAAGCAGGCAATAGGAACTGGATTCCCACAGTTCGTACCCAGTGATGGTAGCCTCTAAAGCCTGATGATCATTTGAGGAGGTGCAGAGGCTGAGGGTAAACTCCAGAAGGCTGAAGAGCTATGATGGAGTGACCAGAGCTCCTCCTCAAAATTCTACGGAAATCTGGGTCAGGGAGGAGAGAATACTTAAGACAAGAACTTGAAGATAAATTTTCAATCTGATAAATTACGTGAGATTATTCACATAGCAAAAGGATTACAGTGTGTCCCAGGGACATTTGAAGAAACACATTTTCAAGCATATGAAACACAACTCTTTAAATAATTACAAAGAAAAAAATTAGCTAAAATGTTATAGCTACTGATAATTTGCAAAAGTGGAAGTTTGCATATCCATTTATTTTATTTTTTTGCGGTACGTGGGCCTGTCACTGTTGTGGCCTCTCCCGTTGTGGAGCACAGGCTCCGGACGCGCAGGCTCAGCGACCATGGCTCACGGGCCCAGTCGCTCCGCGGCATGTGGGATCCTGCCGGACCAGGGCATGAACCCGTGTCCACTGCATTGGCAGGCGGACTCTCAACCACTGCGCCACCAGGGAAGCCCTATTTTATTTTTTAATATAAAACTATGGACCATTGTTCACCAGTGTTTACAATAAAGTAAACAATATACAGTTGGATAACGTTCTGATTACTACAAATTTATTGCTTTTCTATGCTTCTGCTGAACCAGTAACCCAGATACTGAAAAGATTGAGCCTGTGTGTAAGGAATCAGTTGGGGGTAAAGAAAAAACATATAGATCAATAGTTTAGATTACAAAAGTTAATCTAAACTATTTATTTAAATAGTTTTATTTATTTAAGTTAATCTAAACTATTTATTTAAAATTTATTCTATCAGGTCCTAGATTGACAACATCTCTAACAACCTGGTTAGGTTTCCATGAGCAAAGTCTTAGACATCCTCTTAGTACAGCACAGGGATTTCAACTTCTAGTAAAGAAGAGGTTCACTAGAAGAAACCTTTAAATGTCCATTTAACTAAGTCTTGCTTGGCTAATTGAAACACACCAGGATTTTTCTAGTTTTCTCATCTGGGTGGGGAGATTCTTGGTAGTGATAAAATTTTTCCTGTCAGGAGTTTTGCAAATAAACTTCCATTTATACGACTGTAGTTATAGATATGGATTCAGATACAACTGCTTTTATTGTCCAATTTAAGTTATTTACATTATATTTAAATTTTCCAATTAATTATGGAATCATCTACCTAATTTGAAAGGTTAAGCCTTCAGGAAAATTTTCCATTTAACTTGAGCGCATTTATTTCTTAGGCTGCTCAGAGCGATGGCATCCCAGAAATATGGGCTTATCCCTGGTTATGAATTGGCAGTTTTGTTTCGGCAAGTGTTTTTAAAAAATAAAAGAAGGAAAAGAAAATCATTTACATATGTGTTTTATGTATACACACGAAAAACCCCCTCATAATCGAAAAACCCGGAATGGTCCTTAGGCATATATGAGTTAAACACAATCTGATTGCGTAATGACTGTGGAGATTTCCTCCAACATTTAGAATATTTGTTCCCTAATGCAGAGAAAATAATATACCATGGTATCAAATGTTCTTTTCTGATAAAGGAAGCAACTAAGAAAGCTTTATTTATTTGTTCAATGTAACCAGTGCTATAGACTCAAAAAAACAAAAAAAAACCCCTAACACTCCTTCAAAATGAACATACAAAACTTTATTTTCATTAGAATGTAGTTATTTCTTCACACTAATAAACGAAAAAAACCAAGACCCAGAGCTTATATGCATCAACTTATGTGCGTGCGTGTGTGTGTGTGTGTGTGTGTGTGTGTGTAATTATATATATGGCAATGCAAACAATTATTGAGCTTCATTTTCTGGACAAGAATGCCAAGTTAGTCTCTGAATAAAAAGCACTGCAATTTGAGGACACTTCATTTTTGCCTCTTTGGTCAGCACCAAGTCTGCCTCATCTGAATCTTCCCATTTCATGAGAAACACCAATTCTCCACTGCTGTCTGTGGCACCAGTTATTCATTCAGGGTCAGACCTCCCACAAAGCCTCTTGCTTTGCCCGGCGGCATCTCTCTTCTTTGATTCACCATCATCAGATTCGCTGCCAGATAAAGATTTTCTTTTTGTACCACCTTTTTCTGTACCAGCTGTTGGAGAATTAACAAATGTTTTAATTACCGC
Source organism: Delphinapterus leucas (assembly GCF_059928025.1). Taxonomy (NCBI): domain Eukaryota; kingdom Metazoa; phylum Chordata; class Mammalia; order Artiodactyla; family Monodontidae; genus Delphinapterus; species Delphinapterus leucas. Next base: position 56,344,009 of record NC_143137.1, on the reverse strand, counting down.
TGGGCAGTATAGGTTTTCTTCAGGTTCCTAGTATTGTCAGCATCTGTATTCCCTTCCACTTGAGGAAATAACCACCCCCTCACTTTCACTACACGGCAGTTCTGTCTTTTTCCACTACCAATTCTTCAGGCTCTTCCTCTCTGACTTTTTACTCTTTGCATCCTGTTTCTTTCCCATGTTTTGCAATGCAGTTTTATTGGAGGCCATTTTTATTGCAAACTTGAAGAGGTATTATTCCTTGCCTTCGAGCTGCCCCGAGGTATGCTTCATCTCTGGCCCTGCATGCCTCAGGCTCAAGTTCCCTTTAATCCTCATGTTTCAAGCTGCAGGTACAATCCCAAAGTCCTGGCCGAGCTGGGCAGCAGGGCTCCCATGGGTCTCACCAACATCTCTGCCTCAGGCCCCAGCAACCCCCCTCCTGCCGAAGCACCCCCTTGGTTCAGACAGCATCAGTCATTGCGTCTCTCCACAGGGGCAGAAGAGCAGAGTGGAAGTCTCACAAGACAGATATCCCTCATGTGTGGAGGACAGTAATAAAGGCACATCTTTGTGCATGACAGCTCTCCCAACTCCTCCCTACCTTTGACCCTCACTTTCACAAGCCTTCCTCCTTGGCTGTCACTCCACAGGCCTCACCCTCCCCTGGTCATCTTTTTGACTCAAGCAGGAAAGAAGTCAGAAATGCATAAGGCTCACCATGGATTGGACAAAAGACTGAGGAATTATCTACATTTGACACACAGCTACTCTCCTTTTCTCATCAGGATATACTCGGTGAACATTTCCTGACAGAGCTGTACTGGAGGTAGCCCAGGGAATTTATTCTCTCTGTCTCTGACCTGGTTTTATCAAGGGACTGCTAGCAGGGAAGTAATAAAGGTAAGTGAACCCCCGAGGCTACATAAAACATATTTATAAGCAGGCATTTCTAGGCTGTGTCTCATCACAAGCTAACTGCAGTCTAGAGCTGGTCTTTCCAGCACATCCCCACTCCACTAAACTCCCTCAGTGTTTGGTAGCAGGTTACTGGGAAGAAGTGCAGGAAAAGATGCCATGTGCCTCAGTTAGACTGATATATTATCTAAAAATATTTGCACCCGTGAGTTCATTGTGTGGGAAAGAATCTTTTCAAAGAGCATTGATTGGGTTTTTGTCTGCTTGTGAAAGTAGTGGAAGATCAACTATAGAAAAAGCCCCAAAAGCATAAGGAGGAAAAGAAAAATTGTATGTCATTCCACCTCACAGAGACAACCAATGTAAACATTTTGAAATATTTCCTTTCAGCCATGAGAGAGAGAGAGAGTTACCACAATTGGGATCATATTTAATTATGTATGCATTTTTGTGTCTTGCTTTTTTCATTTAACACTACATCATTCATTTAACATTCAACAAATGTTAATGGACCATTATCAATCAGAAGTACACTTGTCAAAAAAAAAAAAAAAAGTACATTTGTCTCTGAATTCTATGAGAATTTTCTGATAATATTAAATACTCTTCAAAAGCTATTTTTTTTAATTTATTTATTTTATTTTTGGCTGCGTTGGGTCTTTGTTGCTGTGTACAGGCTTTCTCTAGTTGCGGCAAGCGGGGGCTACTCTTCGCTGCGGTGCGCGGGCTTCTCACTGCAGTGGCCTCTCTTGTTGCAGAGCATGGGCTCTAGGCGCACAGGCTTCAGTAGTTGTGGCACGTGAGCTCAGTAGTTGTGGCTCGCGGGCTCTAGAGTGCAGGCTCAGTAGTTGTGGCCTACGGACTTAGTTGCTCCGCGGCATGTGGTATCTTCCTGGACCAGGGCTCGAACCCGTGTCCCCTGCATTGGCAGGCGGAATCTTAACCACTGCGGTACCAGGGAAGCCCCCAAAAACGATTTTTAAAAGATACAGTATTCAAAAAATTTACTGTTCTATAACATAATTAAATCATTCTCCAATTTTTGAACATACACATTAGTTCTTTTGTTGTAACAGCTTTATTAAAGTATTATCTGCATTTATTTAAAGTGTAGAATTTGCTAATTTATGACTCATGAGTGTACCTATGAAACCATCATCACAATCAAGATAATAAACATATGCATCACCCACAAGAGTTTTCTTGTGCTCTTTTGTAATTCCTTCTGCCTGCCTTCCCCAACCCCACCCCTGTCTCCAGGTAACCTCTGATCTGTTTTCTGATGCTATAGGTTAGTTTGGATTTTTTTAGACTATTTTATGAATGGAACAATACACTATGTACTCTCTTTTGTCTGACTTCTTTCACTCATAATTATTTTGAGATTCACCTGTGTTGTTGTGCAGTCGGTAGTTTGTTTACTTTTATTGCCAAGTAGTATTCCATTGTATGGCTATACCACAATTTATTTATCCATTCACCTGTTGATGGACATTTTTGTTGTTTCCTTTTTTTAAATGTTATTAGAAATAAAACTTCTGTGAACATTGCATGTATCTTTTTACAGCCATACATTTCTTTTTCTCTTGGATAGTCTGTACAAAGACTTACACACAAATGTTTTCGATTCTGAGGATGAAATAGATGTGTTGGTCATATGATGTGGATGCGGATACTTCTAAGAAACTGCCAAACTGTTTTCCAAAGTGGTTGAACCATTTTCATTTCCGTGAGCAGTTCATAAGAGTTCCACTTGCTCCAGGTCCTTGCCAACACCTGGCATGTTCAGTCTTCTCAATTTTGGATATTCTGATAGGCATATGGGGGTATTACATTGTGTTTTATTTTGCATATCCCTAATGAGTAATAATTTTGAGCATCTTTTCATATCCTTACCCAATCTATTGGGCAGATTTCTCAAATCTTCAATCATGTTTAACTGAAACTGATGACTTTCAGTCACAGAAGAGTCCTTCAAATTTTATTTTATTTTTTTGGCCATGCCTCGTGGCTTGTGGGATTTTAGTTCCCTGATCAGGGATCAAACCAGGGGCTCTGGCAGTGATAGTGCCGAGTCCTAACCCCGGGAACACCAGGGAGTTCACAGAAGAGTACTTCAAAATGTAAGTTCTTAGAACATTCTTACTTGTGCCATTTTGTCTCATTCCTATTCAAAGCACTCAAGATGGTCTTAGAAATAAAAGATTGATCATATTAGTAGATGATTAACAGGTGATGATGAGGATAATTTAAAAGTCTTACCTAATCATCAGGTGGACAGCTGCAAAACAAATATATTTTAAAGAGGAACATCATTCTCAGTACCCACCACTACTTTCTAAAAGACCAAAGATCCCAAGGTCACGACAATTATGATACTACTTTAAGCCTTTCCTCAGAAATCTCCCCACTTCTTCAAGGTCCGCCCTGCTTAGCAATTCTGATCACTTCTGGCTCTTTTCTTCCACCCATTTCTCCCTCACACTTTCTACCCCACCCTATTTCACTCCCATTCCATTCTCCCCTCTCTCAGCAGATGGTCTGCTTCTTATTTTCTTGATTATTTCTATCAAGAAAATAACCTATCGGGTGTGATTTCTACTCCCTTCTTTTCCCCAATTTACAAACACATCTGCTTCTTCACTCATGCTTTCCCCCTCTGCCGTGTGTAAGAGAAACACATAGTTCTCTTCGTACCTAAGGCCAGCACTGCCTCCTCGAGACTAGATCTTTTTCCTCTCAATCTGAGGGCATCTAGTATCTAGTATCTGTCTCTTTCCTGCATCTTCAATTCTTACCTAACCATTGACTTCTTTCCTTCTGCATCCAAACTTGTTTAAGGTTTTTACAGCTTAAGATCAAAACCTTCTTCCATTTTGTGTTTTTCTTCAGAAAAATCTTTCCTTCCCTTCAAAGCCAAGCTCCCAGAAAACAGATTCCCCCCACTTCCTCTTCCTCATCTGCCATTCACACCTTATTCCCTGCGCTGTGGCCCAGTTCACCTCTTGGCCAATTTTTGCTAAGGACTTCAAAGGCCTCCTAATGGTCAAAGCTACTGGACACTGCTCAGCCCTGATCTTACCTGACAATATAGCTGCTTTTGACCCTCTTGAGAAACTCCCTTCATTTGGTTTCTGTTTCACAATTCTTTTAAAATTGCTAAAGTGGTTTCTGTAATCTGCACCTGAACTCTGAATGATCTAGTGTCCTCCTGTACTTTATACTCCAAAAGGATTAAACAAACTCTTCGCACTTAGCACACGATGCTATCTCATACTCCCCAATCTCTGATCATGGCGTTTCTTCTACCTGGAATGCCTTTCCCTTTTTATTTGCCCAGGGTACTTTAGTGAGATGAGAAACTTGGCACGTAATAAAGGAGCTGCCAAGGAACTGTGATATGTAAATGTATCAGTCCCTAGGTTTGTAAAGCTAAAAGTTTCTCTGTAACATTTCTCCTAAATCTTTCTCCTATACCTGATTACTAATGACAAAATATATCACCTCAGATCATCAGTTCATTATACACCCATGAAACTTTGCTGATTTCCAATAGCCAACTACCATCTATTACTATCTCTCCTTTTTTAAAAAAAATACATTTTAAAATTCCATTTCTATTTGTCTCTCTAAAATTCCTAGAAGCAAATCAAAAATGAAAATCTCTGAGAAATACCCACTCTCTTTCCTCGGGAATCCATTTTCTATGGTATTCGTGGAAAACTTCCATAGTGCAAAGAGAAACAGAAGTGATTAGAGGCATTTTTTTTGGAAAATACAAGATCAAATCCCTGTGAACTTGAAAGTTTTATTCCTGTGAAGAGCTAGATCTCTCAAGCTCAGGACATGACCTCTGTAGTATGTGAAATTAAAATTTTTTCATTGAGTAGTAGTGCTAGAAGTACTATTGGCAACCAATCCCCTTCCTTTACAGGTGAGGAGACAGAGACTAAGAAAAGACAAATTACATGCTTACCATGGTCTTGCATATTTATGGCAAAGTTAAGTATCCAGTTAAGTACCATTTTCACTATTTTTTCAAAACCTTTCTTTTTCAACGTTTCCAACACTGATTAATGGTCTGAAAGATTCAGTTTTTAAATTGTTAATTTTGGGGCAACTGGGAAATGGAGAATTTTACACAATGCAAGCAAAAGCAAAGAAAAGCATTTTCAAAACCTGGAAACCAGATTGATCCTTTCAAAAATCATTTGTTCTATCCTAAGTTAGGAGTGAACAGGCCCTGGAGAATTTGTATATGACACAGGACAGTTCAGTTCAATCTTTTCTTATATTTCTGCTGAGCCTGAATGGGCAGACTTTCAGTTACTGCCTAGATTCAAAGCCATCCTTCATATGTACTAAACAAGTTTGTGACTTCTCTCATTTCAAGTACATTTTGGGCTTCCCACAAGGAATTCCAAATAAGTACCACTTCTTAACTGAGTTAACATAGCCATCAGAATGTGAGACCTCTTTCTTAACCAAGTGGAAAGTAAATCTGTTGCAACCAGACCTGTTTGATTACCATTCCCACTGCCTTATTTTGGAGCTTTCTGACTACCCAGATATCAAGACAAGATCCATAATGATTTATGAACCTCCACAAATTAGGAAACTGGAAAAGTACCAGGGACAGTAACTTGGCGCTGTCCCAGAAGCTCACGTGCAGTCTCATACATATGGGTCCCTTAGAGAGCCAAGCCTGAGTTATCATTGCCGATGGGTAGGCCATCATCAGACTCTAAGTCAGATAGCAGTTTTTACAGATCTAACTACTGTTGCACAACTGGGTGTCCACGGAAACTAAAAAATTGGTTTGTTGCCTAGAGAAGTGGAAAGAAAACCAAGTCATTTGGTTTCTATGTGGTTTCCATGAAGCTAAAGAAATTTTTTGGCAAATGATAAAAACAAGGATGGCTAAAGCTACATGATTCCCTTGGTCATTTCTTGATCTTATCAAGAAGTATTCTATATATATATTATTCAAAAATATAAAAATATTCTAAATAAAGATGTACCAAATTCTCAGGTTATCTGATTCTTGGTTAGATTGGGAACAATTCCTTAAAAGAGTGACCAATATATGTAACAAAATCGAATAGGTTAAAAAGTCCCTGGATTCATTATATATGGAAAATGTTTCTCATCCACAAATTCAACCGAGTTCCAAGTATGAAAGAAAAAGCTAGTATTTAATAAGGGCAGAGGAGACTGAAACACCTATTCATTAATCCTATGGAAATATTTGTCACTCTTACGTGGTTTTTAGGGAACTGGGTAAAAATAGCACCTTCCTAAGAATTCACTCATCTGGGCCTGGGCCTTTATCTGAATAAGTAAATATGACATAACAGTGGACAAGGGATTTGTACAATGAAGTCCCTGATAAACAGGGATACTGAGGTGACAACTTGGCACATGTTGGCATGATTTCGCAGCATCTGTGGGCCTGCCGTCAAATAGAAAACAACTTCTGGCAGATTCTGTTTGTCAATGAATGCACAAAAAATTAGCCGGGCCAAGAAAGGTGGTATACATGAATTACAACCAAGAGTTGGCCTGGCCTCAGCTGTTCAGTATTTAGGGTAGTTAATGCTGCTTTTAGCTTGTCTTAGAATATTTAGAAGAAATACCTATAAAAATTCAACTTCAGACAGGAAAAATCAAAATTGGTGTTATCCATGAGTCACAAGTTAAAATATCCATAGAGGCCAAGTAGGGAACGAAAATCAACGTATGGAACCAAGTAGAAGCAAAACAAGAGCACTATTGTGATGATAAACACCAATGACACACAGGCTCAGGGTTGGGAAATAAGAGAGAGTAGTGACAACTGTAGCAAAGTTAGGAACAAGAAGAAATATTTCTTGAAAGGGAACAATCACGGCTCCAGTCTAATCATTTGATGCCACGTCTTCAGATATTTCAAAGGAAGCTAGGTTTCGTTTGCCCACATCTTGCTGGAGTCCCCACAATGATCTATCTATTTAAGGAGAGAATAGTAAAAGGAATGTGGACACAACCACTAAAACAAATTCATAAATCATTAAAATTGCTGTGTAATTTTGTACAAATCACATATACAAAATGTATTTTTAAAAAAACCTATACACTGCTGAAAATACATATGTGTGTATGTATACAAACACACACACTCGGTGTACATGGCTCAGAGATAAAGGGAAGCTGACTTGGTTAATACACAAAATAGTGAAACATGGGCTCTGAGTCCATTGCGGGGTTGAGGAAAATGTTTCCCTGCTTCACTTCCTTCATGCTCCTAGACAATTTCCTGTGTGTGTGTTTTGGCTTTGTGTTTGGGGTTTAAGTCAAGAGGTTACAGTGAAGGAGCACATGGAGTGACTGCTCACGTCCCCTCTGCCTATAGAAGAGTTGTTTCTTTATAAGCCATCCCATATCAGTCACATTATTTTTCAATCCAGAATCTTCCCTGGTTTCCCAATACCTGTGAAACAAAGCCCCAACTCCTTGGTTCAGGCCCCAGCGAGCTTCCCGCATGTGCTTCCCTGCCGCCTGCACCCTCAGCCTTCACCTGACCCTCCTCCTCACAGTTCCTTGTAACCCACAGCCATATTGTCCTCGTCTACCTCTGTAGAATGTTTTTTCTCTGTCCCTCTCACCAAACCCCTACTTTTTCTTTAAGATCAACTTAAAGGATTCACTTTGTATGAATCCCTCCTAGACCAGCCCAGTCCAGGGTGATTGCTCCCTCCTTTCAGTTTTACATGGACTCATAAAAACAGTGATGGGGATCCTAACCAACATGTGCTGGGCTCTGTGCTTAATGATTGATTCGCCTGACTAGTCCCTGACGCTCTGTGAAACAGATATTATTATTCACCCCCATTTAATAAGTGACAATTCTAGGAACCAGAGATAAGAAGAGTAGATCTCTTTCCTGACAGAAAACTAACAGGGAGGGATCTCATTGGACAACTTGGATTATTTACTCATTCCTGAACCAGTTACTGTGGCCTAGGCTCTGAGTCACATACTGATGCTATGGGGGTAGGATGAGCCAAACCCCAAATGATACTGACTGATGTGAGAGGGGAGGGGAGTTTCCAAAGGAAAGTTCTCACCTAATGAGAGAAAATGCTGTGAAAGCAAAAGTAAAATATTCACTCTCTTTCCTTACCTGGAGAACTGTTAGCTTCTGCTACAAGATTATCCCAGCCTCCAGCTTTCCTTCCTTAAGTAAAGCAAGACTTCTAGTCAAGATGATACAGGGAGTCCATGCTTTAATACAGTCCCTCTGTTCCAACCACATTAAAAAAGGGAAAGTAAAATAGGAAAAAATAGGTATAAAAATAAACACCATTATAGACCGAAAACATAAAGTTCTGAGTAGAGCTGCAGTTGGTAGACATATGACATTTTCAGTATTTAAAGTTAAGAGTAAGTTGGGCTCTCTCCCCACTTCCAGCTCCATTCTTAATCCTCTGAATTATCAGCCCCTCCGACCATATGACCTGTGACCTGTGAAAGAGGACTGGAAAAAACTGTTACTGACCAACAACTAGGGCTATGCCTTTAACAAGGTGAAAGTCTACAGACTTTCAATGAAGTCTTTGGCTGGCTCACTAACTGAATGTGCAATATCCCCAGTATCGCCTTTTAGGGTGAGTCCTCAAAATGCCATTATAAATTTTGTTCAGGGTAGAGGTACATGGTGAGCCAGGTGAAACTACCACCGAACTGTTGGATAGGAAGACATGAGCACAATGTGGAGGTAATAAAATACCACTCCAACTGAAAATGAGCCTTCACACTGAAATTACAAAATGTTTGGGGAAATATACTAAGAAATACTAAATAATTAGACTATCAATTTACTCCAGATGAAAATAATTTATGAGAGTCTGATGAAGACTTTAAAATAAATAAATTTTAAGCGTTCATACAAAAAACAAAGGCATGATTTCCATTTTTTAAAAAAAGAGCAAGAAATGATGAAACAAAAATTATCACTGAATACAGTTTAGGTGAGAATTAGAACCACAATGAGATTCCCCTTAACACCCACTAACATAACTAAGATCAGAAAGCCAGATAATAACAAGAGTTAGCAAGGGCATGGAGAAATGAGAGCCTTCATACACTGCTGGTGGTGATGTAAAATGATGCAGCACTTTGGAAAATATTATGCCATTTCTTTAAACAATTAAATACAGAGTTACCATTTAACCTAGTAATTCTACTCCTAGGAATATACCTAAGAGAAATGAAGCATATGTCCACACAGAAACTTATACAAGAATGTTTATAGCAGCATATTCATAGTAGCCAAAAAGTGGAAACAACTCAGATGTTCATCAGCTGGTGAATGGATAAACAAAATGTGGACTAGCCATACAATGGAATATTATGTAACCACGAAAGGGAATGAGTACTGATACATGCTACAAAATGGATGAATCTTGAAAACGTTATACTAGGTGAAAAAAGCTAGTCACAAAAGACCACGTTGTATGATTCTGTTCATATGAAAGTCTAGAACAGAGAAGGCTGTAGAGACAGAAAGTAATGCTTAGAGCTGGTGGAGGGGAAAAGGGGAAGATGCAGGAATGGAATGGTGATAGCTAAAGGGTACAGGGTTTCTTTCTGAGGTGATTAAAATGTTCTAAAATTGACTGTGGTGATGGTTGCACGTATCTGTGAATATACTAAAACCATTGAGTTTTATATTTTAAACTGGTGAATTGTATGATATATGAATTACACTTCTTAATAAATCTGTTAAATTGTTTCTTAAAAGATAAACCCTGTAAAGTTTGCTTAGAAATTTTTAATTTGGAATTTTCACTTCAATGAAAAATTTTAAAGTGTAATATAAATATTTGATGAGATTATCTAGATAACTAGCCACCCCCAGATAATATTAGTGCCCATGCTCTGTTCATGTTTACAATCTCATTCTCACCACATGAAAAGCCGAAAGGCTTTGAGGCTAATAGCACAAATTAGAGGTTCAACGTCATTTAAATATAGAGAAGTAATGGGAAAACCCAGCCATCACCCAGTGTATGGTAATAAAGAGGAAACCAGACTCGAAAAACTGACCCACAGCAGTCAGGACCACATTTAAAAGAGTGGGTATACCATGGGTCCTGGTTTATACCTACCATCTTGTATGGTGTTGGCAATAAGAGTAATGGCAAACCCACAGTTAAGGATTTGTTATAAAATAACTTTTTTAACTTTTTAGTATTATTTTTGGGATGCATTATTCAAATGATTGGGTCAATGGTAACACAACATCATTGATTAAGGGGAAAACTAAATGATTCAAACCATGGTTTATAGTGCTCAAAATCAAAAGAATCAAGTTAATATAGATATTTTTTTACATATCTAACCCAAAGTTCAAACAAGACCATCCATCACGTCAAGCTTATGTTGTTCATCTGAATTACATTGTTTTACAGTTTTATTTGTATTAGATTCCTAAATTTGCCTTTTTAATTTTAGTAAGAGCTCTAAGTATTATAAGTTTAAATCTGGTTTTACCACTGTACATATTATATAAGTATAAAATTAAAAATAATTAACCTCAGCATTAGAAGTCCATGTAAATTCTTTTCCTCTGAAAAGGTTCTGTGCATTTCTTTCTTGTGAGGATTCAGTGAGACAGTTTGTAAAGTGCTTAAGCAAGAAATACAGATTTTAGACTTAGGCAAATAACTAATATTCAAAATTCTCATGTTCTGAGACTGCAATGAAGCTGGACTTCAGGGAAAAAAGAACAGAGTAAACCTCCATAAACTAGAATGTTTGAGACTCTGTGCTTTGAATAACCAGATATATATTTTTAAGTTTTAAGCCTCCTTGAAAATATTTTTTACAGTGTATTGGTATAATTTAATCTTTATTTTATGACCTAGAAACTGACAGTGCCTCAGGTTCACCTTTCAGTAATAAATTCTTACTATAAATCCATAATTGCAGAAAACAGAGAAGAAATTACTCCTTAAAAAATGTAGATTTTCAGGTTTCCCTGGTGGCGCAGTGGTTGAGAGTCTGTCCGCCGTTGCAGGGGACACGGGTTCGTGCCCCAGTCCGGGAAGATCCCACATGCCGCAGAGCGGCTGGGCCCGTGAGCTATGGCCGCTGAGCCTGCGCGTCCGGAGCCTGTGCTCCGCAAAGGGAGAGGCCACAACAGTGAGAGGCCCGCGTACCGCAAAAAAAAAAAAAAAAAAAATGTAGATTTTCAGTTTCTCTCCTTTTTCAGCAATAGAGTATATAACATGAGTTTTCTTCTGTTGGAATCCAGTTAATTGAAGTTTTACTGTATATATATTGCTACTTTGATGTAGGATTGATAGGCCTAAGCGTGGGGGGAAGAGGAGGTGAATTATTTGTCCCTGTGGGCAAAGCAGCCAGGAAAGTTTATATTCAATTTTATATACTTTCATTGAATGACTACTATGCACATGAAACTAGGGGAGGGATCCAGAGGCACGTAAAGACATGAGTGAGATACTATCACAAACTTCTTAGAAGTGTATAGCCAAAGGAGAAATCGAAACTTTGTAATCCTCTTGCTTCAGTGGACCTCAACACACAGTTGCAGTGATCAGCCATAAGGCTGAGAGAACAGTTGAACACTCAGGATTCCAACATCATCCATGGTGGTGGTGGCAGCTCTGTCTACTGGGTGGTAGTCTTGTAAACCCATGTAATTAACCAATTGATGTCAGGACAGGGCAAGTCCCCTAGGGAGCCCACAGGATCTGGGCAGAGCCCTGTCCTGCTAAAACTTTTTAGAAAGATGAGAATTAAAAGATATTTTGCAAATTTATCAGATTTGCAGTTAAACCAGAAAGGACAGCAAACACAGGATGTGAGAATCAGGATCCAAAAGGCTGAAACTTTTGGCTGAATTTAACAAGACGATTACAAAGGGGAAAATGTAAGTTCCTGCACTCTGACCCATTAAACAAACAAACAAACAAACCACTGTGTACAAATACAGGATGGGAGAGGCATGGAGCAGTGTGTGTGTGTGTGTGTGTGTGTGTGTGTGTGTGTGTGTATTTTAAAAAGTCAGGCTTGAACTGGCCTGAACTGACACCATACAAAGAAGAAATATAAATGATTCATAAACAAAATGGTTTATCCTCATTATTATTCAAAGAAATTTAAATTAAAACAGTAATCCCTCAATCTACCAAATTGATAAAGGTAGGAAGAATGGTAATTCTCAATGCTGACAAGGATTTGAAGAAATAGGCATTCTTGAGAAAACCATAATTCAGAAAGACACATGCACCCCAATGTTCATTGCAGCACTATTTACAATAGCCAGGTCATGGAAGCAACCTAAATGCCCATCGACAGACACATGGATAAAGAAGATGTGGTACATATATACAATGGAATATTACTCAGCCACAAAAAGGAACGAAATTGGGTCATTTGTAGAGACGTGGATGGATCTAGAGACTGTCATACAGAATGAAGTAAGTTAGAAAGAGCAAAACAAACATCGTATATTAATGCATATATGTGGAACCTAGAAAAATGGTACAGATGAACCGGTTTTCAGGGCAGAAATTGAAACACAGATGTAGAGAACAAACATATGGACACCAAGGGGGGAAAGTGGTGGGGGTGGTGGTGGTGGTGGTGTGCTGAATTGGGCAATTGGGATTGACATGTATACACTGATGTGTATAAAATGGATGACTAATAAGAAAAAAAAATAAAGTTTCTATAAGACATGGTGGGAGAAAAGCGGTATGGATAAGATGCCTCATAATAATAAAAAAATAATTTAACTTCATATTGTATTTTAATGCTTATATTTACATATATGCCTATGTGAAAGATAAAAAAAAAAAGAAATAGGCATTCTTATATGCTTCATGTCAAAGTGTGAATTGTTAAGTCCTGCAACAATTTGGCAATATGTATTGGAAATCATAAAACCATGCAGACCTTTCATCCTAATAATTACACTTTCAGAAATTTTCTTAATTAAATAATTAAGGATGCACATAAGTGTGTAGCTACTGGAGCATTAATCATAGCATTTATTTTTTCCAGCTTTATTGAAATATTATTGACATATAATGCATAATTAAGGTGTGCAAATAGATGACTTGATACAATTGTGAAATTATTACCTCATTAATTAGTTAACATCTGTCACCTCATATAATGACCATTTTTTTTCTTTTTTGTGGTGATAACATTTAAGATTTACTGTCAACAACTTTCAAATATATATTATGGTATTAACTGTAGTCACCATGGTGTACGTTAGATCCTCAGAACTTAATTCATCTGTAACTGGAAGTTTGTACTCTTTGACCAACATTTTCCCACAACCACCATTCTATTCTCTATTTCTGTGAGGTTGACTCTTTTAGATTCCACATATAAATGAAAACATACAATGTTTGTTTTTCTCTGTCTGACTTATTTCACTTAGCATAAGGCCCTCAAGGTCCTTCCATGTTGTCACAAAAAGTAGGATTTCCTTCTTTTTTATGGATGAATGCTATTCCATTTTCTTTATCTATTCATTCGTCTCAGAGATTCCTTATCCATTTATTCATTGCTGTACAGTTAGGTTGTTTCCATGTCTTCGCTATTGTGAATAATACTGCAATGAACACAGGGGTGCAGATATCTCTTTGAGATCCTGATTTCATTTCTTCAGACGTATACCCAGAAGTGGGACTGCTGGATCATATGGTAGTTATATTTTTAATTTTTTGAGGAACCTCCATACTGTTTTCCACAGTGACTGCACCTATTTACATTCCCACCAACAATGTAGGAGGGTTCCCTTTTCTCCACATCCTTGCCAACATTTGTGAGTCTATAATAGTTCCAAAATAAAAGGTAGAAAAAAATAAACTTACTGAAATAGAAAGCTGTTCATGGGGCTTCCCTGGTGGCGCAGTGGTGAAGAACTTGCCTGCCAACGCAGGGGACACGGGTTCGAGCCCTGATCCAGGAAGATCCCACATGCCGCGGAGCAACTAAGCCCGTGCGCCACAACTACTGAGCCTGTGCTCTAGAGCCCGCGAGCCACAACTACTGAACCCATGCACCGCAACTACTGAAGCTCACGCGCCTGGAGCCTGTGCTCTACAACAAGAGAAGCCACTGCAATGAGAAGCCCATGCACCGCAACCAAGAGCAGCCCCCGCTCGCCATAACTAGAGAAAGCCCATGCACAGCAACGAAGACCCAACACAGCCAAAAATAAAAATAAAATGAATAAAATTTAAATAAAGAAAGCTGTTCACAATATATCATTGGAAAAAAAGTGATAAATCAGAAGGTATAATTCTATTTCTTTGTAAAATATATGTAATTCATTAATTATGATGATAATAGAATACCATTTTCTGAACTCTTGTTTTGTGGTTTACAAACAATATTTCATTTAAATCTCACAACCAATAAGGTAGATGCTATTATTTTCATTTTACCAGTGAAGAATGGGATTAGGAGAAATCATACAACTTTTCAAATGTTACACAGCTACCTAGTATTTCAAAGTTTATGCTCTTGCTATATTCCCAAAAAATTCACTACCTAACATACCTTTACAATCTAGAAAAGTACATACCAAAATTTTAACCATAGTTATCTCTGTGTTATGAATACTGGTGGCATTATTTTTTCTTTTTGCTTATTGAATGTGTATCATTTGTATAATTAAAAATAATGTTTATTTTAAGAGACTTCAGTGTTTTAGTTGAAAGCAAGGTCAATATGAGTCCATAGGATGAAACAACTGTCAAAATACCCAAGTTTGGCTACACTTACAGAAGAATAGTATTTAAAATAAAGAGGCCGTAGTAGTGTTCAACAATGCAGACATCAGATGTGATCTGGAATATAGAGCCATACTTTGGTAAGGACATCAACATAGAGACTAAAGGGTATTTTGAGGAAAGCAGTCTGAATGGTGAGGTAATCCAAAAATCACTTCATAATATGGATGGTGAAGAGACTTGGGGCCATCTAGCTTAGAAAGAAACAAGACTCAGAGGGAACATGATAGCTGTCTTAAAAGTTTTTTAATGTCATTACTTAGAATAATAATCATAAGCACCTACCACTTATTGAGTGCTCACTCCATGCTAAGTATATGCATTATCTCAATTAATCCTCACCACAACCCTATAAGAGAGATACTAATATTACCCTCCACTTACAGAAAAGGAAACTGAAGCTCAGAGAGGTCAGATAACTTGCCTGCAGTCACACATGCATCAATGATAGAATCAGCGTACAAACCCAGAACCTGTCTGTGCTGTTAACCTTCATACAGGTTAACCTTCTGTGCTGTTAACCTTCATACATCTCACATCCCAACAAAGGAAAACAGACTGGGCTTGTTTGTGTGACTCCAAATGAGTAGAGTTAGGACCGCAGAAGAGAGATTCAGGGACACAGATATCAGCTCAATACTCAGAAGATTCATCTCAAAAAAAAAAAAAAAAAAAAACAAAGCTGTCCCACTCTCAAATAGGTTGCTTTGGAAGGTAGTGAATATCCCTCTGTACATTTCATGTAGGTTCAGTGATACTCTGTGATGTCCGAGAAATCTCAAACTCCAGTACAGATTGGAATCACCTAAGAGAGCTTCATAAAACAGATTCCTGAGCACCACCCTTAGAGATTCAGATTCAGGTGTCCTGGGGTGATGAGAGTCATGAATTTGCAATCCTATCAGGCTCCTAGACAATGCCAGTACTGCTCTAGGATCACACACGGAGATTTCTTCAAACCATAAAATTTTATTAGTTTGTAAAAGTCGTACTCTACAAACTGGACAAATTTTGTGTCCTTCACAACCTCTCTCATGGAATGGTAGCCATAATGCCCCTAAGCCACACAACAAGGCTTGTTTGTTTGTTTGTTTGTTTTTCCCTATTTAAGTTACCAGTCAATAGAGTGTACTACATCTTTTAAAGTAGATGTTCATAGCTAGTTTTTTTTTTAATTCCCAGAGTTTGCTAATATATTAGAGAAAGGTTTATTTTTTGTTGTTTTTGTTTTTAAGAAATCCATCTATATTTCTGATAAAGAATGGATAAAAGCAAACCTCATTAAATTATGAGACAAGAGACTGATAAATCTTAGCATGTTCACTTTATCCGAGAGGAAATGTACTTTTCTCATAGTGATTTAATCTTCAGCTGTCTAGCTCAATTTGGAATGAAAAGTGGCAATGCTATCGTCTGCCAAGAAATAAGGACGATAGCCATATACTGTAAACTATACTTTATTATTTTCAACAGTGGCAAACTTAGCATTAAATCATGGTAATTTTTCAGAGCTTCTGAACTCTACTCATGTTCACCTTTAAAGGCACCTTTATCTGTTTTTCCCCCCCACTTTTTGATGAGGTTAAAAATTGCCAAGTGTCTTTGTAGTAGGCAAAAACACTCCAAAATCAAATATTAAGGAGAAAAAATACGTCCCTGTAGACTGCACCCTTGGCTCTCTCCTTCCTGGACGGCAGCTGTTACAATGCCCACAGCTGCTTCTTTACACACAGGATAGTCCTCGGCCACCCTGAACAGCCAGCAGCCCCATATAAGAACCACAAGTAGCTTTTTAGTGATAAGATAGAGTTTAGCGGCTGTATTTTATGACATAATTCAGTCAGTGTTCCTTTACAGAGTGCCACTGGCTGGCCAACTTGAAACAGTCATAACATTTGACTGTGGAGTAATTTAATTTAATGATTTCTTTAATCTTCAAATCACAAGCGGCTGTTTTCAAAACATTTTGTTGCCATGTTGATCGTCTTTCAACCTACAGGATTAATAATTGATGTTGAAATATGGTTGGGAAAAAAATTGACAATGAACTTCTTTCTCAAGGAAGCAGCACCTGGAGGAATATCAGATTTACACAGTGACTCCCCCAGATAACAGATAACTTTATTGACCAAACTTGTAAAATCACAACATTTTGGATTGAAATATTTCTAAAATGTCTTAAATGGTTTCTTACCATCTTAAACAGGATAATGGAACATTCTTAAACATCCTTTGATGAATCAAAATAATCCTTATAAGTAAGCATTATTCTATAGTATAACCCAATGGTATCCTCAGAGGCACAGTTGAGATTTGAGTTGAGTTTTTACCTCTAAAATGCCTTCAGAACTTTACACCATGTTAGTCCTTTTATTGAATTTTTATAGTATTACACTTCCCCTTTTCACTTAAATGTACTGACCCCTGTTAATTTTTCCTTCCCTTTTAATTTGCTGTTAAATTTACTGTGTGCTAGAAATCTGGATTACTAAATTTACTGGAAGTGTGTGCAAATGAGTGAGGGGAGTTTCTGAGAATTGTCTGTGGCTCCTAATATGTGTAGAGTTTGTGCTGTAGGCTGTAGCCTCTCGAGGAGTTTATTTTGAACTATTCCTGCTTCTTCTCCGTCTTGTCCGATCAATCAGGTTGCCAGATATGTGACCCCTGGTTAAGAAGTCTGACTCTGGTCAAGTAATGATAATCACTGATGTTTGTTTTCTTACTACGCCACTCAAACTACGCCAGGCAAACTCTTTGTATTCAAATCTATATCTTGGAGTATAGCACCCACAGTAGCAAACAGAATTGAGATGACTTTCCTTTTCAAAACCTAGCATTCTTCCATCTCTTTATACTTTAGACCTCACAAAGGAACCTAGAGTGAGAGAAGAAAATTTGAGTTCAGATAGGAGTTTAACAACTCATGAGTTTAATATCTCACGAACTGAGGAAAGTCCTTATAGTGGAGTTTTTCATCTCCCCTAATGTCAGAGATTAAGGAAGGAACAGAAATAGGAAAGCAAGAAAAGTACACCATTTTACCCTTCTGAAAGTCATGATTCTTTGAAATGTTTTTCAAGTTATAGGTACATATTCTGTGTGCTACTGTGAGAAATGACTTTTATCACTTTCATCATCAAGTACAAGTTCGAACTCTGGCCCTCAAAGTCCTCTAGGATGTGACTCAATTCACCCTTCTAATTTCATCTTCAACTGCTCTCTGTATGCCTGACCAAATCCTCCCAACTTCCACATCTTTCACTTTTCTGCTTTGGAAGCACTTATTAGGTGCTAAAATGTGCTCCTCTGAGGGGAAAAAAAGCAGTGTCAGGGTGCCATGGTAAAATAAATTTGGGAAATGCTAGAGTAACCAGTATAAAACAAATTTCTTTACTAGAGTACTTCTCAGAGCCTTTTAAAATCCTAAATGTTCATTTAAATCTCCAAAAGGGGATTATGGTATTGAATGAGGGTAACCACTTATCCTAGTTTGCCTGGGACAGTTCCAATACACACCTGTTGCCCCAGCAGAATTAATATCGTCTCTTTTAATTTTAAAAATGTCTCAGGTCATACAGTATGGTTTTCCTATCTGTAGCACTTTTTAAATTAATTTGACCACCACACTCATTTCCTATAGAATATCTAAGTATCATGTAGAACAGTTTGGGAAACACGACCTTTGCCTCACTTTGCTACTAGCTGTCAGTGCCTATCCAGATCTCAAATCCCATCCCAAATAGTTTACGCTATAGTGGAGGCTTCCCTTATTATTGGTCTTCCTCCGTGGCTGGAAGTACTTTCTTCCTCCACTGAAAGTCATAGTACCATCTCTCTATCTTTCCCTGTGACATTAGCATTTTCTGCCCTATTTTTGGTTTGGGGGTTCAAGCCTTCCCTCCTCTACTGTACCATTCATAGTAAAAGCCAGGTAGTGTTTCACTTTGTCTTCACCCTCAATGCCAAAATCAAAAAATATCTTTGAAAGATTAAACTTAGTTGCACCAGAAGCTGTCCTGTGTTCTCTCTCTCATTACACAGAAATAGATCCTCAGTGCAGGCTGAGGCAACTCCCACCGCTGCCCTCTCCTGCCTTCTCAGAGACCTCTGCTGATTATCACCACCCTGGCTCCTATCTCCCACGAGCCCTCAAAATGCTCAAGATCCTCCTACTTTAAAAAGCCTATTCTCAACTTTGCTCCTCCAACTATCACCTTAACTTTCTCCCATTTTTTCAGCTCTTGTGAGTCCAAATTCTCACAAGAGTTGAGCAAATGGCCATCTTGGCTTACCTCCCATTCACATGCCAACCCACTCCAATCTGGCTTCGGTCTCCCCACCTCCACCCAAACTGCTCACATCCGGGTCACCAATCACTTTTCTTTTTTTCCTAAATCCAATTGACACTTCTCACTTGGGTTTGCCTCTGTGCTTTATACTCTCTTTAAAAGTGCCCAAACTTCCTTGAAAAGTTTAGCATAGAATTGCCATTTGATCCAACAATTTCACTTCTAAGTATGTACCCAAAGGAATCGAAAGCAAGGACTCAGATACTTGTACACTGATGTTCGTGGCAGCATTATTCATGATAGCCAAATGGTAGAAACAACTCAAATCTCCATTAACAATGAATGGATAATCAAAATGTGGTTTACACATGCAATGGAATATTATTCAGCCTTAGAAAGGAATGAAACTCTGATAGATGTCAAAACGTGGGATGAACGTTGAAGACATTGTGCTGAGAAAATAAGCCAGACACAAAGGGACAAACACTGCATGATTCCACTTATATGAGGTACCTAGAATAGGCCAATTCATAGAGACAGAAAGCAGAATAGACGTTACCAGGGGCTGGGAGGAGTGGAAACGAGGAATTGTTGTTTGATGGACACAGAGTTTCTGTTTGGGAAGATGAAAAAATTTTGGAAATGAATGGTGGTGATGGTTGCACAAAATTGTGAATGTATTTAATGCCACTGAATTGTATACTTTAAAAATGGTGAAAAAGATAAATTTTATGTGATGTATCATCGTGATGGAAAAAAAGAAGAAAAGGAAGTGCCCAAAGTATCAAAGTCCCTGAAATTAAAACCTTCACAGTAAACAGAGAAAAATCAGTTTCATAACTCCCTTCTGTTCAACAAGAATCTCATTCCGGGGGAAAATCTGAAGTGGGGAATTCCCAGCCAAGGTAGGTGTCCGGAGCAGGCACCTTGGAAAGAGCTTTCTGCTTCAGCTTATCTCTAGCTTTTCCGGTTACACAGCCACACCTCGTTTTACCAGTACCGATTGTTTCTGTAACGTTAGAAGCTAAATCATATCTTCCCAATAACTTAGGTTATATAGGCAGAAGGGTTTTATCTCATTTAATTGCTCTTCAGGTGGCATTGCTCAAAAAGTTTTGCTTTCAGTTTCCTTCAGTCCTCTCCTACCCCGACCCAACACCTCCCTCTCCAAGAGGACAGTGATTTGTAAACAGGTGATTTGTAAGCAAGGAGGGAACCGGCCACTTGCAAAGTCAAGTGAAAAGAGTAGGTATGATGTGACTGGTCCTAGATGATTGGAGAAGCGCCCTGAAATCCACTGCTGCAGGCACAGATTAAATCTTTTATCGAGCCTTATCAAGTTATCGATGCTCCAGTTTCCGGCCCGTGGTGTATTTTATACTTGTGTAATACCCTGTGTTGGTAATGAATGGCCTGCTCCCCGTGCCCAGATTTTCTGTAACAGCAGGGAGCCAAATATGTAAAGGTGAGTTCTCTGACGTTTCAAAGGTAACACACTGCTTGTTAGTATTCCTTGATGATGTACCCATTGCCTGTTAGGAAAGCCCTTATCCTAAAACCTCATGCTTCTCCAACCCCAAGTAAAGCGTCTTGTTCCCTCACAGGATTTGCTGTCAGTCTATCATAGGAAAAAGCCCCAAGTGTTTCTAAGTGTGGCTTTTATTTGTTCTGGTAGCACTTGGGAGCTCCTTGTAAACTTCTCACTCAAAGGGTACGAGGTCCAAAATCGTGCCTGGGGCAATTTTCACCCTGTGAATTCAGTAGACTTGGGGGAGGAGAGATAAAAGCACTGAGGCTTCTCAGTGCCTTGAGTTATGAAGGCCTGAACGTGGGCTGTGGTAGTGGAAAAGGAATGATTCCAAAAATATTAAAAACGTGAGAAAGGAGAGCACTTGGTATCTGAAACATCTGTTTCTCTGAGCATCTTTTCCTTAGCTTCTCGGAGCTACCTGAACACATGGGGAAGAGTTCCCTGTTAGAATAAAGTTACAGGAAGCCTCTTTCTCACTTTTTTCCCCTAAAAAAAAAAAAAAAAAAAGCTTGCCACAGGAGCCTTTTGCTCCCCTGGGATTTCGAGGCGATCCCACGAAACTGTGCGGGAATCGTGCCTCCTCCATGGACACTCCCTCATGAACACGACGCCGGCCGGATTTTGTAACCGTGTTTATGACTGATTTACAGACCTTCTACTTGGCAGGCCATGCTGTTACTGTTAGCCGGTTACTATGGATCTTGCAACATGCCACTCTGGCACGCTGCATTAAAAATAACCTCCCAAGACTGTACAGAATACATAGAACAACGGCGGTACAGTCATAGCCTCAGACTCGAGGCTCTGTTTTGGTGCCTATGTATTCCCACGTGCTCACATGTGAAGCAGAAGCAGGAAAAAGTTCAGACGCCTTCTAAAATGTCTGGTTGCGTTATAATTTTTCTAAACTTCCCCAAAGCAGAAGTTCTCAGGGATCAGCAACATCCTAAAAAACTGTAGACCAAAAGAATAACAAAACACAAGTTGTAAGTATTTGTGAAGGGCACAGATCCAAAGGCAGACCGTCTGGGTCTGACTCCTGGATCCAGTACTTAACTAGCCCTGGGATCTTAGCAAGTTGTATCACGACCACAGCTGTCTCACCTGCAAGACAGAGTGATAACAATATCAGTCTCAAACGGTTCTTCTGAGGGTCAAGGGAGATATTCAGGTAAAAGTTCTTGCTTCAGTACTTGCACGTCACAGGTGCTTATTAAATAGATTATTATCCTTTGAACACCATCGTTGCAGCACGTAGACTTGCAGCATTTATCAGCATGCAACTTATAGTACAGTGCCTGGCATTGAGGAGGTGCTTAAGAAATATTTGTTGACTAAAAGAGTGATGCCCAGTAACTTATGTACATGCCTGATACCTTCTAGCTTATATACTTCTTAAGATCAGAGTTGTATTTGATTCATTTTTGTATTCTCCACAGCTCTGTGGTGGATGCTAAATAAGTATTTATTGAATTAAATGGAAAGAGAAAGACCATTACAATGTAAGAGGCAACAGTTAGTATGTAAACGGTAGCCAAAAAAAAAGAAAAAAAATCATGGGCTTTAAGTGCAAATAGAATCCAGGGCCAAGAAAACCCTGATGTTCCCTGAAACTAAATGAATATATCAAGCTACATATGAATACAGTATTTGTAATGCTGGGTCTGGTTCAGTGAGTCTGGTTCTAACTGGGTTCTGCAGAGGAGAGAAAAGCTTTTATCTCTATCCCACCCCTGGCCTCAGCTCATGAGCCAGTCTTGCCCATGACTCGAGAAAAGAATTGCTCTCCCAAAGCCAGACACCACAGTCGCCACAAGCAAAGTAGTTTCCTTATGCCATTTCAAACGCCATTGGATTCAGTGTCAGCAGCACAAACACAAGACTCGTGCTGAGGGACATGAGGCCAGTATAGTGTGGACTCTGCCCCAATTTACAGCAATAGTGCTTGGACCAGCATGAACGGAGCTGCACCCATGCAGCGGTGAGAGGAGGCTGATAGGAAAGCCAGTGGGCCATCCAGGATCCTTAGCAAGGATAATAGCAATAGGGTCTGTGACTGTAGACTCGTGTCTGACCTCCCAAGCAAAAATGAAAACATAAATCTGGGGTGTGTGTATATGTTTGTGAAGAACACCTTTTTTTTTTCTTTTTTGACATTGTGTCAACACTCTCCAGCCAAAGGCCACTGGGAACACAGTAGTTGTAAGTTGGGTTTATTACTTGTTACAGCAAGGGCTCGCACTCACTCTGGGGAGACCAAAGGGCATCTCAGTAAGAGGGCATTAGAAAGAAACTGTTATAGATTTGGGTCTTGATTGGGTGATTTAGGGGAGGCTCCGGCGAAGTTGGAGTTCATTCTACATTGGCTGCTGCCGGAGATGTAGGGATAATTCTATGATTAGGTATCTCAATAAATCTTCTCTATAGGAAGGACAGACTAGAGTGAGAATAAAGCTGTAATTGCCAAAGAAGCAGCAGTTGCTTAGCTGGGAAGCGGATGATTGATAATTTGTGGCATGGACAATATTCATGTTTCGTCTGTGTTGAGGCATAATTTCCCAGTCACTGTCTTGATCCTTTATGGTCAGAAAGTGGCCTTGTCTGATGTTGCTGTTCTATGACAGTGTTTATGTTCAACAGGTGAAAACCAAGACCTAGCTATGAGTAACAGGCCAGTTGGCAACACCTAGGCCTAGCTGGTTGTTCCTGGCATGGAGTAGGAGTCAGTTACTAAGATAGCAGAAGAGAAAAGTAGTAAACCAACTGGAAATGTATTTCAACAGGTCTTCTGACAAGGTCTCCTGGAGCTTGGTAACCATATATCAATTTTTTTAAACATCTTTATTGGAGTATAATTGCTATACAGTGTTGTGTTTGTTTCTGCTGTATAACAAACTGAATCAGCTATACATAAACATATATCCCCATATCTCCTCCCTCTTGTGTCTACCTCCCACCCTCCTGTCCCACCCCTCTAGGTGGCACAAAGCACGGATCTAATCTCCCTGTGCTATGCAACTGCTTCCCACTAGCTATCTATTTTACATTTGGTAGTGTATGTATCTAAATGCTACTCTCTCACTTCGTCCTAGCTTCCTTTCCCCCTTCCTGTGTCCTCAAGTCCATTCTCTACGTCTGCGTCTTTATTCCTGTCCTGCCCCTAGGTTCATCAGGACCATTTTTTTTTTTAGACTCCATATATATGTGTTAGCATACGGTATTTGTTTTTCGCTTTCTGACTTACTTCGCTCTGTATGACAGACTCTAGGTCCATCCACCTCAACACAAATAATTCAATTTTGTTTCCTTTTATGGCTGAGTAATATTCCATTGTATATATGTGCCACATCTTCTTTATCCATTCATCTGTCGATGAACACTTAGGTTGCTTCCATGTCCTGGCTATTGTAAATAGTGCTGCAATGAACATTGTGGTACATGACTCTTTTTGAATTATGGTTTTCTCAGGGTATATGCCCAGTAGTGGGATTGCTGGGTTGAATAGTAGTTCTATTTTTAGTTTTTTGAGGAACCTCCATACTGTTCTCCATAGTGGCTGTATCAATTTACATTCCCACCAACAGTGCAAGATGGCTCCCCTTTCTCCATACCCTCTCCAGCATTTATTGTTTGCAGATTTTTTAATGATGGCCATTCTGACTGGTGTGAGGTGATACCTCATTGTAGTTTTGATTTGCATTTCTCTAATGATTAGTGATGTTGACCATCTTTTCATGTGTTTGTTGGCAACCTGTATATCTTCTTTGGAGAAATGTCTATTTAGGTCTTCTGCCCATTTTTGGATTGGGTTTTTTTTTTTTGATATTGAGCTGCATGAGCTGCTTGTATATTTTGGAGATTAATCCTTTGTCAGTTGCTTAATTTGCAAATACTTTCTCCCATTCTGAGTTGTCTTTTCGTCTTGTTTATGGTTTCCTTTGCTTTGCAAAAGCTTTTAAGTTTCATTAGGTCCCATTTGTTTATTTTTGTTTTTATTACCCTTTCTCTAGGAGGTGGATCAAAAAGGATCTTGCTGTGATTTATGTCATAGAGTGTTCTGCCTATGTTTTCCTCTAAGAGTTGGATAGTGTCTGGCCTTACATTTAGGTCTTTAATCCATTTTGAGTTTATTTTTGTGTATGGTGTTAGGGAGTGTTCTAATTTCATTCTTTTACATGTAGCTGTCCAGTTTTCCCAGCACCACTTATTGAAGAGGCCGTCTTTTCTCCATTGTATGTTCTTGCCTCCTTTATCAAAGATAAGGTGACCATATGTGTGTGGGTTTGTGGGCTTTCTATCCTGTTCCATTGATCTATATTTCTGTTTTTGTGCCAGTACCATACTGTCTTGATTACTGTAGCTTTGTTGTGTAGTCTGAAGTCAGGGAGACTGATTCCTCCAGCTCCGCTTTTCTTTCTCAAGATTGCTTTGGCTTTTCGGGGTCTTTTGTGTTTCCATACAAATTGGAAATTTTTTGTTCTAGTTCTGTGAAAAATGCCATTTGTAGTTTGATAGGGATTTCATTGAATCTATAGATTGCTTTGGGTAGTATAGTCATTTTCACAATGTTGATTATTCCAATCCAAGAATATGATATATCTCTCCATCTGTTTGTGTCATCTTTGATTTCTTTCATCATTATCTTATAGTTTTCTGTGTACCAGTCTTTTGCCTCCTTAGGTAGGTTTATGACTAGGTATTTTATTCTTTTTGTTGCAGTGGTAAATGGGAGTGTTTTCTTAATTTCTCTTTCAGATTTTTCATCATTAGTGTATAGGAATGCCAGAGATTTCTGTGCATTAATTTTGTATCCTGTTACTCTACCAAATTCATTGATTAGCTCTAGTAGTTTTCTGGTAGCATCTTTAGGATTCTCTATACATAGTATCCTGTCATCTGCAAACAGTGACAGTTTTACTTCTTCTTTTCCGATTTGGATTCCTTTTATTTCTTTTTCTTCTCTGATTGCTGTGGCTAAAACTTCCTGAACTATGTTGAATAATAGTGGTGAGAGTGGGCAACCTTGTCTTGTTCCTGAGCTTAGAGAAAATGGTTTCAGTTTTTCACCATTGAGAACAATGCTGACTGTGTGTTTGTCATATATGGCCTTTATTATGTTGAGATAGGTTCCCCCTATGCCTAATTTCTGGAGAGTTTTTATATAAATGGATGTTGAATTTTGTCAAAAGCTTTTTAGGCATCTATTAAGATGATCGTATGGTTTTTCTCCTTCAATTTGTTAATTTGGTGTATCACATTGATTGATTTGCATATATTGAAGAACCCTTGCATTCCTCGGAATAACCCCACTTGATCGTGGTGTATGATCCTTTTAATGTGCTGTTGGATCCAGTTTGCAAGTATTTTATTGAGGATTTTTGCATCTATGTTCATCAGAGATATTGGTCTGTAATTTTCTTTTTTTGTGACATCTTTTTTTGGTTTTGGTATCAGGGTGATGGTGGCCTCGTAGAATGAGTTTGGGAGTGTTCCTTCCTCTGCTCTATTTTGAAAGAGTTTGAGAAGGATAGGTGTTAGCTCTTCTTTAAATGTTTGATAGAATTCTCCTGTGAAGCCATCTGGTCCTGGGCTTTTGTTTGTTGGAAGATTTTTAATCACAGTTTCAATTTCAGTGCTTGTGATTGGTCTGTTCATATTTTCTATTTTTTCCTGGTTCAGTCTCGGAAAGTTGTTCTTCTCTAAGAATTTGTCCATTTCTTCCAGGCTGTCCATGTTTTTGGCATATAGTTGCTTGTAGTAATCTCTCATGATCCTTTGTATTTCTGCAGTGTCAGTTGTTACTTCTCCTTTTTCATTTCTAATTGTGTTAATTTGAGTCTTCTCCCTTTTATCCTTGATGAGTCTGGCTAATGGTTTATTAATTTTGTTTATTTCTCAAAGAACAAGCTTTTAGTTTTATTGATCTCTGCTATTTTTTCCTTCATTTCTTTTTCATTTATTTCTGATCTGATCTTTATGATTTCCTTCCTTCTGCTAACTTTGGAGTTTTTTTGTTCTTCTTTCTCTAATTGCTTTAGGTGTAAGGTTAGGTTGTTTATTTGAGATTTTTCTTGTTTCTTCAAGTAGGATTGTATTGCTAAAAACTTCTGTCTTAGAACTGCTTTTGCTGCATCCCATAGTCTTTGGGTCATCGTGTTTTCATTGTCATTTTTTTCTAGGTATTTTTAAATTCCTCTTTGATTTCTTCAGTGATCTCTTTGTTACCTAGTAGCATATTGTTTAGCCTCCATGTGTTTGTGTTTTTTACAGTCTTTTTCCTGTAATTGATATCTAGTTTCATAGCATTGTGGTTGGAAAAGATACTTGATATGATTTCAGTTTTCTTAAATTTACCAAAGCTTGATTTGTGACCCAAGATATGGTCAATCCTGGAGAATGTTCCATGAGCACTTGAGAAGAAAGTGTATTCTGTTGTTTTTGGATGGAATGTCCTATAAATATCAATTAAGTCCATCTTGTTTAATGTGTCATTTAAAGCTTGTGTTTCCTTATTTATTTTCATTTTGGATGATCTGTCCATTGGTGAAACTGGGGTGTTAAAGTCCCCTACCATTATTGTGTTACTGTTTATTTCCCCTTTTATGGCTGTCAGCATTTGCCGTGTGTATTGAGGTGCTCCTATGTTGGGTGCATAAATATTTACAATTGTTATATCTTCTTCTTGGATTGATCCCTTGATCATCATGTAGTGTCCTTCTTTGTCTCTTATAATAGTCTTTATTTTAAAGTCTATTTTGTCTGATATGAGAATTGCTACTCCAGCTTTCGTTTGATTTCCATTTGCATGGAATATCTTTTTCCATCCTCTCACTTTCAGTCTGTATGTGTCCCTAGGTCTGAAGTGGGTCTCTTGTAGACAGCATATGTAAAGGTCTTGTTTTTGTATCAATTCAGCCAGTCTGTGTCTTTTGGTTGGTGCACTTAATCCATTTACATTTAAGGTAATTATCGATATGTGTGTTCCTATTACCATTTTCATAATTGTTTTGGTTTTGTTATTGTAGGTCTTTTCCTTCTCTTGTGCTTCCTGCCTAGAGAAGTTTCTTTAGCATTTGTTGTAAAGCTGGTTTGGTGGCGCTGAATTCTCTTAACTTTTGCTTATCTGTAAAGGTTTTAATTTCTCCATCGAATCTGAATGAGATCCTTGCTATGTAGAATAATCTTGGTTGTAGTTTTTTCCCTTTCATCGCTTTAAATATGTCCTGCCACTCTCTTCTGGCTTGCAGAGTTTCTGCTGAAAAATCAGCTGTTAACCTTATGGGGATTCCCTTATATGTTATTTGTTGCTTTTACCTTGCTGCTTTTAATATTTTTTCCTTGTATTTAATTTTTAATAGTGTGATTTATATGTGTCTTGGCATGTTTCTCTTTGTGTTTATCCTGTGTGGTACTCTCTGTGCTTCCTGGACTTGACTGACTATTTCCTTTCCCATGTTAGGGAAGTTTTCGACTATAATCTCTTCAAGTATTTTCTCAGACCCTTTCTTTTTCTCTTCTTCTTCTGGACCCCTATAATTCAAATGTTGGTGTATTTAATGTTGTCCCAGAGTCTCTAAGACTATCCTCAAATCTTTTCATTCTTTTTTCTTTATTCTGCTCCCTGGCAGTTATTTCCACCATTTTATCTTCCAGCTCACTTATCTGTTCTTCTGACTCAGTTATTCTGTTATTGATTCCTTCTAGAGTATTTTTAATTTCAGTAATTGTGTTGTTCATCACTTTTTGTTTGCTCTTTAGTTCTTCTAGATCCTTGTTAAATGTTTCTTGTATTTTCTCCATTCTATTTCCAAGATTTTGGGTCATCTTTACTATCATTAATCTGAATTCTTTTTCAGGTAGGTTGCCTATTTTGTCTTCATTTATTTCATCTTGTAGGTTTTTACCTTGCTCCTTCGTCTGTAACATATTTTTTTGTCGTTTCATTTTTTTTTTTTGATGGGTAGTGCTGTTTTCCTGTCTTGCTGGTTGTTTGGCCTGAGACATCTAGCACTGGGGTTTGCAGGCAGTTGGATAGAGCTGGGTCTTGCTGCTGAGATGAGGGCCTCTGGGAGTCCTCACTCTGATTGATATTCCCTGGGGTCTGAGGTTCTCTGTTAGTCCTGCGGTTTGGACTCAGAGCTCCCACCACAGGAGCTTGGCCTGACCTCCAGCCTGGGAACCAAGATCCCGCAAGCTTCATGATGCAGTTAAAAAAAAAAAAAAAGGAAGAAAGGAAAAAAGGAGCAGTACAATATCAAAGAATAAAAAACAAAATAAAATAAGAAAAATAAAAAATATATTAGGAAAAATAAAACTATAATTGAAACAACTGGTCGCTGGGGCTTCCTCCCATCCCCTTAGGAGTCCATGGTCCCCGACCAGTGCCTGATAGGTGCCCTAGTTGTGAGGAGATGTGAATTCTGCGTGCTCCTACTATGCCATCTTGACCCATATATCGTTTTAACTGAATGATGATGGTACTCAATGAGAATTGATTGAATAGCAGGTTGAGATCAACCTGTGCTATCTACTGGTATGCCACAGGGCACCAACCTTGGTTCTGTCTTGTCAATTTCCTTATGATTGAAGGCATGTGATCAAAATCTAAGCAGATAGAAAATATATTGAGTGGCAATTTATGAATCCAGGAAAAATCTCCACAGGCCTTAATCATGGCCTGAGTCAAGTAAGATGAAGTTTAATAATAATTAATGAAAAGCATTTAATTTGGGACCCAAAAAATCAGTATCAAGGATAGGATGGGAGAGACTGGCTGAGAAGTAGCAGAAGGGAAAAAAATACTAACAGTTTAGCTGACTGTAAGTTTTACTGCAGTCAACAGTGACCATCCAAAAAAAAAAAAAGTATTGCAATTTTAGGTTGCATTAATGGAAATATGGAATATTTAAATCTTATCTAGGTCTGGGCATCACGTTTTTGAAGGATATAAGGCCTCAATAAGAGAAGGGGACTAAAACCCTCCCCTTCACTTAGAAATCAAACATGGGCCATGCCAAAACAAAACCACAGAATAATACCAGGGGTAATTGACAAAGTGGTAGACATTTAGCCTGGAACACAGGAAACCCAGGGGAAACATGAACACTGTATTCATGGATTTTAATGATTGTCATGTGGAAGAGGAATTAAACCATTTTTGTCTGTTTTAAGGACCTAGGATCAGTTAAAGTTAGAAAGGTAGATTTTGCTTTTAAAACATACAAACACACACACGCAGAGACTCACACACAGTGACATCAGAAATCATCTTTCTATTTAGACAGCAAATTCCCCATGATTATACCTGCAAACAGAAGCTGAAAGACCACTGGTGAGGATATTGTGGCAGGCATTCAGTCACAGAAGATTGAATTTCTAACTCCTTGATTGGAACTTTTATATGGTAAATACCTAGAGTGTGATATTCTCTTAACATCTTTTCAGATTCTGAATCTGCTTGACATCTTTCCAGTAGAAGTTATTTTTCTCTAGGCACACATCCCATTCAGAACCTTATAGAACAGTCTGCATATTTATCACATTTATGTACAGCTCAGCAAGAATCTTAGGAACTTAGGTGTGTTTTCAAACAATTCAATGATTTGGGACTTGATAACTAATTTGGCTCTATTCCACCTACCTCCTTGTACGTATTCAAATCTTAAAATATTTGCTTTATATATGAATATTAAATATCTTCTGGTACAAATTCTATTTGTTGTTTTTATAGCTACGCTGGTCTGTGCCACATTCTACTTTTATGTAATGATTAGATTTACCTTCACAACAATATAGTTCTAGTTTTGTAGAACTTGAGAATTCTAAACTTTTATAATGATCTCAAAGTTTCGAAAACTTTACATCCTCCTCTGACTTGACAGTGAAAGATTGGTGAATACAAAAAGGAATGCTTTCTGAATATACACAATTATCTCTTAATTTATAATCAATAAAAATGTTATTCTTTACGTTTTCTTAATGTAAATCTTGCATGTAATTAGTACTTTTAAACCTTCGATAAACTTGCATAGTATTAATTCATTTTGCACGGAGCCTTCTTTTAATCTGGGGTCTCTAGAAAGCAGAGCCTGAGGCAGGAGTCCCTGATGTGTTGATGTTTGTGATGTTGTGGTATAATAAGAAATATATATTTTGGTCTTCATCCTGGGCTTCCAGCCAGAGCTCCTAAAACCTTTGTAATTTCCTAAGCAATAAAAGTGCTAGGAGAATCTTTCATTCTGATGTTCGGTCCTTGACCTGGTTCCTGACACAAAGCTCCTAAATCCCTTGGAGCTTCCTGGGTGATAGGATAATCTTTTGTTTTAATGAGATGGCTCTTTCTGTGGACTCCTGGACAACTTTAGGATGGGTGTTGGTCATCAGAAAGACCAAGCCATGATTAAAACTTGGAATTTTCAGCCCAATTCCCCATCCTCTGGGAAGCGGAGAGGGTCAGGAGATTGAGTTAATAATCAATCATGCCTATGTGAGGAAGCCTCCGTAAAAATGCCTGAACTATGGGATACAGAAAGTTTCTGGATTGGTGAATACATCCACATGCCAGAAGGGTGACACATCCTAACTCCATGGGGACAAAAGC
Organism: Delphinapterus leucas; assembly: GCF_059928025.1. NCBI lineage: Eukaryota > Metazoa > Chordata > Mammalia > Artiodactyla > Monodontidae > Delphinapterus > Delphinapterus leucas. The sequence continues at coordinate 56,312,875 of NC_143137.1, read as the reverse complement.
CCCCGCTCTCAAGACCCTTCTGAACTTTGCTCCACGAATCTCTCATCTGACTGTTCATCTGTATCGTTTATAACAGGCTTTATTATGCAATAAACCAGTAAATATAAGCATTTTCCTGAGTTCTGTGAGCTGTTCTAACAAACTACTGAACTTGAGAAGGGGGACATGGGAGCCCTGAATTCTAGCCAGTCGCTCAGAGGTACAGGTGGCAACCTAGGATTTTGATTGGCCTCTGAAGTGGGGACAGCCTTAGGGGACTGAGCCCTTAACCTGTGGGATTTGACGATAACTTGAGATAGATCGTGTCAGAACTGAATTGAATTTCAGGAGACCAAGTAGGTGTCCACCAAGAACAGAAGAAACTCTTAACATGTGGTGGGGAAGGCCCACACATTTGGTGGCCAGAGTGTGAGTATGGGAGTCAGAGAGAGTAAAGCAATAGAGAGGAAAGTGAGGTTTTCCTTACATTGTTTTATCTGGGAATGCAATCCCAAGGCAGCAAGAGTAGGGGAAAAGAAGATGAAGCAGGGAAAGAAGGGAAACCATACAAGGTGAACGATTTCCACGCTGGCCACTGTTTGCCACGCGCCAGACACAGCATGTCTCCTGACTGACCTTGTGGAGAAACTGTGCCTCGAGGGAAGGAGGAAGAAGAGAGAATGGATCTGCCTCCTTCCCTCCTGATTCCCATTTTCCATTCATCAAAGTTTGACCTATGGGCAGTTAGCTTCCCAGCCGTTTCAGGTTGCCACCTTCAACCCATTTGGCATCCTCTGGGAAAGCCAGATTCCACACCCTACTGCGCAGCATTTCATGCAAGTCCAGGAAAGACAGGAGAAGCTACACTGCCCAGCCGTCCTGGGACCAGTCAGCAGCAGGTGCTGGAACCACCTGGACTCTGCAGCTGAGACTGAGACAGAGCAAGTGGCTGAGGGGCCGGGAGACACTGGTAAAGAATGGCCCTGAGGAAGCACTCATGCTGTTTCTGATACACTTTCTCTGACCTGCCAAGCTTCTCTCACTTTCTGCTTTAGTGAACTTTCAGCAGAACTTGGTCTACACTCTGTATGCACAGACTTCTAGTATCTCCCATACATGACTCTCCTCTCCCTCCGAGACACACAGCAAGTTTACACCTCCTGCCTCCTTGCCGTCAGATGGGGTCATATGACTGGTTCTGCCTAATGGTTGTGAGAGGAAGTGCCACGTGTGCTCCTGGGCCAAAGCATGTAAGAGAGAGTGTAAGTTCTCACGTTCTTTCTCTGCTGCAGCGACCCTGGAAGCTATGCTGTGTTAGGGGGAGCCGCAAGATGGAGGTAGACTGAAGCCCTGAGACAGTGTGTGTGGAAAGGAGTTCATTCGTTAGTCAGATTTAGTGACCAAGCAACAGAAATCTTCTCTAGTTAACTCAGGCAAACTACAGGGGGAGGCTGGAGAAGCAGAGAGCAGGCAGGAGCCAGAGACTCGACAGTAAGAATCACAATCACGTTCTGGCCATAGGAACTATTGGGCCAAGCACTGCTGTCAGCCACACCATCCCTACCCCAATGGACACCACTGCTGCTGGACTCTCTTTGCTGCCATAAGTAACTTCTAAATGATCCCTGCGTCTTTGTATCTCTTCTTTCAGGATAAAAATTTTAAAACTTCTAAATGATCCCTGTGTCTTTGTATCTCTGCTTTCAGGATAAAAATACCAAGGGGAGAAATTATCTTAGCCTACATCATATGTCCACACCCCAGCTACAAGAGGGATAGGGAAAAGGAGTCTCGTGCTCCTTCCATCCCTCCGATACCACACACTGGGGCATTCCTGCAGATAGGAAAGAGCTTGAACACTGGGCAGCCAAAAATTTTTAAAAATTAAAAATGTCCACTGCAGTCATATATGTATGCAGTCATATGTGTATTTAGTGATATGTAACACAAGTCTTGTGCTACAATGCCTGGCTACAATGTTTTCTTGCAGTAGTCAATGAATAATTATTTGTGATTGATAAAGAGCTACGTAGTTTAAATTTAACTATATAGGACATAAATGGGAAGCTACAGAATTCAGTCCCTACATACTGGTCTATTTCCGATGAGCACAAATCATGATATAAGAAGGGAATGAAACAGGAACAGAAAGTTTTATGTCAATGGTGCCTATTCAGATAGTTATTATTATACTACCTCATAAGCAGAGCTTTACCATTTCTATGTGGGCCTAGATATCTCCTAGCTTTTTCCTTCTGAAGTCCCATTTTCTAGGACAAATGAAAAGCACCAGATCAAAGCATTTTCCTCTCTACTTCTTTGCTGAGATAAACACATGATCCCAGTTATCACCCCATCTCAAGCATCTCTAGCGTACACACCTTAGGTGACTGTTTCCCAGGGTCTGCAGAAAGCTTGAGATTAAACTTTAAAAAGATTCATATCCTTTCTCCTTTGGGGCTCTCTCTACCATACAGTATGTCATTATCTATTTCAAGAAACCAATCCTAAGGAAGCAAAGAAATTCTAGATACACAGATAATAGGTTATTAGGAAGTTGTTAAAGATAAATAAGGTATCTTCAAAACCTTTTGAGACTCCCCATAAAATTTTGGTGTAGAAATACAATACTGATATGGATAGACCCATAATCTGACAGGTTAGAACATTTTATCTCTTAAATTCTTGAAAGGGGTAATTAAACACTGAACTCTGAGTTTAAGGAAGATTATCCTGGTCATTTGTGTAGAAAGAACTGGAGCAAGGTGAATGAAGGTAGGTGATAAAGACCAGGATGCAGGCTGTGGAGATAAAATGACAGCATAAATATAAGAAAATTCTACTGTCTTATCCAGCAGGATGTGTATGATAGATGCTGGGGGTGGGGAGGGGTAGAGAATGTACCACTGGAAGCAAGAGGGCTTCAGATAGGCAAACATTCCAGCTCCCCTGTTGCAACATATGGTGACATCCTCAGGGTGAGTGCTGAGGTAGTGATTGTTTTGGCAATAATCAGCAGGGCAGCAATCAAAGGGGTTCCCTCTTCACTTATTGCCCTAAAAATGTATGGAATGGTTTCAAGTGTTCTGATTAAGGGCAACCAAGGGATGATTGGATTTTTGCCCTTAATAATAACCATCACTGATTAAGTAGCTACCCAGTGGGGACCACTACATTAGGTACTTAAAATGTACTGCCTCATATACTCTACATAATTTTACAGTTGAGGAACTGAAGCTCAGAGAGGTTCCATAATTTTTCCAGAATCACATAGCAAATAAGTGGCAGACCTAGGAACTGAATCTAAGGATCCCCACTTCCAAGTGCATCCTCTATTTACTGAACCACAGCATCTCAAAACAAACGTGCGGAAAGAGAAGGTGCTTGACTTATGATTAAAAAATAATGCTGTTACCAGAGGGCAGACAGCAGAAGCAAGAAGAACTACAATCATGCAGCCTGTGAAAGAAAAACCACATTCAAAAAAAAAAAAAACCACATTCACAGAAAGATAGACAAGATGAAAAGGCAGAGGGCTATGTACCAGATGAAGAAACAAGATAAAACCCCAGAAAAACAACTAAATGAAGTGGAGATAGGCAACCTTCCAGAAAAAGAATTCAGTATAATGAGAGTGAAGATGATCTAGGACCTCGGAAAAAGAATGGAGGCAAAGATCGAGAAATGTTTAACAAAGACCTAGAAGAATTAAAGAACAAACAAACAGAGATGAACAATACAATTACTGAAATGACAACTACACTAGAAGGAATCAATAGCAGAATAACTGAGGCAGAAGAACGGATAAGTGACCTGGAAGACAGAATGGTGGAATTCACTGCTGAGGAACAGAATAAAGAAAGAAGAATGAAAAGAAATGAAGACAGACTAAGAAACCTCTGGGACAACATTAAATGCAACAACATTCGCATTATAGGGGTCCCAGAAGAAGAGAGAGAGAAAGGACCCGAGAAAATATTTGAAGAGGGCTTCCCTGGTGGCACAGTGGTTGAGAGTCCACCTGCCGATGCAGGGGACATGGGTTCGTGCTCCGGTCCGGGAAGATCCCACATGCAGCAGAGCAGCTGGGCCCGTGAGCCATAGCCACTGAGCCTGCACGTCCAGAGCCTGTGCTCCGCAACAGGAGAGGCCACAACAGTGAGAGGCCCACGTACCACAAAAAAGAAAAAGAAAAAAGAAAATATTTGAAGATATTATAGTCAAAAACTTCCCTAACATGGGAAAGGAAATAGCCACCCAAACCAGGAAGTGCAGAGAGTCCGATACAGGATAAACCCAAGGAAAAACATGCCGAGACACATAGTAATCAAACTGGCAAAAATTAAAGACAAAGAAAAATTATTGAAAGCAGCAAGGGAAAAATGACAAATAACATACAAGGGAACTCCCATAAGATTAACAGCTGATTTCTCAGCAGAAACTCTACAAACCAGAAGGGAGTAGCATGATATACTTAAAGTGATGAAAGGGAAGAACCTACAACCAAGATTACTCTACCCAGCAAGGATCTGATTCAGATTTGATGGAGAAATTATAACCTTTACAGACAAGCAAAAGCTGAGAGAGTTCAGCACCACCAAACCAGCTTTACAACAAATGCTAAAGGAACTTCTCTAGGCAAGAAACACAAGAGAAGGAAAAGACCTACAATAACGAACCCAAAACAATTAAGACAATGGGAATAGGAACATACTTATTGATAATTACCTTAAACGTGAATGGATTAAATGCTCCAACCAGAAGACACAGGCTTGCTGAATGGATCCAAAAACAAGACCCATATATATGGTGTCTACAAGACACCCACTTCAGACCTAGGGACACATACAGACTGAAAGTGAGAGGGTGGAAAAAGATATTCCGTGAAAATGGAAATCTAAAGAAAGCTGGAGTAGCAATACTCATATCAGATAAAATAGACTTTAAAATAAAGAATGTTACAAGAGACAAGAAAGGACACTACATAATGATCAAGGGATCAATCCAAGAAGAAGATATAACAATTATAAATATATATGCATGCAACATAGGAGCACCTCAATACATAAGGCAATTGCTAACAGCTATAAAAGAGGAAATCGACAGTAACACAATAATAGTGGGGGACTTTAACACCTCACTTACACCGATCATCCAAAATGAAAATAAAAAAGGAAACAGAAGCTTTAAATGACACAATAGACCAGATAGATTTAACTGATATTTATAGGACATTCCATCCAAAAACAGCAGATTACACTTTCTTCTCAAGTGTGCATGGGACATTCTCCAGGATAGATCATGTCTTGGGTCACAAATCAAGCCTCAGTAAATTCAAGAAAATTGAAATCATATCAGGCATCTTTTCTGACCACAACGCTGTGAGATTAGAAATGAATTACAGGGAAAAAAAATGTAAAAAACACAAACACATGGAGGCTAAATAATACCTTACTAAATAATCAAGAGATCACTGAAGAAATCAAAGAGGAAATCAAAAAATGCCTAGAGAGAAATGACAATGAAAACACAACAATCCAAAATCTATGGGATGGAACAACAGCAGTTCTAAGAGGGAAGTTTATAGATATACAAGCCTACCTCAAGAAACAAGAAAAATCTCAAATAAACAATCTAACCTTACACCTAAAGGAACTGGAGAAAGAAGAACAAACAAAACCCAAAGTTTGCAGAAGGAAAGAAATCATAAAGATCAGAGCAGAAATAAATGAAATAGAAACAAAGATAACAAAAGCAAAGATCAATAAAACTAAAAGCTGGTTCTTTGAGAAGATAAAGAAAATTGATAAACCATTAACCAGACTCATCAAGAAAAAGAGGGAGAGGACTCAAATCAATAAAATTAGAAATGAAAAAGGAGAAATCACAACAGACACTGCAAAAATACAAAGCATCCTAAGAGACTACTACAAGCAACTCTATGCCAATAAAATGGACAACCTGGAAGAAATGGACAAATTCTTAGAAAGGTATAACCTTCCAAGACTGAACCAGAAAGAAATAGAAACAGATGAATCACAAATAATGAAATTGAAACTGTGATTAAAAATCTTCCAACAAACACAAGTCCAGGACCAGACGGCTTCACAGGTGAATTCTATCAAACATTTAGAGAAGAGCTAACACCCATCCTTCTCAAACTCTTCCAAAGAATTGCACAGGAAGGAACACTCCCAAACTCATTTTATGAGGCCACCATCACCCTGATACCAAAACCAGCAAAAGATACTACAAAAAAAGAAAATTACAGACCAATATCACTGATGATTATAGATGCAAAAATCCTCAACAAAATACTAGCAAACAGAATCCAACAACACACTAAAAGGATCATACACTACGATCAAGTGGGATTTATCCCAGGGATGCAAGGATTCTTCAATATATGCAAATCAATCAATGTGATACACCATATTAACAAATTGAAGGAGAAAAACCATATGATCATCTCAATAGATGCAGAAAAAGCTGTCGACAAAATTCAACACCCATTTATATAAAAACTCTCCAGAAAGTAGGCATAGGGGGAACCTACCTCAACATAATAAAGGCCATATACGACAAACACACAGCAAACATTCTCAATGGTGAAAAACTGGAAGCATTTCCTCTAAGATCAGGAACAAGACAAGGATGTCCACTCTCACCACTATTATTCAACATCGTTTTGGAAGTTCTAGCTACAGCAATCAGAGAAGAAAAAGAAATAAAAGGAATACAAATTGGAAAAGAAGAAGTAAAACTGTCACTGTTTGCAGATGACATGATACTATACATAGAGAAGCCTAAAAATGCCACCAGAAAACCACTAGAGCTAATCAATGAATTTGGTAAAGTTGCAGGATACAAAATTAATGCACAGAAATCTCTTGCATTCCTATACACTAATGAGGAAAAATATGAAAGAGGAAGTAAGGAAACACTCCCATTTACCATTGCAACAAAAATAATAAAATACCTAGGAATAAACCTACCTAGGGAGACAAAAGACCTGTATGCAGAAAACTATAAGACACTGATGAATGAAATTAAAGATGATACCAACGGATGGAGAGATATATCATATTCTTGGATTGGAAGAATCAATATTGTGAAAATGACTATACTACCCAAAGCAGTCTACAGATTCAATGCAATCCCTATCAAATTACCAATGGTATTTTTTACGGAACTAGAACAAAAAAATTTTAAATTTGTATGGAGACACAAAAGACCCTGAATAGAGAGAGCAGTCTTGAGGGAAAAAAAAACAGAGCTGGAGGAATCAGACTCCCTGACTTCAGACTATACTACAAAGCTGCAGTAATCAAAACAATATGGTACTGGCACAAAAACAGAAACATAGATCAATGGAACAAGATAGAAAGCCCAGAGATAAACCCACACACCTATGGTCAACTAATCGATGACAAAGGAGGCAAGGATATACAATGGAGGGAAGACAGTCTCTTCAATAAGTGGTGCTGGGAAAACTAGACAGCTACATGTAAAAGAATGAAATTAGAACACTCCCTAACACCATACACAAAAAGAAACTCAAAATGGATTCGAGACCTAAATGTAAGACAGGACATTATAAAACTCTTGGAGGAAAACATAGGAAGAACACTCTGACATAAATCACAGCAAGATCTTTTTTGATCCACCTCCTAGAGTAATGGAAATAAAAACAAACAAATGGGACCTAATGAAACTTAAAAGCTTTTGCAAAGCAAAGGAAACCACAACCAAGACAAAAAGCCCTCAGAATGGGAGAAAATATTTGCAAACAAATCAATGGACAAAGGATTAATCTCCAAAATATATAAACAGCTCATGCAGCTCAATATTAAAGAAACAAACAACCCAATCCAAAAATGGGCAGAAAACCTAAATAGACATTTCTCCAGAGAAGACATACAGATGGCCAAGAAGCACATGAAAAGCTGCTCAACATCACTAATTATTAGATAAATGCAAATCAAAACTACAATGAGGTATCACCTCACCCCAGTTAGAAGGAGCATCATCAGAAAATCTGCAATCAACAAATGCTGGAGAGGGTGTGGAGAAAAGGGAACCCTCTTACACTGTTGGTGGGAATGTATATTGATACAGCCACTATGGAGAACAGTATGGAGGTTCCTTAAAAAACTAAAAGTAGAATTACTGTATGACCCAGCAATCCCCCTACTGGACATATATCCAGAGAAAACCATAATTCAAAAAGACACATGCACCCCAATGTTCATTGCAGCACTGTTTACAATAGCCAGGTCATGGAAGCAACCTAAATGCCCATCAACAGACGAATGGATAAAGAAGATGTGGTACATATATACAATGGAATATTACTCAGCCATAAAAAGGAATGAACTGAGACATTTGTTGAGACATGGATGGATCTAGAGACTGTCATACAGAGCGAAGTAAGTCAGAAAGAGAAAAACAAATATCATATATTAGTGCATGTTTGTGGAACCTAGAAAAATGGTACAGATGAACCGGTTTGCAGGGCAGAAGGTGAGACACAGATGTAGAGAACAAATGTATGGACACCAAGGGGGGAAAGCCACTGTGGGGTGGGGATGGTGGTGTGCTGAATTGGGCGATTGGGATTGACATGTATACACTGATGTGTATAAAACTGATGACAATAAGAACCTGCTGTATAAAAAAATAAATAAAATAAAATTTAACAATTAAAAAAAATAAAATAATGCTGTTGTGAATTATATTGATGGGTGATTAAAATGGTATTTCCGGGCTTCCCTGGTAGCGCAGTGGTTGAGAGTCCGCCTGCCGATGCAGGGGACACGGGTTCGTGCCCTGGTCCGGAAAGATCCCACATGCCGCGGAGCGGCTGGGCCCGTAAGCCATGGCTGCTGAGCCTGCGCGTCCGGAGCCTGTGCTCCGCAACGGGAGAGGCCACAACAGTGAGAGGCCCGCGTACCGCAAAAAAAAAGAAAACAAAAAAAAGGTATTTCCTTTGGTGGCATACTAACTCAGCAGCAACAGAGCAAAAAGCATTTCCCTGGTAATACTGTCACATTTAAAAAAGAAATTTAGGGCTCTTTTGTCCGTGTTACTGGGAAGTTCTGGTTATAACTTTTTGACAACCTGGTCACCATTTTGTAGGTATGTACAGTATTCTTTATTTAATATGAAACTTCTGCTTAGAAAATCAATTTATAACATATTACTTAAATGCCCCCAAACAAAGGTTAATTATGCATAATTAGGTATAAACACTGCTTCCCCACGAATGTGTTTGCCTTTTCCTTTTGGTAACGATAATGTGATTTTTCTGTTTCTCTTTTTGCCCTGGCTTCCAGAGCCAAATCTGATGTTCAGCAACAAAAATCTACATCAGTCTATGTGTTTAGAATACTTGCTTTCTCTCATTTTCCTTGATTCTGATTTTTATTTAATTATTCACTCATTCAGTAACTATTTGAGAACCTAATATGTGTCAGATGCTTTGCCAAGTAAAGTGGTTACAAAGATGTACACAACTTGGTTCCCACCTCCAAGACCCTCATAAGTCTAATGAGAAAACAACTAACCGTAAGACAATATGATAAATGCTATATATAATAAAGTTATGCACATGGAACAGTAGAAGGACAAGGTAGAACGGTCAGATTGATGAGGGGTTTTGAGTTGGATCTCAAAGTTAGAGATTGGGTTTGATGGATGGATGGTTGACTGAGGGTCAGGAATTGGGAAAGAGCATCGCAAGTAATTTTATAATTATTTTGCTTTTTATTAACCTTATTGGGTAGATATATTTTGTTTAAAAATTGCTTTAAATCCTTCTGGAAAAGAGATGGAAGAGGTTAGAATAGACAGACAGTCAGATTTTCATGCCAATGGATTCTCATGCAGTTGGGGCAAAATAGAGGCAGACAGCCAAACACAGCCTGAGCACAGACTCAAGAATGAAAGGTACGTTGACTTGCAAATCCAGAGTTCTTCCATGTCCACTTCTTGAGGAGGTTTGAAGCTGATCCTGTTCATCTCTCTTCATTGCTTTTTTTTTTCCCGTGGTCACACCCTATACTGCTCCTTTCTGACGGCTTTCCTGGGACGTTAGCCTAAGTCTCAACAGATTTTTCAGTCTTTATTTACTAGTGATAAATGCAATTCAGTTCAGTCGTTTAACCTATCATCAGTGACTACTTTTTCTCACATAAGGAAATGTACCCCCTTAAGTGCTGAGGTGGCTGTGTTGCATTGTTGCCCACGGTAAACGGTTAGCTCTACTATGCTCTAACCCTCCTGTCTGTTCCTCATTCCTTGACATTCTCTTTGCTTTGCAAGGAGCATGGAGTAAAAGCATGGACTTTGCAGTCAGATCTGACTTCGAATTCATGCTCATCCACTTACTGTCTATGTCATCTTGGGCAAGTTCCCTAACTTCTGAACCTCAGTTTCTGCATATGTAAAGTGATGACACTAAATGAGCCTTTCAGAGTTGGTGAAATAATATATACAAGGAGTCTAGCAGGTTGCCTGGCATGTGGTAGCTTCAATACATTGTAGCTGCTGCTAAAGCATTAATGCTGCTTTGCTGTTCATCTAATCATTGTCACAGTGAGATTCATTTTTCTTAATCTTTTCCCCTGCTCTCAAAAAAAGTTTTTTTCAAGGGCATTTTACTGACTGAACATCATGTTTACTTTTAAAGGATTTCTTTAGAAGTCCTCCATTCCCTCCACATTCCCATCCCCACCTTTCCAGAGATTTCGGCTTCCCTTCTCTTCTACCTCGGCAGCCTCTCCCTATCTGCCAAGTCCTCCCCAAAGTGAAGATCCTATCCCCTCTGTTCTGTTTGCCCACATTGGAACATAAGCTCCCCAGGGCAGAAAACTTGTCTTTCTACATATTTGTCAAGTATTGAGTTCATTTAGAGATGAACTAAATACATAACAAATATACAGTCAGAATACTGTGTTCAATAAATACCTTAGGTATTACCTCTAGGCTCTAATCACACCAACTCTATGGACATGAGATGTATAAACAGAGACCTGGCTACAAAAATAATAAAATTAAGTTTTTGGCTGTTCTGCATCAGAAACAGGCTGTCAATGGATGGGTAGCCAAGGTGTTTCCTGCCCTGCTCTCTCTAAGAGCAGAGCCTCAGCTATCACACCAGGGATCATACTCACAGGGCCACCCATAGTCCACAGACTAGCCCAGTGCATCTTCCTTCTCCTGCAGCATCAGCCATGGCCAAGCTGCTGAAACCTCTCAGGTGCAATTTCTCCAGCACGAGTAGGCTGTGCTTCACAACTGCTTGCCTCTGTATATGTTGTTTCTAATTATTGTATGGGTCTGGCTCTGTCTCAGCTAATCTCTAGGCTCCTAGAAATTGCCTTTTCCTTCTTTTTTCTTCCCTTACAATACTGAGCACTTAATCTGTGCTCAAGAATTAATTTGTTTTGACTCTAAGAGGCTCAAAAATGATGGTCCCTCCCTGTAAAGTTTTGACTGACTTCTCATTTCTTTTTAAAATGTTTTCTTTTTTTAACAATGTTTATGAGATTTTTAATAAAAACTATAGTTGAGTTTTCACAATATAAATCATAACTAATACAGAAAAGATCAAGCACTATTATGTAAATAATTTTTGTAATAAAATTCTTTCCATAAACTTCCTAATAGACCCTTTTGAATGAAATGACTCTTCTCCATTCTTAAATGGATAATTTTCTGTATAACGAATGCACATTCATGGTTTAATATAGCTGTTATTTGACTGTAACTTTCCCCCACTTTCTAAACCCCATGGTGCCTGCAATTAACTAGTACATTTCTTTTTTAAAGTTTTATCCTTAAAAAAAGGAAAAGGAGGCAGCAAGTTTCATACATAATGAGACTTAAATTTTCATCTCCTTAGTTTTTACTTAACTCCCCCAAAGAAGTAAGAATCTTGACAGACTTGAAAAAAAAAAAAGAAATTATATTGCCACAAGTCCACAGATCATGAAGAAACCATTCCAACCTCTCCCCTCACCCCCCCATCTCTCCCAATACCTCTCTTCCCTCTCTCCCTTTCTCTCTCTTTTTTCCTTCCTGTTTCCCTCCTCTCTCTCTCGATATTAAGCAGTAACGGCAGGATTACACAAGAAATAACTGTCAAAGCCAGCATTTAAACCTGTATCTTCCCTGACTCCAAATTTTTTTTTTCAGGTGTCACTTGTGATTTCCTTTTTTCTTTTTTTCTCCACATCTTTATTGGAGTATAACTTCTTTACAATGTTTTGTTAGTTTCTGCTGTACAACAAAGTGAATCAGCTATACATATACATATATCCCCATATCCCCTCCCTCTTGAGCCTCCCTCCCACCCTCCCTATCCCACCCCTCTAGTTCAAATTGTGTATATAAAATATTTCCAACATATAGAAAAGAACCAAAAGATAATATGATACTTATGTACCCAGTACCTGGATTAAACAAATGTTAATATTTTCCATATTTTCATCAACCCTCTTTTTTGTTTTTAAATGCTACAAGCACAGAGAAAATCACCCCATTTCTTCTTTCTCCCTCCGTCCCTCAAGATAAGATATCTTTCACTTGGTCCAGTTCATTCACATCTAAGGTTTTTATCTACTACATATGTAATTATCTATAAACTATATATTATTGTTGCAAGTGTTTTACTTCTTTGTTTGAATTTTTATTAAAATATAGTTGATTTACAATGTTTTGTTAGTTTCAGGTGTACAGCAAAGTGATCCAGTTTTACATATATATATATGTATATAAACTTTTTTTAGATTCTTTTCCATTTTAGGTTATTACAAGATGTTGAATATAGTTCCCTGTGCTATACAATAGGTCCTTGTTGGTTATTTATTTTATATACAGTAGTGTGTATATTTTAATCCCAAACTCCTAACTTATCTCTCAAGTGTTTTAAAAAGTTTACATCATCCCTGGTGTTACTGTATATATCTTGCTGCACTTTGCTTTTTTGTACAATATTCTATCTTTGAGCTTCGTCTATGTTGATATGTATGGGTCCGGTTCATTTATTTTAGCTCCTGAAATAGTAGTCCATGGGTATATCCACCCATTCCCCTTTGGAGGGGCAGTTCGGCCATTCATGCCCTTTTGCTGTTCTAAGCAGTACTGCAGTGACCGTTTGTAAACATGGCTCCTGGGGCATGAACTTCTCGAGGCAGAGTTGGGTGGATAACACCTTAGACTCTGAAACGCAGTTGCCCACTCCAAATGTAAGCTCCATCATAAAATCACAACAGTGTGACCTTGGGCATGTTACTAATTTCTCTGTGCCTGGGTTTCCTCTTCAGTAAAATTAGGATAATGATAGCACCCCCTTCAAGAGAATAAAGCTGTGAGAACAGAGTCTTACACAAAGTAAGCACTCAGTATATGATAGCAATTATTAGGAAAAGCGTCTAAGCATCTATGGCTTTACTAGGTATTGCCAAATTGATTTCCAATTGGTTGTAACAATATACGCTCACCAGCACTATCTGAGTTTGTTCCCCACATCTCAAGTTCCCCAGGATTTGAGATTAGCAATGTGGCTTCCTAATCTTTGCAAATGCAAGAAGATCCAAGAATGAGATTAGAGAATAGGAGGAAATAGAGGTGTGCTGGTAATGAGTGATCAGAGGGTCAGCTGACCAGCAGGAGGGAAAGGAATCAGTGAGAGATTTGGGAAAATGGGGGAATGCGAATCATTTCAGGTAGGAAGTAAAAGGTCACTTAGAGTCTGACCCACTGGAAACTCTAGGGACTTAAAGAAAATACGAAGGCATGATACTAAGGAATAACATTAACAGAGGGAGTGTGTAGGGTGAGGGGAGGAGAAATTCAGTTGACAACAGGCCTTTTAGGAACCTGTTGGTGACTCTCAGAGAGGGTCTGGGCTCTCTTGGGTGGTGTAAGTAGGGACAGGAGAACTCTTTCTGAAAAGGGACAAGGGAAGAGAGAGAGTAGCAAAATATCAGGGTTTGTAGAGTAGCTGAGATGAGGAGACCAAGTTTCAGAAAAAGAAGTCAATTGGAAATAGTATTGTTTTCTGAAGACCAGCAGACCAGAGCCACCTCTGCGATACAGCATCAGCACCTGCAGCATCTCTGATTTGTTCCTTTCACTCAATTTCTGCAGACCCTGCTGCCATCCAGATCCTGATTCCATCACGCCTGCGTGGCTGCAGTGACTGACAACAGGATGCTGAACCAGACTGGCAAGGCAGGTATTATCATTCCTGTTTTATCAATACACGAACTAAGGCTCAGACAAATTCACTAACTTGCTCAAGACTGTGCACCTTGAAAATGGTGAAACCGAGACCAGAGCCTAGGTGTTCAGATTCCAAGTCTAGGGCTCTTTGCATCAAAAGGAATTGGTAGTCATCTTAAATCTTTCATTCTCAACTCAGATCTTAAGAGGGTTCCATTTTTCTCCCAAGACAACCACAGCTCTTCTTTTTGACTTTCATGGCTTTTCATGAGTAACTCTTGTCTCTCTCTCAATCCTATTTCCCAACACACTCTTAGCCATACTCTCACCTCTCCACCCAAAGCACACCTCAGCCTCGGCTGATTTGTGAGTTCACCAAGTTCTTTACCACCTCTGTGCCTTTGTTTATGCCATTCCCCTCTCTTAGAGAAACTTCCCTTCTGTCTCCATCATCCTCCTAGGCCCAGTTCAAGTCTTACACATTCTGTGATTGCTTCAGTGCACACTTTCTAAACTGCCATATTGGCTGTTTCATCATGAAATATGACTCTATTGTACATCCTCTTGAATTGTCCTCAAATTGTTACCCTGTGCAACAAGATGCAGAGCAGATCACTGCAGGCAGTTGTTTGCTTGCTTTGTATTTTCTTTTTTTTTACCAACTACTTCTTGTTATACAGGGATTTTCTAATTACCCTTAGCCTAACACTAAACATACTTGACAACTTATGAAATATGAATCAGAATTAATAGGAAATACAAAGTATGAAGACTTGGAAGTTAGGACAAAATCAGTAGTCAAGGTAAAAGTCTCAAAGGCATGATAGAAAATTTAAGTGACAAAGTCATAAGGCAAACTGTTTAAAAAGGTACAGAAACAGAGATCAGCACCAGATTGAGCCATAGCTTTTTCTGTTCCTTCTCTGATGGCTCTGGCTTTCTGGCACTCTGCAAAACAAGAGAAGTGACTTCTCATCGCTACTTAACAAACAGGCTCCCTCATGCTCAGAAATAACCAGTATTGTCTGCAAATGATGATCACATTGTGTGCTCATACAGCCAAAGTTGTATTTAGCATTTTATGAAATGATGCAAAAGTTTGTGTGCGTATTCAATTCTCCAAACTTATTGAGCATCTGGTTTGTGAAGAGGTATCAAGAAGGACATGACCCCTGCCCTTGAGGAGCAGAAAGTGTGTGTAGTTAGTAGAAAGTACTCATATTTATGCACAAGTAAATTGGTCCTTTGCAGAGCAACATGTGAACAAATGTAAGTTCATGTGACATTGTATGTATTTCCGTGTTGAGGTAACACTGATAAAAAGGAAGAAAAAGAATTAAGTGGAAGATTTCCAAAACAAAGTCAGTAAAAAGGATGAACTTAATTTCATGTAAAGGAAGGAGGAAAACATTCTAATGTATGCAAGGTACTGGAAGTGGAAACACATACCTTATCACAGTGCACCCAGTAGAGAATACATTATTTGTATCAGCATAAGTATTAGTATTAGTATTCCCATTTGGTATTAGGAGATGGCTAGACATTTAAGTTAACTTTTCCTAAAGCATACAGCAAGTTACTGGCATAGCTAAAACAAGTGATATTTTGGAAGCAGTCTTCATGAAACACTGAAGCTGTATATTTTTCAATACATGCAACTACTCCTAGGTACTCCTTGAACAACAGCTAGCAGGAAACTGAAATATATTCTTAAAATGCTTATTTTACAAATAGTGCAAATAACAGAACAAGAAGTTTTTTTGTTCCCCGAGATCAGGAAATCAGAGAATATTAAAAAAACAAAAAACAAACGAAAACACAAGATTCATTAACAATATTTCCTGAGGGAGAATATAGACATGCAGACTGTGCCAGAATTCCACATTACTGCCTGAATTCAAAGATTAAGGGTGTGTTTTGCCCACACCCTACATTTTTGGGAACACAGGCCCTGCCATTATGTAAGGGCTACTCACGAGGCTAACATGACTCTTCTCTTCTTGGCGGAGCCCTTATTCTGATCCATAATACATATATTTTTAAATGTACCTCATCCATTAACCGAACTGACAGATTATCACCCAGATTAACACAAATCTATTTATCGCTACATCTGCCAGCTCCCATAAATGGTAGCACTTACACAAGACAGAAATATCTCTTGGAATGACCGGCATACTTGTTTCAATCATCTACAGAGCCATAAAATGGGGGAGGATTCAGAATAGAGGAGTGCCTGGTTTTAAATACGATATAATTTTCCTCCCAGACCTCTACTGAGAGCCTCGCACACTACAGTATAGTATGGGCCTTTGTTGAGGCTTATATTTCCCACCTGTATTTTTTTCTTTTTCCAGCAACAGTCTGTCTTTGTGCCAACTCCTAAATAACCATAAATTTTGTTCTTATAAACCTTAATGAATGCTTGGCCAAGATGCTGTAACTATTGGCTTCTACATTGGAGCATAAATGGAAAGGAAAAAAAAAAAAGTGTGCACTGTGAAAAACTGGATAAAATGGAAAAAAGATCACAGCAAACCCAAAGTCGCAATTTGCCTTTAATGTGAAGGAGGCCTTGTTTTCACGGTGTGGCAGCTTTCAGGAGTTTTAATCTCAAAGTAGCTGATCAATTTAAGGTAAGTGGCAGGCATTTGGCCTGGTTCCCAGGCTTTGCTTTGCTGCTCTGAGAAAAGAAAGGATTCAGTCAGACACACAGACAACAGGCATCATCAGCGGCTCCCACATTCCAAGCATTTTAACACAGATTAGGTTGGCATGATTCTACTGTTTACTGAAATCTCCTAGGTGTTGCATTTTTCCTTCTCCTTGCCACGGTTATCCAAGATGGTTTTCTCAGGTCAAGACCTTCATATGCCAAATAACTTGCAAGCCTGCAAAGGAAAAAAGAAGAGCATGGGTCAAGGCTTCTGATTAAAATGCTATTTCACTTGCTCACTGCAGAATATGAGACTTCAGACAGCAGGTAATTGAGCACTGAACTTTTTGCCTTAAGCGTGCATCGAGACAGGAACTGTTTTACATGCATTCCTGAGGGGGGAAGAAAACGAAGATAATTTCTTTAACAAGGACAAACCTAATTCAGCCAGAAATGCCCCATGGATTAACAGGGTGATTTGTGGTTATTTTCTCTTCAGATTTTATAAGCATGAGCCTTATACATCTGTCAAGCAAGATTGTAACGGATATAGCCCACTTTTGAAATTAACATTTTCACATTAAATATTCTTTTTTTCAGAACAGTAATATTAAATGAGCTTGACAGATCCCTTACCACTATCTTATTTTCCTAGCAAAAGTGAATTTTCTTAATCCATTTGACCTATAACCTAAGTTACGTAAAATATGCATTCAATTAATCAGACCAAAAATTTTATATAAAAATTGTCTTTCATGTGTTTTTTGGCTGTATTTTGTATTTTTAAATACATTCTCACAGTCTTTAAAGATACTCTGTCTTACTTTAGTATATTCAAGACGCCTCTCCCTTTAGTCATCCTCATGGCAGATTTCCTCAGGTTTTTTTCCTAAGAATTTTATCAAAACAAATAACTAATAAGGATTTTAAATATAATTTTTCTAGTCCAAACAGTGTCCAAATTATTATACTTTCTAAATCCAAAATGGCTTCATAACATTTCATCAATTTACATGGCCATGTTTCTTCCAAAACTAATATTGTTGCAATTAAGTAATTTATGTTAAGAATATATATTCTTGTCAATAAGGGTTAGCTTGGAAACTAATGCAATTATATGCACTTATTTTAATTTTAGTTATTGTATATGCAAGGGTGTTTTTAAAAAGATAATATATATTTCCTCATTGATTAAAGAAAAAAAATGGAAAAATAAGAAAGCAGATAGCAGCCATCATTCTGCTGCTTCTGGATGTGTCCTTTTGAGGTGTGATGCCTGGAACTACAGCATCCATCTTGCAACCATGCAGAGAGCTAGCCCAAGAGACCAACCTGACATGCTGAGGATGGCAGACAGGGAAGGTGAAAAGAGCATGGTTCTCAATTATGCCACTGAGCTACAGAACCAACAATCCTGGGACCACCCAACTTGGGACTTCTTACATGAGATAATAAATTCCCTTTCCTTCACTCAGCACTATTTATTGAGCACCTACCATGTGGGTTGCCCTAGGTGCCCTGTTCTAGGTGTTTGGAATATCTCAGTAAATAAAATACACAAGAGCCTACCCTGGTAGAAGTAACATTCCAGGTGAGAGAGATAAATTAAAAACATAAAAAGAAAATACCACAGTGTGTTAGCAATTAGTAAGTGGGGAAAATGTAAAAAGGATCAGGACTGCTGAAATGGAGGGGACAGGTTTTGGTGTTGAATAAAATGAGGATTGATCAGCCTCACTGAGGAAGGGAAATTTGAACAAACATTTGAAGGAAATGAAGGAGTTATTCTTGAAGGCAGTGGGAGGTGGGTTTTTTGGTTTTTTATTTTTCTTATTGATTAAAATTCACTAAATGAGAGGGAGAAGTCAAGAGATCAAGAGATCAAGAGAGAGAAATTGAGATTGATTTAGAATATATCTGATGCCTATTCCACTTCAGTTCTTCCTAATTCTTGTGAGACAAAACATTCCTTCCTTTGCTTAACTTTAAACTGGGTTTCTATCACTTGCCACTGAAAGGGGACAGGCTAGTACATTTTAAATTGGTCACAAATGAACTATCTCTTGTTCTACAGACAACAAGTCCAAATAGATACTGGGTCATATTTCCATCCTGTATGTAATGAGCTTTATTTTCCACACTAGGGGTATCTAAGCAGTGGTAATCAAGACAGTGTGGTATTGGTCAAAGAATAGACAAATAAGTCAATGGAACAGAATAGAGGACCCAGAAATAGACCCCCATAAATAGAGTAAACTGATTTTTGACAAAGGATCAAAGGCAATACAATAGAGCAAAGATAGTCTTTTCAACAAATGATGCTGGAACGACTGGACATCCACATGTTTTTTTTTTTAAAAAGGGATCTAGACACAAACCTTATACCCTTCACAAAAACTAACTCAAAATGAATCATAGAGCTAAATGTAAAACACAAAACTATAAAACTCCTAGAAGGTAACATAGGAGAAAACCTAGATGACCTTGGTTGGGTATGGCAATGACTTTTTACATACAATACCAAAGGAATGATCCATGAAAAAAATAATGGATAAGCTGGACTTCACTGAAATTAAAACTTCTGCTCTGCAGAAGACAATGTCAGGAGAATGATAAGACCAGCCATAGACTGGAAGAAAGTATTTGCAAAAGACATATCTGATAATGGACTGTTATCCTAAATATACTAAGAACTCTTAAAATTCAACAATAAGAAAACAAAAAACCAGATTATAAAATGGGCCAAAGACCATAAGACACCTCACCAGGGAAAATATACAGATGGAAAATAAACATATGAAAAGATGCTCCACAATACGTGTCATCAGGAAAATGCCAATTAAGACAACAATGAGATACCACTATACCTCTGTTAGAATGGCCAAAATCCAGAACACTGACACCACCAAAAGCTGGTGAAGAATTCTCCTTCATTGCTGGTAGGAATGCAAAATGGTACACTTTGAAAGACAATCAGGCAGTTTCTCACAAAACTAAACACTCTTACCATATGATCCAGCAATCATACTCCTTGGTATTTACCCAGAGGAGTTGAAAACTTAAGTTCACACGAAAACGTGTACACAGATGTTTATAACAGCTTTATTTATAATTACCCAAACTTGGAAGCCACCAAGGTGTCTTTCAGTAGGTGAATGGATAAATAAACTATGGTATATCCAGTCAGTGGAATATTATTCAGTGCTAAAAGGAAATGAGATATCAAGCCATGAAAAGTCATGGAGGAGCATTTAATGCATATTACTAAGTGAAAGAAGTCAGTCTGAAAAGGCTACACACTATATGATTCCAACTATATGACATTCTGGAACAGGAAAAACTATGGAGACAGTGAAAAGATCAGTGGTTGTCAGGGGTTGGGGGGAGATGAAGAGGTGGAACACAGGGGATTTTTAGGGCAGTAAAACTATTATGTATGATACTGTAATGGAGGATAGATAACATGATCCATTTGTCAAAACCCAAAAAGTGTACAACACAAAGAGTGAACTGTAAATGTAAACTATGAACTTTAGTTAATAATAATGTATCAATATTGGTTCATCAGTTGTAAAGAATGTACCATATCAATGCAAGGTGTTAATAATAGGGGAAACTGTGTGTGTGCGGGGGGAGAATATACGGGAATATTGGTTCTTTCTGCTCATTTTTCTATAGGCCTAAAACTGCTTTAAAAAATAGTCTTTTTTTTTTTTTTTTTAAAAGCTGTAACTGTAATAGGAGAGATTAATCATTTGGACATATTGTAATTTAAAACTTCTGTTCATCAAAAGAAATCATTAAGAGGATGAAAAGGCAAGATACAAAGTGGGAGAAGACATTTTATGTGTGTATACACACAAAGAACTTGTATCCAGAGTGTATAAAGATTTCTTATAAATCAATAAGGAAAAGACAGGCTTAGTTTTTTTTAAAGAAAGGGTTAAAGACATGAACGGGATTTTTACAAAAGAGGATATCCAAATGGCCAATGAACATGAAAATGTGTTAGTTATCAGGAAAATGTAAGTTGAAAACGTAACAGGATATCTCCACACACACCCCAGAATGGCTGAAATTTAAAAGGTTGACAATACGAAGTGTTAGGATATAGAGCAACAGAAACTCTTGTAATGCTTGAGAGTGTAAACTGGTAAAACTACTTTGGAAATTTTGTTGCCAGTTAAATTAAGCATATGCCCACCCTATGACTCAGCAATTCAACCCCTAGGTGTAAATCCAAAAGAAATGCATACATATGTGCACAAAAGAGAGTTACAAGAATATTCTTAGTACATTATCCTTAATAGCACCAAACTAGAAGCAACCCAAATGTCTATTAACAGTAGAATGGTTAAATAAAGTGTGGCATATATTGCTATACAGCAATGCAGAGAACTATTTCTATGT
Organism: Delphinapterus leucas; assembly: GCF_059928025.1. Classification (NCBI taxonomy): domain Eukaryota; kingdom Metazoa; phylum Chordata; class Mammalia; order Artiodactyla; family Monodontidae; genus Delphinapterus; species Delphinapterus leucas. The sequence continues at coordinate 56,291,601 of NC_143137.1, read as the reverse complement.
GCAACAACATGGATGAATCTCAAATATATAACATTTAGCAACAGAAAGATTACCTACTATAGAATCTCATTTAAATAAAGTTTGAAACAGGCAACACTAATTTATGGTAAGAGAAATCTGTGTAGTGGTACCTCTGGAAGGTGGGAGGCCAAAGTAAGCCTCTGTAGTGTTGGTAATGTTCAATACCCTGCTTTGTATGATAATCAAGCTATAAACTTAAGATGCGTACCTTTTTCAGTCCATATGTTAAATTTAAATTAAATAGGTAAAACAAAATATATATGGTTGCCTAAATCAACCAACCATAAATTAAAATCTGTGAGCCGTAAAAATTCCTAGGTCACTTTTAATCCTATTGTTGCAGTAAAGAGGGGATTATTTCTTCAACATAACCACTCAGATGGGGTCACAATACTTGAATCTTGAAACTAACATATAATGATCTCTAATTTCTAAAACTCCAAGCTATAGTTCCTAACTCTAAGATAAATGGCAAGGACCTTCTCATACCAAGCTTCACTCTTACTATAAGCAGTCCAATGTTCTTGTGCCCAACAAATTATTAAATAATAATAGCTAATATTTTAGGGACCCTTACTGTGTGCCAGCACCATAATGAGTGCTTGCACGCAGTAACGTATTTAAGTCTCCTACTAACCCTAAGAGATAGATACTACTAAGCTACTTTATAGATGAGAAAATAGGCTGAGAAAACTTAATAAATTTTTCCAAAGTCATTGTATCAGTCAGTAATCTTAGTTACATTTAAAAGAAACCAAAAATTTGTTTAAGCAAAAAAAACAAGTGTTAAAAGGTCATTGTATAACTCCTGGAATTGCCAGCATGGCCAGGTTGAGGACTCTGCAGTCATGAACAGTACTCCGAATCAAGTCATGGAAAGTTAACACCCAGCTCTGGACAGTGTGACCCACTCTGCCACTCTGCCAGCCCTGGACCCCAGACACAGCCACCAGCAGAACTGCCAGTGCTCTGCTGAAGCTTGCGTGATTGCTGCCACTGTTGCACCACAAGGATGACCCTCAGTTCCGGCTGCACCAATCACATTAAGAGCACAAGATTCATGCCCTGGGGCAAGAAAGAGTGATTTGTGCACACTTGTAAAATCACAAGTCCAGGGGTGGTGAGCAGGGATTTGAACCCAGCCAGCTTGGCTCCAACACCCAGGGGTTCAATTACTATGCTAGGCTGCCTCCAAATGAGTGATGTTAGTTTATCATTTCAAGGACCAGGTGAGACAAGCAAGTATCAAAACGGCCAACAACACTCCATGCCACCATATCATGTAGATCAGAAAACTTCAACCATTTGCTGCTTGACTAATTTGGAAAGATAGAATAAAACTACTCATATGCAAATTGGGCTTCTGAAAACACCAAGTACTTTAATGAAGGCAAGAAGGGAGGATCTGGTATGACAGCTCATCAAGAGCCATCACTGTACCATATGGGGCCATGTGGCTGCATGCTGACTCAAATTGGTGGTGGAGAAGGGGGGGCGCTTCTGAATCACCAAGACCACATCCTGCCCCTCCTTCATTTTTTCGCCTGGAAGCTGCCCATCAGTCTTCTTTCTGAGATCTCCACCCGAAGCATGGGGCTCAGGTATTTGCACCAAATGTCTGTGAATGTCTAAGAAGTCCCATTTTCCAGGAACATTTGGCCCTGGTTGTTTCAGTGGCATCTATGTGTGAAGTTGACTATGACTAAGTGTGAAACTGATAGTCTGTGCATGAAGACTCAGGGCTCAGTTCGGGTCATTTATTTATTTTTCACTGTGTTTTTGTGGACACAAACTAACATCTAACATCACATATACTTGCCTTTAACCATTTTTTTAGCTTATTTAAACTGAAAGGAAATTCTTAATCAGTGCCAGCTAGATAATAACTTGGGAGAAACGTGTTCTTTTTGAGAATTGTGTCACAGACACATATTCATTATAGCCAAAGACTAAGCAGGCATCTCATCCTGCTCTGATTCACTTTAGAAAAACATGTGGTAGGCAATTCAAAATCCTCCCCCGTTTACTTTCAAATAAAGAGTAAGAGGAAAGGTCAATTTTCTTTCTTTTTTCCTTTTTCTTTTTTGTAAAGGCAATTTACTAGAATTAGTATCTGTTGGGGCTTTTTTTGTTTTGTTTTATTTGGGGTTTTTTGGGTTTCCACTGAAGACAGTAGTGGGAGTTAGTTAAGATTACAGCGACTGAAAAGTTGTCAGTAGATGGAGGAATTTGAAAGTTCAGATAAAGGAGTTGGAACTTTACTCTGTAGGCAGCGAGTAATTCATAAAAGTTTTTAAATTTTAATTTATTTTTAATGATTTTTTAAGTCAAATACAACAAAGTGAAAAATGTGGAAGTCATATGTAAATTTAATTTACAAAATGACAAGGCAAAATTTGTGCAGCCACTGTATGTGATGGGATGGAGGTGGTAGCTAATACTATGGTGGTCATTATTTTGCAATTTATAAATGTATCAAATCAACACATTATACACCTTTAACTTACACAATGTTATAAGTCAGTTATATCTCAACAAAGGTAGGAAAAGAAGAAAAGAGAAATAGAAGACTGCCAGCCCCTCAGACAGTTCCCTAGTGACATTTTTTAAAATTATGAGAGTACAGACAAAGCATAAAACACTTAACGTTCAGTTTAACATGTCATTACCATCAAGGTCAAAAAGACGAAGATCAACAGCATCTCAGAAGTCTCCTTGAATTCACGTCCCCAATTACAACTCCCTTCCTCCCCCACCCAAGGTAATCACTACCCTAACATGTAGAAAAATCACTTATTTTCTTGCTTTTCTTTATGGTTTTACCCCCTAGGTATGCATCCCTAAATAAGGTAGTTTAGTTTTGCCTTTTTTGAACTTTTTGAAAGTATGAATGGAATCATACTTTTTGTTTTCTTTGGTTTTTGCTTCTTTCGCCCAACAATATTTTTTGAGAGTCATCCATGTTGATGTTTGTAATTAATCGTCCTTCACTTTCTTTACTGTAAATAAGTTATTTATTCATGCTATAGTTGTTACACAATTGGGTTGTTTCCAGCTTGGGACTGTTGCAAACAATGCTGTGGTGTAGTTGTGTGTGTGTATGTGTATGTCTGTGTCTGTGTGTCTGTGTATCATAGAAAAAGAGAATTAGGGAGATCTATCTAGCAGTAGTGTAAAGTTGAACTCACATAGGGAGAGAAGAATCAAGGGGGTATTAGTTGGAAGTGCAATCATATAAGATTTAACATTTGAACTTGGTGATTAACAAAGGGAGTAAGAGAGGATAGATGCCTAGCAGTTCACTAGGTAAAAGGTATGTTCGTTTACAATTTTCATAGATAACTGTTAAATTTCCTTTCTAAAAGCCTTTGTCAATGTACTCTTACCAAAGGATTTTTGTATGAATGAGAATGCCCATTCCTCTGAATTTTTTCCAGCTTTTAATATTACCCACCTTTTAAATCTTGCCAAAATTATCAGAAAAAAAGTTATAATTTCAAATTTTATTTTCTTAATTATTAATGAGTTTGAACATTTTCATACATTTTTTTCATCAGACTATTGTGTTTTGTGTATGTATTGCCTATTCATATCCTTTGCCCATTTTTCTATCAGCTGTTTCATGTCTTTCTTGTTGATTGGGGGAACTCAAGAAATTTTGAATATTAATCCTTTTATTATCTATGTTGCAGATATATTTTACCTATCTGCTGTCTCTGTTTGTTCACAGAGTCTTTTGCTGAACATAAATTTTTAATTTGTATGTATGATGGCTTTGAGGTGTCAACTTGGCTTGGTACAGTATCCAGTTATTCAACCAAATACTAATCTTGGTTTTGCTGTAAAGGTATTTTAAGATGTAATTAAAGCCCCTAATCGGTTGGCTTTAAGTAAAGGAGATTATCCTGGATAATCTGGGGGAGGCTGATTCAATCACTTGAAAAGCCTTAAAAGCAGAACAGAGGCTCTCTCCAAAAGGAGGATATATAGTTCCAACCTACCTGTGATATTCCCTTCCTGAAGATTTGCCCTACTGATTTCAGATCTGCTTAGCCAGCATCCCAAATTACATATATATATACATACATATATATATATATATATATATATATATATATATATATGCTTTCCCCTGCTGTTTGTTCTGCTTCTCCGGTTGAACCCTGACTGATACAGTGTAAAATTTTTACATAATCTATCCACCTTCTCACTTATAGCATCCAGGTTTCATATCTTACTGAGATAGGCTTCATACTAAGATGTATGTAAATAATGTTCATGCAGCATTAGCAGTAATGGCTAAAAACTGAAAAGTCCTCATTTACTCCTCTTTACCATTCCTTACCCATCTAGAGGTACCCACTGTCAATAAATTGTAAGTATATTTTCCAGCCTACATTTTATGTAAAAAACTAATAGCCCACAACACATTAGTAAAACAAAAGATAAAAATCACATGGTTGTCACAGTAGATGCAGAAAAAGCACCTGACAAAATTCAGCATTCATTCATGATAAAAACTGTCAACAAAGTGGGTATAGAGGGAACATACATCAACATAATAAAGTCCATTTATGACAAACCCACAGCTAACATCATACTCAATGGTGAAAAGCTGAAAGCTTTACTTCTAAGATCAGGAACAAGACAAGGATACCCACCCTCACCACTTTTATTCAGTATAGTATATTGGAAGTCCTAACCATAGCAATCAGACAAGAAGAAGAAAGAAAAGCCATCCAGATTGAAAGAGAAGATATAAAACTGTCACTATTTGCAGGTGACATGATACTATATACAGAAAATCCTAAAGACACCACCAAGAAACTATTAAAACTAATAAATGAATTCAGTAAAGATGCAGAATCCAAAATTAATATTCAGAAACCTGTTGCATTTTGAGAACACTAATAATGAACTATCAGAAAGAGAAAACAATTCCATTTAAAATTGTATTAAAAAATAAAATACCTAGGAATATAAATTTCACCAAGGAGGTGAAAGACCTGTACTCTGAAAACTATAAGACATTAATGAAAGAAACTGAAGATGACACAAATCAATGGAAAGATATACCATGCTTATAAATCAGAAGAATTAATATTGTTAAAATGTCCGTACTACCCAAATCAATGAATAGATTCAGTGCAATCCCTATCAAAATACCAATGGCATTTTTCACAGAACTAGAGCAAAAAAATCTTAAAATTTGTATGGACCCACAAAAGATCCTGAATACCCAAAGCAATCTTGAGAAAGAAGAACAAAGCTAGAGGTATCACATTCCCTGACTTCAAAATATACTATAAAGCTATACTAATCAAAACATTATGGTACTGACACAAAAAAGGCACACAGGTCAATGGAACAGAATGGAGAGCCCAGAAAAAAAGTCACACACATGGTCAATTAATCTATAACAAAGGAGGCAAGAATATACAATGGGGAAAAGATAGCCTCTTCAATAAGTGGTGTTGGGAAAACAGGACATCTATGTGTAAAAGAATGAAACAGACCATGTACAAAAATAAACTCAAAATGGATTAAAGACTTAAATGTAAGACCTGAAACCATAAAACTCATAGAAGAAAACATAGGTAGTAAGCTTTTTGACATCAATCTTAGCAGTGTTTCTTTGGATCTGTCTTCTCAGGCAAGGGCAACAAAAGCAAAACATAAACAAACGGAACCAAATCAACCTACTGAATGGGAGAATATATTTGCAAATACCATGTCTGATGGGGGTTAATATCCAAAATATATAAATAACTCATGCAATTCAATATCAAAAATAGACCAATTGAAAAATGTGCAGAGAATCTGAATAGATATTTTTCCAAAGAAGACACACAGATGGCCAACAGGCACATGAAAAGATGCTCATCATCACTAATCATGGGGAAATGCAAATCAAAACCACAGTGAAGTATTACACCTGTCAGAATGGCTATTATGAAAAAGGCAAAATATAATAAGTGTTGGCAAGGAACCACTGTGTACTGTTGGTGGGAATGTAAACTGGTACAGCCACTGTGGAAAACAGTATGGGTGTTCCTCAAAAAATTTAAAATAGAACTAGCATACAATCCATCCAGCAATTCCACTCTTGGTATTTTTGCAAAGAAAACAAAAATGCTAATTCAAAATGATATATGCACCCCAATGTTCATTGCAGCATTATTTACAATAGCCAAGATATTGAAGTAACCTAAGTGTCCTTTGACAGATGAATGGATAAAGAAGATGTAATATATATTTATATATATAATGGAATATTACTCAGCCATAAAAAAGAATGAAATCTTGTCATTTGTGACAACATGGATAGACCTAAAGAGTATTATACTAAGTGAAATAACTCAGAGAAAAACAAATACTGTATGTTTTCACTTATATATGGAATCTAAAAAACAAAACAAACGGACAAATATAGCAAAACAGAGACTCCCAGATACAGAGAACAAACTAGTAGTTACCAGTGGGGAGAGGGGTAAGAAGGATGGGCAAAACAGGTGAAGGAGATTAAGAGGTACAAACTACAAGTTATAAAATACATAAGTCACAGGGATGTAATGTACAGCACAGGAAATACAGTCAATAATATTGTAATAATTTTGTATAGTGCATAATCTATAAAAATATAAAATCACTATGTTGTACAATGGAAACTAATATAATACTGTAAGTCAACTATACTTCAATTAAAAAAAAATTATAATAGCCCGTGTGTGTGTGTAAAAGTCTACAAAGTGGGCAGGAAGAATGCACCCCAATAATGGCAATGGTTACCTGTAGATGGGGAAGAGGTGGTAGAGAGAAGTGAAAAAGGAAGTTCAGGGCTTTTGTATTTCTGATTATGTAAATCTTATACAATGAGAACCTATTCATATTTAATTTGGGTATTTTTTTTAACCATCTTAACCAATTTAAAGTGTATAGTTCAATGATATTAAATACATAGGGTGATTTTTTTTAAAGAAAAAAAACTTTATAAAAAATTATCAGCAATGACTCCAAGATTTAAAAGTTGGGTAACTAAGAGATAAGGCCTCCACTGAGATAAATTAAGATGCCAAAAATGAGATGGTTTGTATTACAAGCATTACAAACTCCAAAGCCTTTATGAGCCTGGCTTAAGTGCAGACTAGAAGATAACGTGAAAGTTGAGTGTAGTGTCTGCCTACAGAGCACATACTTGGCCTATATTTCAAAAGCCTACAGACCAAATAAAACATACCTACAGGCCAAATTTGGCTTGTATCACTCTTGCAATTGTATAGGAAGAGGTGAGGTTGATTTTAAATGAAGAATGATAGAATTTGAGCCTTAGAGATATCTTTAAAATCACAAAAGCTAAGACTCTAGTAAAAACAACATAACTTGGTCAGGATGTGTTCTGTTTAAAAGGTATATTACAGACATACTCATTTTGTGTTTAAGAATTTCATCCCGATATGATTCAATTTAGGCTGAAGTGCTAGGGACAATACAAAATTTTCTTCTCCTACCTTTAGATAAATAGGAAGAGAAAAGACCAATTTCTCACACTTTCTAATAAAGACAATTTAGTAAGAGTCCTGTAAAAATAAGGAAACGAGAAGTGATAAATTACGGATTTGACAGTGTGACGTTCCATAGGAGATGGCATTAGAAATGCCATCCTTAGTATCAAATGGTAAAAACATTTTTGTTTTTGTTTTTTTAATGAAGGATAGCAGCACTGCCTGGATTCGGTATTGATCTAACACTGGTCAAGATATGTCTGAGTTGAGCAGGTGCAAAAGTGGATAACAGCTCAGGAATGCCAGGTTGGTTTACAGCCAAAACTCAATTAATGTAATACATCATATCAATAGAAAAAGAACAAAAGTCACACGATCATCTCAATAGATGCAGAAAAAGCATTTCACAAAACCCAACACCCTTTCATGATTAAAAAAAAACACACACATAAACTTAGAAGGGAGCTTGCTCAACCTGATAAAGTGCATCTATGAAAAACCCACAGCTAATACTATCGTGTTTAACGGTGAAAGACTGAATGTTTTCCTCTAATATCAGGAACAATGGAAGGATGTCCACTCTCACCACTTCTGTATAACATTTTACTTGAGGTTCTGGGTAAGCCAGTTTGGGGTGTGAGAGGATGGGACGATAGGACTGAAAGAAAAGATATCCAGATTTGAAAGAAAGAAGTAAAACTATCTCTGTCTACAGATGACATGATCTTATAGACAGAAAATTGTAGGGAATTCACTGAAAATCTATTAAAACTAATGAATAAGTTCAGCAAAGCTGCAGGATACAAAATCCATATACAAAACTCTATTGTGTTTCTATACAGTTGTAATGATCAATCTGAAATGAAGTTAAGAAAACAATTCCATCTACTATAGCATCAAAAAGAATAAAATACTTAGAAGTAAATTTAACAAAGGAATTGCAAAACTTTTATTCTGGAAACTATGATAATTTTGAAAGAAATGAAAGACATCATAAATACGTGGAAAGATGCTTCATTTTCATAGATTAGATACTATGGATACACTCATGCTCATGAGCAATACTTCCCAAATTGATTTACAGATTGAACTCAGTCTATTAAAATTCCAAGGGGCTTCCTTGCAGAAATTTACAAACTCATCCTAAAATTAGCGTGGAAATTCTAGGGACCCAAAATAGAAAAAAATCTTGAAATAGAAAAACAAAGTTGGAAGGCTCATGCTTGCCAATTTCAAAACTTACTATAAAGCTACAATAATAAAATAAGGATGGTATTGGCATGAAGATGGAGATATAGATCAATGGAATAGAATTCAGAGTCCAGAAAATAAAGCCTTGCATTTATAGTCAATTAACTTTAAACAGGGTGTCAAAACCTTTTAGTGGAGAAAAAATAATCTTTCCAACAAATGGTGCTGGGACAACTGGATTTCCATACACAAAATAAGGAGGCTGGACCTTTGCCTCACACCATGTAGGAAAATTACTTCAAAATGGATCAAAGACTTAAATATAAGAGTGGAAGCTATAAAATTCTGGGGAAAAAGGCTAAATTTTCATGACCTTAGCTAAGGCAATGGTTTCTTAGATATGATACCAAAAGCATAGCAACAAAAGAAAAAATAAGCTGGATTACATCAAAATGAAAAACTTTCATGCTGAAAAAGTTACCATCAAAAAAAGTGAAAAGAAAACCAACAAAATGGAAAAAATGTTTGGAAATCATGTATCTGATGAGGGACTTGTACTTATATAAAGAACTCTTACAACTCAATAATAAAAAGATAAATAACCTAATTTTAAAATGGGCAAAAGATCTGAATGGACATTTCCTCAAAGAAGATATAGAAATGGCCAATAAGCATATGAAAAAAATGCTCAACAACATTAGCCATGATAAAAAAAAAAGCAAAACCACAATGAGCTACCACTTTGCACGTACTAGATTAGCTATAATCAAGAAGACAGACCATAACGAGTATTGGTGAGGATGTGGAAAAATTGGAAGCCTTATACACTGCTGGCAGCAATGTAAAATGGTGCAGTCGTTTTGGAAAACAGAATAGCAGTTCCTCAAAAAGTTAAACATAGAGTTATCATGTGATCCAACAGTTCTATTCCTAGGTATATACCCAAGATGAATAAAAACATGTCCACACAAAAAATTGTACAGGAATGTTCATAGAAGCCCTGTTCATAATAGCCAACAAGTGGAAACAACCCAAATGTCCATCAACTAATAAATTAATAAGATGTAGTGTATGTATATACAATGCGATATTATTCAACAGTGAAAAAGAATAAAGTACTGATGCATGAACAACATAGATGACGTTTGAAAATTTTCTAAATGAATGAAGCCTGTCACAAAAGACCACATATTGTATGTTTACATTTATTATGAAATGCCCAGAATAGGCAAGTTTATAGAAACAGAAAGTAAATTAGTGGTTGCCTAGGGCTGGGGGGTAGGAGTTGCAGAGAAATAGGAAATAACTACTAATGGGTACAGAGTTTTGGGGGGAGTGATGAAAATATTTTGGAATTAGTAATGTTGGTTGTGCAACTCTGTGAAAACACTGAAAACCATTAAATTGTACACTTTTAATAGGTAAGGTGTCTGAATATGAACTAGTCTCAAGAAAGTTGTTATTAAAATTAAGTTAAAGACTGGATGGCAGAAATACTGCGCAGCAATACCCCTACAGTGAGTGGAATGGGATAACAATAAAGGTGCTCTATTGTTGGATATATGGAAACTGGCTAACTCTGACATCCAAGTCTTTCTTATATAAAGCCCAAAGATTTCCAAATTTTTCTCCTACAGCCCCCAACTTCAAATTGAGTTCAATAAAACACAATTTAATATAACGATAGCTTTGGACCATTCTCTGGGAGTTTTGGCAGACTAGAACACTGAACAAGATCATGCATAAAAATCAGGGATGGGCAAGTTTTTTGGACAGAGGTACTAGACAATCTAAAAGGCAAGAAATCCCAAACAGTTGCAGCCTCTGAATTGCATCTGTATCTGCAGGCCAAACAGTTTCCGCACTGGCTTCCCACTGAAAAGACTGTCCATCAGTAGTAATGATTGCGTATCCACTGTGTGTCACACACTGTGCTCGGTGTTGGAGGTGAAACGATGAGGAAGGCAAACTCTCTGCTTCTGAGAAGTGCCCAACTAAAGGGAAGCAAATAATTAAAGTAACAGATAAATGCTGTAATGGAGGTCTGCCCTAAGTACTGTGGGAGCAGAGAGGGGTCTGCACAATTGACTGCATGAGTAAAGCTGAGAAATCTTCTTGTGAAAGTGACCTTCCCGCTGGGTCTTGGAGAATGAGCAGAAGATGCATGCAATGCCCTGTAGGCATTTTTTTATGCCTATAAAATTCTTGTTATGCTGTTAAGCCAGTGTTTATATATACCATTATCTAAAAATGAAGCAGAATCAAATAAATACCGAAAAGGCACTAAATACTCCAAAAAGCTATTCAGAGAATAATAGACATGTGTATGTGGTTTGAGATATTTACAGGCATTCTTTATCCTGCATTTTCTTATAAGAACACAGATAATTAAGAAAATAATCTATTGTTGACCCTAATTTATCTGCTAATAGTTAAGGCTCTTCTGTTCTATTTTGCTCTATCAAGCAATTCATTTCCGTATGAAAGACTGGGCTGAACCACAAAATCATTTAATTATAGAAATGGAAGTGACTCCAGTGTTTTCTCTGTGCATCTCAACTTTAGGCCTGGCTGGGTTTAATTACTCCTGGTTTAAAATTTTTCTTTTCTTAAAATAGTTTAGAAGGATTTTCCACTTTCCCTCATAATCTGTCTTCTGTCATCTGTGGTCTTAGATGTCATCTGTTAAGTGAAACAAAGTGGAGTTTTAATGTGCAATTACAAGTAAAAACAAACTGGCAACCCAAAAGAATACTAGGATGGAATTTCTGAAAAGCTTGAATTCCTCTGAAACAGGAGCTTATCAGCAAATGGCCTGTGAACTCATTTTGGCCCCCAAATATTTTACTCCATCTCTGAATAAGCAAAGTGCTTTTATCTCAGTATGATTCATCAAGCAATTACAAAGACACCCTACCATTTGATTTCCAGGCTGCCATCTCCTGTTGTGATAAAATTGAAATTTCTGCTGTGTTTAGTGGCAAAGGGGCAAAACCATGATATCAGGAAGAAAACTTTTAGGAAAAAAATAAGGAACTATCCCCTCACAGAAGAGAGTTTTCTTTTCTTCCATCCTTGGACTTTATTGCTAATGTCCTAGGAATAGACAGACACACCTTCTCACCTACTGTGCCTGGTTACCCTCCAAATTAGCCAAATAGATTTACCACTTATATTTGTGGGTTCCCTGTGTTTTGTGCAGCTAACAGTGTAACAGGTTTTGTTTGCTATTCAATACATATGACTTTAAATTTCCACTGCTCTCCATGTACTTTCATTTTTTTTCTTTTTTTTAAAATTGTTATTGGAGTATAGTTAATTTACAATGTTGTGCTAGTTTTCAGGTATACAGCAAAGTGAATCAGCTATACATATACATATATCCACTCTTTTTTAGATCTTTTCCCATATAGGTCATTACAGAGTATTGAGTAGAGTTGCCTGTGTTATACAGTAAGTCTGTATTAGTTATCTATTTTCTATATAGTAGTGTGTATATGTCAATCCCAATCTCCCAATTTATCCCTCTCCCCCCTTCCCCCTCCCCGGTAACCAGAAGTTTGTTTTCTACATCAGTGACTCTATTTCTGTTTTGTAAATAACTTCATTTATACCATTTTTAAAAGATTCTACATGTAAGCAATATCTTATGATATTTGTCTTTCTCTGTCTGACTTACTTCACTCAGTATGACAATCTCTAGGTCCATCCATGTTGCTGCAAATGGCATTATTTCATTCTTTTTTTATGACTGAGTAATATTCCATTGTATATATGTACCACATCTTCTTTTCGAGACACAATTTTCTCTGGATATATGCCCAGGAGTGGGATTGCTGGATCATATGGTAGCTCTATATTTAGTTGTTGTTTTTTTTTTAAGATGTTGGGGGTAGGAGTTTATTAATTAATTAATTTATTTTTGCTGTGTTGGGTCTTCGTTTCTGTGCGAGGGCTTTCTCTAGTTGTGGCAAGCGGGGGCCACTCTTAATTGCGGTGCGCGGGCCTCTCACTATCGCGGCCTCTCTTGTTGTGGAGCACGGGCTCCAGATGCGCAGGCTCAGTAGTTGTGGCTCACAGGCCTAGTTGCTCTGCGGCATGTGGGATCCTCCCAGGCCAGGGCTCAAACCCATGTCCCCTGCATTAACAGGCAGATTCTCAACCACTGCGCCACCAGGGAAGCCCTATATTTAGTTTTTTAAGGGACCTCCATACTGTTCTCCATAGTGGTTGTACAAATTTACATTCCCACAAACAGTGTAGGAGGGTTCCCTTTTCTCCACACCCTCTCCAGCATTTATTGTTTGTAGACTTTTTGATGATGGCCGTTCTGACCGCTGTGAGGTGATGCCTCATTTTAGCTTTGATTTGCATTTCTCTAATAATTAGTGATGTTGAGCATCTTTTCATGTGCTTTTTGATCATCTGTATGTCTTCTTTGGAGAAATGTCTATTTAGATCTATCCATTTTTTGATTGTTTTTTTTTTTTTAATATTGAGCTGCATGAGCTGCTTGTATATTTTAGAGATTAATCCCTTATAGGTGGCTTCCATGTACTTTCTTAAGATTTAGTTCTTTGCTTTAATTCCTTTAAACTGTTTCAATCTCAACACCTCCTCCCTCCAAGAGGATTAGCTTTGTTATGCTAAAAAAAACCCCAAAAAACAAAAAAAAAAACTACATATCACTGAAATGTAGGATGAATTTGAAGGTGTCCAGAGATTCCTGGAAGTGTTTCTCCCAATATAATTTGGACACAAAATGGGATCAGAACAATCTTGGGCTTAAATTAGTACTGAAAGTTTACAGACCTTCTGCTAATGGCGTGTAATAATTGTTTCACTGGAGGCCAACTGAGTCACTAGTTTTACATGAGCAATTTCCTAATGGGCACAAAAGCAGAATGTTATTTCTTCTCAAAGGAAAGGTTAATTGCATATGACTGCCTAAGAATTGAGCAGAGAATTGGGGTATAGGCCCAATTAAGGACCAGCAGGCCTCTGGCCTCCACCACCACCAGTTCTGTCCCCCGAGGCCTCAAATACTGGCCAGCTCTAGTCTAACCACTTCCTAGGAGCCTTTGTACCATGAGCTTTGAAACCAGAGCCTCTCCCAGAATAAATCCAGACCAAGAAGTTAGTTCATCCTGGCCAACTCCTTCCAGAGAGGCAAGATTTAGACTCTTTCCCTGAGTCCATGGTTTCTTAGAAGTGTGGTCAGTCCATAGTGTGGTGACTCCTTTCAACGAGGGTTCACCCCAGGATGCTTCTATTTCCAGTCTTATGGTGGGACCAAACCTGAGAAGTGGTCAGTATAGGTGGACCCATTTTGAACAGTTTCAGAGCACTTTGATCCATCATTCATTTTTTAGACAAGTTTACAGGTGGCCAGTCCCACTGTGCAGTGGGAAACTGAGTTTTGGCAGACCATGCTGGCTATAAGGAGCCCATCAGAGAGCAGCACAGCAGAGTGATCAAGAGTCAGAGCTCTGGACCCAACTGTGTGATCTTGGGCAAGTGACATAACCCCTCTGGGCCTCAGTACCTTCCTCCATAAAATGGGGATAATAATAGTACTTACCTCAAATGTAAGTGGTTTTGAGGAATGAATAGGTTAATATACCTAAAAGTGCTTAAAATAGTGCCTGAAACATGGTAAATGCCATATAAGTATTTGCTATTGTTATTTTTGAGCATGGCCAACAGATAGGTATATAAAAATCAGTCTGATATAATTAAAAACAAATGAAAGTGCACTTAAATAGGCTTCAGCTTTGACTGGATTTCCTTAGATATCTGGCTATATTACAGCATGTGGGCACATATTTGATAATTGTTCAAGAGCAACTATTCAAAACACTTCTCAAACTGGTCTTAACACAAGATTATTCCAGGAGACGTTTATTAGGTGTGCTAGAAAATTTTTTTCCTGCAGCAAACAAATTTGTTTGTCCCTCCATTAAACAAAATTTAATTGATTTCTTGACTCCAGGACTTCTCAGTCTTTCATGTGATCTGTGCATTATGAAACCCAGGAGAGAGATTTGCTATGCACGGTTTACCAAGTGTAATTGAATGCAGAACCCTTTGTTCTTAGAGTTCTTGTACATTCACTATCTTCCCCAATCTGTGTTCCCAAGGGGATGCTAGTGGATGTTACTTGGCAACTGACAGAAAGATTATTAATGTCAAATAACATTTAAGTGTTGCCTTCCTAATTCCTAACTGGCACGAACAAGTCATATCACACTGGAAACAAAGATTTGCAAGTGTGGAAACTAATGTGCGTTTCTAGATTCAGAGACTTCAAAGACCAGTAAAATCAATAGGTTGCTACTATTTTATCTTGCCAAGAAAGATCATTGAAATAAATTGTCATTTATTATTACCATTGTTTCATAAAAGAAAGATATTTTAACAACCAAAAAAGTGAAGGAATAATATAATTTAAGAGTAAAGGGCAACTATTGAAACTGAATGTATTTAGCTATATAAAAAATTCACTACATTATTTGCATTTTGTCCTTTTGCCTTGAATCAGGGAAAACTTATTCTTGGTCTGTTGTTTGGGAATCACTGAAGTCTACAGCAGCACATGGAGCTTGTCAAATTAACCTTGCATATTTCAGATGTGTTTTATTTTGCAAAAGATTGCTTCTTTCTTATTTATTGGCCCCATTAGTCACTGTTACGGAGTCCTACATGTCTGGATGGTTATCACATATATGTCTGGATATTATCATCATGTAGAGACATGGTGCTTTTATCTTGCTGGTATGTTAGGAACCCTGTGGCACAGTGGATGGGCCACTCCAGGCATACCACTGTCCTGTAAACACATCTCCATGCTTCTCTGGGCATTTTTTCCAGACTTACAGCTATATCCTCTGGAAATCCCTTCTGTAATAAAGGAACACCCTCTCTTTTCTCAGACTCTCTGAAGGTATACCACCTTGCCTTAATTAAGACATGGTTCTCCCTTGAGGAAGCTACAACTTCTGCAGTCTCTCAAGTAGAAGTTATTCATTTCCCCCCTCCATATGGGTTAGAAGGAGGGGCCAGTGTCTTCTTTATTCCCCAGTACAACTTCCAGACCCCCTTGATCCACTTGTGTATAAAAACTGCTTGAAACACTCTCCTCTCAGACTTCAGGAATACTCCCTGCTTCTGGTTTCCTCCTACCTCTCCTGCTTTTCAGACTCCTGCAGAGGATCCTTTCCTCATCATCCCTTCAAAGTTGTCATTCCTTGGCTTGATCTAAGACCTTCCTCTTTCTCACTTTATATTCTTTCCCTAAAATTTCTCATCTAATTCCGTAGTATCAATTACCATCTATTTGCTAATGAGTCTCAGATATTTACCTCTTGTCCAAAACTCTTCTGGGCTTCATACCTGTATCCTCCTACTCGTCCTCCATGTATCCCACAGGTTCCTCAATTGCAACACATTCATAACTTCTCCCAGAACCGGTGTTTCCTATTTCAGACACTGCGCTGTCATCTGAAGACCCAAAGCTGAAAGCCAAGGGACGTTTCTTCTTTTTTCTTCACCTTCCACAATCCCAGTGTCCAAATCCCATTTTTCCTGGAGATCAGTCCAGTTAACCTTCCAAATATCTCTAAAAACCTATCATTTTCTCTTTTCCTGGACTAGTCCCTGCTCTTATGCAAGTTACCATCACCTCTTGACTGTGTAGACTCCAGCCTCACCCCTTCGGTGTTTTCTCCGTTCTGCAGAGTGATCTTTCTGCTCAGATCTGATTACAACATCCCCAGGCCTGAAACCCTTCAATGGCTTCCTCTACTCAAACTCTTTAACTTGATGGCAAGGTCCTTCCTGGTCTAGCCCATGCTTGCTTCTGCAGCCTGTGTTGTCTTCTCTCCACGCCCAACGACTCTCAGCTCTTAAAGAAGCCACACTCTCTTAGGATTCTAGGGCTTTGCACATGTTACTCTGAAACACTTCTCCCCACTACACATACACCATCCACCCCACACCTCCCTTTGCCCAGCCATTTTTCTCTTATTTCAGGCCTTGGCGCACATATCTCTTCCTCCAGGAAGTTTCCCCAGATACCTCACTTTAGTATTAGTTTAGGAGGCCCCCACTCTGTGCTCACATAGAATGATATCCTTTCCCTACTGTAGAATTTCATACACAAACAATAATTATTTGTTTATTTGTCTGTCTCCTCCACCAAGTTATAAGCTTAGGACGACATGGACCATGATGCTTTTATTAACCATTATATCCCTTGAGCCTAGCACTTGGCCAGCTCATAATAGGCACTCAGTGATATTTGGAATAAATTAATTAATGCAATTGATGGTTGTTTTTGATTTTAAGTGTCCTGGTAGTGGACATATCACTTAAGTCCCAAGAGGAAACAGCACCATCAAAATAGGATAATTCAGGGACAGGTGACTTACAAAGGGATTATGTATAAATATGGGGTAGAGAAGAACCACTAGTAATGATACGGTTACTGTTACCACCCTTAGTCCAGAAGCTGCTACAGAACAGGAAGGAGAGAGAGTCATGTGCAGTCAGACACTCGAGAGGACCACTGGCTTTTGGTTAAGAGACACAGCCAGCTTAAGGCTACGGCCAGGGTTCAACCAAAGAAATATAACTAGTAGGAGATAAATATTAGGAGATTTATTACAAGGAATTGGCTTATGTAATTGTGGGGGCTGGCAAGGCAAGGCCAAAATCTGTATAGGAGCAGACCATCAGGAAGGGCAGGGTGGGACTCTCTCATCTCTCAGGATGAAGCTCCTGTCCAGAGGGAGAATTTGTTCTTCTGGGAAGCCTTGGTTCTGCTCTTTGAGGCCTGTCAATGGATTGAGTCAAGCCCAACCAGATTCCTTAGGATAATCTCCCTTACTTAGAGTCAATTAATTATTGACTTGAATCATATCTACAGAATACTTTCACAGCAGTATTAGTATTTGTTTGAATAACTAGAAACTATAATTTAGCTAAGTTGCTACATAAAATTGGTCATCTCAGCTAACTTGAAGGAAGGGAGCCAGGGAATATACACCCTGACCTCACTCTTCGGGTTCTCCATTGGCTGAGCCCTATCAGTAGTCAGAGGCAGGATCTATTGATGGAGTCCTTAAGGTTACTGGATTCCACACACTACCTGGAGTGCGAGGGAGGGAGATGAAACCAAGCTTGGACCACTTTGTGGGTTGAATGTGAAATTTCTCAGAGAGATGAATGAGGATTAATTTTCAGTAGTTTTAAAGAAAGAAGCTCCTTAAAGAAGAGAGGAGACTCAAAATTAGCCTCAAAATTAGGAGCCTAAAAAGAAGAGGAACCCAAAAGGTTAGAAACAGGGGTATTTCTCTCAAGGGCTCCTGTATGAAAGGTTTGTCTTATTTTGTGCTTTCCTTTGGGCTAGACAGGCCCACGTAGTGTACAGTTCCACATATTTCCCCCTTAAGTCAGAAATCCCATTACTCATGCCAAGGCTTCCTGACAATTTCGATGCATCTCTACCAGTTCATGTGGTGTGTTATGAGGAATAAAGAGCCAGGGCAGTATAAAGGGATTTGGCGTGACCCACATCCTTTTTCCAGTGGCTGTCCACATGGGGAAACCGCAGCCTGGTGACTGAGGGCCAGCCACTCCTGAAGTGGAAGGAAAGCCACCAGCTGGACAGCTCAGGTACTGTGAGGTAAGCCCACCTGCCAGTCTTTCCCAAATGCAAAATAATGAGATGACACTGGAAAACAGTAAACTGTCTCCTGGGTGATGTTTACTTTTCATGGTTAAAAGTTCAGACTCTGAAGTTAAACTGTCAAGGTGAAATCCACTTAACCTTAAGCTGCTTCACCACTTGCTGAGTATATGAGATTTTAGACAGGGTGCTTAACCTATAAAAAGAAAATTTGCATGGAGATTAAATTAATAAAAATTTCAGAGAAGTACATGGTGTCAAATGAATGCTAGCTATTATTATCACCATCAAAAGCAAATTGATATGTTCAATTTCCTAAATACAATAAACTTCAGGAACTCTTCATGAATTTAGAGCAGGGGTCAGCAAACAAAGCCAAATCCAGTGTGTTGCCTGTTTTGTAAATAAAGTTTTACTGGAACACAGCCATGCCCAGTCATTTACAAACTGTCTGTGACTACATTTGCTCTGCAGAGTTGCAGAGTTGGCACAGAGATGGTATGACCCACATAAACTAAAATATTTATATTTTGTAAATATCAAGTATGTAAATATCCTTATCTTTTTATAAATAAAGAAAAAGAGTACCAACCCCTGATTTAGAATATGAAAGTGATAACTTGAAAGAGATTACATGAAACTGCTTTGTATTCACAAGAATAGATACCCTATTACAATACATTACATTCAGTTTTTCCCAAAGAATCTTACCACTCATGACACAATATTCAGAAAAAGGTGTAAAGGATGTTCTCCTCCATCCATATTCCTCCACCCCCTTTTAAAAAATTTTTGCCTTGACTAAAAAGAGAAGTCTGAAATAAGATTTCAAAATTGAATTTTAAAGATAAAGAGCCAGAAAATTCCCTTTTATGCACAACTTTGATGGCAGTCTGTCCATAGCAAGTTAGTTCAATAGGTTACAGAGGGGTGCTACTGAAATCAACGTCAAGACTTTGACCCATAACTGGGTGCTGATGTTTTGTTCTGTACAATGACCTCGAATACAGATCAATAGCTATTTCCAGTCAGCTCCTTCACCAAGGTACGCAGGGCCTCATAGTGCTGTGCCAGGTGAAACTTTGGCCCTCCAGAATTTATCATCACTACTGATAGAATCAGTCAAGAAATATGCCCTTATGTGGTGATTCAGAAACATCCTGTTTACCTGTGCTAGATGACCTGTTTCCATGGACCATACCATTTGTGTATTCAGGGAAACACATGGGTTGACCAAATAGGGCCTTATAGGTGAGATCAATTGGGATTTAGAAGAAATATTAAACTACTTAAAACACTCTCTTCTGGCCATCTGCCTATCCTTTGTTGCAATGTTTCCCCTACCTTTTCCTTCTTTACTAATTACTACATGCTCCTGACCTTGACTTGGCAAATCTGGCTTTGTTTTCTAAATCCTGATTTAAAAAGTGGCAGCCTGCTTCTGCTCTCCATCTTTCCTAGATTCTCCCCTCCATGTTTTTATTCAAACCTGGTAACTTGACCCTGAATTTCTGTTACTTCCTTTGTTACTTGTTTTTGGAGAGAGAGATGAGCCCCTTCACACACATAAAACAGTCCTGCAATGGCAAAAGCCTATCAGTGCAGACAGGATCAAATGTGGAGAAGGTCAAATACTCAGCCTTGTACTTCCTCACTTCCTACTGTAGTCAGCATCACATCCATGATCAGTCTGCACTAAAAATCTTCACATGAATTATATATATGAAAAGTAGACATTTGGGAAAATGCTTTATTTCTAAAACACAATGTCCTGTCTCATAGCCAAGCATACTTATTTTAAAGAGTTGGTATGCAATTAATGTATTTGGAACACATGACTGATTAAAAATAGCAGCACTGTTAAGTTCTAACTTTGTTCTTTTGCCAGTTTTGAAGTTCTGTGAGAGCATAGGATTTAACGATCATAGTAACTAGATAAAACCGAAGTTTGTGTACGTTTGCCTGCTTTGTCTCATTGAACATGTCCAAATCTGCATATGTAATCCAGATCAGGTACTGCGATGGCAGATTTTCTCAGTTCAGTAGATCATTTAAGACCCTTACATCACTCAAGGTTTTCTAATATATTTTACATGTTAGCTTACTTTATTAGATACACTTGTTTTCAGTGGAGCTGGACTTGATAATAATAACAATAAAGCACAATTTAGAGGGTTGTTCAACAAAATAAGCCTTTATTTTTCAAGCTTACCATACCCTAAACCTTGTGCTTCCTGAAATTCCTTTTGAATTTTATCCTCTGGAACAGGTTTCTTTTCAGAAAAGAAAAAAAAAAATTATTGATCTGTTAAATTTATTTATTTAGCTATTTATTTAGCTCAGTCCTTAAAAGCCATTTCTGCCTTGCCAGTTCATGAAACCAAATGTACCAAAATATTTATTTCTTTTACCTCTGTGCTTCTAGACACACTAAATTAAATAACCATATTAATCAGTTCAATTAAAAGCTTGTGGTTGGGGCCTTCACACTTAACCACATACACTTGTGTTATCTTTAGTCAGCCCCCAGTTATCCTCCACGGCTTCTGTCTGGGACTCAACTAATGATGGAACCTCCCGCTTCAGAAAAAAACACACCTCACATGGCCTCCAGCCAACTCCAGACCTCTGTACCATCAGTTATTCCCTCTTTGCTCTTCAAATTCCCCCTCCTCGTTCTCTCCCTTCAGTCTGTAAACAGGTTGAAGTTTCTCTGATTCTAAAACTTTTTTTTTTTTTTTTTTTTTTGCGGTATGCGGGCCTGTCTCTGTTGTGGCCTCTCCCGTTGCGGAGCACAGGCTCCAGACGCGCAGGCTCAGCGGCCATGGCTCACGGGCCCAGCCGCTCCGCGGCATGTGGGATCTTCCCGGACCAGGGCACGACCTCGTGTCCCCTGCATCGGCAGGCGGACTCTCAACCACTGCGCCACCAGGGAAGCCCTCTAAAACTTTTTAAATGAATACATGGAAGTAAAATAAAAAGTAAACCTTGCTTCTTCTATGCGCTGTCTCTCAACCTACAATCCTCTCATTTTTTAAACTGATTTACTTCTTCAAAGGGTAAATCTATACAGATTGTCTCTGTTGTCCTACTTCCACTGAATTCTGCAAATCTGATTTCTTCCTCACCATTCTACAAAGATTATTTTGGTCCTCTTCCTCGTTAGTCTTTCTGTGACATTTAACATGATCAAACACTCACTAATGTTTAGAGGGTACCTCCATTTTCTTCTGGCTTTATTGTTTTTGTGTGTAGCAAAGGCCACAGGTGTAGCACTTTCTTTGCCATCCACAGGGAAGGAGTGAATTTTATGATTAATGAGTTTGGGATAAGGAGCAGAATTTGCTTCCTCAATAGTAGGAAATGGCTTAAATAAATTATAATAAATCCATATGATGGAATAATGCTTCCTCAGCTTCTTCCTTGCATGAGAACACATGTCCTTCCTTGCCTCTCCTTACTGTGAGGTAGTTGGGAGGCTGTCATTGACTGACAGTAAGATTGTATACTTCTGGTAAGCCTGCCTAGCTAACAGACCTAAAGGCACATCCTCTAACCTTTGTTAGCAATAAAAGTGATTGTTTTGATCTCCATTTGCCTCTCTCAGTTGGTGCCAAAGTCCGTGGAGTAGATAGGTGTTTTGCTTGGGTCCCTCTCCCAAAACTCCAAAGCCTGCTTCTTCAGCCTTTTTTTATGGCTTTCATGTCTTTCTCCTCCTTTTGCACATATCCGTAGGTACTATATCATAGCACAAATTACATTGCATTTTGTAACATTTTTCTAATTATGAAAGTAATTCTTGCTATAGAAAATGTTTTAAATAAAAAAGCATAAAGACAAACGTGAAAACTTATAAACTTAGAATCCAGAGATGTCCTTTAACAATTTGGAAGCTTTCCTTCTAGTCTTTTTTCTAAGGGTATAATAAAAAATTATATGTGTGTGTATGTGTGTGTGTGTGTATATATATATATATACATACATGTATAATTTTTCATCATTGGAATCAAATTTTATATACTTTTGTTTCCTGCTTTTTTTCAAATTTACAGTGAACATTTTTTCCCTATCATTAAACATCCTTCTAAAATAAGATTTTCAGTGCCTGTATAATATTCTATTGTATGAATTTTTCATAATTTATTTAAACAATTTCCTATTATCGAAAACTGTTCCTCTTTTTTACTGTTAAGTATACTAGCTATTTATTCATGCTTATTACATGCCAAGAACTATCTTATGTCTTTTTATAAAGGCTGCTTCATTATTTATCACAACAATCCAGTGAGGAGATGAGGTCATCACCATTTGACAGGAGAGGAAATTGAGGTTCAGAGACTTGCTCAACACATACAGCTAACTGGTGGCAGAGTTTAAGCCCTGGTCATCTGACTCCAGCACATGTCCTCTGAATCACCTCTCTGTGCTCCACCTCTAAATGATGTGATAAACATCCTAGCACATAAATGACTGTAATGTCAATGTTTTAGAACACTTTTTGATCACACAAGACCATCCTTTTTCATTGCAAACAATCAGAATTATCAGATAAGCACATATTTTTTAAACGTTTCAATTCTTACATCACACCATTCTCAAAAATAAAGTCAAGATGAATTAAGAGTTAAATATTTTAAATATATATAAAATGTGGAAGATAATATGGGAAATGTATTTGTAAATTTAACAGTAGAGGAGACACAAACTCCAGATGCAGTAAAGGAAAGGATAGACAGATATAACTACAGAAAAATGTAAAACTCCACTCAATAAAATACACCAATCATTGGACATTGGTTGGATTAGGCTGCCCAGAATCTAATCATCTTCCTTTAAGTAACAGCTGATTCCTGTTTGTCCATCCAACACCCCCCCCTCGCCACCCACCTCAGCTACTGCTGTTCCAGGGCAGTTGGCTCCACTTCTGATTCCAGGGCGGTCAGGAGGTCTGTGCTCAGTTAGTAAAAACAACACAACCACCTAATAGTGATTGTTTCAGAAATGGGCACAAATTCTAAGGCAGAAATATTAGAGTCAAATTCAGTTGTTGGCTTCTGTTTGATCTGTTGCCGAAGCTGATTTTCCATCTTCTCCTGGACTTGGTGTTGAATGATGTGAGCTGTTAACTGCAAAGTAGAACCTGAAAGTGAAGCTATCACAATCAAAGGCACAATGTAAACTCCACAAACAGAAATTTTTGTCTGTTTGGTTCGCTCACTGATGAATTTTTAGTTTCCTAGAACATTGCCTAGTACATAGTAGGGACTTAAATATTTGTTAATGAATGGAGAGAGAAAAAAGCTAAGTCTTGATGAACACGAGTTAAACCCTGATTCCAAGTGTACTTGCCACCAGTCCAAACTTGGGCTTTTTAGATATTTAATAAATTTCCGTTATTACTTAAGGCAGTTTGATTTGACTTTTCTCTCATTTGCAACTTGCTGCGGTTTGAATGATTGTGTCCCCACAAAATGCATATGTTGAAATCCTAACTCCCAAAAGTGATGATACTAGTAAGTGTGGCCTCTGGGAGGTGATTAGGTCAGGAGGGTAGAGCCCTCATGAATGGGATTAGTGCTACAATAAAAGAGATCCCACTTATCATTGCTCCTTTAAACAGTCAATATTAATCTAGATTTACCCATATATTTACTCTTTCTGTTGCTTTTTTTTGTCCTTTGTGCATCTCTGCTTCCACCTATTATTATTTTTCTTCTGTTTTTTTTTTTTTTTCTTTAGCATAGGGCAGCTGGTAGGAAGTTCTCTTAATGTTTGTTTGTCTGAAAATGATTTATTTCACCTCTTTTTTAAAGGCTGTTTTCACTGGGCATAGAATTTTAAGATTGGCATTTTCTCCCCCACGCTTTGAGGCCATCATTCCATATATTTTCTGTAGTCCAGTGTTTCTGTTGAGAATACAGCTGTCATTAAAATGTTTGTTCCTTTAAAGGTAGTATGTACTTTTACCCATTTCTGACTGCTAAGATTTTTTTTAATTGCCTTTTATTTTCAGCAGTTTTAGTAAGAAGGACCTAGGTTTAGTTTCTGAGCATTTATCCTGCTGTCATTCTGAGAACCTCTTGAATAACTTTCATTGATTCTGAACATTTTCAGCCATTATTTCTTCCCTATTGCTTCTGCCCCATTCTCTTTCTGTTCTCCTTCTGGAGGTTAGACATTTTCACTCTGCCTCCTGTATTTCTTATTTCATTATTTTTTTATTGAGTTATAATTGACATAACATTACATTAGTTTCAAGACTGGTATATATTGCAAAATGATTCAATACTTGTATATATTACAAAATGATCACCATAATAAGTCCAGTTAACATCCATCAGCATACAGAGTTACAGCTCTTTTTCTCATGATGAGAACCTTCAAGACCCACTCTCCTAGCTACCTTAAAATATGCAATACAGTATTATTAACTGTGCTGTATATAACTATTATCACTGTGCTGTACATTATATCCCCATGACTTATTCACTTCATAACTGGAAATATGTACCTTCTGACCCCCTTCACCTGTTTCACCCCCCCAACTCCCACCTCAGGCAACCACAGTCTGTCCTCTATATCCATGAGCTCCAGTATTTTTGTTTGTTTGTTTATTTAAGATTGCACAGAAAAGTGAAATCATACAGTATTTATCTTTTTCTGTCTGACTTATTTCACTTAGTATAATACCTCCAAGGGTCCATCCATGTTGTCACAAATGGCAAGATTTCATTCTTATTCATGGCTGAATAATATTGCATTGTATATATATAATACCACATTTTTCTTTATCCATTCATCCATCAGTGGACACTTAGGTTGTTTCCATGTCTTGGCTATTGTAAATAATGCAATGAATATTTTCTCTTTAGAGGCACATATATCTTTGATGAAAATAAGCACTAAAAAACAAAGAAGAAGAAAGTGAAAGGGATCTCTAGAAGTTAATCATATATAAATGGATTTCTTTATAGGAAAACGCCAGACAACCCTCTGATCATACTGAAGTGTTTGCATGTTAGTATCTGTCTTAAAAAGCAAAGAGGTTTTTGTTTTATTTGTCAGACAATGGAGCATTGCTGTAAACTTTTGAGCAGAAGAGACCCATTTGTTATGGCAAGCGGTGAGGGAAAGAAGTAAATTGAAAATGTCTTAGGAGAATTTTTTTTTAATAACAACAATGCTGCTATGAACATGGGGGTGCATATATCATTTTGAATTAGTGTT
This sequence comes from Delphinapterus leucas, assembly GCF_059928025.1. Classification (NCBI taxonomy): domain Eukaryota; kingdom Metazoa; phylum Chordata; class Mammalia; order Artiodactyla; family Monodontidae; genus Delphinapterus; species Delphinapterus leucas. Next base: position 56,265,972 of record NC_143137.1, on the reverse strand, counting down.
TTCTTCTTCTTTGAACACATACCCAGAATTGGTATTGCAGGGTCATGAGGCAGTTCTGTTTGCAATTTTGGGGAAAACATCCGTACTGTTCTCCATAGTGGCTGCACCAATTTACATTCCCACCAACAGTGCACTAGGGTTCCCTTTTCTCCACCTCCCCCCAACACTTACTATTTCTTGTCATTTTTATGATGGCCATTCTAACAGGTGTGAGGTGATATTTCATTGTGGTTTTGATTTACATTTCACTGATGATTAGTGATGTCGAGCATCTTTTCATATGCCTGTTGGCCATCTGTATGTCTTCGTTGGAAAAATGTCTCTTTAGATCCTCTGCTCATTTTTTAATCAGATAGTTTGGGTTTTTGCTATTGAACTGTATCAGTTCTTTTTTTTTTTTGTATCAGTTCTTTATACATTTTGGATATTAACCCCTTATCCGATATGTGATTTGCAAATATCTTTTCCCATTCAGTAGGTTGCTTTTTCATTTTGTTGATGATTTCCTTTCCTGGGCAGAAGTTTTTAGTTTGTTTATTTTTGCTTTTGTTGCCTTTGCTTTTGTTGTCAAATCCAAAAATCAGGTCTTACCTTCAAGTCTTTGATCCATTTTGAGTTAATTTTTGTATATGGTGTAAGAGAGTGGTCTAGTTTCACTCTTTGGCATGTGGCCTTTCCAGTTTTCCCAACACCACTTATTGAAGAGGCTCTCCTTTCTCCACTGTATATTCTTTGACCTTTGATTGTAAACTAATTGACCCTATGTGGGTGGATGTATTTCTGGGCTGCCTATTCTGTTCCATTGATCTATGTGTCTGTTTTTATGCCAAATGCCATGCTGGTTTGATTGCTATAGCTTTGTAGTATAGTTTGAAGTCAGGGCATGTGATACCTCCAGCTTTGTTCTTTCTCAAGATTACTTTGGCTATTTGGGATCTTTTGTGGTTGCATACAAATTTTAGGATTGTTTGTTCTACTTCTGTGAAAAATGCCATTGTAATTTTGATAGGGATTGCATGGAATCTATACATTGCTTTGGGTAGTATGGATATTTTAACAATATTAATTCTTCCAATCAATGAATATGGAATATCTTTCCAATTATTTGTGTTTTCTTCAATTTCTTTTATTAATGTCTTATAGTTTTCAATTTACAAGTCTTTCACCTCCTTGGTTAAATTTATTCCTAAGTATTTTGTTCTTTTTGATGCACTTGTAAATGGGGTTGTTTTCTTAATTTTTCTTTAGTGTATAAAATGAAACAGATTTTTGTATATTGATTTTGTATCCTGCAACTTTACCAAATCTGTTAATTAGTTTAACGGTTTTTTGGTGGAGACTTTAGGGTTTTCTATATATAATATCATGTCATCTACAAATAGTGATAGTTTTACTTCTTCCTTTCCAATTTGGATGTCTTTTATTGCTTTTTCTTGCCTAACTGTTCTGGCTAGGACTTCCAACACTATATTGAATAAAAGTGGTGAGAGTGGGCATCCTTGTCTTGTCCCTGATCTTAGAGGAAAAGTTTTCAGCTTTTCACCATTGAGTATGATGTTAACTGTGGGCTTGTCATATATGACTTTTATAATGTTGAGGTACGTACCTTCTATACGCACTTTGTTGAGAATTTTAATCAAAAATGGATGTTGAATTTCATTATTTTTATTTTACTTTTTTTAAATAAACTTATTTATTTTTGTCTGCATTGGGTCTTCATTGCTACTCGCGGGCTTTATCTAGTTGCAGCAAGTGGGGACTACTCTTCGTTGTAGGGGGGCTGCTCTTCGTTGCAGTAAGTGGGCTTCTCATTGTGGTGACTTCTCTTGTTGCAGAGCAAGGGCTCTAGGCATGTGGGCTTCAGTAGTTGTGGCACGCAGTCTCAATAGTTGTGGCTTGCGGGCTCTAGAGTGCAGGCTCAGTAGTTGTGGCACACGAGCTTAGCTGCTCCGCGGCATGTGGGATCTTCCCAGACCAGGGCTCAAACCCGTGTCCCCTGCATTGGCAGGCAGATTTTTAACCACTGCACCACCAGGGAAGTCCCATCCATTATTTTTAATATTCAATTCTTTTTTACTTCATGCTCCACTTTGGATTTTTTGCCTTACCTATCTTCTAGTCCTTTATTATTTATTTCAAATGTGTTGATCTGAGGATATTAATAAAAATTAATTATTAATATATACAATAAAAGTGATCCCACAGGGCTCCCCCTTTGCCATGTGAGGATACAATCAGAAAAAAGAGCCCTCACCTGACCATGCTGGCACCCTGATCTCCAGAACTGTGAGCAATAGATTTCTGTTGTTTATACACTGTTCAGTCTATGGTATTTTGTTACAGCAGACCAAATGACTAAGACACAAAATTGGCACCAAGGTTGGAATTGCTGCTGTAACAAATACCCAGAAATGTGGAGTGTCTTTGGAACTAGATTATAGGTACAGACTAGAAGAGTTTTGATGTACATGCTAGAAAAAGCCTACATTACTGCGAATGAATGGTTAAGGGTGACTCTGAAAAGAGCGCAGAAGAGGAAAACTATAGCAAAAACCTCAGTTTTCTTAGAGAAAAACTTAGTGGTTGTTAACAGAATGACAGTAAAATTATGGATGATAAAGGTCATTCTGTTGAGGTCTCAGACGGAAATGAGGAACATGTTACTGGAAACCGAAGGGAAGGCTATCCTTGTTTTAAAGTGGCAAAGAGCTTAGCTGAATTGTGTTCCTGTCCTGCTGTTTTGTGGAAGGTAGAACTTGTAAGCATGAAAAGTGGCTACGTGGCTGAAGAAATTTCTAAGCAAAGTGTTGAAGGAACAGCCTGGTTTCTCTTAAATGCTTATGGTAAAACTCAAAAGGAGAGAAATGATTTAAAGATGGAATTGTTCATCAAAAAGGAAGCAGAACTTTAAAATTGGGGAAATTCTCAGCCTATCCATTTTGAGAGAAATAAGAAAGTTTGGGAGAGAACACAATGTGGCCAAATTTGATAAGGCAATTGACGTGGATTGACCATCTCAGTGGAAGACAGGAATTATTTTCAAGATAATGGAGAGATCAGGTTGGCCGTGCAAACAAAAGCCAGGACCTATTGTTCAAGACAATGGAAGAATGACCCTGAAGGCATTTCAGACTGGCCCTAGTCACAGGTCCAGAGTTCAAGGGCCTGCGGGCACATATCGATTTCAAAAAAGGGGCTGCTGGCTGCCTCACAAAGCAAGCTCTGCTCCCCAAATACCCGTGCTGTGCTCCTCAGCCTCCAGGTGCCACACATGGCAGCCGTGGTGTCCGCCCTTGTGGAGGACACAAGTAATAAACCTTGGAGGAGTCCCTACTGAGTGCAGAGTGCAGTAGCCCTGGAAGCATGGACAGCTCCACCTAGATTTGGAAGAGTGAAACCTCCCAGAGCAGTGGACTCAGGATGGGGAGGGGCCACTGCAGAGATTCCCCCATTAGGTCAATGACCAGTGGGTCTGTCGGCACAGGGCTGCCCCTGAGACCACAGTCCCAGAGAAGACGGGCATGGGACTCCAGCCTGTGAGAGCTGCCCCGTGGGCTGCATCCAGCAAAGCTGTGGGAGTGAGGCCACCCAGAGGCTTGGGGGCCCACCGCCCACCCCAGTGTGTCCAGAGGTGAGCTTTAAGGTTTTGGACTTGCTCGGAAACTATTACCCCTTTCTCCTTCCCTATTTCTCCCTTTGGAATGGGAATGTCTATCTCATGCCCGTCCCTACATTGTATTTTGGAAGCACCTAAGGTGTTTGATTTCACAGTTCACAGCTGGAGGACAATTTGCCTGAGGATGAATGTCTCACCCATATTTTGATTTAGATGATATCTAGATGAGATTTTGGACTTAGACTTTTGAGTTGCTGCTGGAACAAGATTCCTGGGGTTGTTGGGATGGAATGAATGTAGTCTGCATATGAGAAGGACATGAATTTTGGAGGGCCGGGAGTGGAATGTTATGTAGTCTGAATGCTGTGTCCTCCCCAAATTCATATGTGGAAATCCTAACCCCCAAAGATGACTGTTGGGTCTTTAGGAGGTGATTAGGTCATGAGTGCAGAGCCCTTATGAACACCATTTATGCCAATTCAAAAGAGGTTCCAGAAAGATCCTTTGCCCTTTCCACCACATGAGGGCACAGTGAGAAGGTGCCAGATATGAACCAGGAAGAGAGCCCTCACCCAACCATGCTGGGACCCTGATCTTGGACTTTTCAGCTTTTAGAACTGTGAGAAATAAATTTCCATTGTTTATAAGCTACCCAGTCTATGGTATTTTGTTATAATAGTCATATGAATTAAGACACAGCTAAAAGAGTCTTAATCAATATATCCAAGTTCACAGTTAAATGACAAAGAGCAGACAAAGAGAAAATACTTGCTACATACATAACAGACAACAGAACATAAAATACTTCTTCAAATCAATGAAAACAGCTACCTAATAGAAAAATGGGCAAAGGAAGTTAACAGGCAATTTAGAGAAGTAATACAAACAAAGCATATGGAAAGGAGTTTAACCTCACTGGTAATCTAGGCAATATAGGTTAAGTCAACAATGTGATGTAATTTTTAAAATATAATTGACAAAATTTTAAAAGATTGATATGATCCAGTATTAGTAAGAATGTGAGCAGTCTCTTTCCTATACTGTTGGCAAGAGAGTAAACTAGCAAAAACCTTTTTAAAAGAAGACAATATGGCAGTATCCATCAGAATTTTAAATATGCCTACCTTCAGTCCAATATTTCTATGTCTAGGCTTTAGTTCTTGTGAAGCACCCACATATATGCCCAGAGACAATTACAAAGGTATTTACTATAGCATTGTTTCCAATAGCCAAAAATCAGGAATGATCAATTAAATTATGGTAGACATCTATGCAGCATTTAGAGAGATTAAAGTAGATCCTTATATATTAACTTGGAAATATCTCCAAATACATATTTAAAATAAAAATTACAAAATAATATGTATGTGTAGAGATATCCTATTTATCTAAGAAAAATTATTTACATTGGTAAATATAGGTATATATATAGAAAAATTAAGAAAGATACACAAGAACTCTCAACAGAGTTGATTAACATTTATTAACATCAAGAGATGGGCAAAGTAGCGCTTCCCTGGTGGCGCAGTGGTTGAGAGTCCGCCTGCGGATGAGGGGACGTGGGTTCGTGCCCCGGTCTGGTAAGATCATGCCACGGAGCGGCTGGGCCCGTGAGCCATGGCCGCTGAGCCTGCGTGTCCGGAGCCTGTGCTCCGCAACGGGAGAGGCCACAACAATGAGGGACCTGCGTACCGGAGATGGGCAAAGTAGGACTTTAACTTCTTACCCTGTACTCCGAGAGAAAACCTCCATTAATATCTTTCAATTCTTCTAGACCTTTTCTGAGCATATATTACCCAAATATCACCAGGCTTCCCAGTACTATGGCTTTTGTTAGAGTGTTAGTTCCAAGTGGGTAAACGTAAGAACATGGAAAACAGTTGTCTTCCTGCCATTCTTTGCCCCAGGGCCACCTGCACTGCTGTGGTCACTAATCTTTACAAAGTTCTGCTCAAGCCCCAGCAGCCCACAACACAATCATGGCTTCACATTTGCACCACAGCCCTATGCTTGACTCAGGCCACTATCTCCTCTCCAACATCACCTCTTCAGCAACTTTTAGGATCCATACTTATCCTTCCTCTGAAAGTGGACAGGAATGGGGCTGTTCTTCCTGGGTTGGGCTCTCTTAGGGGGTTCCCGTAATAGGGTGGCTTGGACCCTAAGGTGTTATAGCCCTATCTAGCTTTACACATGCACCTCCTTTCTCCCATCAGGGTGCATTTCCATAGAGAGGATAACTAGGTGGCCACTTGCAAATAACAAAAGCTGCTAAAGACTCAGAATTACTTATGGAGGAATTTATCATGCAGATACTCATGCACAGGGTGAGAAATGACTTTTGTGCAAAGTCATTCACTGTAGTGTTGTTTGTAATAGCCAAAGATTAGAAAAAACTCGAATAAATGTCTTTCAAAAGGAAATGGTTAAATAAATGATGATATATCTACACCATAGAACATTAAGCAGTGGTTTAAAAAGAATGAGGAAGCTTTCTTTATACCAATAGGGAAAGAAGCCCAAGCTAAACAAACAAACAAAAAGCAAAATATGCTACCTTTGTAAATTAGTGAAGAACAGTAAGAAGCTACATCTGGTTTTGCTTGTATTTGCTTGAAGAAACTATGGAAATTGACATAGGAAATGAAGGACAGTTACCAATCTAGGGACTGGGTGAGAATTGGTCAAATGGAGGGCAACAGTAGGATAGTAGAGAGACATTTTATTGTATATCTTTTTATATTCTCTGGTTTTTAAACCATATTTATGTTTTACCTATTCAGCCTTCAGATTTTCTTGTCTTAAGGTCAAATCCTTCTCATGGGGCCATGCAAGTGAAATCCTTGCAAGTTAGCCTCCTGACTCCAATCCTTGTTTTGATTTGTGCTCTCAGGAGGTTCTTCTGGGGATTTGTACATTCAGTCAGTGTAAATAGGTGTGAGACCGACAGAGCACAGACCTTTTCTACCTGATCTCCCCTTGCCCAGCATATAGAACTTTGTTTTACACACCCACAAAGACACATGTGTATATAATAACATGTATCATGTTTACATAAATGAATTCTCTTTGGGTTACAAATACCAGAAATTCAACTCAAACAATGATAATAATTTTGAGATTGCCCGTGGACACCAAGGTCAAGAAAGCACTTAATAAGTTTCCTAGGGAATTCCCTGGTGGTCCAGTGGTTAGGATTCTGTACTTCCACTGCAGGGGGCATGGGTTCGATCCCTGGTTGGGGAACTAAGATCCCACCTGTTGCTGCATGGCGCGGCCACAAAAAAAAAGATTCCTAACTTCTAGGTTGATGGAAAAATGAAATACTGCACATAAAGAACTTTGCCATGCACCTACTTCATAGTAAATAGCAAATAAATGTTAGTTGTTATCATTTGTGGAGATTTCAAAGCATAGTATATGTCTGAATATTGTTTATAAATGAGCATGATCTATTAAAGAAGTCTTAGGTTTTAAGATTTGTCCTTCATTTACACACAAAAATCTCTGTAGGGCAAGACAAGAAGAAAAAGCTCACAATGAATTTTGAACTCAAAACTTTTAAATGATTAGAAATACTCAATTCAAACTTCCAAGTGAAACTGAGACCAAGACTCTATGAAAATGCCAAATAAGGGAAAATAGGGGATTCCAAATGGTGCTTGATAAACACTCATTCAATACCTCAGATACATACAACAGGGGAAAAGATGAATGATTTGATTGGGCAGCAGTTATTTTTAAGGGAAAATAATGTGGAAGAAACTGAAATATTTAGGTACCTATCAAGAAGTGATGAAAGCCAGCTGTGGAAAAAGATTCTTTAAGGGAAAGTTTCTGTATTACGGAGGAAATAGCTGTACAATGTCAAGAAGGGAATCAGTGAGATGGAAAGCAAGGAAACCCACCACAATAAGATGCCATATTCACAGAAGCATTATTCACATATAACCCCAACATTTTCTTCTTACGGTGCCGTGGCTTGAAAATTTTGCTTCATCACTCATATGAATTTACCTCCAAACTCTTGTGGCTGTCTCATTCATTTTAATATTTGTCTTTAAAAATATCTCTTGGGATCCCAGGAATGTCCTGTGGTATGTCTATTGTTCCACAGGCTGAATTTATTAGTTGGGATGTGGATGGGGAGAATGTCTATGGCAATTTTCAGAAGATAACACTTCAGTGTTAAAAGCCAAATGTCTAGATTCCCACCCATTTATGACAATAATAAATCAATGACTCTGAATTTTTCTTAACATATATTTAAATACTGAACAGCATTTGTATAGTGACAGACCTGTTGGCAGCACCTTTCTTGTAATAAATATAATAATGGTGATGGCATTGATCACCATTTAGGTAATGACGTCCAGCCACTGGACGTCATTACCTAAACTTTTGTTTTAAAAAATATCTTGAGGTTGAGCTATAAGTAGTCCACGGAAATGTTTTGCTGTAAGATGTGTGACAACTAGAATATGAAGCTGACTATACACACAGCCACAGTTGAAGTTTGTGCTGTTTGAAACATCAAGTGTTTTGAAGCAGTCTTGTGGACTGGAAAGCCAATGATAAGCAAACTGAAAGTAGCTCATTTCAGATATTCATCAACAACACTGTGATGGTTAATCGTACGTATCAACTTCACTGGGCCACGAGGTCCCCAGATATTTGGTTACACATTATTTCTGAGGGTGTCTGTGAGGGTGCTTCTAGATGAGATTACGGTTTGAATCGGTAGACTGAGTAAAGCAGATTGCCCTCCCAGTGTGTGACTGGGCCTCGTCCAATCCGCTGAAGGCCTGAATAGAATAAAAGGCTGAATAAGAAAGAATTCTCTCTCTCTGCCTGACTGTCTTTGAGTAGGGACATTGGTCTTCTCCTCCCTTTGTATTCAGACTCAGAAAGAAACTTACATCATTGGTGCTTCTGGTTCTTGGACTCAGACTGAAACTATACCATAGGCTCTCCTGGGTCTGGACTTCTCAGCTTCCAAAATTGCAGGAGCCAATTCTTTATAATAAATCTCTTTAAATAAATAAATAAATATATATATATAAAATATATATAGATATACATATAATGTATATATACACACACATATACTATGTGTGTATATATACATACATTATATGTATATAATATACACGCTCATACATATATACTTTTTTTCCCTCCAATTATTTCTGTTTCACTGGAGAACCCTGACTAATACAAACCAAAAATAGTTTGGGATCTTAAAATCGGGCTAGACATCATGAAGGAACAGACAGTCTTGCAAGATTTCCAGGACTTCCTGTGTTCAGTTAAGGCAGCAATGCCATGAGATGAGCCTTTCTTGTTTATTTTTGTACTTCCACTTCCTGTCAAGTGCTGTTTACCGTCGAATTCAGAGGTGTGTGAACATTTAAATAAACTCAAAGTGTGCAAAATTATGTGTTTAATACCACCCCCAACAAGTTCAATCTCTTTAGAGATTTCTGTGGTTTTCATTGTACTTGATTGGCTGGCAGAATTTTCACTTTCCTCTAAGGGGATATGTAAAGATAGTGTTCCTTCTAGGAGAATAGCTGTAATAACAAAAGCAGTAACACCACCCATCAGTCCTTTATGGCTTATACCAGTGTTCCTCAAATTCTGGTCCGCAGAACAACAGCATTAGCATCATCTGAGAATTTATTAGAAATGTAAATTCTCAAGCTCCACTCCAGACCTTCTGAACCAGTAACACTCCAAAGTTTGAGAACCACTGGCTTACATCATCACTTCATCAGCATTACTTCATTAAATCCTCAAAACGTAAAGTTAGTACTATTTTCCCCATTTTACAGAAAAAAGAAAATAAATAAGTCTCAGAGATGCTAAGATGGCTTCCAGTGATCACACAAGTAAAAGGCAGAGCTGAGGCTTGAACAAAGTTCTTGTGACCCAAACCCAGTGCTCTTTCCACATCGTAGTCCTAGCCTCAAATAACTCAGGTATATTCCTAACACGTACCCCCCTGCCATGTAAGACTTGGGATACTTTACATAATGACTCCACATAATGGAAATGTGCCATCCTAACAGGGAAACAACAGTAAGTGGCCCTCTCAATGAGCTCCTGTGTGTTTTCCCCCTATTTATGCATGCCAGTGAGGCACACAGAGAACCAGAACCTAAAGTGGTTTGGTTCACGTGACAGCAACAGTTCATTCTGTCCCACCTTGCCTCCAGCCCTCCCATTATGAGGGTTTCATGTTGTTCCTTCTGCTCAGTTATAATGCAGTACAGTTTTGTAACAGCAGAAGAGGGCAGACAACCTCAATGTCCATCAAAAGGGAATGACTCATTAAATTCTGCCATGGTCGTAAAACATAAGGCAGCTCTATATGGACTCATAAGGAAAGATCTCTAAAATACATTGATAAGTGGAGAAAGTAAGGTGCAGGCAGTGTATAGAGTATGCTATCATTCAAGACTTGAAAAAAAACCTCACACACGTGTGTGTTTGTAAATGCATAGAATTTCTCCAAAAGGATAAATACCAACTAAGTAGCAGTGGTTTTGTCCAGCACTGGGAACTGAGGAAGGAGGTGTGTGGCAGGGAGGGGGCTTATGAACAACGAGCGGAAGAAGGGGGACTTATTCTTCATCGTACACCCTTTTGTAATGTCTGAACTTTTTTAAAACCATAATTTAAATTACCTGTTTAAATATATCTTTATTATACATATGTATTTATTTATATTTGTTATATATTGAAAAAGACAGTTATGAGCTCCCAAACGTCCTGTCTACCCTCAATAATCATTTATGTTTTCATTCCCAAGAAGAGTCTTATAATTTTAGCCTAAACTATCTCCTTATGTAAATTCCCAAATTTCATCTCACTGGGTGAAGCTAAATTTATTCTTTTTAAACTTGAAGCACTGCTTCCTAATTCTAGTATACTAGGAGTGCTTTCTTCATCCTTCAAAAGCTGTTAAAAACTCCCAAATCCAAAATCCTATTGCAGGGCTGGGTCATCTCTCTGAGTTTGGGGCTCTCCATCGCTATTCTTTTCTCTTTTATTTTTTAAAACGAATATCACATATTTTTTTAAATTTATTTATTTTAACTTTTAGCTACATTGGAACTTCATTGCTGCATGCGGGCTTTCTCTAGTTGTGGCAAGCGGGGGCTACTCTTCGTTGCAGTGCATGGGCTTCTCGTTGCGGTGGCTTCTCTTATTGCAGAGCATGGGCTGTAGGCACGCAGACTCAGTAGTTGTAGCACGTGGGCTCAGGAGTTTTGGCTCACGGGCTCTAGAGTACAGGCTCAGTAGTTGTGGTACACGGGTTTACTTGCTCTGTGGCATGTGGGATCTTCCCAGACCAGGGCTCGAACCTGTGTCCCCTGCATTGGCAGGTGGATTCTTAACCACTGCACCACTAGGGAAGCCCCTCAATTCTTTTCTAATGCGGACAAATTGCTTTCCACCCTGATTCTTCCAACCTCCAATCCCAATCTGCCTCACAGTTTTCAAATGAGCCAATGCCCAATAGATAATTAATGAGCTGTGACGGCCCTCACAGTCAAATGCCTTTCTCCTAGGGAGAGAGAGAGAGAACTCCCCCCAGATCCCCAGCCTCTGCGAAGAATAAAAAAGATGAGCAAGGGAAAAAGAAAGAGGAAAAAGTCTTAATAATTACTTTTTTCCCTTTCTTTTTCCATGGCTCATCATAAGAGCCAACTATAATTATGCAAACTAGGATGAGCAATGATGAGTTCATTTAGGAGGGATGTTAAAAATATTTCAAGTAAGGGGGGGAAGAGTGGTTGCTGTATTCTGAAAAGTAAATATGTAATTTCTGGAGTATGTAAAATTTTTGAGTGATTCATAAGTAAAGCTTAGAAGAGTGTAGGAAGCAGGATATGGGCTAAGTGAAAATGGATGTACCTGGGTTGGTAATATTGGGAAATACCCATAATACAACACAGCACAACATGACTCAAGGGGGAAAAAAAAGAAAGAAAGAAAAAATAAAAGGGAAAAATACAGTGATAGTAGCTATATTGGGTTGACTGAAACAGCCTTATTTTATTTATTTATTTATTAACATCTTTATTGGAGTATAATTGCTTTACAATGGTGTGTTAGTTGCTGCTTTATAACAAAGTGAATCAGCTATACATATACATATATCCCCATATCTCCTCCCTCTTGCATCTCCCTCCCACCCTCCCTATCCCACCCCATCCCACCCCTCTAGGTGGTCACAAAGCACGGAGCTGATCTCCCGAAACAGCCTTATTTTGAGAGGATTCACCATGCTAAAAGAAAATGTGGAGTTATTCAATATAATTACTAATGATTTAAAGTACCTGAACTATACAGGTAATGAAGAGTTCACAAAATAACTCACACTTTGTTAGCCCATAGAAAATAGGAACTCTGAAACCAGACTCACTTAGATCAGTATTCCAATTTATAGACCAGGGAGCTTGTCCCTGTTGATTGATTTTTATACGGTGAATGTGCATTATCTGTGCAAATCTACAAGAGTAGAGGAACCCAGGGAAGAGAAAAGAGCTGATTCTTCTGATCTTCGCTTCCCCCATAACTTTCCCCCAGCTTGCCCACCTCAGCTGATTTTAAATATAATCACGTTTTCTTCTGTCCCATAATTTGGTGATTATGAGGAAAACACCAGTAGAAAGACAGTCTATAGAAACACTATGGTTTGGGGACCAAGGGGATTTTCAGTGTAGTTTTTAATCTTGGTTTTTAGCATAAATTTAAGTAACTTCAGTTACCTTCTTTGAGTTTCTCTTTTCCAGTAGATGGGGGGAAGAAAAGGAAAAAGAAGAAAAAAATAAAAACCCTCCAGGGTGTGGGATGTTACACATTTATTGGCATTCCAGTGCCATGAGGAAGCATTGTATATCACTTTATGTGTTCACTCCTTTCCTTTTAATTCAGCAGTCTCTCAGGCTCAGTTTACCACAAATCAGGATTGTTTTCTACTAACTTAGTATGATCCTTCTCTAACAAATGAGATTTTTCAGTTTTCTGTGCAGGTGGTGATCATTGTTGGTGAAATGTTCATAGTAAATTAATAAGCACTTAATAAAATGTATCCTATATAGCTGTTCAAAACAAAAGCGCCATTTGACATCTAAAAATAACCCAAATACAAATAATAAAGGCTTAGGGGGGTGGCAGTTTATTTAACAAATGTTTATTTGGTACCTACAGTGTTCTGTGATAAGCACTTGGGTGGCAATGACAATGAATGAGGCGAGGTTCCCTGCTCTTGAGATACTCAGTCCAGTGGGAGGACATGGAAAAGTAAACATATAGCATCAATATAATAAGTGCTGTAATAGAGAGCATGAATAGAAAATTATAGGAGTGGCGACAGAGGACTACTAATGCTTCCTGAGGGAAGCAGCTAAGCCTGTCTGTTTCATCTTGAAGACAGAGTCGGAACTTGGAGAGCATCCTTGCCATAAGGGAGAAGTGAACATAGCTTTGGAGCAGCTGGTAGTCTGGCAGGGAAGACAGGCCAGCAGGAGCACTTCAGGGAAAAGGATTACCTCGATCCTGGCTATGAAGGCACAGATAGGGAACATTCTGGGGTGTGGAAAGGCATATGGGGGTGGGTGACCAGAGGGTAATTAGAAAACTAGACTTGGTCATATTCTGAAGGGGATCATGTGCCACACTAAGGAGTCTGGACTAAAATACATTCTGTAGGCAATTGGAAATTGAAGGAAGTCTTTAATCCTGGTAGTGACAGGATCAGATGTAGTTATAGAAATATGACAAAGGAAAAACCTAGATGCAGCCTTCCAGGTGTGAGATGATGAGCTCTAATCTAGACTGAAGCAATGGAATGAAGAATGAAGGGGCACAGAAGGTTTCTCAGGAGGTAGAACTGAGAGGAAGTGAGGAGATGAGATAGAGGGTCACGGTTCCCTCCAGGGCATCTGAGAGGATGTTGAGGTCCTGACTGAGCTAGGGAGAATGGGAAAGAAATGTGTGTGAGCAATCCATGGAGGAGAGGCGGGGCATGTCAATTCTTCCCTGTGTGTTGAATTTTTTTTTTTTTTTCCGGTACGCGGGCCTCTCACTGTTGCGGCCTCTCCTGTTACGGAGCACAGGCTCCCGACGCGCAGGCTCAGCGGCCATGGCTCACGGGCCCAGACACTCTGCGGCATGTGGGATCTTCCCGGACCGGGGCACGAACCCGTGTCCCCTGCATCGGCAGGCGGACTCTCAACCACTGCGCCACCAGGGAAGCCCTGTGTGTTGACTTTTGAGGTACCTCAAGGAGAATTCCTATGAGTAGTTGGAGATGCAGGTTTGTGGCTGTCGGAAATGTCAGTCCAGTGCATGAGATTGCCTAGGGCTGAAGGGGAAGAGGATGAGAAAGAAACCTCAGGGAACCCCGTCTTCTAAAGGATGGACGGAGGGACAGAAAACAAGGGAAGAGGCAGAACATTTAGAAGGATATATGAGGGGGACCGAGAGAAGGAAATGAAACAGAACTCAGAAGAGAAGATGCTTTCCTGTCGGAGAGGCTAATCACCAGTGGCAAATGGAAAACAGAGGCGAGTCAGAGGAGAATTGAACAGTGTTCCGTGATTCGCAAGAGCAGCAGGGTGGGGGCAGAAATCGGATAATAGTGGATTAAAAAGAGAATAGGATCCAGTGAATAGAATAAGTCATGTAGTCTTTCTTAAGAATTTGATGATAAAGAAAAGGTGAAATGTAAGGCATCAGCCCAGAAAAAAAAGGAAGTTGAGCTAAAGAAGGAGTGGTTGTTTTTGTCGCTGTTTTTTTATTTCTCTAACGTCTGGTGGAGTCTTGAGCACATGTGTACCCAGAAGAGAAAGGAGGGGTCAAGACATGAGAGGAGGGGGGATACTGAGGAAGCCAGGTCTTTGGGGCACAGATTGAAAAATGAGACTTAGAAAGAGGTAGCAATTTTTCTTCTGGGATAGAAAGGAAGAAGGAAAGAATCAGTGTAAGCCTAGAGAAGTCTGAAGATGGTGAGGAAGACAAACTCAGTGAGTTTCTGCCTGGTGACGTCTTTTTTCTTGAAGAAGCAGCTGGCTAGGAAATCTGTGAAAGTGAAGTGAGAATGAATATACTGAGAGAGAATGTTGTTAATACCTACCAGTGTCTTGTTTACTCCTTTAAAAACACTGCTTCAGTTTCTTCAGTGAGAGAAGTCAAGTCTGATCTCAAAAGAAATAGCTAAATAGGACTGTGGAACAGTCAGACTATAAATTTCCAGATACAGAGGTCTACATGTAGCAGAACTCACACCAGGCTTACGTAGCTTTGCCTGGGGCTTAGCAAATCCTTTTGATAACGCTTCCTTTAAGCAACTTTGGGGTAAATTCTGGGTATAGGACTTAGAATTTATTTGGAGTTAAATATTCTGGTACTTCATATTGTAACAAAAAGATCAAAGAAAGAAACAAATAAAAATTCTGGTCCTTTCCTTAGTATGAGAAATATGTTAAGCTTAGGAGAGAATTGATGTGTCTCACCAACCTTTTCAGAAACTCAAATCACTGATTATCAGGTCTGGTGTGTGCTGCATGGTCGCCCTGAACAAATGAGCCACAGACACAATCATAAAGAAAAACATCAGACTAGACAAAGTATCATTTAGAAGGAATTAGGACAACCAAATTGCATGCTAACCATCAGCTCATCTACTGCAGCTGTGGTGTCACTGGTCCCCAGAGGCTACTTAATCTCATTGAGACAAGACAGCCAGCCTCATTGATACGGAAGATGAAAGCCCTTTGATGTCATATCAAACAGAACCAGACTAAGAGAAGGCTCCAGCAGGCAAGATGACCATCTTCCAAAAGAGAATTAACACTGCAGGAAGGAAAGTAGGAAGGTGGTACTATCTTACTTTGGAATTCCATGGACTTGATTTACTTAAGTAAGGATTGAAAAGTAATACATTCATCCCAATGAATGAGTAGGGTTTGTTTGCTCTGAGTGATAAGGCACAAACAGTATGGTCGCTATGAAATCTTTTGAATTATCAACATTTTCAGATAAGTGTTACAGTAGTGATGAAAAGCCCAACAGAAGCACAGTAAGTGTAAGAACACCTGCCTTTTAGCACTTAACTGTTAAGGACAGGTGTTGGTCAACGTCAACCATATACTGCCCCTACTAAAGAATTTCCTCAGAAGGGATTTTATTATGATTTAAATAGCACTCGCTATGCTTTGTCAATAAATTAGGGAACCATCCATGCAAAAAATCGGCTTTGCAATAATCAGAATATCTACAAATATACTAGCATGACTGTAAAGTTATCAGAACACTATTCATATGTCAGGAAACTTCGTGTTCTCTGTTCTAATGCAAAAGGTACACATTTCAATAATCACATCAGTTGTATTTTACATACTTAGTATAATGGTGGTTTCAAAAACGAGTCCAAGACTATGATTATGTGAGTAAGATTAAATACATTATGGCATTTAGGGAGGAAAAAAATAGGAACAATACAGTGTTTTTCTTTTAGATACAGAGGATTACTTTGAAAAAATACATGCTCTTTAGTTTAGTGGTTCCACCAACTGGATCTCATTGTTGATGTATGTAAAAAGCCTAGGGTATCTGGTATTTGGGAAAGTGTATCCTCCCACTATTTGACATTTTTAAAGCTGGGAGCCTCTGAAGAAATATTACAAAAGCAGTGTCAGAAAGAACTCAAGGAAAAATATAAAATAACATCTTTTTCTTACCAGAGACAGTATCTACAGCGATGAATAAACAAATCAACAACAACAAATTAGCATTTATTTGAATGAATCTAGAAAAAATGTGGTTGTCTGATTATATATAGTATATGGGTGTCTTCAAAACAAGTTCTGGCCGCCTTGGAGTTTATTCCTCCAGTAAATTACAAGCCCAGACTTTGAACTTTTGGACTACTCAACTGTCCACTTCTTTTTCCTCCTCATTTAAAATTGACGTCAGTTCTCTCTTCCACCATCTTAAAGGCACCACAGATATTGTTTACTGAATTCCTGTGAGACCCACTTCCACCTTCCTAGATGAACACAGCACCTGGCTAATGATTTTCCTCCACATCCTAAGACCTCATCATCACTTCTGACATCTTCAAAATTCATGCTAGAGCTCCATCAGTCACCTCAACTGTAGAGTCCCATGATCTTGTTTATTCACTGCAGTTTTCCAACTGCACCCTACTTCAGCCATGCACCAGCAAGATCACTCACTGAATTTAACCACTAGAGGTAACTTGGAATGTTTGTTTTTCATAGACAACCCCATATCTACCACTGCACCCCTGCCTCTTCCAATGCCCCTCCTTGCTTTCTGCTCGCCAAGTTCAATGAACACTAAATCCTTCATAGTTTGACCTACCCAGGAACCCTCTACTCAGCCCCTGTTATTGCCTTCCCTAACAACGAGGCTCCTGTCATGTTCCTGTGACCCACTCTGTCAGTGGGCAAACCCACACCAGGCACACTGTCCAATTTTTCTGTTTGTGCCCAAGAACATTGCTGGAGAAAACCTGCGAGTTCTCTTGCATAACACACTCATGCTTGCTTCCACAGTGCCAGGAATGCCAACAAAAATCCCCTGACTCATTGCTGGGAATATTCCCCCAACAATTCTATGCACATAATTCTCACCTATGTACCTCAAAACCTCCTGTATCTTCCCTGTATCTTTCATGGCAAAGACTTCCTGAAGAATCAAATATAACACATATCCCTTCCACACCTCCTCAACATCACTTGTCTCTCCAGTTAACTTCCCTCAATTCCCCTCTGCTTCAAAGACACTTTTTTACTACCATTTATCTGACTTACAATTCTAGATTTTTGACCTTAAGATCTCTCCAATGCCACATTAACAACTTCTGACATCCTTGTACTTAGTACCGAGCTGGCACACGGTAGGCACTTAATAGATATGGATTGATTCAGTGAGTAAATAAATGAATCTACACCTAGATGTCCTACTTCCAGTTCAACTCTATATAAGTGACATTACTAAAGTAGAAAGAAAATGATCATCAAAGTGGAAGACTGCTTTCTGCTCCTTCCACTCTGGCTGCTATGAACTCCAACTCTAAGTCTTTGGGGGTTCCATTGATTTTTCAGCAGAGGCTTTTTTCGGAAGTAATTGGAACATGGAATCGGACCCACATATAATTGCTCTAAATGAAATAAAAACAATTGATTGTGTTTTAAAGGGTAATAGTTAAAGGTATATTACTTAAATACACAGTATACGTAAACTAACATACTTGTAAAATCAAAGGGGCATAACATCACCCCCAAACCATCCTGATCACTAGCATTCTTTTGCTGCATTCAAAGTCTTATAGCCCGATGACTGCTGTTTTTTTGTGTTCTTCAGGCATGTAGGATCTTTAGGATAGTGTAAAAAATAGTCACCCACCACCCACCATTGTTCTATATGCTTTCCCACATGCTGTTTCTATTATGTATACTATTTTAAATTTCTTATGATCTTGCTTAAAATATGTTTATAAATTGTAAATTCTGTTTTTCTGGTTTCTTCATCTGTGATTTTTTCCCTCTAATATGGATGGATTCCAGAAAACCCAGAAACAATATCTAACAATATCTGAGCAGAGGAAGGAGAGGAATAGCAAATAAACATTCTCCAGTGTCAGGTTAGGAAGATATTCGATCTTTCAATGTGTTCAACAAATGGGTTTAATAATGCACATTTCAGTATAAAACAGTTCACAACAGAAATATTTGCTACTCAGCCCATTTATCCTGGGAATTACACAACATGGACCATTTTCAATAACTCTCTTCATTATAATGATTTCCTCCTGCTCAAGCAAGAGAGATGTACAAACCATTTTGGTCTAGAAATGTAATATGATGAGATACAAATGTATTAAAGAAAAATTAAAGTACAGTAATTTTTATCACTTTGTTTTAGTGTTATGTTGCCTTTCTCAGGTAATTTAGTCTCTTTAAATCTTTCCAACCAGAATATAAAAATTGCTTTTTATTCAGAATCCATACAACTAAACAGCTTGAAAAAGCAGATTTATTTTAAAGGCTTGGTAAAATACTGGTAGACCAAGAAAAAAATTAAGTTATGTTTTGGGGTGCCTAGTTGGTTTCTTTTAATTTTGTAACTTAAAGATCTTGAAGTGCCTTTTGAGTCATAAAAGATAACATTATGTTTAATATAATTTTGACCTTTTAATGTTATGTTCTAATATCAATCCGTATAGATTATGTAGGTAGTAACTTTTGCTTAGTAAGACCATCCAATTATGTGAAACCTTTTCAAACATTCTGAATGAATGGAAGTATAACTTCATCCATTTAATCATTCATTCATTTACTCAGCAAACGGGTACTGAAGGTACATGATGTGTATGGTACAACAGTAGGAACTAGTTCCCCAAGTAATAGAGTAATAAATAATAAGTAATAGAAATAAGATATATTTCCATATCACTATAATTTTTAGTAGTAATTCCCAAAAGGGTGCTATAAAAATTCATAGAACTGTAGAGAATTGTGATAATGTTTTCAGTGGTGTGACAGTTTAGTGCTTAGACGTTTTTGTTCTACTAACCTACCTGCATGACAATCCCATGAAGCACTGTCCTTATTCATGGTTTTCTTCTTGTCGTCTTTGTGTCCTCAGAATTTTTTACCATGTTTGTCTAATTCTTGAGAAGTAAAAATTCAGGGAATGTTTATTTACTGAACGCATATTCTGAGTAAGGCACTAAGCTGGCCACTAATCATATACACTGAAAATACAGCAGGCACAGTCCCTTCACTCACAGAGTTCCTAATCTAATAGGAGAAAGGAAAAAAAAACATGTTTCCACTGAACATGTCTTTCATTCCTTCCTACATTCTCACCATCACTGGAATTGAACTTTATTAGGCACCAAAACAACCACATTATTTCATTGATGTCTCCTAGGAGCAGCAAGCAATACAATTGGTTATGGTCGATTTTACGGTTAGCCCGTGATTGTTGATAAGACAAGTCAGTGTTTTGGAAAGCGCTGGGTGCTGCTGGCGTAACCCACACATGGGTTAGAAGTGCTGAGATGGCATTTCTGATTAACCTGAACAGCAAACAGTCCTTCTGATCTCTAAAGCAGGTGCTGCCGGAAAGAGCAAAACTCTACCCAGGAAGTGAGCGCTCTGAAAGATTTGCTTCTGGGGACTCTTCCTGGTGACATGACAGGTCCTTTCCTTCCAGAACTCTTACTCTGTGAATGAGAGCAGAGAGAAACAGTGGAAGAATGGAGGAGAGGAAAGAGAGAGCTAATGCAGAACGGACCGGGCAGTGCATGAGAGAGGAAGTAGGGGAGAAAGTAAGGAAAGGCAGAATTTATGAGAAGGAGAAAGGAAAGGAAGGGGAGGGGAGAAGAGGGGAGGGGAGAGGACGGAGGGAGGAAGGAAGGAAGGGAGGAAAGAGGAAAGGAAGGCAAAAGACTGAGTGTATAACGCTAGCAGCAAGGGCTCCAAGGGTGTGGTGGCTGTACCAGTTGCATACAGAGTACTGTGGAGTAAATCCTGGGCCAGGTGCCCAGGAACAAGGACAGTAAGACTCTTAAGAAGTGACAGCTGTTTCATCAGGAGGAATATTAGTAACAATCATAGCTAACATGAACTTTCTTTGCACCAATCCTCTAAGTGCTTGACATGAATTATCTCATTAAATCCTCAGGACAACCCCAGAGGCAGAGTCTTAACCTAGAAAAAGAAACTCAGAGAGGTTAAGTAACCCATCCAAGGACACAGAGCCAATGAGCGGCAGAGCTTAGGTTTGAACCAACATAGCCGAGCTCCATTGCCCCTACTCTGAGGCACTGTGCTCCCCATGGCTGGTGCTCATCAGGCGTGCAAGAACCTACAGTAATAAAATGGTAGGAAAGAAGTGTGTTGGATTGAGATGTGAATCTGGACATTTCTGGTTTCCAAACTGCTTCCCACTCTTCATGTGAGGAGAGACAAATATTTTAAACAAAACTTATGTTTGTTACACACACATTCCACTGTAAGAGATAATTCCAATCAATTGAATATCCTGACTTTATAGTCATAGTCATTTTAGATATAATTTAATCTATGGTGCATGAATCAAATTATCCTTAAGTGACACCTTTGTGAACAATCCCAGCTGAAGTCCCCTAGCAGAATATTGGTTGGATGTAAAATACCTAAATTTAGGAGGCTTGCCCTAACGTATATATTATAGACAGTTATTCTTAATAAGTAAACTTAATTAATAAACCCAGCCAAGGACTGACTAGTTGTCAGCCTGGGTAATAGGAGGAAAGTTCATTTATTCATTCAGCAAATATATATTCAGTACCCACTCTGTGCCACGTGACTATTTTAATGATACAGGAGCATACAAAACAAAGCTCTTCTGTAGATTACATTCTGGGAGGTAGGGTGGAGACGGATACAAAACAAATAAATAAATAAACCTATAATGTGTCAGATGATGGTAAGTTCTAAGAAAGAATGATAAAGTGAAGTAAGATGGATAGAGAGAGACTGGAGTGGATGCAATTCATGCAGCGTAGTCAGAGAAGGTACCTCTGATGTCTTTTGAGTGAGACCTGAAGGAAATGAGGCAGACAGCCATGCCAACGTGTGGGTGAAGAGCATTTCATCCAGAGGGAACAGCAAGTGCAAAGGCTCAGAGGCGTGAACGTGCTTGGTGGGTTTGAGGAACAGCAAGGAGGTCAGTGTGGTTGCAGCAGAAGAAGCAAGAGGGAGAGAGATGAGAAGAATCAGCACAGTGATGAAGTAGGGCAAGACTATGTAAGGCTTGTCAACCGTGGAAGGGACTTAGATTTTACTCTGAAACGGGATGACACTGGAGGGTCTTGACGCTGAACAGGAATGGTATGATCTAACTTCAGTTTTAAAAAGCATCTCATTGACTGCTGTGTGGAGAAGGCAGAGGGGCAAGGCTAGAAGCAGGAAGACCAGTTAGGAGGCTATCGCAAGAGACCAGGTGACAGATATGATGGCTGCTCTAGTAGTTGGAGAGTGACTGTAGGGCTGGCAGGATTTACTGATGGAGTGCATATAGGGCATGAATAACAGGACGGAGTCATGCTGGGTTGCTAGATTTTGGACTAAGCAACGAGACGAATGCAGATTTACTAAGGTGGAAAAAACTGTGGGAGAAGTAGGTTTGGGGAGGAAAATGAAGAGTTCAGTTTTGGATGTGTTAAATTTGAGATGCCTATTAGACATCTGTGCACGCATCAAACATCACGAAGGCAGCTGGAGATATATATATATGTCTGGAATTCAAAAAGGATATCTGAATGAAGGTGTAAATCTTGGAGGATCAGTATGCAAATGATATTTAAATTCATGGCACTACATGAGGTTACTCAGAGTGTGAGAGAGAAGAGCAGGGAAAGGAGGTGTAAGGATTAATCCTCAGAACATAATTATGGACTCCCTGTTTGTGTCCTCCCCCAGTTGATACATTGTAACGCTAATCCCCAATGTGATGGTGTTTGGAGATGGGGTCTCTGGGAGGTAATTAAATCATAGGGATTAAGCCCTCATGAATGGACTAGTACTGTTATGAGAAGAGAAATGAGAAAGAAAAATGCTTCTCTCTCTGCTCTGTGTCATGTGAGGAGACAAGCAAAAAATGACTGTCTATAAACCAGGAAGAGGGTCTTCACCAAGAACCCAAGCATGGTGGCACCCTGATCTTGCACTTCCCAGCCTCTAGAACTATGAGAAATAAATATTTGTTGCTTAAGCCACCCAATCTATGATATTTTTGTTATAGCAGCCCGAACACCCTGACACACACCAACATAGAGGTTGGGAAGAGGAAAAACGACCAACAAGGAGAGTGAATAGGAGTGGCCACGAGGGAAGAAAAGAAGCAAGAGAGTGGGGTCCTGGAGACAGTGAAGAAAGCAGTTCAAAAAGGGTAAGCATGCATGCAAGTGTATGGAATTTCTCCCTTGATTTCTTCTATTTTCTCTGTGAAATAAAAAGTAAGGGCATCATGACAATGAGCATGGGAAGAAAGTGCTGGAGATCTGAGAAGACGGAAAACAGGAAATAATCTTTGGGAAACCAAGATAGAGAATGGACTAGGGAAGTATAGTGGCACTGCCGAGAAGGAGGGGCTCTCAAGAAAGTTGGTTATTGGGCAAACACATGGGCAGGAGCAGGATAGGTGGGGTGGCTCTGCGATGCAAAGTTCAATATCAGGCTTGTTCAGCTTCGGGGTCAGATACGCAGAGGTAGGGGAGAGGACACCAACAGAGCTGAGACAGACTTGGTAGGAGCATCGGCTTCTAGCACCTTGTCAAGATGAAAGGCCAGGGCACAGGGCTGGATTAAGCCAAGAATTTCCCAGGGTGGCCTAAAACAGTTGGAATTGGGGAACACCCTACGACGGACTGGTGGTTGAGTAGAGAATTCAAAGGTGAAGACCAACAGAGAAAGAAGAGGCCATTAATTTGAGGAGTTATGAAGTCAACAGGCGGAAAAATTGAGAACAGGTACAGAAAAGGAGAGTGAATCAGGTCGGGTTTGTGGTTAGGGTCCAGGCAGTGACTACTACAGGGATGAGAGAAATCCATTTTTATATGCATACCACAAGGGATGTTCTGATAGGTTAAATGGGAGTAAGTGAACTCGCAGAAGAGCAGTTCAGCTGCTGATTGTTGAGTCGTAGAGGATACCTCCAGGTATGGGGCAGGACCCAGAGGAAAAGCTGGCATTGGAAAACAAAAGAACATCAAATCAAGAAGTGGCAGAAGTCATGGGTCATGACAGCTAAGACAGGAGAGAATTTCGAGAAAACATGAAAAACCAGTGTAAGAAGTGCAGAGCCTAACAACTAAGAAAAAACTGGCACTGATTGCATCAATGATGATGTGGGAAAGAACAGTTTCACAGAAGCAGTGAAAGGAGCAAACATCCCTTGAAGAGTGCCAGGTCACTGCTCAGAAGGAGGCCTGAACTGTGAAGTGAATGCCCACATCTGAAATGTCCATCCCAGATGTTCCAGCAGAAAGGCAGGCCCTCTACAAAATTTGCAGGCCCAGTCCAAATGAAAATGTAGGCACCTTGCTCAAAAGTTATTACGATGGCCACAGCAGAGCATTCCACCAAGCACAAGACCCTTCTGTGCAACCCATGCAGCTGGCCCTGCCAATGGGAAAGGGGAAAAAAAAGCAGAATGTCATTTGAAAACAGCAATGGGTTTCTCCAGGATGGTGGATCTGGGTGTATTTTAAGGCAGAACCAGGCAAAAGTGAAAGGCTCCCCACTCCACGTGACCACTGGATATTTTCATTTGGCTGTCATCTCAGATTCAGAAATGGAACTCCTAACCCTTCACCAAGCCATCTTTCTTTTATCTATTATACACTATATTATTAGTAATATTTTAATTATTAATTATTTTCATACCTTGGACCCAAAGCCTGGTTAGAAGTTTGGTCCTATGCTTCAGTTTCGTTGTCTGCAAAATGGAGATAATTAGGAGGTTTAAATAGGTTAATTTATAGAAAATGCCGGAGTTGCCCTGACAGGCTATATACATGTTAAATTAACTCTTCTCATTTTTCTCTTATCTTGTTATTAACCAAATCCTGTCAAATGTTTCCTCTGAATCCTCTCTTGTAGCCATTCTCTCTCTCTTTTTTTTCCCATTCTTAACTATCATTCCGGGTCTTTTCACCACCAGCAGGAGCCTGTAATTTGGCCTCCCTGATGCCAGCCTCTTGGCCCTGCTAGTACCAAAGTCATCTCCTTGCACATGACTTCTGTGCTATCACTGCTCTAAGAGCCACCTTCCCTGTTCAAAACTCTTAAATCAGTTTTGTGTTTTGCCTAATAATGGAGTTTAATCTTCCTTGCCTGGATTTCATGGCTCTTCCTGACCAGCATGAACCCATAGGTCAGATCAGTTCAGCTTCATGAGCTTTCTATCAGCCATTCTATGTACTCCTGTATCAAGGGAGGTGGGGATGGTGCAACCCAAAGGTGGAGACCTTTACCTACCCTGCTCCGGGGTTCGCTCTTAAAGAAGACAGCATGGAATCCAGAGCAGCGAGGACACAGGTGAGCAAGATGTGCCTGGGAGAATGCCAGGTCACTGCTCAGATGGAAGATTATCTGATGGCACCTGTGTTTCCTATGATACTGTAGCTTTCCTTTAGCCAATACCTCTTGTTCACTGACTTTGGGCCAGGATTTAGAGATGAAGCAATAAAAGCTGCAGATCCCTCTTCGAAGGAGTCCACCATCCTGTGGGACCTCAGTAGGAGACAGTAGAAGACAGAACTCCAGGAACTGGGTGGTCCAGGTATCTGATGGCCCGTGGGTAAGGGTGAGAAAGCAATGAGGAAAATGGCTCTCAAGGAAGCATTTGAGTATCAAAGGACAAGAAGCTGAGGAAATATCCCTGGGGAGTTCAAAAAATAAAAATTGAAAAGGGCAGGGGAGACAGGGTATCTCCCCTCAAGAGTTTCTAAGGAGAGAGTATGGGGTAGGAAATACAGTGTCATCTAAGGAAACTTCTGCTAAGCCAGGAAGACCAGGTTGATGTGTAGGGAAGAGATGGAGAGGATGACAAACAGGATAACAGTCAGTACTTCAAACAAGAGAAGTAGGAGCCAGTGACTGTGGAGGCGTGACCCACAGAGAAGCTCTTGCGGGTAGGCAGCCGAGTTGCAGGGCTTTTAAGACAAGTGTCCACGAGTATGGGGTACATATTTAAGGGACAGAATGAGTTGGCCCTCAGGCCACACCAAAGCAGCGGAGAAAGGAAGAACAGAGCCACTTGTAGGGAAGAGAGTGGGGGGGACAGTGAGGAACTGACTAAGAAGACTGAGCAGTACTGGGATAAGATCTGGACAAGACAGAGAGGTCTCAGGCGAGACAGCCCACCCTCTCCTCTGTTCCTCACACACCCAGAGACAGTTGTGGTTTGGTCAAAGCCCAAGATAATTTTAGGTGTGCTCTGTTTTAGGCTGTTACTTCTGCAGTAGGTGGATGTTTCAATCCAGTTAAAAAGAATGACATGTCAGTCAAAGGGTTAGCTGCCCCTAAAAGAGAAAGAATAGGAAATGTGATTTCACAAAAGGGATACTGATTGTTTCCTAATATTTGTTAAATGTCTGCTAAATGCAAAATGTACACAGTTGGCACTTGTTTAGTTCTCATACCAACCTATTGTGGCGGAGAATAGTATCCCTACTTTATGAGTGAGGGAAACTAAGGATCTGAAAGTTTAAGAACCTAGTCTAGGATTACATGATGGAGCCAGGCTTCTGATCTAGGACCGTCTGGTTCCAACTGCCTAAATGTTTTTTCCCTGTACATCTAGGGAGGACCTTAAAACCATGCACATGGCCTCATGTGGTAGAAAATTAAAGCACAGAGGCAACAGTCTGTTCTTCTACACATGTTTTAATAATGG
This sequence comes from Delphinapterus leucas, assembly GCF_059928025.1. Classification (NCBI taxonomy): domain Eukaryota; kingdom Metazoa; phylum Chordata; class Mammalia; order Artiodactyla; family Monodontidae; genus Delphinapterus; species Delphinapterus leucas. Next base: position 56,239,862 of record NC_143137.1, on the reverse strand, counting down.
CTTTGTGATCCTCAGCTCTCAGAATTTCTGCTCTTTGATGGAGCCCCTCAGACTCCCTGCCTTTCACCCACCCTCCCGCCCCCCTCTTTCTACTACCTCATGGGGCGCTGGCAGCCACTGATGTTTTTAGTAGTTTACAGATATGTCCCGTCACATCTCCCAAAGTTAGGCTTCATGATATCTTTGAAGAATTTCTGTGATCATCCAAGATTTCTAATCTTGAGTATCCTAGTTCTGTATGTACTATTGTAATTTATATCAGATGTTAGTAATGAGAGTTGATTTATTAATGCATCATATTTAGTTTTACCTAAAAAGATTAAAACCTGGCTCCTCTCTCCCCATCTCTAATGAAAACGCTAGTGAATTCCCCTAATGTTTTTCTAGAAGTCCTCATTTCTATTCAGTCTTGAAAATCCAGAGGTTTAAGTTAGAGAGACCCCAATATAATTCACATTTGAAATCCAGACCCCTCTCTGGGTTGCTGACATCAGAGTCCCATCCTCCGTCACCACTCTAATTCAGGGCATTTATAAAAACTGATGTATCATGATGGTGCCAGGCATAGATAGCATGCTGGACTGGACTACAGCATTGTCAAGTTGCAGCAGCCATACAATTCATCTAGTCTCATCATCTCTTTTACGGACAAGGACCTTAAGGCCCAGGGGCTTAAGCGTGTTGCCCAAGGTTACGCAGGTAAGTTCATAGCCAACTTCATATTAAATTTCATGTGGACCAGCAACCTCCATTCTACTCCCATATCTTCTCTTACAAAGGTAAAACTCTTTGCTGCCTCTCTCCAAACTATTTTCATAACATCTTCCTGAATGATTAGCAAACCCGTTTAATAGGCATAGACACTGAAGGTCAGAAAGGTTAAATATCCGTCCCCTGAGGGTACAGTGAACGTTGCTGAGAGAGGAAGAACCACGAATAAAAGACAAAGCTCCTGACTTAAAAATCAAGGATCCTGCCCTTTAGGATACATAGATATTAAGGATATTGGCAAATAAAATGAGTAATCTTTCCAGGTTCTGGGCTCTACAGTATCTAAGTTACCTCCGAGTTTAGTATTTCTTCTTTTCAGAGAAAAATCATTTAATCAGGATTTTCAGGGTTAGGGAATGGAGACAATTACCTAAACACATTTTCTTTCTGATAAGATTTTAGCATTTGTCTTTCAGACAAATTTAGTAATTTATCTAAACGTGTTTTCTTTCAGACAAAAATGTTTTAAACGACTAATATCTGCAACACAAGAGAAAACATAACAAATCCACACAAAGTAGCAGGATGCCATTGTTCTTTCCTGTTTAAGCAAAGTGGAACACCGTCCTCCACTTTCAAATGTTATCCTCGTTATGTCACACGATTCCAGGCTGCTCTGTGCCTGCTTGACTCAGTAACACTCATGGAGAGAGACAAGAGCCATTGGTGCGTTCACTGACCACCTACTATAGCCAGATGGTACAGCCAGGTGCTGGGACATTGCCAAAGGGAGCAAGGCACAGTGGACACTCTCAGGGAGCTCATGGTGGCGGGTAGCAGAGCATCAAGCTTTGAGGAAGGTAGGAAGCAGATGGCCTCTAGGAGTTAGAGCAAAGAGGTTGTCATTGAGCTGAGGGAATCTTCCAGGTTTTAAGGAAGAGTTGGGCCCTGAAAGGACTGTAGGATTTAGAGAAGAGGGCTAAAAGGAAAGGGAACAGAAGGTAGAGGAGACACATTCCTGGGGTCCTGAAATCAGCACACTGATCCTTAAATTTTGGAGGGATTATATAAAAAAATTATTCTAATATATCCCCCTGAAGGAAATCAATAGATTGTCCCAAAGAAGAAGGAATAAAGGATACAAAGTCAACTTTCCCATTGACAAACACTTCTTCTTGGACATAAAATACTTGCCAGTTACTGTGCTAGGTATCGGGGATACAGAGCTATGAGAAATCTAGAACAAATTTATAGTAGGGATTAAAAATTGGATCCTCTCTTCAATTTATGGTAAACTGTTTGATCCACAGAGCTATGCTATTATGTACTTTCTTCTAGGCATTCAGAGAATTCTACAAAGAATTCCATTCTATATTATTTTCGGGGAAAATCCATAAGGAGACAACATAGAGAGTTACCTGAATATGGATTCATACACTATACAATCTCATTCATTGCATAATAGGATAGACATAGAATGCTGTTCATTCCAAAAGAATCAGTTGTCTGGATATGCCATACCTAGAGCACTGAGGAACATCTCTTGGCCTCGGGACCTTAGCATGTGCTTTCTTCACATATTCCTGCTGCCAAGCCATTCACAGGAGGTTCTCCCAGGTGACTTTCTTTGTCCTTCTTCCTATCTCCCAGATCCCACTGTATCATCGTTCACCCCCACTGTGTTGGACCTTCACTGCTTCATCTGAACAGTTTATCTAGAATATGTACAAACCTTTTAGCTCAACCAAAGGCAGCTATGGTGACACAATTGTTAGGCCATGTGTGCAGTTGAGATGCAAGTATTATCTTGGAAAAGAAATGTAGGAAGTCAGTGAGAAGTACAGGACACTCTAAACAGAAAGGAAGTGTAGGTATTTCAGTGTGACTATCACCATCTTTGTAAGTGTATTTCCATAGTTATTTTTCTGATTACTCAGAATTCTAATATACTTGATGAAAGAATCTTAAGAACATGTTTGGAACGTGTCACAACAATATGCCAAGGAACATACAGGTACTGTCACACACACACAACGGAAAAAGAAGATATGAGTGTCTATCAAAAGGAAAACATTGAAAAGATGATGACAATTATACAAATATGAACATAGTACTGACATGTTGCATAGGGATAATTATAATTTCACTCCATGAAAACGGAATGTTTTCAGTAGATAATAATGTTTGGTTTTTCTCCTTAAATTTTATAAGCTACTAACTCATATTGTTTTTCTTCATGGCAAATATCAAAACCTTTTCAAGTTCCACTGCTCAAATGAAATGCACTAGATAATGTGCAACAAGAAGAGAAAAATCCAGATCATCTCCAAATTGACAGGAAGAAATTTATTTAGAAGGTTGAACTTAAAAAATAATTAAGTCCAGAATTTTACAATTGAAAAAGTTGGTAGTACAATTGATTTTTTTCTAGGATATTTAGCAAATTTTCAATATTATATTTTAAAGAACCCCCCCCCCAAAAAAAAACAGCTTGGAAATGCCTGGGTAGGGGGAAAGAATGTATTCAAATCCATTGAATTATATTATGCTTTTTCTGTTAAAAAGTTTTTTATGGTAATTACTCAATAAAGGTAACATACCCATATAAATCAAGTTAAAATGAGGGTAACTAATTTCAAAGTTACTAAACCAGAAAAGTTTTTTTATCAAGATGATAAACAGAACTTTATAGACCAAAAGTATAAATTTACATGGACCTCTAATTAGGATGATTGTGTAGTAGATTCTAGTAAAACCTCATTTCTGAGTTTCTAGAAAATGTATTTTATAAATTCAAATGGCTAATATAAATCAGAGATCATTTAGAATTAGATGTACATTATATAATTACTAATTTTAAACAAATTTCTTCTTTCTTAAAGTGTTAAAAATTTTAATTCTGGTCTGTAATTTATATTTTTATTTTAGTGAAAACAAAAATTTACAGATATTTGGTATAAAATGTTCACACACAGAATATATCTCTTATGTGACACTAAGGAAACTTTTAGGGTAAGCTGCAACATCATATCTGGAAATAATTCCATGAATTCTAATTTTAAAAAAACTGTAAGATGATTTGCAGCTTTAGAATACCTGAGATGCAGTGTGAAAATACTGGTACAAATCACTATTCTGGAATGATGTATTCATTCATCAAAGACTCCTAAACAAAGGAGTCAGAATTTGGTTCACAGTTTATAAACTTTGTGCAAATTTTGTTATGATAACCTGTTATCCACAGAGGAAGTTATCCATAAACAAAAACAATCTGGTATTTACTAATTTTATACAATCCATTGTAAAACTTCCTGGTCTGAAGTTTTAACCAACCTGGAGTTAATGTGAACCATAACCAGGGTGAGTGAACATGATAAATTAACAGCATCAGAGAAAGCAGATGACATAAAGAGAGGTAACACTCAGTAATAACATATATAATTAAATAAAGTTTCATTGTTTTTGACATAGCCCAAGTGATGTAGTAAGCTAAATCATGGAGTTTCTAATCCATCTATGGTTGTTACCAAATTCAGCAATTCAAAATGCAACCCAGTGTAGAAAAGACATTTTTCAGTTAATTTAAAAGATATTTACAGCTTAATATTTTTAAACAAATTATTTACTCAAATTCTTACAATCATTTGCTGGTTCCTATGACTATTTATTGACAATTATTTCTGAATTTTATAAATGTGTTAATTACCAGCAAGTAAATCTTGTTTTAAAAAGCATTGCTAGTGTAAGCAATTATCAAAATGGAGGATTCCCATTTGTGTCTCTGGTTTAATGTCTAATTAGTGATTTGTAGTGATCCAATATTTTATATAAATACAAAATCCAACAATTTGCTTTCTTAAGTCTGTAAGGTATATGAGATTATAGATATCTTTACACATACAAATTTTGTTCAGAAATTGGATTTCATTTTAGAAGATATGCTTCTAAACACAAAATGTACTTTATGAACTATCTTAAGCATAAAACCCACAATTATTCACTTTTATTTTTTAAGAATAAATTATTATAATGCATTGCAAAATATTCGCTAATGGAAATGCAACAATTTTTATTTACCTAACCTGTTACTTCACACTGTAGTATAGAATCAATTTTATAAAGCAAAAGTTTGATCTACTGTGAAGTCAGAAGATTTATAAGGTAGTGTTTTCAATTCCAACAGAATTTTTCTGGGTTTTAACTTTTCCACAGAGCACTGAAATAAATAAAATTTTTTAGGGTTTGCATTAAGATATTTAAAGGGTTTCAAGTATTCTACAGATAGAGATTTTGGAAAACACTGAATTCTTTCCAAAAAAATAGCTATTTTAAGTTTTGTTTTACATCACTGTAGAAAGTCTAGAAGACTTTTATTTTTCTCCAAAATCTCATTTTCACCTGAAATAACTGTATTCAGGTTTTCTCAGCAGGTAAAGTATACATTCTTACAAGGTTTCAAATTTCAGAATTCCAATAATGCATTTAAACTGAGCACCCACCGAATCGTGTTGTCTCCTCTTTGTGTGTGTGTGCGTGTGTGTCTATTACCTTGCAGTTCTGTTATTTACAATCAATTTCAGGCTTTTTACCTCCCCAGAAATACCTTAGTGAACCCTCAGCATTTGCTAATCTCTTAATAATTGTGAACCGGCCAGCTCCTTCAAGTAGATCGTTAACCACAAGAGTGCCTGACAATTTCCAAGTCATATCCTCTGTCCAAAAGGAAAAGATAGGGCTTTGTGAGGCCGAAAGGAAGCGAAGGAAAACAAAACAAATGTAGCTCATGCTGAAAGTGAAAAGTGCTTGGACAGATTAGTATTTTCTTTTCTGCAAGGCGTCCTGCCAATTTTTTTTTTTTAATAGAGAAGAGTTATTTTTTTGGTCTGATTTTTCAGTTTCTTGGAAAGTGTTGGTATTTACCATCCCCACCGGCCCCTCATAATTATTGTTGGTTGTTTTGTGTTTTTCCCATCCGTCTACATCACAGACTGCTGATACGCCCAGCCCGCCTCACTCTGTCAAAACCCCAACTCTGGGCGACCCTGGGTTTGGTAACTCCGCCGACTCCCGACGACACATCCCACTCTCCCTCTCACGCCTCTTATTTTAGTCGCAAGATCCCTCACTCCAGTTGCAGTGAAAGCCGGAAATTTTCATTGAACTCCCCCCTCTTTCTCGCCCCCCACTCGGAGCAGAGAGCTAGGGAGCCGGGAGGCTCAGAGCACAGCCGGGTCTCGGCCGCCTCCCCTCTCTCCGGAAGGCTTTAATTTGCACACTCGCTTGCCACTGAGAGCCGAGCCCCCAACCCCGCAGCCGGGAAGGTCTCCGGCAGACTCGGCCTCCGGGGCCCCCAACCCCGCCCCCGTCGCCTCCCCGGCTCGGGCCCCGAGCGCCGGCCGGAGCCCCGCAGCCCCGTCCGCCCCCAGCGAGCGGCGCGGGCGGCGCCCTCCGCCGCCCCTCCTCCCTCCGCCGCAGTGCCCACCCCTTCGCCGAAGAGAGTGCTGGTAACTCCTTCCTCCAAGCCGGGTTACCTGCTCCGCGCCGCCTTGGACACGTGTGAAGGTCGGACTGATACCCGCAGCCCCTTCGCGAGGCCCGACGCGGCCGGGCCCCTCAGGTAAGGAGCTGTGCGCTTGGGTGGGTGGGCTGCGGGGTGGGGGGGAGGGTCCCCGGGGGAGATTTGGAGGCTTGGCCGGTGTCGGAGGCGAGGGTGGGTAGGGGGGACGGGGACCGGGTGGGGGGGGCGGTAGGTTCTCGGAATAGGCTTTGGTTAACCCCTTACGAACCGAGGCGGGGTAGTTATGGGGGCTAGTTTTGGGGAGCTAAAGGAGTTTCTCCTAATCCGGCCAGAGGACGCCAGATTAGGACGCCACACGAGGGACGACCCCCAACACCGAGATCCTGTGCCAGCTCACACATAGCCTTGCGCACAAACGCACCCACAAACACTTTTTATCCAGCTTCTTCAAACGGAACTCAAACTCTACTCGGAAACTCACATAATAATCCACATTTAGGGTTTAAAATGCACTGCTGTTGCGGACTCCATGGGGGAGAATGTGTTTCGGTGCCTTATGTTTATGTCCCCCGAAAGCTCGTTGAGGTACGGTGTGGGCTCCACCTTACCCACTAAGAGATAAATGTTAACGCAAACTTCTTGCTGGCAACCCCTGCGGGCGTGTTATGCACACTTAGAGGAGTGCACGCAGGCGGCCAGTGCCCAGGCTGGAAGCCCCGCAAGGATACACGCTTGCTTTAGTTTCCCAGTTTACGTTTCTAATTTAAAATATCGAAGTTAAAACGCACGCCCCGGGGTGAGCACCTTCGGGCCCAGCACCGCGCCCGTCAGTGTGCACGTGGGCGCATCTACTTGTGCGCACACGCGGGAGTCGTGGTCCCCGGTGCGGCCTCTTGTCGCTGCGCTGGTGGCGACCCTTGCGGTGCTTGGCAGGCTTCGGGAGAGGCACATGAAGGATTTCATTGAGTGTGAAGACAGAGAGCAGAGACAGAAAGCAGAAGGAGGCGGCTGCAGCCTTTGTAGTCGCGGAGGAATGCGGAAATGTTGAAGCACTATGTCAAACTTTTTTGAAATGGGGTCAAGACACATTCAGCCAGCGTGGGAAAGCAACAACAACAACAAAAAAAAAGTGGAGGAGAGGGGGGGAAAAGGCACTGCTGCTCCCGTTTCTCTCCGCCGGAGCCTACAGTCCGGGGAGCGAGGGGGGAGAGCCGGGGCGGGCGGTGCGGGGCCAGGCGGGGGCAGCGGGCGCAGTTCCCTGCGGGGGTGGGACGTCCCCGACGCTTCCTTCGCTGCCGAGCGGCGGTCAGGACTGGGGAGCGGAGGGGAGGGGGGGCCGCGGGAGGGGGCGGGCTGCGCAGCCTGCGGCGGCTCCTCAGCTACCTGTGTGGCCCTCGGCCTGCCTCAGACCGCGGTGCTGGCTCTAGGGGCTTGTTCCTCGGCTCCCCCAGGATTCGCCTTCACCTTTTAAGGAGAGTTTTGAATAGAGTGAGTGTGAGGGTCTCTGCCCTCGCTGCGGGCCCCTCCGCCCGCAGGCCGTGGGGGTCACGCATTTTGTTTCTATAATGCCTGGCAGAAGGCGACTGCGCCAGCGGTTGCCGGGCAGGTAATTCCGAGGTGCCCCGAGAATTTCGGACACGCGGCTGTAGTGGCGAATGTCCGGCCGAGCCCAAAGCGGCGGTGGGGAGGAGGTTCCCTGGGTCCTGGATTGCAGCCGAATGGGAAGGGATAGTGCGTCGTCCCCTACCCACCCCGCTTTGTTGTGTGGGGGGCTCCTGGGGGGCCACTGGCTGCTGTTCGGACCCGGCCTTAAGCCGAAAGGGGAATGGAGCAGCCACCTCTGCTGCCTACTTTGGGGACGACCCTGGGAGTGGGGAAGGGTTCGCGAGTCCAGGCCTCAAGGGCGCAGCCCCTTCTCACTTTCCCCTGGAGGCTCAGCATTTACTCCCCCCGCCCACCCCTTTTAAGGGGAGGCTGAGTTTTGCTCAGGTTCAATCGGTTGAAAATTTCTAGGCGAGTCACGGTTATGCTGCCTTCCTTCTGAAGTTGTTCTCCAAGGAGACGACAAGCTGAAGTGCGGTGAACACCTCTTTCTCCCACTCTTAGGGTCCCGTGGGCGACTTCCCACCCCACCCCCAGGGCCCTGTCGCTCACCCACCCCCGAGGAGCGGGAGCTCCAGCCCTCCCCGACCTGATGGGTCTCCACCAGGGAGGTCCTCTAGGTCGGAGGAAGAATTCCGCTTCCAATCCAGATTCCTTTACCCTAAAAAGACCATTTGTGTGTGGAAGTCGTTTTAAAATGTGTCCTCGTAGAAAAACTGAAAGTGGAAAGAAAGGAAGCAATTTCCGAGCAGATGTCTGACCACCCCTTCTCGCACACTCCCAGCTTCGGGTTACAGGGTCCTGGGAGCCCCCACCCACATTCTGCGGCCGCACACCAGTGGACCCGGCGGTCTCTCCACACCAGGTTGTGCACGACCCCGAAACGCCCCACGGCATCCCAGGAGCCCCTCTCCCTGCACCTCCAGGCCTGGGCAGGCGGGGAGGGTAGCAGCACAGCACAATGATATAAGGATAAATATTAAGCCGTGACATTGACGTGCCCGGCGCCTCCCCTCCCCCGCGCTCCCGGCACACTCTGGGCTGCTTGGCACGCCCCCTCTCGTTCCACTGCGTCTCGCGCCCCGCGCTCATCCCCGAGGGGCCCCTGCAACCTCTCCGCGCGAAGACGGCTCCAGCTCTGCAGGGAAAGAAAAGTAACTTCGCTTTTCTCGGAGGAACCAGGAAGGATTAAGCGGCCTGGGAGAGGGCAGGAGCTCGCAGAGGGTAGCGAAGGGGGCTTCGTAAAGGAGGAGGAGGGGTGTCTACAGGAACCCCGAGGAAGGCGCCTGGGATGTCTGATTACACTTTCTTCTTGTCCTCCCGTCTCCTCTTTTAGGTGGAAGGACTGTGGAGTGAGACGCGCTCGGGCAAAGACTATGTAATCGCCTTGGTGCCTGTACAGAGGACTGAGCTTCGGGGAGGGAAGAGGAGGGATCGGCTTGCTCCTCGGCGACTCGGCAGGCGGAGTTTCGCAGCGGCGGCACCAGGGTTGTGCCCGCCCGCGGGGAGGTCGCTCCATCCAGCCCCGGCGGCCGCGAGAGTCCGAGCGCCGGACCGCGGTAGTCGGCGGGGGTGAGAGAGAGCGAGATCGAGCTCTAGGGCGCGAGGGAGCGGGCCGTGGGGTCCGGGAGGAGGCGAGCAGCGGCCACGAGCGAGCCGAGCGCGTCCCCCGCCCGCCCCAGCGGCGCCGTGCCGGGCGGCGTCCGGGCGGCATGGAGAAGGACGGCCTGAGCCGTGCCGACCAGCAGTACGAATGCGTGGCGGAGATCGGGGAGGGCGCCTATGGGAAGGTGTTCAAGGCCCGGGACCTGAAGAACGGAGGCCGTTTCGTGGCGCTGAAGCGCGTGCGAGTGCAGACCGGCGAGGAGGGCATGCCGCTCTCTACCATCCGCGAGGTGGCGGTGCTGAGGCACCTGGAGACCTTCGAGCACCCCAACGTGGTCAGGTGAGCTGTGGAGCGGCGCCCGCGCCGTCTGGGGCCGCGCGCCGTGGGAGGGCCGGGACTGGGATCCTGGGGCCCACGACGATTGAGGGGCAGGGGGGCGGCTAGGGAGGCCCGGCGCGACCCGTTGACCTTACCGAGTGAGAGTAAGTTTTGTCGACAGAGCCACGAGCCAGAGCCGGTGACCTTGCCAGACAGCGAACAGAAAGACAGGTCATAAAATGTGACCTGCGCAGGCCTCCTTGCCGCTGTGCAAGTTCTAAGTGTTTTCTCCCTGCCCACCCTGAAAGGCATCCAGAAAGATGGGCGTCTTTTAGGGACAGAACAGGCCAACCTGAGACGCGCCCCTCCAGCCCCAGCATGGTTTCCATGGCCATTGGGGGAATTTTTGAGAGAATGAGTGAGAGGTCTGAGGATATGGTGATAATTAGTAGAAAGAAAGCTTTATTGTCGGGGCCTAGTAGAAATAAGGTTTAAAAGTACAGAAACTTTTAAGAATAGTTTTGCCAGTCACACAGTTTCTTTTTATTAACGTTGCATAATAATAAGGATTTCTGATGGTCTGAGGACTTCAGTGCTGATGCCCAGTTTGTGTCATTTAAAAAAATTTCTTCCCAAAATGTTACCTGCTTGCATTACTTTATGTCTCTGGGCCAGCATAGTCCTTAGACTCCTTCTCCAAAGGGTCAGATGTGAGTCCAGGTTGTGGAATCTTTATATTCTAAAGGTCCTGCCCTTTCTTTTCCTGGGTGGGTTGTGCTGGTGGGTGAGGAGGCACCAGTACTTATAGCCTCTCTTGTGTGGTAACCAGTATTAAACCAAAGTGTGTGTCGCTTAAGATAATGATGTTTTCTTAGTGATCCTGGAATTTCCCCATTGTGTGTTTGACATTGTGTGGTGTGTCATCCTTTTCTTTTTAAAACAGAGGTGCATAGTTTTAAGCTGAAAAGGAATGCCCAGAAACTTCTACAAATCAGGGTGTGATTTCACCTTTCTCAACTCCTAAGATAGTATGTTCCAAAAAGGAGGTCTTCTTCCTGTCTTCTCATCCGTCTAGGGGTTCTGTTCAACAAATATGTGTCTACTACTGTATGTGTGCTGTGGATGAAATTATGTAAATAAGCACAGCCAAATATTTTTGTAAAAAGGTCAAACAGTTTAACATTAGTCATCAAAGTGGAGAGACCCAAGGCTGACCTTTGAAATACCAAGCCCTCTATAGTTTCAGGGAGCCCAAGTATCTACAGAATCTTCCTGGGAGGTTTCAGCTTGTCTCCTCTTATCCCAGGTTGGATGATTTGTGTTGTGCTTTGTTCCTGACACAGTCAGACTCAGGCTAGAAGGCAGCAAAGAATCATAAATACCTAAATAAAGTAGTAAATGGCTATAATGACAGGACCCTAATATACCTCTATTTTAGCCAGTAAAGAAGAGAGGGACAAAAGATAATGAGACTGAGGGAATCAGTGTTTTAGGAAGATGGGATTATAAATAAAAGCAATAGATAACCTTTTGTGTGTGTGTTTTCTTTGTTGAAAAACAACAAAAACCCTTTTGGGGAGTCTTTTGTGATATTGGAGAGAAAAGTTAAGGGTACATTTTGTCCCCTGTAACTTAGTTATCTTCCTAGTGGAATCACCTAGACACTTCCCAAAGGGTGAATTCCACCACTAGAATTGTAGGTCCAAAGTTCTTGTTTTATTTTGTCTGTTACCTTTGGATAGTGTCCAGTTAAGGATGATTATCATGTATATAAATAAAATCATGTTCTTCCAATTGTAGCAGTGTTACAGAGGCAACCCGGTGTAACATCCTTTAAAAAACACAATTTATTCTTGTGACAAAGGAAGGTGGTTTTTGTCATTGTGCTGGTAGATTTTGGCTAATCCATCTTATTCTCTTGATTTATTCTCTTGAGGTTGGCATGTCTTTACAGATTTCTAACTAACCCATGTCTTGGATTCTATACTGAGAAATTTTAGGAGACTATACTTACAAGTTGAAGACAAAGGCATCATTTTCTAAAACTATGTCACATGTTAAGTGGTGATGATGACATCTACCTCTTAAGAATTGTGAGGAGAAACTGAGATAGTGTATATGAAAACACTTTGTAAATTTAAGAATGCTTCAAATGTCCACGTATTATTTGTGTTCAGGCAGGTTAGCGTGGCCCTTGCCATGGAGAAAGTTCCCAGTAAGGCCTCAGTTCACCTGACCTTTCCTGTAGAGCAAGTCATACTCAAGCCCAGACATTACAGGCTCTGGAACCAAGAAGCTGCTTGAATATAATGAGACTGTAGTTTGTCAGAAAAGACCATCAGTCAAATGCCATGAAATTCAGTGACACTTCAGAAAATTATTGATGATGTCGTCCTCACGAGCTGCAGATCTCCATTCCGTTTTGTTTCCTTCCTGTTTCTTCTCTTCCACTTCTGCCTTGGGGCAATTACTGGCCCCCATGACTTACTTAGCTAGACTAGGAATTCAGATTTTAGAGGATGCTGATATTTGTTCAGGCAGGATCAGGAAGTCAAGCACAGGTGACAACAAATTCTTTCCTTCCAAGGGAGAGTTGTCAAAGTTGGGCCCCCAAACCTGTGATTTATTGTTGTCCCGCAGGATCCGTTTTACAGTCCTATGGCTGGTTCTTTAAAGGTTTCTTAAAAGGGCAGACGCCTTAATAAGTGCCTTCAAGTCACAAGTAATTGATCATGATCATAGGCACCTCCCACAGATAGTTAAGCTTCTAAGCTTGAAGGAGCATAATAAACATTCATTTTTCAAAAGTTTAAGATTTAATTTCGATGGATTTGCCAGAAAAACTGTCTTGTTATTGCTGGCACTGGTACTGCCTGCATGCACAGGGATGATAACTTGAAATTCTTGCTTACCTGTGCTTGATATATCCCAGGCCCAGGCTCGATCAGCCAGTCAGTGTCTGGGATGTAGACTTACTTGTATTTTGCAGTTGGTAATCCCAAATCCTGGAGACTTTGCCAGAATCACACTTCAGTATCAGCTTACATTAGAGCTTCTGCACTCCACAAACGAGTCCTATTTTACATTCTGAACTAAATATATATAGTAGATAAAATAATATGTTTTATCAGCAATCTGTTCATTCATCAAATATTTACTGAGGGCCCAGTATTTGCCAGACACTGCTGGAAGCTGGGGATACATCAGTGAACAAGTCAAAAAAGTCTCTACATTTACAGAACTTAACCTTGTAATGGGATGAGCAGTTCTTTTATCTTTTTAAAAATTCAGTTCTCTTTATTTCCATTGGCTTGTTTTGCTATATTTAAGCTAACCATTTTTTTCAGAGCAACTAATATTTGTGGTAATTTGGTTACCCTGAATTTGCTGATTGAATAGTTAGATAACTAAAACACTGATCAGAATCAAATGCTTTTGGGGGATTAAATTTCACTTTAGGCACATACAAAGAGATCTGTATAAGAAGACGTTGACATGTAATTAATAGATATGAACATTTGAACTCCACTTACTCAACAGGGATTTAGGAAAGGACCTACTGTTTAAAAAACGTGGGGTTAGGTGCTGGGAAAGATACTTGGGTAAATCATACCTGGCTACTCCTCCCAAGTAATTCCCCTGTTTTTGAAGAAGTAAGATGATCATCATAACCCCGATACATGATAGTATCATGTCACTACAAAGTCCTGGTAAGTGCTATCAGTGTTGTCTCCAGGGATTAAATTTGTTAGTGTAGCAGTAAAGGTAATTCAAATTCAAGTGCTGGTTCATGAAACTAAAACTCATGGTATTTCAGTGAGTAAACTTGTGTCTAAATATGTTAAATTATGATTATTAGCATATTTAATCACTGCTTAAAAACGCCAGAAAAATGCGTGCAGCTCAATGATTATTAGGTCATAACCTCAGGTGGGTTAGTTCATGGGAATCCTTCTGAATAAAAGTGTTGTTTTGTAGGTGAATAATATGTTTATTAGGGCTTGTCTCAGTGAAGGCAGGAAAAGCAGGAGTTTAAATTGCCTTTTTAAATGTCAGTATGTGAAAAGTATGTTTGGTCTTTCATTCTCTAACAGTTCCTGAGAAGGTCCCAATTTATTGAGCTTATTTAGTAAATACACATTTTCACAATGATGTTCTGCCCATTCCTTGTTCCTGCAGAACTTGGTAGTGCTGAATTGTTGCCATTGATTGCACTGTATCCTTTTTTTTTTTTTTTTTTTGCTGTACACGGGCCTCTCACTGTTGTGGCCTCTCCCCTCTCCCGTTGCGGAGCACAGCCTCCGGACGCGCAGGCTCAGCGGCCATGGCTCATGGGCCCAGCCGCTCCGCGGCATGTGGGATCTTCCCAGACTGGGGCACGAACCCGTATCCCCTGCATTGGCAGGCGGACTCTCAACCACTGCGCCACCAGGGAAGCCCTGCACTGTATCCTTTTTACACAACTATTATCACCATGGAATTACTAGAAGTTCTCTATCACAGAGAAAATGGCTTCTAAAAGGGAAACTTGTATAAATGTGAATATCTTTTGGTGTATTTTCTTATGTTTAAGACAAGGGTAAACGGATATCTATGAAAATAGACTTCTTGTTAAAAGTAAATTACCCTTAAAAAAATATGCCTCACTATTGATGGTTTTCTAGGAATGTTTTTTAAGAACAAAACATCCAGTACTCACACTGTGTCGTTGGAAACTCATGAATATTAGGGTTGAAAGATACTTTGGAAGTCTTTCAACCCTTTTATATTATAGATAAAGAACCTAAAGGCCAGAGATCAGGCAGCTTGTCTGTCATGCCATTTTAAAGTCATTGACTTTCTCTAAAATCTGAGTAGCAATTTTAAAATAATTCTTTTTGTTTGGTGGAAGAAGTTAACTCAAGTGGGTACATTTCTAGTTTGGAAAATATGAGCTATATGTAGACAAAGGTGATAGTTTGCCAGGAATAAATGACATATCAACTCAGGAAATTCCTGAATTCTGCAGTATGCCTTACTGAAGTAAATCTGTAAAAAGTGTGATGATTATCCATTAAATTCTGCTGTTAAGGAAGTTGGGTAATAACTATGATTATTTAAATAGCTGGAGTTAAATAATAATATGGGTAAATAATGTAGTTAAATAATTAAGTAATAATATTGAATTCATCTTAGACAGAATAGTTAAAAACATCTAAATGCTTGGTACTCATCATATGAATGAGCTATTACATAATGCGGCTCTGGCATCTAATACCCATTTAGTGAAATAAATACCATAATACTTGAAAATTAGGTAGCATAACAACCTCTAGACACCTAAGCAAATATGTTTTACCCATGCTTCTTTTTTTTTTTTTTTTTTTTTTTTTGCAGTACGTGGGCCCCTCACTGTTGTGGCCTCTCCCATTGCAGAGCATAGGCTCAGCGAGGCTCAGCATGTGGGATCTTCCCTGACCGGGGCACGAACCCATGTCCCCTGCATCGGCAGGCAGACTTTCAACCCCTGCGCCACTGGGGAAGTACCCATGCTTCTTGAAGAACTAGTAACACGATTTCTATTTCTTAAGAAGTTCAGATAAGCTTCTCAGTCTTCTTAGGAAAGAAATTAATTGTGAGCTTCCTGCTGTGGTAGAACATAGCAGGGATGAAATCTGGGTGCAGGAGGAGTGGCAGTAGAAGAAGGTAGTATTGGTAATGTTGGGCTATGTTCAAGGGCCAGGAGGTAGCACTGAAAATGGACACAGGTGGTTGGTAACAAGCCTGCCTACAGAAAGGTTACCATTTGAGTGGTGTTCTGTAGATGCTAAGTCTACTGGGACAGGCAGGTGAGCAGTCAGGAAGGAGTTTTATAAGAGCCACTGGGCAGTTGTTTTGAATGTCACCAGTGTGCTACCATACTTGATTTTGTTTCACCAGCTGCACATGTAACTGCTCTCCACTGAGGTGAAATGAAGGCATCTTAAGGCATGTGGCAGGAATCTGTGTGAGTGTGCAGTAGTAGCCTGGAAGTCCATTTGGGATGGAATCATTATTAAACACTTAGTAGTTTACCTAAATTTGGACAATAACTGACTTTGTCTTTTAAGTAGGCATTTTAATTATTGATTCCTATTTACCCTTCCTAAAGGATTTTAGTTCAGTAGAGTTAGAATCACAGTATAAGAATTTTTTCATTGAAGAGGGTCTTAGGTTTAACCTAAACCAACCCCCTTTGGCCTGTGTAGGAATTGTTTTGTAAATGCATAAAAGAATTGTCTTATTTTTAGTGGGCTATTTTATTCCTTAGTTATATGCATTGTAGATACAAACTGAGGATAACTAAGGTTCAAACACAGGTTTATATCCAGTGTTAACAGAACAGGATGACTAATGGTCACTGCATATTAGAAAACATTCCCTTGGGATAGAAAAGTATTTTCTGTTTAATGATTTTATGTTTGCTGACTTGAAAACAAGGATTGTGTGTAGCTTTTATATTCCTAAATAACAGTGTCCGTACTGTTAGTTGCCCAATATGTTTCCTGAATGAATGATGTAGGATAAATTAAATTATAGACCCCTTAGATGAGAACTTTTCATCCTTTTAGAGTTGCATATAGCATGAGTAGGTATCTCCGCCTAACACTGGGAGATTATTGGTATTAACTGTACAGTATCTGTATACCAAGGCTATATAATAAGAGCATTCAAATGCTTATTGATATTTTAAATTTTCCCTGTGACTGTCCATTTTTTCGTCTTTAGTACTAGCTTCAACTTTGATAGGATTTCCTTGTGTTCTTCGTGTGCATTTGCTGCATGTATCCTACAGTCCGACTGACTAATCCATTTCCCCTACATATATATGCTCCTTGCCATCACCTCTTCGACTTTAGTTGGGGCTGATCTCAGAATGTGTACACAGTGTTCCTCCCTGTACCACTCTTTCCACCTGTTGAAGCATCCGTCAGAACCAAGCTCTAATGCCACCTTTTTTTGTGTGTGGCGTACTCCTTAGTACCTTCATTTGGATAAAATTTCTGCTTCCTTTGAACCCTGACAACTTTGGCCCTCCCTTATGGCACTTAGTATATGTCTGCTCTTCAATATTATTATGTCTGTTATTTAAGATATAATATTAATCTTCCCCCCCACCCACCATTTTCCACAGCCCAGCTGTGAGCTCCTTGAGGCAGGGAATGTGTTTTGGGTCATGTCTGTTTACATTCTACATCCAGTAGAAATAAATGAACAAGTGAATGAAATAATGGAAAGGACGTCCAGTTACTAAGTAAGGCACCACGTGGATTATTTCCATCACATGAATGTTAATACTAAGGAGTGTCAAATAAAGAGGGAAAATGGATCTGTATATTGGGTTATGCTTACTTGGTTTCCTGGGGATAATAAATACTGAAAAGAGAAAGTTTCATTTTTGTTTTATTCCAATCTTTATAGTTTATATTAAAGTGAGTTTTAAAATTTAAGTAATTCCCATAGTTAACTGTACAGTCTTGGACTTAATTTACATACTGTAGAGAACACATTAACATTAGGAAATGTGCACACATTCAGTAAAAGTTGAAAACGGTTTGCACATTTTTTAATGTAAGAACGTAGGGTATTCTGGATACACTTTAATCAATTGCTTGAATTCTTTTACTTTTTTTCCCCACTAATTTGGCTTTCTGTACTGGAAAAACCCTTGTTTTCTTGTTCCTTGCTGTATCCCAAGCACTTAGCGTGGTGGCCAGCATCTTGTAGCCCAGAATAAATATCTGTGAATGAATGAATGAGTATGTGCCATCTAGGAATTCAGAATTGATTTTTTTTTAGTCAGAATTGGGTAATAATGTCTGAAAGCATATGTAAGATCTATAGCTTTCAACAAGTATTTATTGATTATCTGCCGTATTAAGCATTTTGTTAAACTTGATTGACAGTGATTACAGAAAGTACCTACATCTTGAAATGTTTACCCCCAAAATGGTATTAACTCTGAAATTTGTTTCAAAATGGGGTAGAGCTGAAACAAGCTGAACATTGTTGAAGCTGTGGAAGTTCTTTATACTATTCTCTCCTCATTTGTATATATTTGAAATTTTCCATTGTAATAAGTTTAAAATATGTTCCCAGTCAGGGACTAAGAGAATAATTGGTTCTATTCTGACTCCTCTGTCTATTAGCTGAGTGACCTGGAGTTTCCCACAATAAAATAGAAATTATTACAACTCTTTTGACCTGAGAGTTACTATGATCAAATGGAATTATGTCTATGAAGGTCAAATATTACACAAATATAAGATATTAACAAAACAAATTCTGCCCTTGAGTAGTTTATAATTTTGTTGGAGGAAACTGACATGTACACAGATATCTGTATTGCTGATTGGTAGTGCTTTCATCCCCCCCCCCACACACACAATGTGAAAGTATGAATGGAACTAGGTATTTCTGAAAAGGATTTATAGTAATTATAGTAAAGTACAATCTTTAATCTATGTATTGGTAATTTGTGTCGCCTTTACCCAATACTGTATCCTATTCACTAATGGATTTATTGTGGGCAGGTCTGAGGACATAGCACTCCTGAGAACAGATTGTCAAAATTGTTGGGAGTTTGATGATTTCTTTTTTATTTCACTATTCAAATTAACTCAAAGAGGAGTTGAATTCTTTGTTCGTTCTTTCTCCCTCTCTTTTTTAATTTCAAAATCTCAAACAATTATTCCTTTTGAGGTTACACATTGGAATTGCTGCTTGTTTGTTTTCTGAGGCTCTTATGGCATGACTGCCTTATGACATTTCAAATTTCGTTTCATATATTCTGTGTTAAGTCATTAAGACCTGTCCACAGAAAGGAAGCAGTTCTCTTTCAGGGGCAGTAATCTCTAGTGAAATATATTTTTTATTTTGTTTCCTTTGATTGCTAAGTAATCTCAAAATTTTCTGTGTTAGGTATTCCTAATGATTAGTATAAAACATTTACTTTTCCTAAAATGTTTTCTTTTTAGAAGGTATAAAAGTGTAAAGTTGGGAACGTTAACACTTAACCCTGTTCAGCAGCAGAACAAGAAAAACAAAAGACGTCTTTGCATTTAAAATTTTAGGTTATTGTCTCTGACCAGTACATTTTAAAACTTTCTGGTGGAAATCAAGAAACTATCTGAGTAGTTTCAAGCTGAGAGTTTTAGATGATGTCATCTATGTTCCAACTGTGTAGAATCACCTAAAGAAGTTATTAAATAGCCTTGGGTAAAAATGGGATGTTTTCTTGTTGAGCCATAAGAAAGCAAGAGATAGATTTAGAGATTGGGCTAGAATGGACTGTTGTTGTTGATCATGAATGAAGTGTATTTAAATTATGGAAGTCCCCTTAAAGAACTAGGACAGCATCCCTTCTTTGAAATAACACACTTCTTACATATTAAGACACAAAAAAGAGTTGCGACATCCTTTTAGTCATTACAAATTATTTGAAGCCCGTGAAGTTTAATCAGTGGTAATTTAGCTAACCAAGAGTTCATTAGACTAGAACTTAGGGCTGATGATGCCAGTTGGGTCCTCAACTAAACCAGTTAGTTTTGCAAAGAGAAAAAGATTGACTCAGAGGGATGGGATTGGTTTCCAGGAGAACTATACAAAAGCATGGTTGATTCGGTGGTACCAATTCCTGATCCTAGAAAAACAGGATTTTTGAGATGAGTCAAGAGTCGCATCTTTGTTTATGAAAAATGGTATAGTTTTTTTTTTTTTCCCACTTTAGTTGATGAAATAAAATTGAGAGGTGAAACCATCATTAGGCCAGTAGAGAATGGTCAAGAGATGTATCTTATGAACTGAAAGGACCACATGCTCATTAAAAGGAGGGAAGAATGTGGCAGAAGATGAGCTAAGTTGGGGTAGAGGTGAGAGATAGTGTATGGTGAAGATGTGAAACAGTGACAGAACCTGGCATTGCTTACGTAAATCTGAATTTTCTTAGACTTCAAAATTTGAAACCTAGTGATCTGAAAGTAGATGAAAATTCTGGCACGTTTGGAAAGACCACAGCCAGTGCTTGTTGAATAAGTAAACTCAGACTATCATTCTTTTAATTCCATAATGATAAAAATGTCATAGTTGTCTGATTGCTTTTTCTTGGGAGCCTTATTTTAGCCATCTTTACATTGTCCATTGTGCCTCGCACTCAAATATGTTGAAGTAATGCATGAATTAATATAGAATGTTAGTTACCCATTAGAAATGTTCTAATAAGCTCCATGAGAGCAGGAAGTTTTGTCCATTTTGTTCAGTGCTTTTATCCTCAATATCTAGAACAGTGCCTGGCACATAAATATCTGTTGAGTGACTTACTGAATAATTAAACTGGGAGCAAAGATTACTCTTTTACACAAGTTTTATGAGAGTAAAAGTGTATATTAACACCAAAATTTAGCACATATGTTATTTTTCTATTCACTCATTAGTATTGCATTTAAAACTCTAGGATTATGTGGTCTCTAATAATTATAGTAATAAATTGGATTATGACTTAGTGATTAGGAGTTATTTAATAATTTAATGATTAGCAAGTAGACTGGACACTAAGATATATCCTCTCTGAACTAATTCTTCTACTGATGTTTTCATTCAATTATGAACATAATTTTATATAAACAATATTAACTGGCATTTTATATGGTTGTATCATTTGCGGCAGAATTGACTTAGATGTTTTGGTGGGAATTTTAAGACATAGTTTCAGATTCTCTGGGTTGTGAAATGTTATAAAAAGGATTGACATACATTCTCTTAAAGAGTTTGACATAAGTTGTAAAGTCGTTGTATAAGCGTCTGTAGCTGTCCTTACGAGTGGCTAGTCCCATCATGAACCTTGTCCCAGTACTCCTATTTGGTGCTGCCATTCCAAGCACCTTTCTTTTCTGCTTAGATCAGTTGATTATCATCATCTAAGGGGTCTGACATTACTTAGTTATGACTACTACTACTAATAATAATAATGGAAAGAAAAGGAGAAAAAAGCGAAAGAGGAAGGAAAAAAGGGAAGAATGGAATGGAATAGAATAGGAAAAGATAGAATAGGGTGAAAATCTGTGGTGGTCCCAGTCGATTGTCAGGTATGTTGCAAGGAGTTGTTACTAAAGTAGAATACCAAGGGAGTCGTTTGTCGTTTTTTATTTAAAGTAATTACATTTTCTGTTAAAGAAATTGTTCTGATAAATATTGCTCTGTAGTAAATTACCCCAGAATTTAGGGGCTTAAAACAACCATTTTCTTATGTTCAAGGATTCAGTGGCTGGGGAACAGAGCACAGTGAGAATGGTTTATCTTTCTGATGTCTGAGGCTTCAGCTGGCGTCGACACAGCAGCTGGGGGTTTGATTCATCTTGAGATGATGTCTTCATTCTCAAGTCTGGTGTTCATGCAAGCTGGTTGATGTAGGCTAGGACCTGAGCTGGGGCTGTGGATCAAAGCACCTACACCTTGCCTCTCCATGTGTCCTGGGCTTCCTCTCAGCATCCAGGCTGCAGAGTAATTGGACTTACATGAAGACTCATGGCTCCAAAAGCCACTCAGTGTCCTTAGGAACAGGCCGTGTTACTTTTGCCATGTTCTGCTGGTTAAAAGTGAGTTCAAAGCCCCACAGATTCAAGGGGATGGGACATATACCATCTCTTATTAGAAAATGTTAAAGAATTTGCGCCCTCCCTTTTTTTGGTAATCATGACATTCGCGCTTGGTGATTAGTGTAGAAGAGTATGTGATAAAAAAGCAAGGCTCCTGTCCCACCTATCCCTATTCCCAGTACTCAGATACAACTTCTTTTAACTCTATTTTTGGTGCTTCTGATAGTTCCTTTGCCCGTAAATCTAGATAATATGCTATGCTCTATTTCTTTTTCTTCTTTTTTTTTTTTTTTGGCGGTACGCGGGTCTCTCACTGTTGTGGCCTCTCCCGCTGCGGAGCACAGGTTCCGGATGCGCAGGCTCAGCGGCCATGGCTCACGGGCCCAGCCGCTCCGCGGCATGTGGGATTTTCCCGGACCGGGGCACGAACCCGTGTCCTCTGCATCGGCAGGAGGACTGTCAACTACTGCGCCACCAGGGAAGCCCGCTATGCTCTATTTCTTGATATCTAAACTTCAGATAATAACTATTGACTTCCTACTCCAAAAGATGAAGATTTAGCTCATCAGTACTACTCCCTGTTTATCTCCCTGTTTTGTTATATAGGGATATTTTTATTTTTTATAATGATTTAAAATAATATCCTTAAACATCATTTTTTTGTTCTTTCTCTTTTGATAGTATCTCTTGATCCAGCATTTAGTAAGAGAAGAATTTTTTATTTCCCTAACCTTTCCTCTACCTTTGTAACTCCCTTTAACATCACAACTTCTATCAGCTACTTTGCTAGAGTTGTTAAACATTTGCATTCTGTTTTGCAACCACAAGTGTAGGTTCAATGTTATAACCCTATGAGGCTGAAGGAGTCCTTCTTTCTTAAATAAAGACATCTGGATTCTCTTTTCTTATTCTGCATCACTTTTAAAAAATTACACCCTATTTTAGTGTACTGCTTTTTCAAACCATGACTTTTTTGTGTTGCTTTGTTTTTCCTGGAGTTTATAGTTGCCTTTCTGTTTTTCTTGTACTGCTTGCCTTTATCACAGCCTAAACTTTTTCTTTTCAAATACTTCATCATACCGTCTGTTCTGTTGAATTGCCCCATTTCCTGAAGTTTCTCTGAAGTTTTGGTTTACTTTGGGTTGGTTATTTACAGGCTTGATGAACAGTTGTCTTCCTGGGACTTTTTTTCACTACTCCTCTGACTTTGAGCCACTCATTCCTGCACCCTGTCTCTTCCTCTAGTGATTCACACCCTTTTGCTAGTGTACATTTGTGAGTAACTTCCTAAGAAATTGTGTATGGGAGGTAGACTTTCTGAATCCTCACCTATTTGGAAACATCTTTGTTGAACCTCTCATTAGATTATTACTTGACTGTTTTTAGAAATCTAGGATGAAAAATTTTGCCACAGAACATTGCTCTCTCTGTATTCAGTGTTGCCAATGAGAAATCATCTACCAATATGATTTTCTAATTAGTTTTTAGAGCATTTTTTTGTCTGGAAGCTGCTAGGCTGTGTTCTTCAGAAATATGTGACTAGGCATGGTGCTTTTTTAAGTTCAACTTGCTGGGCATTCCTTGGGATCTTTCTATGTGCGTATTTATTTTATTTTTAAAAATTACTTCTTTCTCTATTTGTCCTGTTATTTCTTTCTGAGTTTCTCCTGTTAGTCAGATGCTATCTTTCAGTTGGGACCTCTAAGTCTCTTAAAGGTCAGTCTTACAGATTGACCTCTGTGTCTCTTACCTTCTTTTCCTCTATTTTCTAATTATTCTATTTTTTTTGGTTTTGCTTTGCTCTATTCTAAAGAAATCTTCTATATTATTTTCTAAACATCCATTGACTTTACATTATTTGTGGTTATATTTTTAACCTCACACCATCTTTTTTGTTGTTGTTCTCTGCTTTTTTTTTTTTTTAAGCATCCATTTTATGGGTGTAATATGTTCTTGAATTGCTCTAAATTTTGAAAAAAATTCTCTGTATTACCTCTGTTTTAGTCAGCATTTTGTTTCTAACTTTTTTGTTTTTCCTGTTGCTGGATTCCTTAAATGCCTGGTAATGTTTAGATATTCTTTTGTTTTTTTTAAAAAATGAAGTTTATTGAGATATAATTTACATCTGTAAAAGACATCCATTTTTTTAAAAAATTTATTTATTTTTGGCTGCGTTGGGTATTCATTGCTGCGTGCAGGCTTTCTCTAGTTGCGGTAAGCGGGGGCTACTCTTTGTTGCGGTGCACCGGCTGCTCATTGTGGTGGCATTTCTTTGTTGCGGAGCACAGGTTCTAGGCGCACGGGCTTCAATAGTTGCAGCACGTGGGCTCAGTAGTTGTGGCTCGTGGGCTCTAGAGCACAGGCTCAGTCGTTATGGCGCACGGGCTTAGTTGCTCCACGGCATGTGGAATCTTCCTGGATCAGGGATCGAACCCGTGTCCCCTGCATTGACAGGCAGATTCTTAACCACTGCGCCACCAAGGAAGTCCCAAAAGACATCCATCTTAAGAGTTTGTTTTTTTATGAGGTCTGACAGATTTATGCTCTCATATAAACCACCATCACAATCAAGATCTAAAACATTTCCATTACCCCAAAAGTTCCCTTAGGCCCCTTTGCAGTCAGTCTCCTTCTCTACCCGGACCCCTGGCAACCACTAATCTTCTTTTTGTCATTATAGATTTTGTCCTTTCTAGAGTTTCATATACATGGTATCAAACAGTATTGCGTTCTTTTGTATCTGACTTTCACAGATATTTTTGAGATTCATTCATGTTGACTCTGTCAGTAGTACGTTCTTTCTCATTATATGGGTTTGCCATAATTTGTTTATCCATTCACCTGTTGATGGTTATTTGTGTTGCTTCCAGTTTGAGGCTATTATGAGTAACGCTGCTATGAACATTCATGTACAGATCTTTGTGTTGATATGACACATGGTTTCATTTCATTTGGGGAAATATCTAGAAGTGGTTTACTGGCTTGTATGGCAAATGTGTGTTTAATTTTCAAAGAAACTGCCAAACTTTTCCAAACTGGTTGCACCATTTTACATTTCCACCAGCAATATATGAAAGTTCCATTTGATTTTCATCCTACTCAACACTTGGTATTGTCAGTCAGTCCTTTTAATTTTAACCATTCTATATTAGGTGTGAACTGATACCACATTGTGGTTTTAATTTGCATTTACCTAATGACTAGTGTTGTTGAACATCTTTTCATTTGCTTATTGGCCATTCTCTTACCTTCTTTTGGGAAGTATCTATGCAAATATTTTGACCATTAAAATGACTGGATTATCCTATTGAAATGTAAGAGTTATTAATGTATTCTGGAATAGTCTTTTGTCAGGTGTATGTATTGCAAATATTTTCTCCAGGTCTTTGGCTTGCCTTTTCATTTTCTTAATGGTGTCTCTCAAAGGGGAGATTTTAATTTTTCCAAAGTTTATCATTTTTTTCTTTGATGGTTTATGCTTTCTTTGTATCCTACCTTTGCTTACCCCAAAGGCGCATAGATTTTTTCATGTTTTCTTCTAGAATTCTATAGTTTTGGCTTTTATGTCAAGTCTATGATACATTTAAGTTAAATCTGTGTGTGGCTTGAGGTAAGAGTCAAGGTTCATCTTTTTCCTATATGGATATCCATCTGTTCTAGCACCATTTATTAAAAAGAATGTGCCTTCTCCATTTTGAATTACCTTGGCACCTTTGTCACAAATCAATTGACCATATAAATTTCGGTCTATTCGTGGATTCTCTGTTCTGTTCCATTGATTTATATATCTGTATTTTTGCCAATGCCATGATGTTTTACTATAGTCTTAACAGTAGGTATTGAAATCAGGTAGCGTAAGTTTTCCAACTGTTTTCTTCTTCTTTTTGAAAATTGTTTTTGCAATTTTGCCTGCTGAAATTTTGCTAAGAATTTTTACATCTGTGTTTGTGAAGGATATTGTTCTATAATTTTCTTTTTTCATAATGTTTCAGGTTTTGGTTTGGAGGTAATGCTGGCCTCATAATATGAGTTAATAAGTGTTTCCAGCTTCTCTGAAAGATTTTCTGAAAGATTTCATGTAGCATTAGTATTATTTTCTTTTTACACAATTAATAGAATTTACCAGTGAAGTCATTTTCCTTATGGGAAGGTTATTAACTTCAGATTTTATTTCCTTAAGGGACATGGGCCCATGTAGGTTGAATCACTTTTATAACTTGTGTTTTTCAGGGAATTCATATGTTTCATCTAGGTTTTTAGATTTATTGGCATAAATTCTTTATCTTTATTTTCTTAATGTGTAGAATCTTTTTAACGTGTAGAATCTGTAGTGGTGTCCCCCTTTCATTTCTTTTTTTTTTTTTTAATTTTTATTTTTGGCTGCATTGGGTCTTCGTTGCTGCGCGTGGGTATTCTCTAGTTGCAGCGAGCAGGGGCTACTCTTTGTTGTGGAACATGGGCTGTAGGCGCGCAGGTTTTCTCTAGTTGAGGTGAGCGGGGGCTACTCTTTGTTGCGGTGTGTGGGCTTCTCATTGCGGTGGCTTCTCTTGTTGCAGAGCACGGACCCTAGGCGCACGGGCTTCAGTAGCTGTGGCACATAGGCTCAGTAGCTGTGGCTCACAGGCTCTAGAGTGCAGGCTCAGTAGTTGTGGCACATGGGCTTAGTTGCTCTGCGGCATGTGGGATCTTCCTGGACCAGGGATTGAACCTGTGTCCCCTGCATTGGCAGATGGATTCTTAACCAGTGTGCCACCAGAGAAGTCCCTCCCCTACCTTTCATTTCTGATATTAATAATTTGTATGTTCTCCCTTTTTTTTTGATAATACAGGTAGATTTTTGTCAGTTTTGTTGATGATAAACCAGCTTTAGGTTTCATTAATTTTCTTTATCATTTGTCTAGTGTCTATTCCACTGATACTTACTTTTAGTTTTATTTCCTTTTCCTACTTACTTTGGGTTTAATTTGTTCTTATTTTTAGCTTCTTAAAATGGTAGCTTAGTTCATTGTTTTTACAATTTTCTTCTCTTCATTTTTCTTTTAATATTTATTTATTTTGGCTGAGCTGGGTCTTAGTCATGGCATGCAGGATCTTCATTGCATCATGTGGGATCTTTTAGTTGCAGCATGCAAGCTTCTTAGTTGTGGTATGTGGACTTCTCAGTTGCAGCAAGTGGACTCTTAGTTGGGGCATGCATGCAGGATCTAGTTCCCCGACCAGGGATCGAACCTGGGCCCCCTGCATTGGGAGTGCAGAGTCTTACCCACCAGACCACCAGGGAAGTTCGTCTTCTCTTCTAATATAAGCATTTATGTTGTTTTATTTGCTTCCCACAAATGTTGACATATTGTGGTTCCATTTTCATGTGATTCAAAATATTTTAGCCCTATTTTGGTGATTTCTTCTTTGACCTGTGAGTTATTTCGATTTGTGTTTTTAAATTTCCAAAAATATACAGAATTTTTCAAATACCTTTCTGTCTAATTAAATGCTTTTGTGATCGGAGAACAACTCTATATGATTTTACCTTTTTAAAATTTAAGACTTGTTTTGGTCCATATAGTCTATCTTGGCATTTGTTCAATCTGATTCTTTTGAAAATATCTCCCATTTTCCTCTCATTATGTTCATGTTTTCCTGTAAGTCTTTGAGCATATTTATAAAAGTTGCTCTAACGTCTTTGTCTGCTCTTCCATAATCTGTGTTACTTCTGGGTCTGTTTCTATTGATTGATTTTTCTCCTGGTTATGGGCTACATTTTCCTATATGCATGCATATCTAATACTTTTTTATTGGATTCCAAGCAATGTGAATATTACATTGTTTACTGCTTGATTTTGTTCCATTCTTTTAGAGAATGTTGAACTTTGTTCTGATGGGCAGTACAGTTACTTGCAGTTCAGTTTGATCTTTCCAAGGCTTATTTTTAGTTTTTGTAAAATGAGGAGGGGAACTACTATACCTTAGGCGTTACTTCACGGGTAGTTAAGGCCCACTACTAAGGTGGCATTACCCTTTTGTGGTCTCTCCTCTTTGGTTAGTGGGAACTAGAAAGATTTCTTGCCTTGTGTGAGCTCTAGGAATCATTCAGTTTAAACCATCCTGGTAATTGTTCTTCCTCAGAAGCAGTGTTTCACCTGGCTTCATGCAGGTCCACGTGTGCAGGTTGATATTCAGGCAAGAACTCAATAGATCCCAGGTAGATTTCTGAAGCTCTTTTTCTGGGTAGCTTTTTCTTCAGTACTCTGTCTCACAAATTTTAGTCACCTTGGCTTCCTTGTCTTCTCAACTCTGATCTCTGCCTACTCAATTCAGACTATGGACCTCACAGGCTGTTCCTCCTCCCTGTGCCTGTGGTTTGGAAATTGCCTCCAAGCATAAAGCCAGGGCAGTCTAGGGCTCACCTCATTTGTTTCTGTTGTCTCAGGGGTGCAACCTGTAGTCCAGTATCTGAAAACAGTTGTTTCACATGTTTGTCCAATTCCTAGTTGTTAATGGTGGGTGAATAAGTCTTAACCCTTTTGCTTTCTTACTGCCTGTGTATCCATTAGTTTTTATAAAAACTGGGTAGGTGGTATAGCTATTTTTGCCACATTCCCTAATTTGGAGGACAGTATAATCATCTGGAAAGGAACTATAAATGTAGAAAGAACATCATCTCTTTCTTCCGTTACCTGTTGCACCTGGCTGTCTAAATTCATTATCATTCTAGATTTTCATGCTGTTAATATTCCATCCCTAAAGCCAACAGCTGGTATAAATCCATACACGTGCAATAACTAATTTGACATCATACTGGGAATGTTAACCAGTTGATTTTTCTTAAGAGAAAAAAACTGAAAAAATAAACTCACTACGAATTAGTTCTTTGCAGGAATTTCCCATGTCTTGATGATTTAAAAGAATAAATTTTGCATGTAAATGAATTATTACAAGCTTAATTGAAGCTTGTTGGATACTCAAGATTACTCACTGTAGTGTGTTTTTGATGGAGACAGGAAGTGAAAAAGCAAGGTCTATGAGATTTTTGTGTGTGTGAAGTCGTTTAATGTTTCTCATTGAAGCTTTGGTCAGTAGGGTAAATGACTCAAGGTATCTGTTGCTGCTTAGCTGTTTTTAAGGGGGAATTTCCCCCATGTTCCTCCCCTCCCCAAAATAACTAATTATATGCTGGAAGTTTCAATACATTGTTCACAGTTTGTGAAGTCAGCATATTTCTGGAAGCTCACTGTGAATGTAATTCTTAGCTGTACTAATGCTTTTGTTTCTCCATCCCTGCAGCCAGCACTGTACTGTAAGGACACAATTCTATCGCTATTTTTTTTCCCCTCACATTTGATGTGGTAGTTTGCATACAGCTGCAGAGTAGACAGTTACCTTTGAAAGGAACATTTGGCTGCTCTAATTTGATTAAAGAAAACCACCTCAATCATTTCTAGACTGAGAACGTTTTCATTTTAACTTGGCAGTAGGAGTTGGGAATGTACTCACTGCGCTTAGATATGTGGGAGAGCAGTCAGGGAACAAAACCAACCGCTCAAATGAAGAAAGCTTTGGTGCAAATTTTTTTTTTTTTTTAAGGCAAGCAGTGTTATATAGGATTGATTCTCTTTTGGTCCCAAATTTTCTACAACCGTGGTTTTCACCTCCGTCTCCTTTTCACAGTTATTTACTTAGGAATTCCAATAAACTGATTATGGCAGGGGTAAATTACTACCCTAACACGATTTGAAGGACTTTGAAGTCCTTGAAAATTATCCCATTTTTATATAGAAATAAAACCCCAAATCATAAATGACTGTGAATTGAATGTGCTTTCTCTGCCACTGTCGGGAATGGCCAAAAAAGTTTTTAGACCATAGGTATGCAGAACCAAGGTTGAGAATTTAGTTGTAGCTTGCATAGAAGAAAATTTCTCCCTTTCAGAAGCCTGCAGCCCCCGTGCTAGGCAGTTATCTCACATGTGCGTCCTTCGATTCTGAGATGGAAGATCTGATCACCCGGTTAGTGTGACAGTTGAAAATATATTCTGCTGATTGTGGGTTGGCATCAACTTCATAGATATTACTGAGAATGATTGAGCAGGGGCTTAGACTCTGTCGGGTAAACCGTGAACAAATTCATGAAGCACAGTTCAGTAATTTAATGTATGGTATTCTTGGGAAACGTACTGTGTGGGCATCTTAAACTTGAAAGTTTGAGTGTGAAATATTAAATGGGCATTTGGAGACACAATGACATTATTATTTATTGAACAGTCCATGCCCACAGTGGCCGTGTCTTGAAGCTGCTATCTGATATGATGTCTGCCTGGGACTTGCTATCTGAAAGAAAACTAGGCAGACCTGATAGATTCCTGCTGGACTTAATCACTGTCCAAGAGAATGAGAGATGCACAAAATATTAGAACTCAAAGAGCACTTTGTGGAGTTCAGCCACCTATTCCATGAACAAAATCACTCTCCTTCAAAAAAAAAAACAAAATATTCCAAGTGGTTGAGTGGTTGTATTAAGGACTGTTCAATAAATGTTTGCTGTTTGATAGAGCTGTGTTGTCATCGTGCATTCTTCTCCATCTTCTGCCATATTCAGGTGCTGGAGTCATTTCTACATTTAATCTCAAGACTTATGCACTTGAACTCACCCTAGTCTTATTCTTCTTTTTGAGAGTCAAGGGCCAAGAAGCAGTCTTCCTGTTCTGTTTTTACACACAGCAGAGAGAGTGTAAATCTTTTTAGTTCCATCTACATCACCAAAGTGTATGAGGATGGTAAAGGGACTGAAAAGATGACTGCCCAAAGGCCACTGCTAAATCGGGGCTTGGGGGCTCAAGGTTTTTGGTGGATACAACTTTTAAATGTAGGTGAACCCCTGGCTAGCTCACAATGCTTATTCGTTCCTTAATATAACTGAATAATATACTACAATGCAATTAAGTATTGCAAAAAGTAATGCTTGCTGTTTTTGTTTTGCTCAGATCCTAAATAGCATCTTAAAAATAAAATGCTGGGCTTCCCTTGTGGTGCAGTGGTTGAGAGTCCACCTGCTAATGCAGGGGACACGGGTTCGTGCCCCGGTCCGGGAGGATCCCACATGCCGCGGAGCGGCTGGGCCCGTGAGCCATGGCCGCTGAGCCTGCGCGTCCGGAGCCTGTGCTCCACAACGGGAGAGGCCACAGCAGTGAGAGGCCTGTGTACCGCAAAAAAAATTAATAATAATAAAAAAAATAAAATGCTGATGATTAAGGAAAAGTTGGTTTAATTTGAATAAGGTATTTGGAGACTTATGGAAATTCTGGAGGAAAATGCTGAATACTGATTCTCTGTGTCACTTCAAACTTTCTGTTTCCTCAATAAAGTATTATTGTAATATTTCTCATACATAATTGCCTTTTTTAAAGTATACTTTTGTATAGCCCAGTACTCCTGAACATTGCCCATGTACTGTTATTAGTGTTTCCAGGTTTATGTTGTGTGGATTCTAACCTGGGTGACAGCCATTGAAATGCAATGAAATTATTGAACATTTCTGATAAAATGTATAGAAGCTAGCCTGAGAAGACCAAGGCCTTGTTTTGTTTTGATTTGTTTTTAAATAGGTAAGGAATGTATCATTCCTTTCTGCATGGCAGTTGTCTACTTCTTTTTTTCTAATTTATTTATTTATTTATTTATTTATTTGGCTGTGTTGGGTCTTCGTTGCTATGTGTGGGCTTTCTCTAGTTGTGGCGAGCGGGGGCTACTCTTCGTTGCCGAGCATGGGCTTCTCATTGTGGTGGCTTCTCTTGCTGTGGAGCACAGGCCCTAGGTGTGCAGACTTCAGTAGTTGTGGCATGCAGGCTCAGTAGTTGTGGCTCGCGGGCTCAGTAGTTGTGGCTTGTGGGCCCTAGAGCACAGGCTCAGTAGTTGTGGCTCACGGGCTTAGTTGCTCCGCAGCATGTGGGATCTTCCTGGACCAGGGCTTGAACCTATGTCCCCTGCATGGGCAGGCGGATTCTTAACCACTGCACCGCCAGGGAAGTCCCTCTCTACTTCTTAAATTTTATTAATATTCTCACAGTAACAGTAACAGAGGCTGGGGGAGGATTGTTATTCCCTTTTTCCAGATAAACAGGCACAGAACAGCTAAATGATCTGTTCAAGGTCACCTTGGCTTCTGGTGTTATTTCCCCTTAGGGTTTTCTGTCTAGTACTACAGGTGTTTTAGTCATGCAAAGATCATTTGGACATAGGACTATTTGTCTAAGGCCTGTTTGGGAAATGAAATGCACATACACTGCATGCTGACAGAGGCTGTGCTGATTATTTGAGGAGGAAACTCTCTTCTGATAACCAGAAATTAGAGGTATAATTGCTTAATTATGACAGGTATTAAACGCTGTATATGTAACATATATATATGTTTTTAAATTAAATTTTTTATTTTCAACCATTTGTTTTAATAGCCATATGTAGAGACAAATGTACATGGAATTGGTACTGTTAAATAGTGTTATTTGTTAGGGTTCATGCTGCTTCTCAACTTGATGGCAATCAGCTTTCCATTCCCTAGGCCAGTGAGAAAAGGAAGGAAGAGCGGTAGGTCAAAGGAAGTATGCTCACCTCTGAATCTGGCACCAGAAGTGCTGACGACAGTGTCACTTATGCTCGTGATGACTCAGCACTTCCTGGTTTCTCTTTGCAGCCTTGCTGCGGCTAATAATATCAAACGACCTTGGTCCAAACTGAGGGTTTCAGGGAACCTTTGGTTTCCTCATCATCAAAACTTTGAAATCAAAAATCATGCCTTCCTTTTTGTTTTTACCAAATTCATGATATTACACGTGAGCCATTAGACTCTGCACTGCATTATATGCTTTTTGTTCTTAGGATTGGAAGTAGCTTTGGCCCTGAACTATAAATAAATAATATCCTTACTTCTCAGTTTAAGGTAGTCCTGTTATAATCATTTGGCCTTTGTATTATTTATGTGCAGTCCAGTAACTGGGGCAGGAATGGAAGGACATGAAGTTCAAACTACAGATGCAGTGTATTTGTTAGTTCGATTTTAGGAAAGGTTTAGTGACCCAAAGAGGCCGAATGAGGGAGGGAAATGATGGATCTGTTCATTGGGACCTCATCACTTTCTGAATAGTCCAGAAAAGGCCCACTATGTGAGTGAAACCAAATCGTTTTTATTAATTAATTAGTTTTATACTTAGAATGAACCAAAATTATTATACCTTAAAATTATTAATATTGAGACATCTGAAGATGAAATATTTCAGAAAACCTTGAAAATTTTAGAAGACTTTTTCTACCTGTTTTCCTGTTAGCATTAGTTAACAGGACCTGGTTGAGAGTTTATCCGTGTTAACAACCAATTTGTTTAAAATTTTATGAAAAAGATATTAAACTATTTTTATAATTTGTAATATAGTTTATAAACATAAAGTTCTTTAACATTTTTTATTATTAAAGTAGTAGTGTTCAGTGAAGTAATACCTTTATCACAGCAAGAATAATGCTGAATTTAAAACACAGATACTTATTATTAAACGTTTCTTTATGTGTTTTCATCTTTACAGAGGCCTCTAAATAGCAAGAATTTCTGGCCCTATAACTGCTTCCAAATAAGCAAAAGTGAAAATTCCTACAGAAAACACAGCCCACCTTTTTGCACATGTAATCCAAATGAAAAATTAGCTTTGAAGTGGCGTCTTGTTACATAATCATACTGAAAATATGCAGTAATATGTATTCCTTTGAATGTCTTTCATTTAGAAACATATTTTTGTTTATTTGACTACTCTACTAGCTGAAAATCGGTTATGTTCTGGTTGTTCATCTAACCACCCAACCTCAAAATACTTGAGAAATTACATGAAGAGCTTCATTTCAAAGCATGAGATTTTCAGGGCTTCCCTGGTGGCGCAGTGGTTGATAGTCCGCCTGCCGATGCAGGGGACACGGGTTCGCGCCCCGGTCCGGGAAGATCCCACGTGCCGCGGAGTGGCTGGGCCTGTGAGCCATGGCCGCTGAGCCTGCGCGTCCGGAGCCTGTGCTCCGCAATGGGAGAGGCCACAACAGTGAGAGGCCCACGTACCGAAAAAAAAAAAAAGCATGAGATTTTCAGAAAGGTTCAGACCACCAGAAAATTGAAAGTGGAATTTCACTCCATTGATGATTAAAATAAAAAGTAAATAATGGAAGAGAAACAGAATTGACAAACCCAGTTTTTGCCAGTCAGAACATCTGTCCAATCAATAGTAAATTACTTTAAACAACATTTGCTTTCTAGAAGGCGCTTAATGTGAATCATTTTTTTTTATTCTTATTTTTTGCGGTATGCGGGCCTCTCACTATT
Source organism: Delphinapterus leucas (assembly GCF_059928025.1). Classification (NCBI taxonomy): domain Eukaryota; kingdom Metazoa; phylum Chordata; class Mammalia; order Artiodactyla; family Monodontidae; genus Delphinapterus; species Delphinapterus leucas. The sequence continues at coordinate 56,206,150 of NC_143137.1, read as the reverse complement.
GTGGCCTCTCCCGTTGCGGAGCACATGCTCCGGACGTGCAGGCTCAGCGGCCATGGCTCACGGGCCCAGCCGCTCTGCGGCATGTGGGATCTTCCTGGACCGGAGCACGAACCCGTGTCCCCTGCATCGGCAGGCGGACTCTCAAACACTGCGCCACCAGGGAAGCCCAATGTGAATCATTTGTTTGAGACATGTCTAAGCATTTCTGCCAAACTATTTGGCCAACTCAACTTTAGTGTATAGAGTGTTTGAAAACATCGCAAATCATTACAGAGAGTATGAGAATAATGACCAATACAGGCAAAAGCAAAGGAAACCCCTTCTTTTCTTGCACATTCTCTGAGATGCTGCTGTAGAACTCTGAGAATTGGTAGCATATGCTTAAGACTCCAAGTTTCTGGTACTGCCCACAACAATACAAAAACTCACATTTTGATTCCTTCTGGATTTTCTCATCTTCTGCTGATTTAGTGAGCGTTTTGCATATTGAGCTATAGCAGGAAATTCTATGTGATTATCACTAAAAATGAAAAATACCATATGAGATTTCTAATTTTTTTAATTGTTTTTTTTTTGACTTTTATAGGGGAGTCTTTTTGTTAACTTGCATAATTAATTGAGGAATCAAGTGCTCCAGTTAATAAGAAATCTGATGAATAGAAAGTTGTCATCTCTTCTGAGCATTGTCTCATTTTCAAAGAATTAGAGTATGACAAACTACATTTAACACTGAAACTCATAATTTAATACTTTGTTGATTAATATTTAATACTTGCAAATATTTCAAGACTTATACTTTATTGTAATTTTTATGAACTACAGTTATGATGAACACTGACTGTGCCTGCTCTTAGAGAATTATAGTTAATAAAATGTTTACTTGGTTATACGGTTTGGCTATTCATGATAGGTAAGAGAAGGCCTTATATCATGTCTATTGAAGAAACAAAATCAGTTGTATTATGTTTTGGTTAGATATAAAGTTTTACTCTTTAAACTTATAGATTATGGGGGGAAAAGTAGAGAAGTTGAGGTAGTAGTAGTGAAAGGCATTCAGGGAGTTTAGATGGAGAATAAAATAATGAAAGATATATAGGAATAAGAAAATTCTGAAAGTATATATAAATAAATAGAAAAAGACCCTCCCCCCAAATTTAAAAGAGATCAAATTAAATAAGTTATGTCCTAAAGTTTTGAAATATCATTGAAAGATCAAAATTATTAGTATGGCAAAAAATTTCTGATTCTGACCAGCTGTCTCTAGACAGAAGAAATGAAGATAAAGGGGGAAAACAAAGCAAAAAACACACCTAAAAGTACAAAGGAGTCATAGAGAATTAATGCATTTGGCTCCAAAATTAGTAAAAGGTACAATTTCAGTATGGTTAATCTTAAATTGTTGACCTCTAGCCCAAAACCTAAACAAACATACATCTGTTTGTTTTTTTCATATTATGTCTCTTGTGGGAAACATAGGGTAAATTCATCCTGCATTCATCCAGCTTTTAGTCTTATAGTAGAAAAATATGAATAAAAGTTGTTATACTTGACATGCAAACGAGTTTTTGGTCTGTCCCACATGCTGTAAAATTCCTGTTGGTTTTTGTCATTGGCATTATTATACATGGTATGCTGTCCCCACTATCTGGTTATAGAGAAACTCTTGCCGTGTTTTAAGACATGAACTGACTTCTTTAAACATATAGATAAAAATCAGTTTAGGCCATTGGGTTCTTCTTTTCTCATTCACAGCCCCACCCCTCCCCGCCTTCTTTTTCATATGGGTAAATGTGCATATCCATTTGCATTTAATTACATATGTTTATAAAGATGTTAATAAAGTGGTAAGTAGTGACAAAAATAGAGGAATGGTGCTGAAAGGGAATCATTATAAAAAAGGAAGAGTCACTTCAGAGTCTTCAATTGTTTACTTTTTGAAAGGGACATTTTAAATAGTCCTAGATACATTCTCAAATTACATTGCTCAATCTGTGAGAATTTGGAACATACATTTGTATATATTCCATTAGGCGAAAAACCCCAACTATCTAGTTTTACTTAATGTTGAGGATTAGAATCATCTATAGACAGGATGTTTCAATCATACTTTTTTTAACTTCTTAAAAAAGCTAATTTTTTTAAACTTTTTTTTGTGGTCAGATATACATAACATAAAATTTACCGTTTTAACCATTTTCAAGTATACAGTTCAGCGGTATTAAATACATCCATATTGCTGTACAACCATCACCACTATCCATCTCCAAAACTTTTTTATCATCTTACACTGAAACTCTGTAGTCATTAAATACTAACTGTCCATTCCCCTCTCCCTCACAAGAAGGTAGATTTACCAAAAAAATGTTTATTTATTTGTTGCACCGAGTCTTGGTTGAGGTACGTGGGATCTTCGTTGCCGTGTGCGGGCCCTTAGTTGCAACATGCGGGATCTAGTTCCCTGACCAGGGATCGAACCCAGGCCCCCTGCATTGGGAGCACAGAGCCTTAACCACTGGACCACCAGCGAAGTCCCAAGAAGATAGATTTTTTTGTTGTCGTTGTTTTTATAAAGTTATTTATTTTTGGCTGCGTTGGGTCTTCGTTGCTGCACACGGGCTTTCTCTAGTTGCGGCGAGTGGGGACCACTTTTCGTTGCGGTGCGCGGGCTTCTCACTGCGGTCACTTCTCTTGTTGCGGAGCACAGGCTCTAGGCGAACGGGCTTCAGTAGTTGTGGCACGTGGGCTCAGGAGCTGTGGCTCGCAGGCTCTAGAGCGCCGGCTCAGTAGTTGTGGTGCATGGGCTTAGTTGCTCCACGGCATGTGGGATCTTCCCGGACCAGGGCTCTAATCCATGTTCCCTGCGCTGGCAGGCGGATTCTTAACCACTGCGCCACCAGGAAGTCCCGAAGGTAGATTTTTAAATGACATTTTATGACCCGGAGATGAGAACCAGGTAGCAGTACATGACATAGCCAAGTAGGCTTAGTGTTAGGATTGGAAGGAATAGAGACCCACTCTAGCTAGCTCAAGAAAGGCATTTTATTGTAAGGGAACAGGGCCCTCATGAGTAACTTTACACATTTGGCTTCCTGGGACAGGGGCTCTGGACTCCCAAGAGTCCATAAGGAGGGCCCATAGTTCATCTTGCATCAGGGAATTAATTGCCTGTGAGTTCTGCCCTCACTGCTTCCTGTATGTCTTCATACTCAGGGCTCCCTCAACCTCCACTTCCATGAGCCATTGTGGTCTTCACAGCACTGGCTCTGTATGAGGTTTTTGCTGTGGTCCCCCATATTCCAGAGAGTCTCAGGCCAGGTTAGACAGGGACAGAAGGCAGACAGGGATAGAAGCTTCAGTCTGCGAAAGACTGGATTTTGATCTTGGTTTCACATGGTTAAGAAAATTGGTTGACATTTGATTCTTTGTTGTTCTAGATAAGGTCTGAGTCTTTAAGAAGCAAAATCCCATGTTTGTCATGAAAATGCAGCTTTAGGATAACTCTTAAATCCTTTCGAAGTTTGACTAAGCATTTCAGAGCCATCTGTGAGTCACTACACAGGTTTGAAATTGCATGCCAAGACTCAACAGTAGTTTTTCATCATCAAAACTTGGAGAAATTTCAACTGTAGCAGATCCTTAGAACCCTGGTGGAGTTCATGAAGAGTAGGTTGCATGGATGAGCACGACCAGCTCCTGGCTGCCGTGCTGTCTCGCGCTTACTCATTTTGGTGGGAAAATCATTGTCTTCAGATGGAAAAGTTGGAACATCATCATAGAAAATGGATTTTAAACCATTGAGCAGAAACGCTGTTTGGCTTCATGGTGGCTAGACGACACCTTAAGTATAATTAACTCACTAGCTTTTGCCTTTATCAACCAGTCCCAGAGTAGAATCTTTTTGATCCCAAATGACTTGAGCCCAGGGAAGTGGCAACATGGTGGTGGTGGTAGCGGTGATGGTGGAGCGGGCTACGTTATTCAACTTTTAACTCATCCCAGGTCTAGCCACGCCACACTTCACGTGCCTACCTTGGGGCACGGATTTGTGACCAGTTTTCTTTCGTTGGGGCTTCAAGCATTCTTGAATCAAGAGAAAGGGCAATGTGTTTTTTAGAGCTGAAGAAGTAATAGGCTTTCAGAGCTACTCCTATGCATTCCTTCTGTTCATTTGTTCAGCCTTTGACCCTGGATTATATCAGCACTGCTTGACCAGTATTTGTCTCCCAAGATCCCATTACAGCAGTGGTCTTGAACCGGGAGTGGTTTTACCTCCCAGGGACTATTTGGCAATCTCTGGATGCATTTTCTTCGTCACAGCTGGAGCAGGGTGTTGCTACTGGCATCTAATAGGTCCTGCAATGCACAGGACAGCTCCCCACTACACGGGAAATTTAAAATGTCGATAGTGCTCAGATTCAGAAGCACTGCATTACACAAAGACACCAGTTAGACAATTTGTAGGAGACAAAAAAATTACAAAAGTCTGTGGCATAAACTGGAGGAAACACATGGGCCCAACACTAAATAGCATTACTAAGCTTAACATTCATATAATCAGCACGTCAATGTTAGTGCTTCCTCCTACCATCAAAGGGTGAGAAGAAGAAAACCCGGCACAGGGATAACTTTTTTTCCTCAATTGTAATTGGGAGCAAGATGAGATGGCTGAGACCCATGGAATTAAAGGCAACTGGAAAGTTGGGGAGTTGCTTAGAGTGTGGCTCAGAACTGGCACAGTGATGGAAGTTGAGAGGTCAGAGATTGTTTGTTGAATTTTTATGGTTCCTTGTTGAGTTTTTGATTTCATTGTATTTGGACCCTGTTAGGGAATCAGGGTTTTTTTAAAAAGGACTAAGGAAGTGGGAGGGCTCAGTGACCTGTACTTGTCCTTAGAAGAGGATATATTTATATTCAAGTGAAGAGAGCCTGAGATAATTCCAGACAACTGACACCTCAGATTAAAGTTTCCTCCAAATTATGGATACATCGCCTCATCTCTGCTCCTTACCGTCATGTCTGTCACAGTGGTTGGGTGTCATGTTTTATGGGTTTCCTTCCAATGCCTCCATTTATAAAATGTCATTAATCCATATGAGGTGAATAAATAAGCTAATCAGTGGAGAACTCTTAAGATTAGTTAGGGTGGGTAATACTGACATCTTTGAATATGGTAGGTGCATCGATAGGTGGAGGCCTCACTTGTCATTCGGACTTGAACCTTGAAGATTAATTTCCCTTCTACTTGACACAGCCTGATATTATCCAAGTCCAAAACGTTTTCCCTTCAGAATGTCCCTGGTGCCCATTTTCCCCTCTTCATTGTCATTGTTACTATTCCAGGGCTCTATCAATTTAGAGTCATATAACCAAATTTTTTTTCCTGTCTTTTGTGTTAACCATCTTCTAGTTCATATCATGCCCTCTTCCCATAAAACTGTGTGCCCACCATAAAAAGAAACGAAATTGAGCTATTTGTAATGAGGTGGATGGACCTAGAGTCTGTCATACAGAGTGAAGTAAGTCAGAAAGAGAAAGACAAATACCATATGCTAACACATATATATGGAATTTAAGAAAAAAAAATGTCATGAAGAACCTAGGGGTAAGACGGGAATAAAGACACAGACCTACTAGAGAATGGACTTGAGGATATGGGGAGGGGGAAGGGTAAGTTGTGACAAAGTGAGAGAGTGGCATGGACATATATACACTACCAAACGTAAAATAGATAGCTAGTGGGAAGCAGCCGCATAGCACAGGGAGATCAGCTCGGTGGTTTGTGACCACCCAGAGGGGTGGGAAAGGGAGGGTGGGAGGGAGACGCAAGAGGGAGGAGATATGAGAACATATGTATATGTATAACTGATTCACTTTGTTATAAAGCAGAAACTAACACACCATTGTAAAGCAATTATACGCCAATAAAGATGTAGGAAAAACAAAAAAAAGCCTATGTGCCCAAAATGACGTTTACTGTCTACTGCATCAGGTCCAGATTTTTGTGGCTTTCAGAGCCCTCCATAATCTGGGCCTGTCTTAGGTGTTCATGCTCCACCATCCTCTAAATGAACTCTGCTCACGTGGCTATCAGGCAGAGCCTGATTGCTTCCTCCAGCAAGCCTTGCTCACGTGGCTTCCTTGTATGGCTTGCCTTCTCTTCTTCTCCTTATTTGTTTGATATGCACACATCTTCAAAGGTTAAGTAAGCTCAGGTCTCATCAACTCCATAAGGGCCTTTCTGGAAACTTGAGTGCTATTGATCACTTCTACCCTGAGAAGTTTCTTTCACCTGCTTAGCTCTGTGTCCTGTCTTGTCCTGCAGTGCCCGTGGCTACTTCACGTGTGCATGTGCTCTTTCCTCAACTTTAATGAAAGCTCTTTGTGAGAAGTGCCCACGACTTTTAGCTCTCTTTGGTGGTTAGCATAACGCTGACCGTACAGCAGGTGCCTAATAAATGCTCATTTGGTTGATTGTGTGAGATATTCTCTTTCTTTAAAAATCACATCGAAATAATGTGCACAAATTCAGTAACAATTTTTATATATAAGAAAACTTGAAAAGATTAATTACTACTGGTCATCCTAACATCCGGGTTACATGGGAAGGGTATGTTTTAAAAATTGTATAAGAACAGAACGCAGCGTGAACTCTCCTCCTTCAGTAGCAGTAGTTCTCAGCTGAGGGTGACTTTGCCCCCAGGGGAATTTGGTAGTTATTTTTTGGTTGACAACTGGAGGGATAGTACTGATGTCTGCTGGGTAGAGGCTAGGGATGCTGCTAAACATCTTCCAATGCACAGGACAGTCCCCCGCAACAAAGAATTATGTGGCCTCAGATGAACAGTACCGAGGTTGAGAAACCCCTGTCTGTAGCATTGTGTGGGCACCACCATCGACATTTTTTGTCACCTAAAGGAATGAGAACATTCAAAAAACGGTGCCGTTTTATATGGAGGGAATGATCATAATTATAAACTCCTAAATGGTGGGAACTGCAGCTATGTACATAAACCAGAATAGTTTGACAGTTAAAAAGTTGATAGCTGTTTGTGTAATAAATGGACACTTTATGTCTTTGGCCATGCCTTTGGGGAGGAGAGGACAATACGTAGAGAGAATTCTCTTAAGGCTGAGTGCACATATCCCATGATTTTAGGAAATGAGAGGCATTTGCTAACCCAGAAGGATGTATTAGAATATTAGGTCACATTTTTAATAAGGTGAAATTCCTTCGAAAGGATTGATAGTTATGTCAGAAGATTGAAGCATACACCGTTCTACTTTTCCAAATATTTTGAAAGCTTCCTTGAAGAATACTTGATAATTTTTAATGTTCTCTCTTCTGCAATTAATTTTGGCAGGTACTTTTTTGCTGCATTCAGGGGCAGAATGGTGCAGTGGAGAGAACAGTTCACAGAGAGATCCTGGGTAGGTCATCTTAATCATTCCCTGCCTCAATTTCCTCATTTTCAAAAAGAAGGACTAAGACTTGATGACCTCTAGCTTTGAAATTCTCTGTTACTGTAATTTCAGTTTCAAGTAGTAAAAACAATAGATTGTTTACACAAAGTAGTTTATGAAAGAAACTTTGAAGGAGTTAATTATTTCAGTTTGTTTCTTAGAACCTTCAGAAATATTCCTTTCTATAAAGGCTTAACTCCAGTGTTTAAAGAAAGAAAGGAATTCCTGTTATAAGTAAAAGTTGTCCCCACCTCCAAGCAAAATAAAAAGAGTCAAATGAAATTTGCCACTGATTTTAAAATGTCATTGTTAGCTAATTTTGAAAATTTTGTTCATTTTCTCTTACGTGTTTATACTTAGGTATAAAGAAAATATTTTAATAGTACTAATAGTACTGAAATTTTCACACAATTCACGTTAAGCTAGATGCTTCCAGATCTTAGAAATTTCCTGTTTGTAAAGGTGGAACACATTTGGAAACTTTACTAAGGGTTTAAACTACCATTTAGTAAGTTATTGGGCTCTGAACCAAATGATGAAGCTTTCCTGTTTGCTAGATGGAAAATTAAACAGAACCTTGATAATTTTCTCCTTTTTCCATTCTTAAAGTTGACAGTTCAAGATATTCGCAAGGTTGGGAATATTGTGGTATCCCAAGAAATGAAGCTTGCTTCTGTACTCTCTGTATTCTGAAGAGACTAGAAGGTTGGTTCTGGCATATTCTAATTTCCCCAGAGCCTATTCTAGAACTTGGGTAATGAGATTGCCTGAATTGAAGATGCTTTCAGCATAGGTCCAGATGCTAAGGGCATCCAGCTACAGTTTGGATCTCACTCCCAGAGTTAATGTTGCCTACAGGGAATAGCAGTATGTGACATGGGCTATGTTCATAAAGTAGTGCCTGAGATGACATTGCATGTAGCAGCGGTTAACTAGCACCTCCTGAATGCAAGGCACCTCCTAGAGGCAGTGGGCACAGTGGGGAATCAAAATGTGTATCGCTCAGTCCCTGCTTTCAATGAGCTTATAACCTAGTAGGGGGAGAGAGCGGACCCTTTGCAAACTGCTGTAATACAAAGCATACAGTGATAAGGACCGTCCCTAGGTACAGATACAAATCTAGGCTACTTCAGAAGAAAAAATATAGTTTAACTTGTGGGAGCAAGAACATTTGGCTCCCCAGAAGAGGTGACCGATGTGAGCAGAATCACAATCGTGGAGAGGAATGACATATGTGTGACAGATGAGCCTGAGGTGTGGAGGTGACCAGAGTGTGAGGGGGAGAGGAAACGTAGAGATACTCACAGGTGGTGGGGTCAGAGTAATAGCAGAGGGTAAACCAGGTTGAAATAGAATCTAGAGACTAGTAAACGAGTTCGGAGATGGACCATTTCCTGGGGAGTGAGGAAAAATTGGTGGCCTAAACTGGGATCATTCCCTTGAAATGAGAGATAGCTGAGTGCAGGAATTGGCCAGTCTGGGTAGCCGGGTGGGTGTGTGGGTAGACAGGGCTATAAAGTCAACGAGATAAACTGCAGTTTTAAGCTTGACTGAGAGGATGGTGGTGCTGCAGTCCTAGAAGTAGGGTTCGGGTTTGGTGGGACACCGATGAGTTCCATTTTGAACGTGTTGAGTTGTATGTGCTCTCAGGAAATAGCCAAGGCAGAGTTATGACTGAAGCACAGGAAACAGAGAGCTCCAGAGAGGAGTCCTGAAAACCTGTGACATTCTTAAAGGAGATGTAGATCTTTTTTGAGTCCCACACTTGGAGCACCACGGATGTACATCAGCAGGGATGTTCCACAGCAGGGAGCAACCCCCAAATGCCCCAGTGTGGAAGCTGAGCACATGACTAGGCTTATGTCACCAGCTGGGTGACTTGTTCACACCTGCCAGCCTTCACAGCACAGGTGGTTCACATCGTACCCCAGACACAATCATTGTCTGTACAGTAGATCTATAGGATATGTATATACTACACAGTAGCGTATAGTAGATATATAGTAGATCTTGAAGGTCACTGTCAGATACAACCCTACAAGTTAAATAAGTGAATGAGCAAGAACTCCCATATTTTGAGGGGAAAAATAAGACCGAGAATGAACCTTGAGATTATGTGCATTTAGGATTGAAGGAGAAGAAAGGGTCAGAGAGGAAGGCAGAGAATTAGAGGGAGGAAAACAGAAGAAAACTCAGGGAAGCCGCAGGAGGGAAGCGTGTCAAGGAGAAGGAGGCATTTCACTCCGTTGCCTGAGGTGCCGCCAGGTGGTTGAAGAGGTCGAATGCTCCATTTAGCGGTGGGAAGCTGTCAGTTTCCTTTTGAGAGAGCTTTTGCTGGAAGAGAAAGAGGGGAAGCCAGTGAACAGACAACAAAGAGTAAGAAAGTGTAGCACAGGGGCTTCCCTGGTGGCGCAGTGGTTGAGAGTCCGCCTGCCGATACGGGGGACACGGGTTCGTGCCCCGGTCCGGGAAGATCCCACATGCCATGCCGTGGAGCGGCTGGACCCATGAGCCATGGCCGCTGAGCCTGTGCGTCCGGAGCCTGTGCTCCGCAGCGGGAGAGACCACAACAGTGAGAGGCCCGTGTACTGCAAAAAAAAAAAAAAAGAAAGTGTAGCACAAATTGTAAGCGATCCTAAATAAATTGGGAGAATGGAACGTTTTTGGAAGAATGACACCCAGGTTGAAGTAAAAGTGGTTTAACACTTTTGTTATCAGACCAAGGAAGTATGAGTGTGTTTGTAGGTGTGCAGAGGAGAGATTGAGGAGGAGTGATAGGCAGTAAAAACTGATGAAATGACGACTTAGCAGAGGGTGGAGGGCACCATGGTTGGGGGGGACACTTCTCCCTGGAGAGGAGAATACTTTCCTGTGAAACACAAGGGGCAGAAGATCCATAGATGAGGTGAATGGCTTTGATTTTCTTCTGTTATGGGAAAAGGCCATTTGCAGAGAGAGATGAGGAACTGGGAGCCCTCAGGGAAGGCTGGAGGAAGTCTCGAGAATTAGATGGTAAGATTGGGCCACATGTTGACGACCGAAGTAGAGGAAGTAGCCGTCCTGAGGGACTTGAACGGGTAGAAGAGTTGCAAGTGGTCAATATCTTTGGAGTCCCTCAGCCACAGAGAGGCTGTCCATTGTTCAGCAGTAAGTGGATGTTTTGTAATGTGCTAAAGGCTTGCATCAGGAGAAGCCTTATGCTTTTAAAGAAATAGCTCTAATAAATGAAATAAAAACTAAAATTCTTAAGAGTAAGTCATTTTCATCCTCTTCCTCCCCATCGTCATCTCACAACTAATCTTTAATTGAACATTTAGCGTGTCCCAAGCCCTGGTTGCATGTAGTACATGGTTTCATCTTCACAGCAACCCTGCTGTATAGGTGAGTTTACCTTAAAGTAAGTAGTTTCCTTATTTTGCATTATGTGTTTGTTGTTTAAAAGATATATAACTAAATAGATAGATAATTTTTTGGTATAAACTAAAGGTGATTAATTAACTTATGTGTAGACACTTAAAAATTGTTAAGGTGACATATTTTATAAAAGTAAGACCTCTTTTACGTGGTAGCCAATCTGTCAAAATTACTGTGCTTAGTAAAAGTTGGCTTAGTAAAAGTTGGGTGAGCCTTCCATGAAACACAGTTACTATTTGGTGAATTCCTTTTTCATCAAAATGTTAACTTAGAGTTGAAATGCAAAAGAAGAGAGATTTGATACAGTGTTTTGACATTTGACATTTTAAAGTAATTTCATTAGATCATCAAGCTATGAATTATTGAAGATTGTTCTACTGTAAACATTTTTTTCCATTATCTTTCTTTGAATTAGAAACAAGTTGCATGCCGTTTGCCTGGAAGAAGATAAATGTATTATGTGCTAAAATATACAAAGATTTTGGCACTATGTTTTCTCTGCTTTTTATTAATGAATGCTTTTGTTCAGTCTTACATCAGATGAATAGAACAAATCTGTGTTTTGAATAGCTAAAGGCAGGAACAGAATTCTCTGTGTAACAGTGTTGACTAAATTCACTTGAAAAGACTCACTGAATCTCACTCAGGACGAGTCATTTTCAGCCTTATTTCTACACCAGCACACCTGAGACAGGAAGTAGACTTATTGGTTACAGTGGCTCCCCAGGACAATGATTCCAGTAACTTCCTGAGGGGACAGTTTTGCTAACTGCTACATCCCCAGTGTTGGCACATTGAAAGTATCCAGGAACCCACTGTTGATTCATTGGCTGATGCTCAGTGGGCGGTAAGGAAGAAGTGTTTGACAAGGCCCTACAGTGGGTTTTATAGTATCTGTTCCTCACCTTCAGCATTTCCCACCCCAGGAGGCAATTCATAAAAAAAAACTCAATATAAACGAAGTCTAAGAATTAGCCTTTTCAAAAGTGCTCGTCTGTACTGCCCAAAGAGATGGTCTCTGTCGGAGGAGTTCTTCTGGCAAACCTGGGTGAATACATCCTGAGGCAATGTCTTTATTCTTACAGTTAAAAGTTGCATGAAATGAAAGTCAAAATGCAGAAACATTCTGTTACAGTGTGAAGAAAAGGTATGTCTCAAGGTCAAGGTAACCACTGTTCCCTTTTCAGGAGGCAGTCAGAATGATGGCTAGCTGCCATCATTACACAGGGAGCCAATTCTGTGGTGTGGTTGCCATGTTCCAGGCTCTGCCTGGCTTTGAAGGCTGGGAGCCCAATTTTATTAGTATACCTAGAGGGATTGAGAGTCCAGGGATTGTGGACCCATGCCAACCTTACAAGAAACCGAGGTTTGAACCAAAATGTTGAGTTACTCTTTTCCAATAAAAGCTGTACTTCTCAAGGGTACTCTGCTCTGTCAACCAAGGCATTGCCTTCCTTGTGTGCTCATCTATGGGAAATCCAGATTATAGGGCACAGTTGCACAGAGAGTATAGGACCCATGAAGGGAGTTGGAAATAATCTTCAGATCTGACAGCCTCAAGCCCTGTGCCCGATGCATAATCTTGACTGCAGGGAAGGCAGTTCTCTTTGTCACACAAACTCCCTTGCCTATGACAGGGTCGGAGTCCCACTGCCAGATTGTGTCTTTCCAGAGTTTGCTTTTATAGAGATAAAATATGGGGTTTTTGTAAAAGTAAATTGGGTTGATTACATTGTGCTCTGTGAGTTGCCATCATAGCCTGGTCCCTTAGATTTGGGGTGGCCAGAGTCTCTTGGGCCTTTTTACTGGTAGCTCAGCCTCATCACCTACATTTTGATTTTCCCTCCTTCAGTCTTAGAGTTTTTGCTTCAGTTTAGTTCAGGGGCTAGCATGTTTTCTGTCCCATGTCCTACTTATGGATACTTCTGTGTCTGTTCATTGAGATAACTTCCCTGACTATAACTAACCTCCTAAAGATAACTTTTTGGCACATCGTTTGATAGTGGCATTTGAAAAAAGTTAACTAATGTATAAGTGGAATATTTGAGTTCCCTGTTAATTTATTTATCTCTCCAATTAACAAGTACTGAACTATAAGGTGTATACTTGAGGTTTTAGAATTTCCATAGATGATTTTCTCTGGAATATCTAAAAAATAATATGCATGTATTTAAGGAGGAAAATGTCCTACTCTCACCAGCTCAGTTTTTCTTTAAGAAACTGCTGTTCTAATTCTGAAAGGGAAATGTACTGTATATCTGAAAAACAAAGAGAAGAGAAGTGAAATATCAAAGACAAAGCTCCAACAGTATGTTACAATAAATAAGCAATATTAATACATTTAGAAGCTTGTAAAATATAACTTGCAAAGTATTCTACGAGCATGATTAGAAAGACTAAAAAGGGACTGTAAACTATCAGGTTTATTATCATTTTAGCATCTCAAAAAGGTCAGTAAAAACTGTGATCTCATAGAGCTGCTTATCACCCGCTCATTTCTCTGTTGAAGAGGGTATATAGCTAATTTTACTTTTTGGTTTTACTTCTAACAAAGAAGTACCAGCCAAGAGGACAGTGATTAAATATCCACCTGTCTATAACTTTTTAAAAATTGTATAAATATGTTCATTCCTAGGGTTATATTTTTTAAAACTCTTGTTTATTATCTAATGAAATTGAAATATTCTAAGTGAAATTCTTTTTTTTTTTTTTTTTTCCTTAGGATAGGATTTCTTTTTCCAATTAATTTCTGCTGCTGGGGATGTTGCCTCTTTTCTGTATTTGATAACACTGCTGTGTTTGCTATTGCCCATCTTAGTTGCAGTGCGTATTCTACAGGCACTGATCTTATACTCAAATAACTGCTGTATGTAAGATAATAAGAGGGAGGCTTTAGCAGAGTGAAATCCTAGCAACAGCTAAGAAACACTGGTAACTGACATTGATAAGCTGAGCTGTGCTTATTGAGCTGATGCTTAGCTCTAACCTTTGTGTGTGCTGATTCCAAATGCATCATGTAAAAATCTATAAAATTCTGACATAAGAAAAGCTGGTTAAATGAAAATATATGAATGGTTGTATTTAGAGAATTGGACAAAACCTTTGAAGGGCAGTGAGACGTGGATGGGCTTGTTGGTGTGTCCAGATTTAGACTTGGAAGCAACAGTGAGGTTGGATGTGTGCTGTGGCACAGATTAGTTCTTGTCTATTGTGTTGATGGTGCCCTAAATCCAGATTGGGGCAGGGCTTCTCTAGGATGTGATTTAGGGTGTGAAGTTGTTTCTTTCAGGAACCTTTCTTTTTGTAGTTCCTTGGAAATTTCTCAAAATGTTGGAAGAGTGAAACATGTCGTGTGAAAACATTTTGTGACCTAGTTTTGGCCTAAGTATACTTTTGTACTGGCAAGATACACAGGGGATTTAGGCTTTACTCTTAACAGCTAAATGAACTCAAATGTATACTGCATATAAATTGCTTTGAAGGCTGTGGATCACAAGTTAATAGATTCTGGACCTTATTTTTCCTTTCATGAGCCAGACATTCCTTGGATTTAAGGGTAGGTTAAAATTAAAGAGTAGCAAATTGCTTCCCTCTTTGGAAATAAGCGAAATCGCCCTCTGATAATAAAATATTCCTTTAACATGTCAAGACAGTTACTGAGGAAAGAAAGCACAAGGGGAAGAAATGGGGATAACTTGTTTAGTGGCTTGCTCTTTAGGAAATGGAATATTTTTAATAAAAATGAAGTTGTCTTACACCATGTGACTTGAAAATAATGAGAGACAAAGAAAAAAATGTAAAACGCCGTACTAGAACTTATATGACCAAATAAATCTCGTCCCCCGGGAGGCAGTCCAGTTTTTCTAGCTCTGCTCTAATTGAGCAAAACACTTTCAGACTCTTTTGGAATTGTCTTCAGAATTGTTTTATGAGCCAAACCCCAAAATCAACATCTTTACTTTATTATCACACCTCTTTTTGGACCCGAAAGAATATTATTCAGCCTGATCCCCCACTTAATTTATCAGACTTGGCTCAGGCTATTTCCAAAAATGCAGTGTACTCTCTTATAGGACAATTGAATATTCTTATTCAATTATTTATTCATTCACACATCATGGCTGAGTGCCTCCAGTGAGTCAGGTATGTTGTGGTAACACATAAGAGTCTTGGCTCTGGAAGGGGAAACGTAGAAGGGAGACAAGTGAGGATCACGGAGGCTGTTCACCCCTGAGCAGTCTTTGCCAGTGAGTAGGAGGTCACGAGATGGACAGAGAAAAAGAGAGCTTTCTAGGCAGAGGTAGCAGCTTGTGTCAAGGCCCAGCATAAAAGCCGTGCACATTTCAGGAAATGCAAGAATTTTAGGGTGGATAGAATCTAATTAAAAGATGAGAATGGAGTGGTAATTAGGGGCAAGATCATGAGAGTCCTAGTACCCATGGAATGGAGCATACAGTGGTTAAGAGTGAGGGTTCTGATGCCTGATTATCCGAGCTGAAATCTTGGCTCCTTTGTTTACAAGCTTTATGACACTGAGCAATCTACTAATCTTCTATGCTTTGGTTCTTTTCATCTATAAAAGAGATAAACACAGAGAAAGGTCTTAGCACCATGCCCAGCACAGGGTTGTGCAACCATCACCACAGTCAAATTTAGAACGTTTTCATTCCCCCTAAAAGAAATCCCATACCCGTGAACAGCCACTTCACTTTTCCCCCCAACACCCACTACCCCTCACCCTAGGCAACCACTAATCTACTTTCTGTTTCTATAGATTTGCCTCTTCTGGCCATTTCATGTGAATAGAATAATACAATATGCAGTCTTTTGTGACTGGTGTCTTTCACTTAGCATGTTTTCAAGAATTATCCATGTTGTAGCATGTATCAGTACTTCATTCTTTCTTTGTGGCTGAATAATATTCTATTGTGTACATATACCATATTTTATTTATCCATTCATCAGGTGATGGACATTTGGGTTGTTTCCACTTGTTGATTATTATGAATAATACAGCTCTGAACGTTCCTGTGCAAGTTTTTGTGTGGACATATGAATTTATTTTTCTTGGGTATGTAGCAAGGAGTGGAATTGCTGGGTCATATGATAACTCTGTGCTTAACATTTTGAGGAACTGCCACAGTGTTTTCCAGAGTGGCTGCACCATATTACGGTCCCACCAGCAATATATGAGCATTCCATTTTCTCTACATCTTTGTCAACATTTGTTATTGTCTGTCTCTTTCATTTTAACCATCTTCCTGGTATGAAGTGGTATCTCATGGTTTTGGTTTGAATTTCTCTATTGACTAACGACATGAACATCTTCTCATGTGCTTATTGGTCCTTGTTATATCATCTTTGGAGATCTGTCTCTTCAGATCCTTTGCCTATTTTATTTTATTATTTTTAGCTTTATTGAGGTATAATTGACAACCTTTGCCCCTTTTTAAATTGAGTTGTTTGTCTTTTTATTATTCAATTGTAAGAATTTTTCATATATTCTGGTTACAAGTTGCATATCAGATGCATGGTTTGCGAATAGGTTGTCCCATTCTTTGGGTTGCCTTTTCATTTCTTTGATTGTATCCCTTATAGCACAAATGGTTTTATTTTTGATGAGTCCAGTTCATCTATTCTTTCCTCTATGGCTTGTGCTTTTGGTGTCATATCTTAACATTGCCTAACCCAAGTTCATGAGTATTTACTCCTACATTTTTTTCCTAAGAGTTTTATAGTTTTGGCTCTTATATTTAGGTTTGTGATCCATTTTTAGTTTAATTTTTGTGTATGTTGTGAGGAAGGAGTCCAGCTTCACTATTTTGCATGTGGATTTTCAGTAATCCTCACATCATTTGTTGAAGTCTATTCTTTCCCCATTGAATGGTCTTGGTACCCTTGTTGAAAAATCGATTGAGCATAAACCGGAGAGTTAATTTCTGGGTCCTCAATTATATTCCACTGATCGATACGTTTACCTTTATGCTAGGCTAGCACCACACTGTCTTGAGTACCAAAGCATATTATAGTAAGTTTTAAAATCGAGAAGTGTGAGTCCTCCAATTTTTTCAAGATTATTTTGGCTATTCTGAGTCCCTTGCAATTCCTTATGAATTTTAGGATCAGTTTGTCAACTTCTGCTAAACAGTCTGGGATTTTGATATGGATTGCGTTGAAGCTATAGGTCAATTTTGGGAATATTGGCCTCATAAAAATATCAAGTCCTTCTGATCTATGAATATGGATGTCTTTCTACTTATGTAGATGTTCTTTAATTTCTTTTAACATTGTTTTATAGTTTTCACTGTACATCTTTTGTTAAATTCATACAAAAGTATTGTTTTCGAAGTTATTATAAATAGGATTTTCTTAATTCCCTTTTTTTCTTGTGATGACATTTTCTTCAGCTGTTTTCTTGCCCACCTTTCTGGTTTATTCAGGGATGCTGTTCTTCTTGTTGCATATTATAGCCCCCAAGATTGTTTCACTTGTATACCTGATAACTTCCCAAACTGCTACTTGACCTGTGTCCAAAACTCCAAGTATGTGTTTGTAATTGTTCACTGGACGTTACCACCTGAATGTCACAAGCATCTCAAATTCATGCCTTCTGGAGTGAACTCACTGAATACTCTTTTAAATCTTCTTTTCCTTTTTCGTTTTTTCTTCTGCTGTTTGGAAATAGCACCACCAACCTTGTTGCCTAAACCAGAACTCTGAAAATCATCCTTACCTTCTTTTCTTCCTTCAGCTTTTATATCCTAGTTGGTCACCAAACCCTATGGATTCCACCTCCTAGATACCACTATGGGAATATAAATTGATGTGATCTTCTATAAGGCACTTTGGAGTAAGAACTTTTAAAAAGTGTATATATTTTGATTCAGAAAAAATGTATACCTTTTGATTTTTGCAGTGCCACTTAAAGGAACTTACCATAAGGTAGTGAGCCAGTGTTATGAGAATAGAGAAATGGTTTAATAAATTACAGATATAATGTAATTGAGTGCAATTTAAACATGGTTTTATATATGTGTATACATAGAGAGCCTTGTGAAAGCATTTGATACAGTGTAAATGTTTTAAATTGCATTATGTAAAGCATGATTCTCACTTTGTTTAACAATAGAAAATAAGCTCTAAAAGAGCAGGGATCTTGTCTCATTGACCTTGATACCCCCTGAAGGGAGTAGATGCTCAGTAAATATTTGTTGGTTGTATTGGTCTCTCTCTGCTGCTCCTGTTTATCTAATCTATCTGTATTTCTTATCTGGGCTTTTGAAGACACTTCCTACATGTTTTCCTCACCTCCCATTTTATTCCCCTACAGTCCAACTTCTGTTCTACGGTGAGAGTGGTATTTCCAAGTGCTAAGTCTGGCCATAGCATTGCCCACTGTAAAGTCCTTTGGTTCTTTCCCAAAGCCCATAAGATAATTTCCAGACTTCTTAGCCTGGATTAACAAACTCTTCGTAATTTCACTTCTGTGTACTTTTCCAGCTTTTCTCTTGCCATCTTCCAAGATAATCACCAAGTCATGCCAAACTATCCACAATTCCCCAAATATGAATTTTCCTGCATACCTACATACCTTTGGACATGCTGTTCCTTCTGCCTGGACCATGCAAAACTTCCTTTGTTTATCTGGCAAATTCCAGATCATCCTTGGAGACTCAGCTCCCCAGCCACTTCCCGTCTAGGCACATTTGAGTTCCTCTTCTTCAGGGCTTCCATAACCTCTTGAACTCTTTTACAACCCTTAATGTATACGGGATGGGCATCCCTGTAAGGCTAGAGAGTTAGCAAAGGCAGGGACTCTATATTCTTCTGCCTTCCACTCATCATCTTACTGCTGAACAGACTTCTTCTCCTGTATCTCCATCTTAGGACTTCTCAGTGTTGGTCTGAGGCCTGGTACCAATTTTCCATCGTCTGTGATGAAATTAGAAAAAAAAAGGGCCCTGTGGTGAATTTTTCAGAAGGCTAAATCTATTTACAGTTTGGGTGTTAAAATGTGCTTTCTTTATGAGATGATGTTGATAGTAGATGGTAGGGTATATTTATGTCTTTAGCTGACAGCGTGCTGTCAGAGCCCTAAATTTGTTGGAAATTTTACAGGTCCCTGGAAACCAAAGGTCTGGGAACACTGCTGTATCTCATGGGGTGGCACCAAGTCCCCAAAGTCAAAAGCCTATGAGTCATCCTTGGCTTGTCCTCCTTCCTCATCCCTCCACCCCCGCCACATTCAGACACTTAGCAAGTCCTGCCAATTCAACCTCCTAAATATTTCTGGAATCTGTACTCTCCTCTCCGTCCTTGCTGCCAGTTCCTTAGGACAGGCCCTCTTTATTTTCCCTGTATAACTGTGGCAACTCCTTATGCTGGTCTTCTTGCCACTATTCCCCTCTTATTCCTGCTCATCAGAATAAGCTATTTAAAAATCAAAAGAAGATACCCGTTTCCCACAGGATACAAGTTTCTTGTGGCATACAAGAGTTCTCTCCAGTGGGACTTCTCGCTGTCCCTTTGCTCTTACCTTCTCTTGGTTTTTAGTGCCCTTTCTTTGCCACTTGCTTGGGTAACTTCTGATGGTCTAAGACCGTTCCACTGTCACTTCTACAAACCTTTTCCTACAAGTCTGGGTGAGATGCCCCTCTTGATTACTCTTAAAATACCCTGTATTTATCTCTACCTCAGCATATCCAGCTTAGTTGATATTCATCTATTTATGTCTGCCATCTCACTAGACTCTGAACAACATAAGAAAATCTGTTTTATCCTTTGATCTTTCTGTCCCCAGCCCCCAGTACAATGCTAGAAAATAACAAATATTGAGTGAACGTTTGTTGACTAAATGCGTTTGTTCAGTGTAATGATCAGATGTACATTGTAGAAGGCTCCACTACCCAGAATGAGGGGTGAGTACAGGGAGTCTCCACGAGGCAGGAACACAGGATAAAGGCCCTCTGTAGAAGTTTAGGTAAGAGTGATGAGTACTGAACTGGGGATGTAGCAGTGGATGGAGAAACATTTGAGTGGTAGAATTGGTGGTTGACTGGATATTTGGGGAAAGGGAAGAATCTCGGATTACTTGAAGGTTTCTGGGCTTGGAAAATTGGTTGGATGGTGTGGCTCACCAAAGAGGATGAGCTCTGTCCCAGATACTTTGAAACTGAGATGTTCAGAATATTGGTTGAAGTTTTCCAAGAGGTAAACTGGATGTGGACTTTGGGGAGAGAATTATTTTGGAGAGAGACAGATTGGGGATTTGTCAGCCCTTAGGTACTATCTGAAGCCATGGCCATTTGTTGTTGGTTATGTTGTGGTAGTGGTGGTGCTGCACTGAGTGAAAAGAGAACAGGACCTGAGACTCTGAGTGTTGAAGGTCCACATCAAGGAGGAGAGAGAAGTCTGTGAAGGTTTCTAATTGAAATCCTGGTTTTGTGTCATACCTGTTCTATCACTCTGGACAAATTATCCTCTGAATCTCAGCTTCTTCATCTGTAAAATGAGAGTAATAATACCCACTTAAGTAAAATGAGAGTAATAATACCCACTTAATAGGGATATTGAAGAACTCAACGAGTTTACGTATGTAAAGTCCCTGATATGTACAGTTCCAGGCTCATTCTAGGGGCTTGTAAATGACAGATTAGAGAGGAGATTCAAGAAAGTATTTCTCAGGGTGTGAAAATGTTTTGAAACAAAGAATTTCTTAATGATTGTGCTGGAGATTACAATTAATATCTTAAACTTATAAAAATCTAGCTTGAAATAATACTAACTTACATTCTATAGTATATAAAAACTTTTTTCCTATACAGCTCTGCCTTTCCCCCTTTATGTTATTATTGTCACAAATTACATCTTTATACATTGCATAGCCATTAACATAAATTTATAATTATTGTCATATGCATTTGTCCTTTTAATTATATTAAGAAAAAAGAGCCCAAACCAAAATACAGTAATACTGGCTTTTATATTTACCTGTGTGGTCAGTTACCTTTGCCAGTGATCTTTATTTCTTCATATGGCTTTGAGTCACTGCCTAGTATCCTTTCATTTCAACCTGAAGGACTCCCTTTAGCATTTCTTCTAGGATGGGTCTAATGGCAAGAAACTCCCTCAGCTTTTGTTTATCTGGAAATGTCTTAACTTCACCTTCATTTATAAAGGATAGTTTTTATCTAGAATTCCTGGTTAACAGTTGCACTTTAATTTTATTTATTTTATTTTTAATTTATTTTTGGCTGTGTTGGGTCTTTGTTGCTGCGCGAGGGCTTTCTCTAGTTGAGGTGAGCGGGGCCTACTCTTCTTGCGGTGCGCGGGCTTCTCATTGCTGTGGCTTCTCGTTGCGGAGCACGGGCTCTAGGCACGCAGGCTCAATAGTTGTGACTCACGGGCTCTAGTGCGCAGTCTCAGTAGTTGTGGTGCACGGGCTGTGGTGTGTGTGCTGAGTTGCTCCTCAGCATGTGGGATCTTCCCGGACCAGGGATCAAACCCGTGTCCCCTGTATTGACAGGCAGATTCTTAACCACTCCGCCACCAGGGAAGTCGCTGCCCTCCATAGTTTCTTATGAGAAATTGGCTGTTAATCTTACTGAGTTTCCCTTGTAGGTGATGACTTACTTATCTCTTGCTGTTTTCTTTGCTTTTTGACAGTTTGACTTGTAGTATGTCACAATCTCCTTGCTTCATGTTCATGTGCCTAGAAAGCACTCAGATAAAGGATCATAATAATGATGTTGAATTAAATGATTATAATTTAATGTTAATAATAATGACCATGAGTCATTCATCAGTAAAACATAATTAGTACATTGGGCTTAAAAAGTCAAGAAAATGTTCAATGCTTGTCTAAAGAATTCCATTAAATTTTTTAACTTTAAAAAATATTTTGGGGACTTGAGTAAGAATCAGGTGTTCAAAATAATTACTTGTGTGGAACACCCAGTGGCCTAAAAGATTCCCAGGATGAGTTGTTCCTCTGGTTTTTGCAAAAGAAAACTTCTGCCGTGGAAGAGATACGGTTACAGCTACATTTCCAAATTCTTACCTACTTTAGTTTTTAATTGCTCTTAACACTATGAAATATTTACCTTATTATCTAAAATATTCCTAAAACAAAGATCAAACTCTAAAATAAAATTAAAGTGTAGATATATTAAATCATAACTTAATATTTACACATTTTTGCATCTGAAAGAAGCCTAACTTCAGATCCTTAAGTTTAGCAGTTGATAGAGATACCAGTTCTTTCAACTTTTCCAACTGTGTTCTGTTTTCTAATCTTTTAATATAGTTTCCTGATGGTGTTCTTTTTTTTTAATTTTTTAAAAATAAATTTATTTATTTATTATTTTTGGCTGTGTTGGGTCTTCGTTGCTACACGCGGGCTTTCTAGTTGTGACTCACGGGCTCTAGTGCGCGGTCTCAGTAGTTGTGGTGCATGAGCTGTGGTGTGTGTGCTGAGCTGCTCCATGGCATGTGGGATCTTCCCAGACCAGGGCTCGAGCCCATGTCCTCTACATTGGCAGGTGTATTCTTAACCACTGCGCCACCAGGGAAGTCTGAGACCCAGGTGTCTTATTCCTTCTGTTAGTTTTGACCCTCTGCACTCTCTTGGCCTGTGTTTCCTCATCTGTAAAACAACTGCATAGAACCAGATAATCTCTAAAGCTCCCCATATTTATAAAAGTCCATAATTTTGCCATGGAGAAATTTTTTTCTTTCTTTCTTTCTTGGCTTGTATGATGAACAATAGAGTAATCTGAAGAATTTTTGAGCTATTGTTTCTCCTTTATTCCATGGTAACTCTGCTGCTTTTGACCTTTTAACCAGATATCAGAAAAGTAATTTTATTTTTCCTACATTCTTTTTGTAGAGTTAGTCCATACTGGGGAGGATTGAAAAACACATACCTTCAGTGAGGCAGTAATGCATGCATATTGCTTTTTTCCCCTAGAACAAAATTAAGAATTTGATTTAACATATTTAATTTTTAAAACTACCTTTTCAGAATTGATGGTCAGGATTGTCTCATTAACTTAGTGGAGCAGACTGAAGAAAAGTATATGAGTGATGGAAGGAAAAAAACTTGAAGGAGAAAAAAAGCTTTTCTAATTCTTGTTTTTGAAATGGTGATTTTTTTCTTGTTAAAAATTGATAAGTTCTCATTGTAGAAAGTTCAGATAGGCAAATAGCAGAAAACACAATTCCATAATTTCATCACCTAGAGCTTAGCCACTGTTAGCATCTTGATTTATCTTTCTACCATTTTGTTTACATATGTGGAATCATACTGTACATATTCTTTTGAAGCCTGAATTTGCTTTTAATAATATATCATGAATGCCTTTCCATGTTCAATAAATATGAATCTGTATCATCATTTTAAGGGCCACATGATATCTGTATGTATGTGTGTGTGTGTGTGTGTGTGTGTGTGTGTGTGTTTGTTTTTCCAGATGACTCTTCAAAAAAGCTTTTTACCAGTTTGTACTCCTACTGTCATGTGGGCCCATTTTCACAAATGCTCACAAATGTTGTGCCATTTTATCATTTAAACATTTTTGTTACCCAGTTTGAGGGGCTTAAATAGTGTATCACTGATGGTTTCATTTATGTTTCTTTAAGTTATTACGATAGTTTAACATTTTTTCCTATGTTTATGGTCATTTATGTTTCCTTAAAAGGAACTAAATTCAGTGGTTGTTTTATTAGATAATAACCTAATCATAAGGAGCTGAGTGAATTAGTGCTGGGATAGCTTTACTCACCTAGTAAGGATGTGATTATGAGAGATTTTTGGCTTACAGTGTAGGTAAAATTTGGTTGGTTTTTTTCTAAGACCCAGCAGACAGTCTTCATCACAGACGGCTGCCTAGTTTTGGCTGATTCGTCGTTTTTCCTCAAGAGAGGCCCAAAGCTGGAGAACAGGGCTTTTACAGGTCAGAAGTGGAGACAGAACTGAATGTTGAAAGTTGGCCAGAATGTTCATGCACTCATTCTGACTCAGGCCAGAGCTGCTCACTTTGCTTTCAAAAATATCATTTAACTCATATATTTCTGAGATTGAAATATCTTTGTCAAGCTCTGTTGGGTGTGTCATTTTCTAGCTAGTCAAGGGAAGGACATAAGAGAAGAGGGTCTAGAAGATCAACAGTCTTCAGCCTTATTTTATTTTTCCTGTGAATTTTCTGAACATTTTTTTCCAGCCCAGGATGGAACACATATATTACTGGTATGGCCAAGTTAAACAAAGACATTTGGGAGTTGGCATTACCACAATACCTGTCAGTAGTGTGTCTCATTTGCCACAGAGGGTCTCTTGCCCCAAAGGCTGTGCTACATACAGAGGTAGGATTGCACAATGGTAAGGAAATCAGACTTGGGAACCGGACAGCCTGATTTCAGATCCCATCTTCACCACTTACAGTGCCTGGGCCTTAGGCAAAGTACCAAACCTCTCTATGACTGTTTCTTTCCTCTTTTTGTTTTGAAACAGCTTTATTGAAATACACTTTACATCCTATCAAATTCACCCATATAAGTATACAGTTCAGTGGTTTTTAGTATATTTATGAGTTGTGCAGCTATCACCATGATCTCACATTTTATTACCCAGAAAGAAACCCAGTACCCGTTAGCAGTCATTCTTCATTCCTTCCCCTCCTTCGTCTCCCACCACCCCCGGCCCTAGGCAACCACTAATCTACTTTCTGTCTCTATGGATCTGCCTATTGTGGAGGTTTCATGTAAAAGGAATTATGAAATATGAGGCCTTTTGTGATTGGTTTCTTTCACTTACCATAAACTTTTCAAGGTTTATTCATGTCATAGCATGTATCTGTACTTCATTCCTTTTATTACTAAATAATATTCCACTATATGGATAATACCATGTTATGTTTCTCCATTTATCAATCGATAAGATGTTTGGGTTGTTTCTATTTTTGGCTATTATGAATGATGCTGCAATGAACATTTGTATACATACGTCTGTTTCTTCATCTATAAGAACGAGTACCATTTCATAGTGTTGTTATGAGCACTAAAAACGTCAAAATACATAGAAGGAGCTAGTGGGGAGCAAACTAAGAAATGTTAGTTAGTAAATGTGATATATTAGTGTGTGAGTCCTCATTTAACGTCAGTTACAAGATATGGCCTCCTCAGCATGCCATGCTTTCCTAATGGCATCTCTGAAGATCCTCTCTTTTACTTTGCTCCCAACTTTTCCCTGAGTTATAATTTTGAAAAGTTTAATTCGTTCAGTAGACATTGAACATCTACAGTGTGTTAGACACTGTACTAGACGCTCTAGAGAGTTAAAAGAGTAAAAAAGTATGGAGAGGTACTTCCAGTTTAAGGCTGTCTGTAGTTTGCTAACCTGTAATCTCTGACCTGCCAGTAGGGTTTATGACTTGGGGCCCCTGAACCCCACCCTCACACCAAATGTCACAGGTTTATGAATCGTTTAATCCATTCACTCTTATCAGGCCCTTATTTTGACCCATGTATCTGTGTTTGTGAAGCTAACTGTTGTGTAAGGAAAAGGCTAAAACTAAGGTAATCATGTCTAGGTGGAGCCTTCATCGGGTGCAAGAGTAATGTCTCATTCCTACACTGTAGCTGGGGTTGGTGAATGGTGTTTATTCTAATCAAGACATAATGGTCCCGAATTTTCTCAGCAGATTTCTTCTTTTTATAGAGTTGACTTTATGTTGTTTCTGAACTTAGAAAACTATTTTGTATCGGAACTGGACTCAGCAGAAGTGTCAAGTCATTGTCTACCTGCCTCTGTTTTCTTTCTCTTGACTTTGTGGAGATGGTGATCCACGTGGTGACTCAGAATATTTTGCCCCTGCTACCATTCTCTTCCCTATAAGAGAACAAGTAGGTTTCTGTGATTTCCTCGTGTGTTTTAGCTCTGAAGTAATGTTTCCTTTTTTCCCCATAATAGTATATACTTAGCATAACAGAGTGATGTTACTACCTCATTCTTCTCTCTGCCTTTGATTCAGATAAAATGCATTAGCAGTTTGAAGGATTGTGCTTGAAATATGAGTGCCTCCAGTGCTTGCTATAGGACTATGAAAGAAGTTTGAATTCTGTTATTTAATGTCCATTTCAGGAATTCATCTTGAATATTAACAGAGCAGTATACAGTATCCTATATACCCATTAAGACAGCCCAAATAGCTTATTTGGGGCCCAGCTTACAGTGCACCAGTTTTGCACTGCCCTATGATAGCAGTGTGTTTCCATATACACAAGTTTTTACTGTTCGCTCTATTTAAAATATTTACTGTAGTGCAAGTCACATCTTGTAAACTTGCCCAATATGGGGGATTCCCATTTTATTTGTAAAACACTTTTTGGTTAATGGATGCAAAAATATTAACTCATAGATCCATATTGCCAGGTACATGTAGATAGAAGCTGAAACGAGATTAGTAGAAACTCTAAAGATGAACTGGAAGAAGATGAACTATGAAACTTTCTTATGAACACTCTTTTTAAGGCTATAAGGAATAAAATGAGTTAGTAAATAAAAGATGTTGGCTTTGCATTCCCTTGTCAGATTGTGGTAGCCTTCAGTGTAACAACAGTATGATCACAAAGGGGTTTCCCTGCTTTGGGGTTATTACTTATGGGGCGTCCCTGTGCGTTTCTACTTTTCAACAACAGCTAGTGGAAGGGGGGTTGCTTAACGAGGGGCTTTGGGAGAACAGATCTCTGAGCATTGGACTCAACCTTTAACTAAACTCAGTACCTTTGTATGATTTTTAAATGCTTCTCCTTGCCTCCTCACTTCTCCTTACCCAGGCCTTTCCGATGCTATAGGTTCCATATTCCCATTTGCAATGAGCTTGTCTCTCTTGCTTTCTTTCTCTACTTTTTCTCCATAAAATGCCTCTGTGGTCAGACAAGGAACCACAAGGAGGAATCCTGGGAAGAGGCTGCATGGCTCCTTAGGAGAGATTAATTATTCGGCTCTGCTGCTGTCAATTACTCTTTCCCAGCCGGCAGGCTCATGGAGAAACCTCTTAAGGCGAATAGTCTCCCAGCAAGTCAGTGCACTGGTATAGTCACCTAGAGGAAACTCCTACTAATTAAGCTATGTGCTTGAGCTTAATTCAGTTTGTCTAATATATAAGATGTATTTGAGGTCAGATATTGACGTTTAAAGTCTTTTAATTATTTCAAAATGTTTATAGATGTCTTAGGACTATTTTTTGTTGTAAGTAATAAAACCCAACTCAAACTGGGTAAGCACAAAAGCAACATTACTGACTCACCTAAGTAATAAATCCAGGGGTAGGTTGGGCGCAAGTGGGTCCAGGTGCTTAAATGATGTCATCCGGAATCTCTTGCCTATCATCTCTCTGCTCTGGCTCTCTTCGGTGTTGGCTGCATTCCGTGGTGGGCTCTACAGTGGTGGCAGAGATGGCCACCAGCAGCTGCAGGCTAATCTGTTGCCAGTTTGGTAATCCCAGAATAAAGAGAGCTCTACTTTCCCAGAAGATCTAGTAAAATTCCTGGGACCAATTCCCATGGTCCTGTCCATCCCTAAATCAGTCATTGTCACTCTGTCCAGGGTAGGTTACATGCCATCCTGCGCATGTACCCCACGAATATATTGCTTGAGTGTATGGGGTAGGAGTGGTTCCTCAACAAGAAATGAGGATATGGTTTCCAGAAGAGAGAATGGATCTTGGAAAGGTAGACATCACAGGTGTCTACTGTAATAGGATGTAGAATGAATCTACTTTGATGTTGATGTATAAAGTTTCACATAGTGTTTGTAGAATTAATTTGGAATTAATACATAGCCATATATCACTGCTTGTAGTTTTACATGTCAGTTGTCTCTCCCCCCAACTGGATATGAAGCTCTTAGAAATGGTCCCCGTCTTAGATCTGTTGGAATCTCTAAAACCAAGTACAGTGCCTGCACGGTACAGTGTCCATACTGCTAAATGTTTACAGGTACTGCTGAAATGGCGATTTCCTTCTAGCAGCAGGTTCATTATTATTAGTGGCAAATACTTCTGGAATTACACCATTCAGTGCTGGTTGAGAATAAGTGCACACACACTCCTTATTTAATGAGCAAAAGGAGAATACCCTGGCCAGCATCCAGTAGTGTAGGGTTATTGGGAGGTGTGAACATAAATTTGGTGCATGCAAACTGTAGCCAAAGAATGTGCTTCGTGGACTATAGAGGAAGAGATTAGAGATTTTTAAAAAATTCTTCTCAATTCTGAAGACTGCCTGTAGTTCAAATAAAATTTTGTTTAGCACCCTTCGGCAGCTGTGCCAGACATCTCACAGATCTTGAACTATTTGATGTCCAAACATTCAAGAGTATGAAAAAAAGCGACAGGAAAAAAATCTTTATAGAACTTCCTGTGACAGGTCAGAGTTTAATCACAGCAAGTAATGCAGATTTCCCTTTTATTATAACCACAATAGAAAGGCAGGGCTTGTGTTTACAGAGCATGTTGTTTGGGAGACCTTTGTAAATTGTAATCTTTGGAAATCCCAAACCTTATTGGTTGTAATCCCATCCATTAGATGAAGACAACTTGCCTATGCAATAGATCCAGAATAGCAAGTTAAATGGAGAACATGAACAGGAAGCAGTTATTCCGAATTACAATGGGTAGGATGCAGAGTTAATTCATGGAGATATTTTGTTATGAGATAATTACATCACTAGGACAGCTGGAAAGCTGAGTGCTGTGCTGGACCGCAGTGCTTGCTCTCTGCCCTGCAGCTGGGGGGTCAGGACAATAGAGACAGGGAGAGGACTTATTTTATGGGATAGTTAGGGGCTTGGCTGACTTAATTGTAAAATGATAATGACCTATCTGCCTTTTTTGGATTTTGTTTTGCGCAGCTAAACTGGATTCGTAGACTCAGTGAATGCTGAGAACTACTTTTTGAACCTTCACTTGGATCACGTTAGGCTAAGCTCTAATGGATAAATTTTGAATGGTAGTTTTCATTTCCTCTAAAAGTCATCTGAGATATTTTTGTTCATCCTCAACACAATGTGATTATATTTCTCTTATGGAACTGTAGTTATGCAGTCACTGAAATGGTATTTTTGTCAGTTTACTGAATAGCAAAAAAAATAGAATGGTTTTAGAAAGCTTTAAGATGTCGGTCGACACAAGGAATCAAACAGTTGAAGTTATTTCCCAGGGTTTATTTTCAAATGTTCAGACCTGTCTGGCTCTTTTGTTTTGCAAGTTATAGAGGTTATAGATAGCTTGACCACATTCCTCATTGATTTATATAAATATATTACAGATTGTTAACCTCCTGCCAAACACCAGGGGTTTCATTCAGTTCTTGTTTAGTTCGGTTGCTTTATGTGAGACTTATTGGTTTTGTTACAGCATCTATCTTCTCTTTATTGCCCACTGAAGTGATTATTATTTGCTTTGGGATGATTCCAGACAGAGTCCTTGTAGACAAGAAAGCATCAAAAATATTATGTTCTAAAATTCCTAAGATTAGTATTTATAGCTGTTGATTCAAAATGCATTTTCTACCCATTATGACTAATGTAATTTAATTTTACTATGATAATGTTTACTAAGCAATTAAGTCAGACTAAATTTCATGTTTTAGTATAGAGTAATATTTCCCAAAATGTCTTCTGTACGGTACTGGGTCTATTGGATGTTGATGGCCAGCATTGGAGCCCAAAACCTACAGGTTCTTCTAGGACTTTTACTTCCCTCGATGTCACTTTTGAATTTCTAAGGAGACGGTAATAGGCTCCATTTCCCAAATAAAATTGATAACGGCACCTTAAAAAAATAAAAAGCATTATCACCTTGAACCAGCGTGAGCCACTTCTAATAAACACCATTCTTCTTGTAGCCTAGAAGAATATATAATTATATACACTAAAATTTATACAAGAATATTCTACTCTGTGTCTCTTTAAATGTGTGTCTTTAAAAAAAATTGCCCATTAAAATTAGTGCCTTTTCTCCATGGCTTATCATTTGGGGCAATTAACAGGGGCTCCAGGGAGCTCACCTTTTGCATATCTCAGGTGTGGAGTCCAGGTGCTGCAGGCAGCAACAGTGAATCTTAATAAATTGAAGAGAGTGATATAACTTTGAGAAAAATAACTTGGGTGGGTTAGATGTTATTCTTGCATTGTGTCATACAGAGTGTTTGAAAATGGTTTCAGTGAGATGAAGCAACATAGCATGCTGCCAGGGCTGTTAGGTAACTAACAACGGTTTGGGAGCAAGTGACCCTTCGGTTTAGCAGTGTTTTATGATCACTTCATTCTCCAGCTACATCCCTGTCAAAACATTTTTTTCTTTTGGAAATTACTAAAACGTCTTATGTATTACAAACCGTAAGTGTAGTAAGAACTGGAGTTACTAGTTCTTTACTGACTGGAGGCAGTGATAAACAATGTATTTTTTTATTAAGGAAATGTATTACTTATAATAGAAAACATTTTGAAAGTAATGTTTAAGAAGCACAGCTGTAATGATGTAGTTCCCATGTTTGTATTTGATTTTAGTACAGGCCATTTTTGGTTCATTACTGTTTCATTTTATCACAAAAATAGAAGCAACAGATATAAAGAAGCTTGGTAATTGTGGAACTCCTTTTTCTTCTTCAAAAGGAAGAAAAAATATTCCATTGTATATATTTGCCACATCTTCTTTATCCATTCATCTGTCAGTGGACACTTAGGTTGGTTCCATGTCCTGGCTATTGTAAATAGTGCTGCAGTGAACATTGTGGTACATGACTCTTTTTGAATTATGGTTTTCTCAGGATATATGCCCAGTAGTGGGGTTGCTGGGTCATATGGTAGCTCTGTTTTTAGTTTTTTAAGGAACCTCCATACGGTTCTCCATAGTGGCTGTATCAGTTTACATTCCCACCAACAGTGCAAGAGGGTTCCCTTTTCTCCATACCCTCTCCAGCATTTATTGTTTGTAGATTTTTTGATGATGGCCATTCTGACCAGTGTGAGGTGATACCTCATTGTAGTTTTGATTTGCATTTCTCTAATGATCAGGGATGTTGAGCCCAGCCATAAAAAGAAACAAAATTGAATTATTTGTAGTGAGGTAGATGGACCTAGAGTCTGTCATACAGAGTGAAGTCAGAAAGAGAAAAACAAATACCGTATGCTAACATATATATGGAATCTAAAAAAAAAAAAAAAATGGTTCTGATGAACCTAGGGGCAGGACAGGAATAAAGACACAGACGTAGAGAATGGACTTGAGGACATGGGGAGGGGGAAGGGTAAGCTGGGACGAAGTGAGAGAGTGGCATGTACATATATACACTACCAAATGTAAAATAGTTAGCTAGTGGGAAGCAGCTGCATAGCTTGGTGCTTTGTGACCACCTAGAGGGGTGGGTTAAGGAAGGTGGGAGCGAGATGCAAGAGGGAGGGGATATGGGGATATATGTATGCATATAGCTGATTCACTTTGTTATACAGCAGAAACTAACACAACACTGTAAAGCAATTATACTCCGATAAAGATGTTAAAAAAAAAAAGGGAAGAAAAGAATAAAGCTGTCAAAGTATGCGGTTTAAATGGAAAGAAGATTGTTCAAAGAAGCCTATGAATAAATGGTAGTTACCTTGAATTACCAAATTGAAAGAGTTGTTTTTATAAACTTCCCAGGTTTCAGATCCATGCATGATAGCAATCATATTTTTCAGTACGGCATGCATATGATTTATGGCATTATTTTTAATAAATTTGTTAGTTAGGAGTTTTTACTTTGTCAGAATAATTTTTCAGAATAAGTCACATTAGTGATACTCGAAGACTTTAGAAATTTAGAAAAAGTTAAGTTTATAAGTAGATAATTAAAACTTAGAAGTCAGAATATTTGGAAGTAGACAAACGTAAGGAAGAAATTCTGTTGATCTTAATTGATTTTAATGGAGTTGTAGAACTCACCCCAGGCTGCCCAAAATTAAAAAGGAGTTTGGACCTGGCTATAAAGTATGTGTGGTTGGTGGTGGTGGTGTTCACCCCATCGATTTAACTTAATTATGGTGTTCTTTAGTTTCTTTTAAGGTTTACTTTAGATTAACACTGAAGTACCAAAGGTTATGGAGCCCATTTAGCCCAGCAATGCAGTAGAGTGGCATGGTGAACCAGCTAGGCATTAAAAATTTAAGAGGTAATGTACAAAGTGGATAACTGAGAGTCAACCCTGCATTTCAGTAACTGGGTTATATGCACATTTATAGTTAGTTTCTTTGAAGAAGGTGTTGTTTCATTTTAAAAAATGAAAGAAAGTAATATGAATAGCACTTTTATTAGCCTTTTCTTAGTATTTATATTACATTCTTGTCAAGAAATTTATTTATAGCTTGTTTATGGGTGGTGTGTTTAACTCTTTAAATGTTTGGTGAGCATCTCATGTGCCAGATAGTATCCTTTGTCTGTTGAAACTAAAGGAGATTCTGTCCTTTGTCTTGAAAATTCTTTTGACTACTGAAGGCTTTGTTCTTAAAACTTAAATTTTGAATTTGTTGTAGGATTTTATGGAAGGAATTGAATTCTCCCATCCAAACATAATTATAAAGTTTGTCAATCTGCCTTTATCATCTAAGGGCAATATAGTTTACAAATGCAATTTCTGCCCCCTCCAAAAGTTAAAATTTCACAGTTTTTATTAGCATGATATTTGGAATTTTAAAACTAAGAATTCATGCCCATTCCAGGGAAATGATTTGATTCACCAGGATGAGAAGGCTTTCTTAGAAATAAACCAAATTTCTCCATATTCCATTATAGTTATTTTCATAGGCATAATTATAAGACCTTAAATTCCAGGAAAATCTAAATTGCAGAGTCCAGCATCTCCAGAAAATGCTCAATCTGTCTCTTTAATAATTCTTGACCTGTGAGCTAAGAATCATATTTTTCCTAGAGGCTGCAGTTTTTGAAACTATCTCTATCAGCAAATTCTACCTAAGATCTTAACTAAGGAGCCCTCCAAGCAGGCATTCTCATGTTGCAGTCGTGTTGCTTTTTCTTTGCCATTGTGGATTTTGTCACCACTTAACCAAGTGCTCTGCCCCTGAACTTTCATATCGATATTAAAGTATCAGATCCTATTAGGTATCCTTACGTATTATCACAAGGAATGATCAAACCTGTCCTTTTTTTCCCCCTAATTACGTGATCAAGTTGAGGGATATGTGTAAGACTTACAGGTTACTTCTTTGCTTATTACCACCTACTTAATACCTCTTTTTTTTTTCCTTTTAGGTTGTTTGATGTGTGCACAGTGTCACGAACAGACAGAGAAACCAAACTAACATTAGTGTTTGAACATGTTGATCAAGACTTGACCACTTATTTGGATAAAGTTCCAGAGCCTGGAGTGCCCACTGAAACCATAAAGGTACTAAGAATCATCTCTCTGCCTAGTCAAACAGTCACACTGTTATATAAACAATGGCACTCTTTCCTTATGAAAATTGCCAAAATTAGAGCCTTTGGAACTCAATATATAGTTAAATATATCTAGTATGACTAAGTGGGATGTTTAAAGAATGGGGTATATTCTAGTTCACTAATTTTAGGGCTCAGTGGAAAAAACCCTTTAGTTCTAATACATATTAAAATTATTGGAAAATATCTATTTGTACGTTATCTGGCCCTAAGCTTAGAAAGTATAGTGTAGTAAGTATAGCTCAGCCTTTTTCTGATCGTTTGTGGATTCTGAGGGTTATAATTTAAAACATCATTCATGAGTATATTGAATATGTACTTGTATACTGGTCCTAGGACATACCTATGCTATGTAAATCTGAAATATTGATTGTTAGGCCCTTCTTTCTCCATTTTCTCCTCATTCATAAAACATTTATAGGAAGCCTAAGTGTCAGGTACCATCCCAAACTCTTGGGATTCAAAGATGACTTAAAACTCCTTGGAGGTCAGCAAGCTAGATGCATTGTATTGACTAGAGGTCCTTTCTTCCTTTAGGTCTAATGGGAAGAGCTGCTTGTAAAGCTCTGTTGGTCTTACTTTGTTCTGCTTAATTGAACTTCCGAGTCAATCTTGTAGATCTGTGCATATCATGGGCAGGTTTTCACAAAGACCTGTTTGTTTTCGTGAATCAGGTGAAACAGACTCCTTACCTTATCATTCTTTGTGTAGAAATGAATTCTAGAGTTCAGCATCATTTTAGATAGGAGTTAATAGCTGAAAACAGTTTATCTTCTGAACAGAGTAAGAAATGTCTTTTAGTGATAGCTAGGTGGTGTTCCCAGATACTGATACATTTAGAACTTGATGTACTGAATGATTTATTTCTTGGGTTTTAGACTAATGTAGAATTTATTTTCTCCTATCTGCCTTTCATGAAAGAACATGGTGCTCAGGAATGGTCTCGTTGCTTCCTGAGCAGTTTCAGGGACAGTAAGGCCCTTTAAACATAGGTATTCCTAATTACCTGTTCTTGGTCCTTTTCTCTTCTATCTCTGCATCCCTTTTTTCACTCAAATTCTATTCCAATCCTGTGGCTTCAGTTCTTTCCTTTATGAGTTTGTCCAAAATACCATGTTCAGCATGCAGGGCCGAGTATAGCCCTGTTTTGTGTTCTCTGCTTTCTGGCCAGATTGGGCTAATCCCCATCCTCTTACTGTGGCTCGTAATTTCCTACCTCCGTGGGCTTCCTTTGCTCCGTTGCCATTCCTTTGCTCCCCCCCCACCAATAACTCTCTGCTTACATTTTTCAAGGCCCACCCCAGATATCATTTGAGCAGCCGTTACAGCTGGATGTAATCTCATTTGTCTTATAGCTTGCTCTACATCTCTCCCTCTTTATCATATTTTCTACATTTAATTGTGATTATTTGTGTCCATGTCTTACCTATTCATTCATCTTTGTATCCTGACAGTCCCTACTCAGTGACTTATACACATAGGTACTCAATAAATAAGACACATTGCCAACCTTTCTTCAGATATAATTAATTGAAAATTGTTTTTTAAATGACTTCCAACAGCTTAAACACGGACTGTCAAAATAAGCATTAGCTTTTTCTGATCTATTTCTAAGTTCAAAAATTTCATTTGGGGGAGGTCATTTTTTTTTAAGCAGCGAGACAAGGTAACCATATATTTATACCCTACATTGCCACCTACATGGATCTTTCGAGCTTCACGTTAAATTCTCCTAGGACATTAGAGGCTGCTGAGTGGAATCATTTGCAAAAGTATGTGTAGTTAAAATGACTGATAAACCAGAGTGATGTGCTTAAACTAAGGCTTGATCAGGCAAGAGTAGAAAATGAAGTGGGGTGGGGGAAACTCCCAAGGGTGGGAGTAGAGAGGTAAGCAGGATTCAGAGAGGAACAGGCAAAAAGGTGGTCACTAAGGTGAGGTGAAGGAGAGGAGCCGGGGGATGGCCAAGCCAAGGTTGGGGAGCGGGGGATTGGTGCTTATCAACAGAAGCTTTTGACAAGGTAACTTGTTAAAAGTATTTTTTGAGTTCTTCATCTATCCAGGGAAAGGGAGTGTCACTTCGTTCTGTGTTGAACAGGAGATTCTCCTGGAGGCTGTTAAATTTCTTCAGCCATCAGGGGCAACAGCCCCACAAAGGTAGAGGTGGGTACAAGGGCTGTGGTTATTTAAGGTTTGTGGTTAATGGTGTTTTGATGTTTTCGTAGTAAAATAAAACTACGGTCAACTGAAATATTTCAGGCGATTAATTTGTATCTTAACGGCTCATTGAACATCTTTTGCTAACTTAAAAGTGAGTCGCAAGACCCGTTTCGTCTTCACCCTTAATTTTTTTTTTTAATTGAAGTATAGTTGATTTACAGTGTTGTTTTTAGTTTCTGGTGTACAGTGAAGTGATTCAGTTATACATATACATATATTCTTTTTCAGATTCTTTCCCATTATAGTTTATTACAAGATATTGAATATAGTTCCCTTGCTATACAGTAGGACCTTGTTGTTTATCTATTTTATATATAGTAGTTTGTATCTGCTAATCCCAAACCTAATTTATTCCCCCCTCCCCGCCCCTTTCCCCTTGGGTAACCATAAGTTTTCTATGTCTATGAGTCTGTTTCTGTTTTGTAAATAAGTTCATTTGTATCATTTTTTTTAGATTCCACCCATAAGTGATATCATATGATATTTGTCTTTGTCTGTTTGACTTCACTTAGTATGATAATCTCTAGGTCCATCCATGTTGCTGCAAATAGCAGTAGTTCATTCTTTTTATGGCTGAGTAGTATTCCATTGTATATATATACCACATCTTCTTTACCCGTTCATCTGAAAAGGGCATTTAGGTTGCTCCCATGTCTTGGCTATTGTAAACAGTGCTGCCGTGAACACTGGGGTGCATGTATCTTTTCAAATTAGAGTTTTCTTCAGATATGCCCATTCATCCTTAATTTTTAAAAATTTTCTGAACTGTGCTGATCTACTTTTCTTCCTTATTAAATATAAGGGTTTTTTTTTTTTTTTAGAATTTGTGTTTGAGGTTCTTTAAGGTCATCATTAAAAACATGAGTAATCATTTAAAAGCACTATAGTACTATCAAATGGATAGTTTTAAGCTGAATATATGATTGACATAAATTTATTTTTAACGAACACTTTTATCTTTTGTTTCTAAGTTGACATCTTTTTAAGCACTGGTATGAAGGATAAACAGCTGCTCAGTAGGAAGTTCCAGCTAGTTGAGGTTCTGGTTAATTGAATTTTTCAAGCACACAGCCAGAGAACAGAAATATTTTGTTGTTGTATAGCTCATTTATGAGAAGTCTCAATAACTACATCAAGTGAGTATTGTTATTATGAGGAACCTATTGGGAACATGGATTGGATTCTTTATATAGAATGCTTTGTTGTAATAAGAGTTTTTCTGAATATACTCGTACAAAGGTTAATTGAATATTTACAGGGTGAGTTCTGTGCTAGGCACTTTGAGGACACAAAACTGCATAAGTCATGAACCTGCACTTGAGGACCTTAGAATATAAGAGCACACAGAAGCATGTGGGACACTTCTCTATGGTTATTTAAGTAGTTTAGTTGGTGTTTGGTATTTTCAGGTTTAAAAAACCCCACTTACTTATGAATAAACACAGTCTGTAGCTGATTCTTTGCATTATGGTACCAAAGTATTTTCTAAAATGTTCTTCGAAATCATAAATATTATTATTGACATTGTCTTGCATATATCAGAACTCGCCATGTTGCAAAATAGACAAATAGGTAAAATATTTTAACATGAAATAGGTGTAAAACAGGAAGTCAGGGAAAGACCTCATATTCAGTTGGTTTAGGCTGTGGGAATTTTCCTCCACTACCTGTCCCCCACCATGTTTTCTGTGGCACTGTTGACCTGTTGGTCCGCCTCAATTCACTATATTCGAGCGCACATTCAGGACATAAATTGCATTAGGTGAGCCGTACTTGGGTAAAACGGGGATGTTGCATGGTCTCTGACTAGCTATTACAGAGGTAAACTCTTTCTGTTCAGTACCATTTTCATCAACCTGTTTGTTATAAAAAGAGCCCATGAGGGCTTCCCAGGTGGTTCAGTGGTTAAGACTCCGTGCTTCCACTGCAGGGGGTGTGGGTTCGATCCCTGGTCAGGGAAGTTCCACATGCCACATGGTGCAACCAAATAAAGAAAGAAAGAAAGAAAAGAAACAAACAAACAAAAAAAGAACCCATGATGGGCTTATTTTCCCAGCTTACATATATCACAATTTTTACATGCATTTAAATACCATTTGTTTTTAAAAGTAAAAATGGCAGAAAACCACCCCTGAAGCCCTAAGTATTTGTGAAGGTTGATAGTTGGGTGAACTCATTAGGGGAAATTCTATCATTATCATATGGTCTGGACTGAAAATTGTCATTGAGAGGCTTATGAGAATAAAATCATAGGTGGTTCTTTCCAACATTTTAAAATACACCTATTCTAAAAATAAATAAATACATTTATACGTCTTATTCATACTTCATCTTGAAGTTTTCATCACATTCTTTAATCTCTTTTCTTGATGTCCTGAGATATATTCATTCATGTTGATGGTGACATTTGCATAAAGAAACCTCTTGACTGCTATGCTGTGACATCAACAAATACTCAAACTTTGCCTCGTAGGCTTATTGTTGCCATATCTTGCTTTCCTATTTCTAGTTCGGAATGTTTTTTTTTTTTTCCCGGTACGCGGGCCTCTCACTGTTGTGGGCTCTCCCGTTGTGGAGCACAGGCTCCGGACGCGCAGGCTTAGCGGCCATGGCCCACGGACCCAGCCGCTCCGCGGCACGTGGGATCTTCCCGGACCGGGGCACGAACCCGTGTCCCCTGCATCGGCAGGTGGACTCTCAACCACTGCACCACCAGGGAAGCCCAGAATGTTATTTTTTGATGTAGTTAATTGTGGAGGAATGCAGTGCCGTCTGTGTAATTTTAATTTGATCATTTGAGATTCGACATTGTCTTCTTAGACCGCCATGCTTAAACTTATGAGGCAATAACTGACACCTTATGATTGTCTTATTTTTTTCTTTGGGGGTTCATAATACATTTTGAGTACCTGTGTTTATGTAGCACCTTTCATTTATGCGGACTTCATGAGAAAAAAAAAAAAAGGCTTCCAGATGGTTAGGTTTTCTCTTTCATGCCTTTATCTGCTACCTTATGAGAGAGGATCAGAAAGAACTGTAAACAAATTCCCTCACCTTGTTCCTTAGTCATGTGTAACTGCTACCCAGAAAAAGAACTATATGGCAGGATATATATGGGGAGAGACTCCTGTGTAAAATCTTATGCTTTACATGTTTTCAAAGGCAATGCCTTCTTTTACTAAACTATCATTTGGTACTCAGGCTTCACTCTCTAGTACATTAACTCTCCTAGTATATGACCTGGCTTCTCAACTATCTTTTTAACGCTTTGAGAACCTAGTTTCATTCTTTGGACATTCTGTACATGTAACACGCTTTTCACGAATAGAAATTCAAAGGCACTGAAAGCTCACAGAGAACACCAGCTGCCTCTCCAAAGTAGAACACAGTTCTTTCAGCTCAAGACCACATGGCCTCTTTGGATGACTCAGTCTTGGAATAAAAATTATATTTTATTTGCGTATCTCTATGACAGATGAATTCTATATGGCTTGAGAAGGCTGAAAGACCTCAAGGTTTATGTGTCTGTGTGGGTCATTTTTCTCTGTGAATTAGATTTCATTTTATCTTCGATTGAATGTTTCTTAGAGATTTCTGTTGGTTGTAACATTTTCAGTAAGAGATAAAATGTACTATTAAGTTTATTTTACAAAACCCAGACTTCAGAGACTGACACACACTGTTAATAGCACCTGTTTTCTGCCTCTGGGAAAGATCTGTTTTCATGAATAATATCTGCTTGCAGTAAACAGTGGCTCTGGTGTCAGGTTGGGATGCCCAGGGCTGATTCATCTTTCTCCATCTGACATAATGCAAAGTGACTGCCTGGTCCCTGGACTCCGATGAGGAAAGCCTCTCAGAGCCTTCTCTCCTCTCGCCCCTAAAGGAATCAAGCCACGGCCCCGCTCCGCTGCTAGTGGTCTCCACTTTGCCTGAATTATGAGCAGGTGATTTGTCTCATCTTTGCAGGACACAGAGCAAATTAACATGAAAATATCGCTTCCCAGAAAACAAGGCAGGCTTGAATGCCCTGTCGCTGCCGGTCATTAGCCATCTGCCACCGACACTCATACTCTGTTTATCACATTTGAAATTCAGAGCAGATGTTGCATAATAAAGTGATCCCAAAAACAAGACAAGAAATTCAAAGAACAAATACTTCACAATAATGATAAGGATCCTGGAAGGAGATTTTTTTCAATCTAATAGCAAGGCTGGACTTAACTGAATAGACCATGGTTTTAAAAACACACACAGGCACATGCACACACATCTTTCCTGGTATTTAATGCACACTGCTTTTTTTGTAGTCACATGAAATAATTTTTGAAGAAAGTGCATTTGTGAAAGATCCCTGAGAGGACTGTTTAATAAGATTAATTGTAATAAGCAAAGTGGAAAGTTGTAATAACACTAGTTCTGGGACAAAGGACCTCATAGGTCAGTCATGCCAGTGTTGGTTTTTACTCTAAAATGGGCCTCAACTTACAGCAATGTGACTTAAATTACTTCATTCCTGTAGTATAGTTGGATCTCTCAGGGTTTGTAGCTAGCCAGTGTGGTTGCCCAGACAGCTTATTTTCTTCTTGGTACTCAAGATCTTATGTTCCCTCTACCCTTTGCCTCCCCTGCCTCCTTCCCTGCCCCCCACTCTTCCCCCATCCTCCACCTCCCATGCGTGTGCGCATGCGCACACACACACTCACACACGCATACTCACACACTCTTAGCTTCCCCAGGCTCTGCGTAGCTCTGACCCAGCTTCCTCCTCAGTCCCTGGCTTTGGGCTCTCTCCAACCTCAGTCCTAAGAGTCTTTCATTTAAGTTTCACTACCCTTCCACATTAATGTAACATTTTACAGGATTGGTTATTGGAATGTTTTACCTAATCAGCCTATGTGCATTCTAGACCCTTCTTATGCCTTATAAAAAGCACATCATTCGTGGTATATTAACAATTGTGCTTAGAGGCATTCTGCTTTTTAAAACTCAGGCGTCTGAACTTTCATCAGGAATGTAACCTATGTAATAGTTTTTCTCTGTGGAAAGTCAGCTTGGAATGTAGTCTTCTGACTCAAAAGAAATGCTTTCTCCACACAGACCACACCCTCGTTCCCACCCTTACCTGTGTATGTGCCCGCCTCACTCCCCCCGCCAC
Source organism: Delphinapterus leucas (assembly GCF_059928025.1). Lineage (NCBI taxonomy): Eukaryota > Metazoa > Chordata > Mammalia > Artiodactyla > Monodontidae > Delphinapterus > Delphinapterus leucas. The sequence goes on along the minus strand of NC_143137.1, from coordinate 56,165,404 downwards.
CAACACACAGAATTTGGGGGGATTTTTAAAAACAGGAACATCAGCCATAATGCTAAGCAAAAGTTAGGTAGCCACCCTGGGGGTTGCTAGAGGGTTAAATCAAAGTGGCCCCAGCAATTGACCATCATCACCTCTAATAGAAGAGCTGATCGGAAGGAAGTGAGTCAACACTGAGTTTACCTCAAATTTAGGGGGAAATGTAGGGTGAGTGAGCTACATCTGTGGTAACTTTCAGTAACTCTTCAGGGAGAACATTTTTAGATCATCTAGATTTTGAGGACTCTCCCAGAAACAAATCCTTAAGCAATTTCCCAAGCCCTTGTAGTAGTTGAAAATATCGGAGAAAGAGGACAGAATTATGCAAATACATGATTATCTAAAAGTATGTAATAACAAACTATAACAGAGTTATTTTGTGGTTGTTTTTTTTTTTTTTCCTAACAGGAAATATGGGTTAAAAAGAAAAAAAAAAAACACTAGTGTCTTTCTAAAGGTACTGTAAGACTGACTCACTAAACAAATGACACTTTGATCAAGCTAATAGGTAAGTTGGAATCTCTTTAGAAAGTGCTTTCTCACCTTGGGCATTAAATCTGTTTATAGAGCCCATGAAAAAGTTGCAGGCAGTATATACCCAGTGCGTATCACCATGGTGACAGATGGCCGAGTGATGCTCCACAGAGAAGAGGGATGTTCCTCACCCAAGTTTAGTGTGTGCCTAAGCTCCCTGGTTACAGTATCTTTTCTGGCTCTCTTCCTCTAAATGTTGGGTGATCCAAAGCTTCACCCTCATCTCTCTTCTCCCTGTCTACACTTTCTGGCCAGGTGATAGGTGATGTCGTTCAGTCCCAAACCCTCAGGTATCATTATTCTCCAGCCTGACCTCTCCCCCTTGCTCTAAATGCATTATAGTCGACCAGCCGTTCCGTTTGATATCTCGCCACCAAAACATTGCCCAAGAATCTTCTCCCCAGCTCAAGCCTTCCCCATCTGCCCAGTTGTTTGAGCCCCAAACCTAAGGATCCTTCTAGCCTTCTTTCCTTCACAATCTTCATCTAATCCCTTAGCAAGTACTTTTGGTTTTATCCCCAAAAGATAACCCCAGTCCGACTGCTTCTCAATATCTTTGTTGCTAGAGCTCTGGTCCAACCCATCAGACCAGCTTCCTAACTCAATATGCTGTTTCCACTCCAGCCCTGTTGTAGATTATCCTCCATACAGCAACCAGAGGCACCTTATTAAAGCATAAATAAAAGTATTACTCCTTTGCTGAAAACTTTTCTCCAGTAGTTTGCTATGACTTGTAGAATAAAATAAAAAGTCTTGCATGACCTAGAGCTCTTCCTTCCTACCCACCCCCTTCCTCCCAAGTTCTGCTCTGCCTCTACTCTTTTGGTTCCCTGTCCTTCAGCCACACCTGCCTTCTTTCTGTTCTTCCAGCATGCTTCCAGCTCAGCGTGGGTACTTATTGTTCACTCTGTTTGGAATGTTCCATGCCTCTCCCTCCCAAGCCCCACAGGTAGGGTTCCTGTTTCTCACCATTCTAATCCCAACTCAGGTTCTATCCTAACGACTCCTCTGATCACTTCACCTACCACTCCACACCTACTTACAGTTTACCACATTACACCACGTCGTCCCATTCTATCTTCTTCAACACTTAGCCGAAGTGATCTCATTCACTTTTTTATATTTTTCCCAGCTAGAAGGTGAGAGCTTCGAAGTCCAGACTCTAGTTTATTGCACTATCCCCAGTACTGTCTGGATATATAGATGACCCCCAGTAAACATGTGTTGGTAACTATATTTTGATGCCTACATTTCAGAGTTAATTAGAGGGTTGATTACATAGGCACCTACTTTCCCATTGTACAAGTGAGGAAGTTGTACTTTTTCAGGCATACATAAGTATATATTTATATATATTTACTTTTCTATTATATATATGCATATACATATATAACAGAATAATACATATGTATGCATATACATACATATATATGCATATACATATATAAAATAGAAAAGTAAGCTGAGAATATGCCATAGCTCAACACATCTACGTGGCTCTTTTCTTCATGGTGGGCAGGGACACTGTGGGATTATCCATATTGTAACTAAGGATTTGCTTGGTTGGCTTGGCTTAGATATAGTCTAAAACCAATAACGGATCTCCACTAGAACTATAAGGCATTTTCTCCTTTAATATAATACTGACTTGACTAAATTCCCAAAATTGTTCTCTTTCAATGTTGGACTCTGCTAATTGTGTTTTATACTAAGGATGGGACATTGAGTCCAATGAAGCGATTGATTGACGCTATGAATCTTAGAGCCCATTTTCATCTCTCAGGGGTAGAGTGACACATTTTTTAAAATTTAAATGTAAGTTTCCATATATTCACTGTGTGTGCAAAGTTCTTTCTCATCCCCACCATGAGAAGTAGCAGCTTCAAAGAGTTAAGTTACTTTAAAAAGATCTAATTGGAAATCCTCTCCTATATTTATTCATTTGGATTTTTATCATTCGTATCCAGAGATTTCAGATACCCATGTGGTTGTGGAGTTTGGAAGTTAAGAAAGCACATTCTACTAGAGCAGTTGCTAATGATTTGCAGTCACTAATTTTTAAATTAGTGAAAGGCATCTAGAGAAAGTATCCACCAGTTATCTAAGATTGTAACTTCTTCCTCATTCCTAAGCAAGGTGGAAAGGCTTAATCAATTGTTTCATTGCAGTTAAAATCATTATTGGTTCTATTAAATATTTGTTGAAATGAGTAAGTGCTTTCACAAATGGTTGTGCAATGAAGCCCATAATGAAAACCTCATAATGGTAGGTATGAGAATCAAATATCTCTAGCAAATGAAATACTGTTGCAAATACTCTCCTTCTGCTCTTCCTCTTTCTCATCACCACTATCAAAGAGCAAAATTCTCCAAAAAGATCGACTCCAGTGGAAAAACTCAAATGAGGAGAGTTTGACCTGAATTTGGATTCATTTATCTAAATCAGGGCCTTGATGCAAGCATCTGAACACTGTGACTCTTGATGTCTTAGGAATTAAAAGAAAATTCTGTGAATATTAGAAATGACTAAGTATAAATCTAATCTTTAAAAACTCTAGCTCCCACCGTACAATGGAAACCTAATTTGGATGCCTGGAAAACAGACTAAACCCAACAAATTTTGTAAAAATGAGTTACCATCTCATAAGGGGTTAATGAAGTTAAGGTAAACATAATGCTCTTTCTCCAGGTGTGGTCAGTGAATCACCTATATAGTCACCGCCTGGGGTGCTCATTTAAATTGACAGTCTTGCCCTAAACATAATCTCAGGAGGGAGCTTCCAATAAGTACCCTCTGATGTTGCTTATAGACACTGCTGTTTAAAAGATACTCCTTACAGTTTGACATATGACCCTACTTGGAAATGGAAAATGTCTGAGATGACTCAAACCTCTGGAATATTTGCTTGCCTATGAGTAGGTGGCCCCAGCCATTCAGAGGACTCTAATCTAAGCTCAGATGAATCAGGTGTGGCATTTTAACTAACGCCGTCTGACTGTATGAATACTTGTTTAAAAGCACTGATGTTTTATTCCTTAAGATGGTCTATTGGAAAATGCTAACTCATTTATATGAATTACAGAGAAAACGCTTAGGAACATGAGAATTCTAACTAGAAAGTCTTAAGCCGCCCAGAAAGCTACTCTTCTCAAAAACAGTGTTCATGACATATCATGATTTGACCTTTGAAAGATGCTTTTTGTTTCATTTCACTTAATGTTCTCACAGTTCTCTGTGGGCCTAACTTAGTAAACCACTACCAGATTTGCAAGTGTAATGATCAGAATTCCTAACCCTGTTTTATTGATTTGATGAGGAACCGAAACCATATGAAACTTAAGTGAATCATAGGCATAGATTTTTAGTGCTGACACTAATGTGGCCAAACAGTGTTCAGGTACTTACTTTGAGGCTCACGCATTAGAAGATAATGAGTGCTCAGCATTTCTTCCACTTGTGTTTCAAAGCCTTTAACAAATGTAAGCTAGTAGCTTTGTTGGTTTTTATATTTACCATTGCTCTCTGCTGTCCCTGACCATACTTGTTCATTTTTCCTTTCTTGGACAAAACCAAAGAAATATTTATCATTCTACTCTAGTATAGTCACACCACTTTTAGATTGGAAAGCTAAAATAGAACATAGCAGGAAATTGGGGACCACAGGGCATAGGAGGTTTCACTCCGAATTAAGTTTAGGAACTGCAACGTTAAAGGGTTTAAATCTACACTGAGCCATCAGATGCTGATTGATCTGGAAACAGATATCCTTAATTGAAGTTGCTCTGTGGATGTGTTTAGTTCTATGAATATGTTGGAACACTTACTGAACATTTTAATTTCACTGTCACATTTTATTGTTTAAATCTTGAACTCACCATCACCCATAGCTGAAGACCTGAAATGTTTACTGAGACAAAGGTGTGGTATAAAAGCTGTAGGTGAGGGCCCTGCTTCCCTCCGTCTCTTCCCTCTGTAAAAATATATTCCGAGTCAGGAGGATGCGGGTGCAAGAAGAGGAAGACATTGGTTTGTAGTAACAAGAGAAGAATTGATTTAATGGGTTCCAGTGAAAAAGGAGAGATTTATGTACCCTCAATAACCACTCCCTAAAAGTTAGCTCTTTTAAAAATACGTGATGCTGAGTGTAAATATCTGAAACATTACATTACTAACTTTTGTTTCCCCCAGTATGATTCTTTCTCTAGTCATAGCAGTTTATCTTGTAGACCTGAAGTCATTTAATGTTTCAACCAGATATTAAAGGTGGCTTGATTCATGTCTTCAGTGTGCAAAACTACATGACTCCAAATAAATGAAAATCAAGGACATAAATATTGGTTAAGTTGGTCTTTGGCATCATATATTCTAAATGTTGCCACTGTATTAACGGCCCTTGATATGCTTCTCGTGATTGCTGTAAGATCTTGATAAAAAACAGGAGGTGGGAAGAAAGTAAAATATAAGTTACATTAGAATGAGTTAAGAAAAGAGTTGCATTTTGGTGTCGTCCCAAGCAGGGAGATTTATGAAAGCATCGCACACCAAGAGAAAGGACTTCTTTTCTGTTTCAGCTCCATCACTTTCACCACCACAGTTTCACAGGACTTCTTACTTTATTTATCACCAAGTTCCATAATTAACATATGGTTCATGTTATTGATTTCTCAGGTTTCAAAGTAAAATAAATTGAGCTTTCTTCCACATTTAGAATATACAGTTTTTTTAAGGAACTCTAAACAAAGACATGCATTATTTGTAAGTTAGAGAGCAGCTGCCAGAAAACAGAAAATTAGGAATGGAGTCATGGGTGAAATAATAGAGATACTGTTCAGAGGTAACCCTTTGTACAGCAGGAAATTTTCCTTAGAAAAGAGACAGCTGAGTTTGCTTGTAAATTTTGCTAGAAACAGGACTGATTTAGTAACATTTAGTGCTGGTTAGGAGGCTGAAGACAGCATTCCAGCTTTGGATACCAAGCAATTGCTGTCTTTTGTGGTTTTGTATAAAGTCTAAACACTTTATAGTTTTAAAAGGTATGTGTATATGAGGGGGGTGCTGCTATTAATTTTTTTAATGAATAGAATAATATATCAAATATCAGATCTGAGAGTAGAGGAGGGTTTTCTAAGCATAAAACAGTAGAAGTTGTCACAAAGGAAATCCTTCATAGATTAGACCATAAAAATTTTAAACTTAAAATATTACAGATAGAACTAACAGGCAAATAAAATATTTGCCAAAAATACAGCAGACGTTTAATATACTTAATATATAAAAAGCCCTTAGAAACCAATAAAAAGAAAATTACCTAATTCAGATATGAATAAAGAACATGAACAGACAGATTCACAAAGAAATACGTATGCACAGAATGGCTGGTAGATAGGTAGGGGAAGTATTCCACTACACAAATAATCATTGAAATGCACATTAAAACCAGAATGTATCATTATAGGAGATGATTAAATGAATTATGAAAATTCATTTAACAGAATGATTTTTCAAAAAGACTCATTTTTGAATAATTGCCTAAAGAAAGATAATATTCAAACTGTATATATAATACAATCCCAATTTTGAAATTATTTCAAATAGATGCATAGAAAACTAGAAGGAAATATGCTAAAATACTAAGTGTATATCTCTGTTAAGGTGTGGGTTGTTAATATATAAGTGAGCATGTACATTAAGCCATATGCAATTGTCAATAGTTGACTGATTCAACCTAATATTTTTATAATCTGACAAAAGGGTGTTATGTGTTTTAGTACGGAATGCCTTCTATTATAGAAAAGTTGAAGTTCTTATATCTGAATCTTTTCTTGAGCCCGACATAAGAATTAGCAACATAATATCATGTCGTTTGTGGTTAGGTAATCTGACACAATAGGACAGATTTTGTAAAGTAATCAATGTGTGTACATTAAAACATTTAATACTTGTTTATTGATGCTGATGATATGGATAAAAGGGCAAATGTTGAAAGACTGGGAAAAAAAGTGATCGGGTCTTCTAATCAGTCTTACACCATTGTTACTATCTCCTTTAATCTTATCTGCATTTTACCATTAAGCGGTATAATGGGCAATGGAGGAATTTCTGTTGATTGTAAATGGGAGCAATTGCTGGTGAGTCGTAAACTTTTAAATTAATGTCTGCATATAAAATAAAGTTACAAGCCTGTTTTTACTACAGTGGCAGGTACTGGTGTGGGTTTCTTTAATGATCTCTAGGTTTTCAATATTTTTTACATGGAATCAACTTTCAATCCTCTTGTTAAAATCAGCTCATAACACTTACAGTATATAGTTCAGCAAAGGCTGTTTAGGACTATGCATTATTCTGTGCCTGCTAAAAGAGGAACATTTCTTTTCAAACCCTGAATCGGCCTCTACAGGGAGATTGCCCACAGATATTGAATAGATAAGATGTTGTGAATGCAGAGTTAGTTTAATGAAAGAGTGTCAGTTGTCTTTCCTATTTTCCCCGAAGTAAATTATTTAATTTGAGACAAAATGCTAACAGCGATCTTGGTAATACACTTGCCCTTATAATAACGTGAATAACTCCACTATCCACTCAAAGACAAGCTACTTTTTTTCAAAATTAAAGGGGGAGAGTGATGCCAAACAAAGGGAATTTGAATATATGCTTATTATTATTTTTTTTTTTTTTAACCTTTCCTTAAAGTCTATTGTCTCTTCCTGTTTGTGGCCTTTTGAGCACACGAAGATGAACATAGACCAGGGTAGATGATAGTAAATGAAAATTGTTGAAGATATGTCATTTATAGAAAGATGAATACCCATAGCTTTGGTGGTCCCCTTGTTGGGTTTAGAAAACTGCATCACCAAACACGTTCAAAATATTGAATTGCTTGTATCCCAGACTGAATCCTCAGTACAGTGGGTAAAATTGCTGTGTTCCAACTTAGCTCTGTGAGCCCCTGAGAAGATACTCTTAAAGTGGACGCAGCAGCAGCTCTTGATGATAACCTAAAGTATTGGGTAGGAGGGAGTCCCATTTCACGTGGAGAGAAACCACTGAGCTTTCTTTCCTCCAGCCAAAATAACAAAGTCCTAGCCTCTGGTGATTGATGAGCATGTTGCCAGGGGAAATGGACTGGAAAATCATCCCTTGTCTTTTACTTGCCACAGGAAATCCATAACAGAGATCTCCATTCTTCTTGTTCTGATAAGAGGCCTAACGAAGCATCCAGAAGGGCCGTGAAGCCTGGAAATGTGTTATACCCAGCTGCTTGCTGGGTTGCCTTTTAAAATACGACTCATAATTCCCTAACTCACAAATCGAACATGTGTGCAGTTGGGTAGCCTTTGATAAGCCATGCAGCTTTTTGACCATTACAATGTGGCAGTTGAGCCGAGAGAGGCTGTTTTAATAAGTACAGGTATCCCCTGTTTAACCTAACAATATGCATTTCAAAAGGTATCTGTGGGGCTTCCCTGGTGGCGCAGTGGTTGAGAGTCTGCCTGCCGGTGCAGGGGACACGGGTTCGTGCCCCGGTCCGGGAAGATCCCACATGTCGTGGAGCGGCTGGGCCCGTGAGCCTTGGCCGCTGAGCCTGCGCTTCCGGACGGAGCCTGTGCTCCGCAACGGGAGAGGCCACAACAGTGAGAGGCCCGCGTACCGCCAAAAAAAAAAAAAGGTATCTGTGCAATCAAATTCAATACATAGCATTCTCTTACTTTGGCATTGTTAAATTGGATATTCATAGGCTGGAAAAACTTGGGAGCTCAGAAATGAAAGCTAGGGCTAAATTTGTAAATGCAAATACAAATAATGTTTTAACTAACCAGAAACATTGTGAGAAGCACCCCCCAGCACACCTCCTGCCCTTCGTGGGTAAGGCCGCAGAGCTGCTGCTGAAGCTGTGGGCATCACACTGCAAACTTGGGATTGCACATGCACATGTCTTCGGGAATACTTGCAGAGTCAGTTTTGAGATGTTCAAGCTCAGGCCATGCAGTTGTCACATGAGAGGGACTGTGTCTGAATTTGTTTGCGATTCCTGTTTATTAAGGTTTCCACATTGGTCTTGGCAAAAGGGATCTGTTATTTAGTAGTTTCTCAGCACGCTTTGGATTTGGTGTGTTTGGATTTTCATTAAAATACTACTTTGTTATCAGAAAGCAGGAGTCCTTAAAGACTCCTACATTGGCAGTGAACACTAAAAGAAAGGCTCAGGTAGCCTTATGTAGTATATTTTGGAAATGCGTTTGTTTAAGAGATTAGGGTTTCCACTTCCATGACTTCTTCCTTTGTTTTTTTTCCAGGCCTGCATTCCAATTCTGAGTTAGAAATGTTTTAAACCTTTCCTAAATTATATTTATAGAAATAACAGCCCATCCACTAAAGTTATTCCCAGAGCCTTTATTTGCTAGTGGTAGGCATGCAAGCTGTTTTATGCTTTCTCTCTGGTCTTATGCTTCTTGCTCTAGTGACTTGGAGAATTTTGTTGATTCCGTTTGGTGGTGGAAAGATAGATGGCCAAAGAATGACCATCCTGAGGCCACCACTCTAAGGCTGGCTTTGAAAAGCCCTCTTGGAAGTGGAAACACATGTTCGTTCTCCCCAGGACCAACCTGGTAACGCTGCAGGTTATTGCAATCTCTCCTGCCACTATTCCCTCCCCCAAAATGAGAGGCCTGTTGAACTTAGACCAAAACCTCTACATTCATTTGCTGAATTCCCTGGTTGCTGCGAGTGTTCCGTGTCCCTTATGTTCTCAGAAACTGGCTACATCTTCACATCAGTACACTGTAAAACTTGGGATGGAAGCGAAAGTGAATTGAACAGATTCTTGTTTTTATGAGAGTATCCACTACTTCAGAGCACCCAAATTTCACTCCATTGCCATGCCCAGACATAAAATTGAGGCACCTCTTTGTTGTGCCTTTCTGACATGCCCTCAGGGCTTCCAAATTTATTATAAAACACTTACCAGTGTAATTTTCCCATTGCAGCTTTCCATCTTTCTCCTTACACTTGACTTTTGAGTTGTATACAACATCACGGTGAGGTGAAGTTCCTGTTTGCTCCTCCCCCCACCCCCCTTTTAAAAAATTTATATGCCTTTATTTGTTCTTCTGAGCCCAAATCAGCAGGGCCTAATCCATAACAGAGCCACCATTTTAAGTCCCCACCGGCTGAGTTTGATTCCTGATTATATAAAGAGGAAAAAGCAGATCTTGCCAAGGTTGGGGCAGATTCCCGGATCTTGCCAAGGTTGGGGCAGATTCTCCAACCTTGCAAAACGTTGCAGACAATTAATGGGCTTGAACTCGAGATGCTTTTGTGCGTGTGCTTGTATGTGTGAGAAAGAGTGAAAAAGATACCCCATGCATAGAATTTTTAAACTGGGCAGCCCCATGGTAGTTCACTAGAGGCAAGAGATACCCTGTTGGCTCCTAGGCCTTCCTGGAAGCCACCTGCTGGAAAAGCTTCCTTGGAGACGAATGTCACATGGCTTCCTTTGGCCTGAATGATGTTCCTACCCGAGCTTATACCTGAAGAGGCCTTGGAAGAGGAATACTTCTTATACCCAAAGTACTGTGGCGATGGGGGTCCTACAGTTTGCCACTCAGGAAAATAAACCGGCGTATTAACTCCCAGCAAACGCTACCTCCTTGGTTTGAAGCGGTTTGTAAAGCATTTTCTTCCTGGTTTGTGTGCCCCACATTGTTTCGGCTTCTCTCATCACTGACCAGCTGGCTCGTTGGTGAATAGAACTGTGGGCCCCTCGCCATGTTTCATGTGAGGTCTTGGCTGGGTGGCAAACAGGCAGCCTGTAGCCAGTGTCAGCAATTCAGGAGGAATTGGCACAGCAGTGTCCCCATTAATTTCTGCTTGTCACATACTGTCATGCAAGTTACACCAGAGAGGAAATGACCGTTAAAAAAAAAAAGGTACCCTTGTGGCACTGGGTCCCCTCCAGACGTTCCCCGAGGTTAAACAAGTGGATACAATTAGCTCTACACAGACAGCTGCGGGGAAGGGAAAGCCTAGAAGTAGGCCCCAGGGCAATGTGTCTTTCCTGTTAGCAAGGAGTGTCAGCTATCAACATCTGCCATATTTTAACCCTTCAAAGGGCCCCGTAAATTAAGGGGAGCTATTATCCTACGCTCTGCTGATCATTATCAATCATAATGCCTTGGGAAATTACCACAGTGCTGCTGCCTTGGTGGCAGGTTTTGTCCTGTGGGAGCATTCTTTATGTTTTTGCCAGGAGCAGAGAAGGGCAGTGGAGGCAAAGAGGGTGGGGGGAAACTGGCTCTTTAATCGTTGGTAATTTACTGCCACAGGGAAGGGGACTAGAGTGGCAATAAACTCTTCTTCAGTTCAAACTCAAGTCGTTAAAATTGGTGGGCTCCAGCCGGCTTCCATTTCCAAAGAGATCAGTCTTGCTGACTGACTTTTGTCAAGCCTTCTTCACCAAGAGCGATGGCGGCTTTTAGAGCACAAACAAGAGCTTTGGGAAATGAGAACCAGTTTTAGAGGAGGAAGGCGATCCAAGATGAGAAAAGAAACTCTAAAATAAATTAGAGGCTTCCAAAAACTGTTGTTTTATTTTTCAAAGATTGAAATGATTAAGCTGCTGTTATCCAAATGGAGTCCTGACTAACCTTTGTAAGCACATACTGTGCTTTGGGGTAGATTTGTCTAGTGAAAGTCTGATTGCCAGAACGGAGCGACGGGTGAATGAGACAGTCCCATGTGAAATTACGTTTGTTGAAATGTACTCGTTTGAACTCATAAAAACTGGAGGAAAAAAAGAATGGTTTATTACCATGTTTTAACCCCAACAGGTATTGGGTTCATATTTGTGTACTTAGAACTTTCTTTTCTGAAAAGATACCATTTTGCTTGGGGGCATGAGTATTTATTTCTTGGTCAGACAGGAGTTCTGAAAGTGGTCAGTAATGATGACTGTAGGGGACCTGAGCTGATGTTCACCTGTATGATTGCACAAGGACAAGACAATGGAGGGAATAATCATCTTTGGATTTTCCTGAGTCCTTACTTAATGTTACTAAGGAAAATTCTGGCATCCTTTAAAATAACTTTAAGTAAGGGCTAAGAGCCACCATCAGAATAACTGAGTAGAAGTAACACTGTGTCATATTATCTAGACTTCATTTCTTCCTATATGGAAGAAAAGGTGGCATGATCACCAAGGAGAGCTTGGAGGTGTTGTCAGCAATGAATGTGAGAGCTGTTGCAATCCTATGGCATCATTAGTCTGAGACCCTCATTTCATAGACCCTCATTTTATAGGAAACAGGATCTCAGGGACTTGTCTACGATCTCACAGTGAAGTAGAGGAAGAACTCAAGTCTCTCCTTCCCAGGTGAACTGTTCATATCATTCCATGGGCTGCTCAGTAGAGCCCATTTCAGCAGCAACAAATTGGTCCCTTTGTCCTGTTGACAGCAGGGAGTAGGAAGGAACCATAAATCTGGGGTCGAGGCGACTTTCTTCAGTAAGGGGCACAGTCAACTTCTGCCATGACGTCAGGCTGTGAATTTGATGCACCAGTTTTAGTTGGCCCTATTAGAGCAAGAGATGCCAATGTTAAAAGATGGTCTTCTTGTACAATTTTAAGTATATCTAGAAATATCTAAAAGTATTTCTTAATTTTAGTGTCAAGATAATATATAGATTTGGGAAAATTAACCTCTTTAGGTATTTACAATCTTTTCAATATTGGATCACAAAGAAGAAAAAGCAAAGTATACATAAATGTGAGCCCACACGAATATGTGGTCAATCCCTAACTATGAGATCTCTTTTTGTCTTGTAAATGTCTTATAGACTAAATATGCGTTTTTCTATTACTCATGTTACTGATCCCTGATTTAGGGGATAATCAGTAATTGACTTCTGTTTGAGCTTAGGTGAATATTGAAGTGTATAATTTAATAAGTTATTAAATGTCACCACAATTTGATGCTCAGGAGTGGATTTATTCACCATAAAGTAGATTCTTATTTTAGTTAAAAATGAGAACACAGAGAAACTAAATTACTATACTTACTGATGTTTAAACAGCATTGTTTTCTCAGAATTGTTTCTTAGGCCTGATTTCAGGATCTGATGTACAATGTCAGGCTTCAGTTGAAGCACATACCTGAAGACTGCCTAGGCTCCAGAGGAATACCAGATGATTGGAAACAGAATAGCAGAGAAAATACCAATTTAGTGAACAATAATGAGCCAATTAGTCAAACAACATTGGCTTGAATTTCATGGGAAGGCACTGAATCATTACCAACTCTTGTGGTATTCAGAATCATAACATCAATCATGATGAACCACTTTGGTAGTCATGTGTCCATAATATGTAATTCCATAAAAATTCTCTTGGTTTTGGCATTAATTAATAGTGACTCTATTTTATAAAATGGCATATTTCATTGAAAACATTTGTATTTAAACACATCAACTAAGAACTTGAAAAATCTTTCCTAGCATTCGTTAGAATTATAATTGCTGAGTTCCCATGGGAAAAAGTAGTTTCTCATTTTAAGTCCCAAAGTTTCGATAGGATTTGGTATAGCATTTTGTTTCACTTCTAGTCCTAATGACTCACTGAATTCCTTTCCCCAGAACTTGTCCCCTGTTTACCCTCGGCATTTGCTCTCATGTAGACACAAGCCTAGTGAATCAATAAGCATGACTATTTTCATGAACAGTTGAATAGTTCAATGTTGTATGCAATGCCATTGGAAGACATTGTCTAGTCTGCCAGTTTAAGGAAAATTAACATTTCTTATACCTTTATATCTTGGTCGAATTTGGTTTTTTAAAAACGTTAAATCCTGGGGGAAACTTGTCAAAGCTGAGCCTGGGATATTCTCATGCAGTTGGGAAGTAGCACTGTCTCATTTTACAGGTGGAGGCAGCTGGCATAACCGGCTAATTAATGACTTGCCCAAGTTCACACAAGTAAAAAGCCAGGAGCTAGATTTGCGACTCTTACACAATCCATTAGACTGTTTTCATCTAAGTCATCGCAGTAGAATTAAATATAATTTATGTATCTTTGTCAGTACTATTTAATAAGTTCGATTTGCATAAATGTTTTAGTATTTCCATGCCCTCCAGGCCATTAAGGCAATTAATTTTTATAATTTTAATTATTATAAGCCTCTAAGTGTTTAAAATAAATTTAGAAACAAAATAAAGACAGATACATATAATTTTATTATTATTAAATCCCATGGTGTCAATGATAGGATTCAGAAGTAAAAGCTTTTCATTAGATATTGGCTGCTCATTATGTATATTGCATTTTGTTTAACACCTCTAAAATTATATTCAGAGTTAAGGAGAATATATTCTTATTTCTGCAGATTTACTTGTAAACCATTCTGGAATACAGAGTGGGTTTTCAAAGATAGAGCTTGTTTCTTTAACATAAAAATCCTGTAAAAAGTTAACAGAACTGCCCATGTGATCACTACTTTCGTGATGTTTCCTCACAGACCTGTAAATTTTCACCTGTCTGGGGTTGTTGTTGCCATATTGTCGTCATTGAGAAAAAAATTCCACGTTAGGATAGTCTCTAGTTAAATTGTCTTCTTTCCAATAAAAAGATCCTGCCCCTTCCCTTATTTATTTACCTATTTATTTATTTGTTTATTTATTTATCTATCTTCCTTGTGGTGTGTGGGCTTCTCTTTGCGGTGGCTTCTCTTGTGGCGGAGCACGGGCTCTAGGCGCACGGGCTTCTGTAGTTGTGGCACGCAGGCTCAGTAGATGTGGCTCACGGGCTCTAGAGCGCAGGCTCAGTAGTTGTGGCGCACAGGCTTAGTTGCTCCACGGCATGTGGGATCTTCCTGGACCAGGGCTCGAACCCGTGTCCCCTGCATTGGCAGGCGGATTGGCAGGCGGATTGGCAGGCGGATTCTTAACCACTGCACCACCCTTTTTTTAAATTTTGGGTGAATGACACAGGAATTTTAAAGCAATTGTGAATTAGAGCCCACCTTAGTTTAAGACAAAGTTTATCCCAAATACCCTTTTTCTTCTTAAAATATCAGTAATAATCTTGCATCTGAAATAGGGATTCATTATCACCTTCAGACTTCTTAGCAGTTTTTCTTGTGACTTAGTATCTTATGCCTTTATTTGAGAACAAGTAAAGATTGTGAGAGACCACTGAAAATAGAATTTTAGCATTTTGAAGGAATTACTGTGTTACATCGCTCCTCCAGGCAGTTTAGAAACCACTCCTGGAATTTCTTTTTGTTTATTTAGTGTTTTGTAGTTTTTAGAATCTGTGTCTCTTTCCTTTGTGAAAAATAAGAAGACCTTCCAGACTGTAATTTTTACTATCAACTTCTGTAATGATCACATATGACATCCCTATAGAAAATATACTTTATAGTTGTTTAGGTGGTAATCTGTACTCTGCCTCAAAACCTAGGAATAGTTTTAATAAGTCTTTATAAAATCTATCATTAAATATCATTAAACCCTTTTTTAAAAAATTCATTTATGCCAGGTACATTTTTATATTGTGAAAGCTGGATTAAACCAAAACAGAGTTTACAGAAACCTATCAGAATGCACTTGAAATTTACATTGCAAGTGTAACAGGACAGATTTTCAAAGCCAACATTCTAGTTCCATCAGGTCCCCAAAGACTGGGATGTTGAAAAGGCTCACCTTCCACAATGTGACATAAATTCATTTCTTTGTTTTACTTTTCTTCAGAAATGGCTTATTGTACTAATAAGGTTTTGTCACCATGACCGTATATTCTTTATAGATCATGTGCATCTATCCCATTCCCATTTTACCCTTTCTTGTAATTTCCCAAATATGGTATACAGCCAGTTCAACTTGAAATCTTGAGAAGTTGACAAGGTTTATCTAGTAGACTCTATTAGTTAGAAGTGTCAACAAAACCAGAAGAATCATTTTTAACCTACTTAGGAGGGCATTTTTAACAGCTTGAAGGTATCACTTATACACAAATCAATGAAACTGTAAAATTTTCAAAATTAAAAAATACCTTGGAATTGATACAGTCTAGCCTTTGGACGTTACATTTAAGGAAGCGAGTTCCAAACGAGTTGGGTAATTTGCCAGAAGTCATGCAGTTTCGACTAGTCCTAGAACTGTATCCCAGGCCCTGGTATTCTACTCAGTGAGCTTTCCAAAAGCCATATAAATGTGGTTTTGTTCTTATTTCTAATTATTTACTATAATAAAGACCTATACTTAAAACATTTTGTTGTTGGTTTGGATGAGTTACTATACTTACTTGCACATTCCTCTAAAAACAATGTTAGTTTGAACTTTGCCCTTGTTTTTACTTACCTAACCCCAGAATCCCGAATGCTTTCTTCGCTAGAACTTTCATTCCTAACATTTTATTCTCTTTAAATACAGCCTCATTCCACGTGTGTTTTTTTTCTCCATGAAGAGCTGTACTGATTTGTCTACTTATTTCATTTCAGTAATGTTCATGCACTATCAGAGTTCTTGTTCCTTACTCTATTTCCCTGGTAGCTTCCAGCACAGTTACTTGCATATTTGTCAAATAAGGATATATGTCAAATAAGCTATTCAATTCAATAAATGTTTATTGCACACCTTCTATACGCAAAGCTCTGTGCCATTCCAGGGCTAGAGATGGCTAAAAATAAAGTAAAGCAGAATGCCTTCAAAAACTTACAGGACACACAGGGCACATGCTGCAAAGCAGTCCGACCTTCCCGGTGAGATATATAAAGGAGGTAAAGGAGGTGCAGTAGCGGCTCAAAGTATCAAAAATGCACACATGATTAAAGGAATGAGAACTTAACATCCCCACCCTGAAGAATTTGAGATTTGGCTTTGGTCCTTGGCTTATACTTTATTTTGTAAGTTGATTTTATGATACAGAACTCACCTTGCAGACTTCATATTTACATTCATTAATTCCACAGGTGTGGATGGGGACATGGGGGAGGGGAATACAAGTAATTATATTTTTGCCTTTTTTTTTTCCCCCCCCCGTACGCGGGCCTCTCACTGCTGTGGCCTCTCCCGTTGCGGAGCAGAGGCTCCGGACGCGCAGGCCCAACAGCCATGGCTCACGGGCCCAGCCGCTCCGCATCATGTGGGATCCTCCCGGACCGGGGCACGACCCCGTGTCCCCTGCATCGGCAGGCGGACTCTCAACCACTGCGCCACCAGGGAAGCCCCTATATTTGCCTTTTGTTAAGCCTCAGTAAGCAGCGCTTCAACTGGATTTGGGGAAACACTAAAATACTGAAAGGTCTTAAGGCTCAAGAGATACTGTCTGCTCATTTCATTTTATTTAATTGACGTGGAGAAAGAGAGTCCATGGCTACAAGACTTCTGGTTACTAACCATGTGACCTGAGCAAGACACTTAACTTCTCTGAGCCTTAGTTTCCTTATGTGTAAAACAAGGATTAAAATGTGCAAATCAAATGAGTCAAAAATGTATAAAGTATTTTATAAACAGTCCACCATCCTAAGGATATAAAGGATGATGATTGTTCACCTGTGTACTTTCTAGTTCCCCTCATGTACTTTTCAAATGTAGAGACCCAAGCTAGTCACAGCACTACACCAGGGTCTGACTGGTGATGACAGTAGTTTATTAGATTATCTCAAGTGATGCCAGGTGGATTATGCACGGAGGCCTTAATGATCCACAAAGGTCACTTGATCTATTTGGTGTCTCTAAAGCCCTGTCTTCCTTCTGCTTTGGGCTTTGCTGACTATAAAACTCCATTTGTGGGGTTTCCCTGGTGGCGCAGTGGTTGAGAGTCCGCCTGCCGCTGCAGGGGACACGGGTTCGTGCCCCGGTCTGGGAAGATCCCACATGCCACGGAGCGGCTGGGCTCGTGAGCCATGGCCGCTGGGCCTGCGCTTCCAGAGCCTGTGCTCCGCAACGGGAGAGGCCACGGCAGCGAAAGACCCGCGTACCACAAAAAAAAAAAAAAAACAAAAACACCTCCTTTTGTATTCCCTTCCATCTCTTTCTTGCCGATGATACAACAGTTACCTCCTTACTGTAAAAAAATCTTCAGATTCTCTGGAAAATCAAATCCTATAAACTTTTATCTCTGAAATTTCTGAGTATAGAACACACAATATGTCATCATAAGTTTAAGGAGTTGATTTTAAGAATTTTCCATTGTGTACTGACACACCTGAGAAGTGAAAGCCCTGGAAATAATATAGTATATTTAACATCTGCGCATTTTCCCTCAATTTTTAGTCATGTTTTCCTGATGGCAGCTGACCAAATTGAAATGGTAATTTTTAAAATAGTCTAATATTTGATGTACTTCAAATGCATCAACCTTTATTGGCATGCTTTAAATGGGAACAAGAAGACCTGTCTAGCGAAGAAATATGGTTTTTTATCTTATTTATTCTGTAAGTCCTTGTGCAGCAGAATGTTGAAGCCACTATGCTAAATAATATGAATATATCATATAAACACAACTTATAGATGGTTTAAAATCTAGAAAGAGAAAATAAAATATACACAGCCACCACACAAGGCAGTATATAACAATGCCATATGAGTGTTACAAAATGACAAACGCTGTAGGGATTCACAGGGAAAAATAAGGACTGGCTTCTTGAAGAAAGTGGCAGTTGTGCAGTACCTTGAAGATATATCCTCTGAGACAACAAGTTACACGAACCAGAAGAAGCCAGGAGATAACAAGAAGTTGGCTGAGCAGGAGAGAAATGGACTTGATCACATAGGCACTGGGAAATAATAGCAGGCTTTTGGGTGGTGGCTGACATTTTCATTGTAGGGTTTTAAGCTGATTAGTCTGCTGGAGATGTGCTCATTTAGGAGAGAGTACAATAGGTCAGTCAAAGGGACTGCTGCTCCAGTAGTTTCGAAATGAGATCATCGGGGCTGACTACGAGGGTAGCAATGGTGGTTAAATGGAAAGAAAGGAGAAATTGTGAAGAAAGACTTGACAGGACTTGGTTACTCGTCCAGAGTAGTACAGGAGAAGCAGAAATAAGTAAGTAGAGAGCAATTGTCAGTTTGGAGAAGAAGGTGGTTATTTACTTTAGTCTTGTTGAATTTGGCATGGAATGGGAAATTATATCTGAGGGCATTACAAGAACTTGTGGCTGCAACAGCTGAGCCCCAGGTAACCTTTGAGGTTTCATGGAATTTAGGAGAGGTGCCAAAATACTGGAAATGGGAAATGGTCTGTTTTTCTAAAGATAGGAAAAACATGGATTCTACAAAACACAGTCCAGCAAGATTGATACTGGTCTTCGGTTATTAAAAGGATGAGTTGTGAGCATATAGAAAAATAACTGGTTAATGAGTATGAAAAGCTGTCCAAACATCACTATAATCAGAAATGAAAAGCCAAACAATACTGAAATACTTCTCCATCAAGCTGGGGCTAGCAAAACAAACCAAAAAAAGTTTGGTAATGTCAGGTATTATCAAGGCAATTGAGAAATGGATAGTCTCAGATACATCTAGGGGGAATATCAGTTGGGAATATCAGCATTTTGGAAGCAGTTTGACTGTATTTATTAAAACTGAAAATGTATGTATTCACTGACCAAGCATTTTCACTTCTCAGAGAAACCCTAGTTCTAGTTAGTGCAAAAGAGGTATAAATAAGAAACTTTCCATAAACAGTGGAAAAAATAGAAATAACCTAAGCGTTCATCAGTAGGGAGATGACCAAACAGACCCCGATATTATGAAATAGTATGTGACAATTGAAAAGAATGACATAGATCTATAAGAAATTGCCTTTAAAGCATAGTGTTGAATGAGGAAAAGGAAGAAGGAGCCAACTTTAGAACTGTAAGTATACCCTGGCTCCATATGTCTAAAGTACCTGTATATCTCATATAATCCACAGGACCAAGTCTTGAAAAATGTACAAACTGTTAATAATGGCTGCCTCTTTAGAAGAGATTATGGTTAGAATATGTGGTAAGTTTGTCAGATTTAGCAAATAAAAATATAATATGTTCAGTTAAATTTCAATTTTAGATAAACAGCAAAAAATTTTTAGTATAAGTATGTTCCATACAGTATGTTCAGCCTGCTTACACTGAAAAATTATTGTTTATCTGAAACTCAAATTTAACTGAACTTCCTACATTTTATCTGGCAACCCTAGTAGATGGTAAAGTAAAACTTTAACTCTGTGTTTAAGTTTTATACTTTTTCCTAAAATAAACGTAATATATTCTTTGTGTGATAAAAAGTAAGGTTTAAATGTGTATAAAGAAAAATGTAATAATCACTAGGCGTTGGCTTAGTTTCATTAAGAAATTGTCCTCGATCTGTTGTCATTTCCATGTCAGTTAGCATTGCTAAACTGGTAGATAAAAGAATATTATAGATATACAAGATTTTTATTGAAAAGGGCTCTAATTTAGAATCTCCAGCATTTGTCAGAGTGCCCACCATATTCTTTTGCTGTGCAGTTAGTGAATGTTTATTGGATGGCTGAATGGATAAATAAATTGTAGTATGAAGCATATTTTCGACATATTTGTGAAAAAACAACAGACTTATCAGCAACATGGGTTCTTGGAAACTGTGGAGGCACACTTTAAATTTCTCATGGAAAATTATTTTGAAACCAGAATATGCTACTCCAGCATTATCTAATTCAATCTTTATAACAGTCCTGTGAGAATAAATATTGTTTTATTAAAGAGGAAACTGGGGTTCAAAGAGGTTAGATACTGTATTTCTAAGATGAGGCATCTTAAAGGCATCTTAAAGAGGCATACTAAGATGCCCTTTGGGAATGCGTTTTCAGTCACTGTCAGTGGGCTCCTGTCACAACTGAGTTCTTACTGACTGCACATGTGCTTGAGAACTTGCAGAATTAGGCAATGGCTAGGGTAAAAATCCTAGAGATAACAGCAGAGTTCGACTTCTCAACCATCAGTATTCTTGAATGTAGAGAGGATAAAATTGTGTGGGAAACCCAGACATGGAGAACTCTAAGTGGAAATGTGATGTGAGGGAGCAGAACTATGAGTATAAAGAAATTCTTGGAATACCTAGATCAGATTATTCCACTTAAATTTTAATTTTGATGTATGTTCAAGAATGATACATGATGAAAATCCAAATCTGAAGAAGACTACAGAGCCCTTTTAATTTGTATAACTAAAACTTCTATACGATAAGAAAGAGTTGTGTCATCGTTTATTTGGCAGTCGTTTTTCTTTCTTAGTAGTACATTGAAATAATAGTAAATCTTTAAAAAGATGATGTTTTATTTAGTTTTGATGAAATACACAAACATACCCAAGGTCACCCAGTGGGAAAGGTCCAGAGTCAGAACCTCACAAGCATGTATCCTGAGTCACTGCAGTGAACCATAGGGTGAAAGGAAGAGGACTGGACAATTTTAATGTTACTCATAATTAACTTGCGACATTTTTTTTTTTTTACATGTTGGGGGTAGGAGTTTATTGATTAATTAATTAATTTTTGCTGTGTTGGGTCTTCATTTCTGTGCGAGGGCTTTCTCTAGTTGTGGCAAGTGGGGGCCACTTTTCATCGCGGTGCATGGGCCTCTCACTATCGCAGCCTCTCTTGTTGCGGAGCACAGGCTCCAGACGCGCAGGCTAAGTAGTTGTGGCTCACGGGCCTAGTTGCTCCGCGGCATGTGGGATCCTCCCAGACCAGGGCTCGAACCTGTGTCCCCTGCATTAACAGGCAGATTCTCAACCACTTCGCCACCAGGGAAGCCCCAACTTTCGACATTTTGTGTTTGAAGAAATTGAGAATTGTCAGGGAATTGGCAGTGATAAAAATATTGTGTCCTTAATATTGTTTGGAGAAACTTGTATTCTTCCAAATGCTGGATACAATGCTTTTCAAAGCACTTACACACATGCATATTGCCTGATTATTATAATAGGATATGAAAAACATGTGTTATCCCCCCACATACCAATGAAGAAACTGATACAGATGGAGATTAGGCAAAGCGATTATACTACTCAGAAGTAAGAAGAAGTAGATCCTAAAGGAAAACAGAGATCTCTCTCTGGGCCCATGAGGCCTCTAATGATGAGTCTGCCAGAGAGGTCCTGAAAAGCATGCCTGAACTGGGAAAAATTCCCAGATTTGGATGAATATTGGAAAGACAGGGATTTTTTTTCTAATTGAGGTATAAGAGACATAATAAAGTTAGTGCACTAATCTCAAGTGTGCATACAACTTGATGGGTTTTTTTTTTTTTTGCTAATATAACCACCATCCAGATCGTGAAAGAGAATATTTCCAAAGCCTTCTTCCTGACCCTCCGCAGCCTATAACTCCTTCCCTAGAGATGATCACTACACTGGCTTATTTCATATAAAAGCGTGTACTGTTTTGTGTGTAGCTTCTATTACTCAACACCCTATCTGTGAAACAAATTTTTGTTCTTCTGTATACCAGTGGTCCTGCCAAATAGTTTCCCAAGTGGTTTAAACTACTTTGTTTTTCCATCAGTACTGTGGGAGGGTCAGTTGCTCCATATCTTTGTCAACACTTGCTGTTGTCAACTTAAACCATTCTAGTAGTATCTTGTTATGCTTTTAATTTTCAATGCTATGATGACTATTAAGGGTAAGCACGTTTTCATAAGCTCTGGACATTTGAGTTTCCTCTTTTGTGAAGTGCGTGTTCATATTTTTCACCATTTTTAAACATTGGGTCGTGTGTCTTTTTCTAATTGATATGTAGGAGTTCTTTATATATTGTGGGTAATGCTAAAATCTTCTCCCAGTGGGTAGGAATTTGAATGGGATATTTCCTCTCTCTCTTTACTCAGAGCATCAGGCATGATTTAATCATCACTTGGACCTCTCTTATATCTGAGCACTTTAAAAATGCATAGAGGCACAGTGGTTAGGAATCCACCTGCCGGTGCAGGGGACATGGGTTCAAGCCCTGGTCTGAGAAGATCCCACATGCCGTGGAGCAGCTGGGCCCGTGTGCCCCAACTACTGAGCCTGCCCTCTAGAGCCCACGAGCCACAACTGCTGAGCCTACGTGCTAGAACTACTGAAGCCCATGTGCCTAGAGCCCGTGCTCCGCAACAAGAGAAGCCACCGTGATGAGAAGCCTACGCACCGCAACAAAGAGTAGCCCCCGCTCACCGCAACTAGAGAAAGCCTGCACGCGGCAACAAAGTCCCAATGCAGCCAAAATTAAATAAATTTATTTTTAAAAAAATGCATAGAGACAGAACGTTTTCCTAATGCCTTTTTAGCCTGTATTGACAACTCATGATACGAAATTCAATTATCCTATATTGGTACATTTTAAGTTTCCAGTGAAGTGTTTTTTCCTATGAACTAAATATACGTGACAGGTAGTGAAACGTCATAGCTAGGCTTTTAAATGTTAAAAACATTCAATTTCCAGCCTGTATCTCGTCTACCAGGAAAATGCTGAAAATACAATGCCAGAAGAGAAGAGTTTTATGAACTTGAAGGATGAAAAACAATCCTTTTAGCTTATCCATTGTACTGCTTTATAAATACATTGTGTGTGTGTGTGTGTGTGTGTGTGTGTGTGTGTGTGTGTTGGGGAGCTGCAAATACCGTATTCCTCTTAGAGGTACTATAAAAGTGTAAAATAAAAGCAAACTATGTTGACGTACAAGCTATTAAGGAACCACCAGTAAGCACTGGCAGACCTGGTACCTCTGGGCTAACAAGTGTCATGTCTGACAGAGTCTGAGATGACCCTAAAGTCTTGCTAAAATCTGGGTTACGGCCTTACGGGCCAGATAAAACATTTCAGAAACCATTTTGAAAGACCATGTGTACTGATTCCAGCAAACAAGAGGAAAAAAGCAGGGACTGGAAATAGTCAAGGCAAGATAAAGTCTTGTGATGTGTGCTACTTGGGGTTTTTTACGTTGGTTGTTTTGCCTGCAAACTTTAAGTTTTTGACTCTCAGCCTAAAGAAACTTTGGGATTATTCTGATCGTGCGTTATTCATTTAGCTTTCATTCTAAAATATTTCAACAGTTAAACTAAATGAGTCTAAAAAACAATCCAATAACTGTTTGTATCATTAGCTCTCCCCTCAAATGGATTATTTTACTGTCTTTCTGAACCACCTCTTGCTCTTACTTAATTAGTAAAAGTATACAATTTATTGAGCACTGATTCGTCTATAGGATGTGTCAGGAAGTGGAGGTTAAAAAAAAAAACCTGAATAAGTTTTGCTCACAATTTTTAAGCAGCAGTAGTCTGTTGAAGACATGAAGCAACACTATTAATTATCTTTTAGAAAATGAGCTATCTCATTTCTTAGAAAATTCTGAAGCTTTCTGGTATCTGTTTCTGTGGAGTATTTTATAAATGATCCTTATAGGCTTATTCTTATTTCACAAATTTTTCAGAGACATTACATTTTATATTTTCAAAAGATTGTTGGCTAGTAACTTAAAAATTGTCATTTGTAAAAGGGACATTTAAATAAATAAATAAATAAATATATAATTTTGGCAACTTTAGGAGAGCACAAAAAAGTAAAAATCACCTACAAGTTGACCATTTTAAGCACTTTACATAAAAAAAGCAGAAGTCTCTTCCCTTTGTTCCTCCTTTTTACCCCCAGCTCCAGAGGTAACAACCTTTAACCGTAGCTGCATCCCCTTCCTCCCATTTTTATATGTGTTCACATAGGGTTGGCAGATTTACAGGACAAAATAAAGACATGCAGTTAAATTTGAATTTCAATAAACAACAAATAATTTTTTCATATAAATAGGTCCCTTATAATGCAAGGGACACATTTAAACTAAAAAAATTATCTGTTGTTTATCTAACATTCAAACTTAACTCAGTGTCCTGTATTTTATCTGGCCACCCTAATGCAGACATGTTCACACATACATAAATATGTACACTTTTCTTTTATCAAAATAGAATCAAGCTGTCTGTATTACTCTAACTAAGGCATGTTCTTTTCGATATCAATTTATCTAGCTAGCCTGTTAGAGTTACCCAGGCTCTTTCTAACGGTTGCTTGATATTACGTTGTAGACTCATAATTTATTTACTATTCCCTCATCGGTAGACATTTTAGGTGCTTGGGGTTTTTTGTTTGTTTTTCGTTTTTTACTCTTTCAGACAAAATAGCATTGATGCTCTTTGTTTTGACTTATTCTGAACCGTGCTGTTGATTCTGTAGGGTGAATTCCTAGAAGTGGAATTGCTAGGTCATAGCACATTTTTAAAACACTGTTTGTTCATTTCCTTTGTACTCATTCACTGAACAGCTGAAGAGGCCAAGTACACCTGGGGCACCCAGTCAGGTGGAGCCAATACTGTGTGGGAGGCACCTTCTTGACCTTGCAGAATCGGCCTCTGTCCTCCTCCACTGACAGCTCCATGAGACCAAGCACTGTGGTCCTCCAGCCCACACCACGCCTGGCTCAAGAGCTGGCCTGGGACACACACTTAGAGTAATGAATATGAGTTTACTCAAGGGGTTGCTGTGAGAATTACATGAAATAATGTATGCAGAGTGCCTGGGTAAAAAAAAATAATGTCTGTAAAATACTTGGGATGCTCCTTTATCTTTCTCACCCCACCCCCATTTCCAGTTCCTTCCTTAGTGTAGAGGGGCTCTAATCTAGTGAGGGAGACATCCCGGTTACAGTAAAGTAGGGTAAGTTCTGTAACAGAACTAGACTGAGTGCTGTGGGTTTATAGAAGGAGGGCGCTTGGCTTAGCCTGTGGGTGTGAGGGGGTTTGCTCAGAACTTGGCCAAACTCTACTTAAAATAAGTTCTGAAAGACAAATTGGAAAGAACCAGATGTACAAGATAATGTGTGTTGGGGAGCAGGGCAGTGGAGGGAATTCCTAGGCATAGGGGACAGCATTGCAAAGGGACAAAGATATAATGTAGTAGAGCAGATCATCTTCAGAGCATAGAAACAGTGAAATGAAAACCAGAGGTAGTTTGGAATCAGACATGAAAGTGTTTTAGGCAGTAGCTAGATTCTACCTTTGTCTTACAGTGAATGGTAGGTGACTTCCGTATGATTCAGATTTACATTTTAGAAATATCATTTAGCCAACACTGTGGAGAAAAGATTTAAAACGCTTAAAGCGAAAAACAGGTGCTGTGTTAGGCTACATTGCAGTCATACAGGCAAGAGATACAGGCAACTTGACAGGGACCATAGAGATTGGATTTGAAAGGTAATTTAGGAACTACGATTAGTAGCACTAGGTAACTAATTAGCTCTATGGTTGGGAGAAGAGAAGGAATCTAAAATGTCTGTCAGATTTGTGGATCGATCATCTGGGTGGATGGTGGTGCCATTATACAAGATAAGAAATATAGGCTGGGGCTTCCCTAGTGGCACAGTGGTTAAGAATCTGCCTGCCAATGCAGGGGACACGGGTTCGAGCCCTGGTCCGGGAAGATCCCACGTGCCGCGGAGCAACTAAGCCCATGCGCCACAACTACTGAGCCTGAGCTCTAGAGTCCGTGAGCCACAACTACTGAAGCCTGCGTGCCTAGAGCCCATGCTCCACAACGAGAGAAGCCACCACAATGAGAAGCCCGTCCGCCACAGCAAAGAGTAGCCCCCGCTCACCGCAGCTAGAGAAAGCCTGTGTGCAGCAACGAAGACCCAATGCAGCCAAAAATAAATAAAATAAATACATTTATTTTTTAAAGAGTAAAAAAATTAATTAATTAATTAAAAAGGTGTTCCCTTTAAAAAAAAAAAGAAATACAGGCTGAAGAACAGAGTTTGATAGCAGTGAAGAAACTGTATTGTTATTTGGGACATACTGAGATCAGTTGCTGTGGAATATTCTAGAGAACATGAGCAGGAACCATTGAAGTTTGCATGTCTGAAACTCAAGGGAGCAGTCCCAGCTGCCATTATGACTTGGGATGCTCAGAATATGACTATAGTATGTTGGAGCCATGAATGAGTGAGGTGAGGAGGTGAAGGAAGAATTTAGAATTTAAGATTCTTTTGAGACACATAATTGGAAACACAAACAAATGCTGAATGTTTGTGGTAACCATTGTGGACAACAAACAGGAGCTTGCCAGAGACACAGAGAAGGCAGTGCCGAGAGCCTAGATGAAATTGGAGACTAGGGCAGGTAACCATTCCAGCCTTCGTGTGGTGGTTTTCCCTCAGCAGTCTTTGTTTTTGTTTTTTTTTTAACATCTTTATTGGAGTATAATTGCTTTACAGTGGTGTGTTAGTTTCTGCTTTACAACAAAATGAATCAGTTATACATATACATATGTTCCCATATCTCTTCCCTCTTGCGTCTCCCTGCCTCCCACCCTCCCTATCCCACCCGTCTAGGGGTCACAAACCACTGAGCTGATCTCCCTGTGCTATGCGGCTGCTTCCCACTAGCTCTCTATTTTATGTTTGGTAGTGTATATATGTCCATGACACTCTCTCACTTTGTCACAGCTTACCCTTCCCCATCCCCATGTCCTCAGGTCCATTCTCTAGTAGGTTTGTGTCTTTATTCCTGTCTTACCCCTAGGTTCTTCATGACCATTTTTTTTTTCTTAGATTCCATATATATGTGTTAGCATACGGTATTTGTTTTTCTCCTTCTGACTTACTTCACTCTGTATGACAGACTCTAGGTCCATTCACCTCACTACAAATAGCTCAATTTCGTTTCTTTTTATGGCTGAGTAATATTCCATTGTGTATATGTGCCACATCTTCTTTATCCATTCATCCGATGATGGCACTTAGGTTGCTTTCATGTCCTGGCTATTGTAAATAGAGCTGCAATGAACACCTTGGTACATGACTCTTTTTGAATTATGGTTTTCTCAGGGTATATGCCCAGTAGTGGGATTGCTGGGTCGTAAGGTAGTTCTATTTTTAGTTTTTTAAGGAACCTCCATACTGTTCTCCATAGCGGCTCTATCAATTTACATTCCCACCAACAGTGCAAGAGGGTTCCCTTTTCTCTACACCCTCTCCAGCATTTATTGTTTCTAGATTTTTTGATGATGGCCATTCTGACCGGGGTGAGATGATATCTCATTGTAGTTTTGATTTGCATTTCTCTAATGATTAATGATGTGGAGCATTCTTTCATGTGTTTGTTGGCAATCTGTATATCTTCTTTGGAGAAATGTCTATTTAGGTCTTCTGCTCATTTTTGCATTGGGTTGTTTGTTTTTTTGTTATTGAGCTGCATGAGCTGCTTGTAAATCTTAGAGATTAATCCTTTGTCAGTTGCTTCATTTGCAAATATTTTCTCCCATTCTGAGGGTTGTCTTTTGGTCTTGTTTATGGTTTCCTTTGCTGTGCAAAAGCTTTTAAGTTTCATTAGGTCCCATTTATTTATTCTTGTTCTTATTTCCATTTCTCTAGGAGTTGGGTCAAAAAGGATCTTGCTGTGATGTATGTCATACAGTGTTCTGCCTATGTTTTCCTCTAAGATTAGAGTTGGATAGTGTCTGGCCTTACATTTAGGTCTTTAATCCATTTTGAGTTTATTTTTGTGTATGGTGTTAGGAAGTGTTCAGCAGTCTTAATCGTAGGAGTTGGATGGGCAGGTGTTTACCAAGGTGAGGCCTTGGAGGATCAGTTTAAGGAGAAGTGAAAGATGATTTTTATGGTGCCTGGAAAGAGAGTGATCCAAAAAGCTGACTGGGGGTTTTAGGTGGGCCGGGAAAAGATTTAGGGGAGGGGCATCCTTAAACCAGAACAGTACTTGGTATATAAAATCTACCTGATTTTAGTACATTTGTACATTTAGTAGATTTAAATCTACTTAGTATTTGAGTGCTGTTGAGACTAAGAGTTTCCTAGCCTTGGTGCTGTCCATCTTTCCCTAGACAGTTCCTATTGAATGGCCTATTTTAATGTTAACTTGCTGAATTCTTTGTAAGATAGTCCTTAGGTTCTTAACCAAGTTCTCGTGTTTTTTTTTTTGTTGTTGTTGTTGTTTGTTTTTTGCCTTGGTGAATGCTCTTCAGTTCTATTTAGCCTAAAGATCCCCCCTTTTCTCTTGGCCTCCATGCTTTTCCTGACTAGATATGACCACCCAGAGTCTCTTCTTCCTGTAGACTGAAGAAGTTATTAGCCAGGAGCATATGGTCCTCCTTCCCCTGGAGATGCATTTGCTGCCTCTCTCCTAACAGGCTTCAGCTTAAAAATTCAGTCCTTGAAACAACACGAAATAAAAAATGTTGAAGCGCTGCCTCTTCTGAGCCCCCATAAACAGCTGTGCATGCAGCTCAACCCAAAACAGAGAATATGCACAGATGTGTTTATGGGAAGGAGGCACGAATATGCTCAGTGTGTTGTTTTCGGCTTCTCACCACTGCAGGGATTGCTTTTCTTTTTTCAAGGAAGAGGTACATTGTGGTAAGCAATGTTTTATGACCTATAATAAAAACTCTTGTAAAGACCATTTTTTCGACCAAATGAAGCTGTGTTCTTTTCAGAGAACACTTTCCTTTGCTCCTCTCCCCCTCTCTGTATTGGAATGCACACAGTTCAGCATTAATGCGTAACATAAGGAAATAATATCACAAATTCTAGTTCTTATTTAAGCTGGGAAAGCAACCGAAGTTAATTATGTAAAAAAATTCATTAGTAATGTTTTTCCCTACTCAGTAGTAGCTTCTGAATATATATATATTGATTAAGTAAAAGTTTATCTTGCATTTTTATAGTAAATTGTTATTATCCCGTGAAAACACCCATAGGATAGTTTGAGGGAACCTCAACAGTTGGAGGCTCCATAGAAAAATCAGTCCCAGGATAGGTAAAAAGCAACTTAAAACCACCTTAGAAAGTTGGGTCATATACAAAGAGGGACATACAGTGCACTCAGTGAATAATAACAGATGATTTCTAAGGACCCTCCTAGAAACCCTAAAATGCTAGCAAGCTTTAGACTTTCAGAATTAAGAACAGGCAACATAACACTTGATTTAAATAAAATAATAAATATTTTTAAGGTTGTATACTATGCACACAGTGGTGTTTTTTGACTGTTTGGGAAGATGGGAGACTGTTCATGTCCTAACTGGAGAAAACTAGATAGATCTGAACTTAGGGTGTTGCTAGATGCCATTGCTAATGGAAGGTCCTCTTCTTGTTTCATGGCACCGGTTCTGAACCTGGTAGCAAGCTGGGAAATTCACACATTGTTTTTAGTCCTCACAACCTCCCTCAGGAAAGTATTATCTGCATTTACAGATGAGGAAACCAAGGCTGGATGCGAGGGGAGGGGAAGTGGAGGTTAAATAGCCGGCCCAAGTTCACCTAGTGTCTAACCTGGAGATGTAGCAGAGCTCTCAGAAGATGGCTCACTAAAGTTGACATGTGGAAACAAACACTAACGTATTGCATTTGTCTCTTGGATTGCCTTTTCTCTCTTTCCCTTTCTAATGTTTCTAATGTTCTTGTTCAGACTCTTACTATCATATGTCCAGAGTAGAGTAATAGCCTTCTTACAGCACCTCCCATCCACTCTGTGTACTAAAATATCAATAATAATATGCCATTTTTTTACACATTTTCACCAGCTTTCTATTGACTACAAGACATGACACTATAAACTCCCTGCACCAGGCCAGCAACAAAGCTCTTAGCAGTGTGGTCCCATTTAGCAGTGCACCCCCTCTGGGGGCTGTTACTGGTCTCCAAATACCTAAGCACTTGCCCTCCTCTAGGCCTCTGCCAGTGTGGTCTTCTAGGCAGATGCTTCCCCACATCAAACTGAATAGTAGCCCACCGCCAGGATGGGCTGGGATGCTGCTTCCTCCTCAGTGCTTACTCATTGCCTGTAGCCCCTGTGCCATTTGTGGTCCTTGCCATATGCTGACTGAAGTGTATAGGTGCATATTTATATCTTCTCTCCCTGTGAAAACAGGAGCTCCCTGGGTCTCTGTCTTAGGTGTGTGTGAGTAACATCACCTAGCACAATGCCTTACACATAATAGGGGGTTCATATTTCCTTTTAATAAATGGTAGCAATTCATTATGTGTGTGTACTCTATACTATATAAAGTACTTAAATATTTAATATCCTACTTAAATACTGTATATATTTATATATACATATATAGTATAATATTATATAGTATCTTATTAAGTCTCTCCTTTTTGAGATTATTTCCATTTTTATAAATGTGAAAACCCAGGCCCACAACAGTTGCAAGTGACCAGCCTTAGATTATATAACTAGTAAGCAAAAATTCAGATCCAGTGCTTTCAGCTCTAAATCCAGTGCTCTTTCTTTTAAATCATACTGCCCTCAAAAATGGAAATTTACATCTCGCGTGCAGGTGGCTCCCTTAACTTAAATACATTTCCAAGAGGAATTTCTTTTGTACTTCTTTTGCGCCTCCACTTGGCATTCAGTAAATTCTTAGCGAATAAGGGATAAACCACAGTGCAGGATCGTAGCCTTTTCACTAATGACTCAGGAATCAGTTTAATTAGTGAGGATATTCTGTATAACTCCTGTGCAGAGCCAAGAGCAAAAGTCATTATATGTCAGCTTAATGCCTATCTATAGACTATTGAGTGATTCATCAAATCAAGTAAAATTAACAGATTTCTCTGTGTAAGGTATCCTGTTGGATGCTGTGGAGAGTATAAAGGTGTACCACATTCCCATTCCTCAGAGAATTTACAGTCCAGCTCAATAGCGCTTAAAATTTTGTATTATATACTTGACAAATCAAGTATATTATAAAAAATAATCAAATATCTCAGTTCCACAGAGGCAGGGCAGGATTTATCCTGATTTTTGTAAATGAAAAACTGAGGTCCAGAAAAGTTAGGACTTGGTTAGTCAATTCGCTGGTGGCGAAGATGAAATAGAATTTAGTCAATAGCATGGGATTAAGACACCGTACTTTGAGAAACACTGATGTGACAATATGAGATTATAGTATTATTAGGAAACTTAGCCAGTTGTCCAGTTCTGCATCCAAGTGATGACTCAGGCAAAGCGATTTGATCCATAGAATGCTTCTCTTAGGGATGAGAGAGGGTATGTGACTTGCTTGTAGTCATACCCCTAGCTGTAGAAAAATGTGTTCATTATAGGCCTAGGAGTATTATATTTATGGAACAATGAACTGCAAGTCTTAACACACATATGAAGATGTTTTAATAACTAATAGGTAGGAATACTGATTTATATGCTATGCCTCTTTGGTCCCTATGCCCTAATCCAAACCTGTTTTTTTCTGATTTCCCTGGAATTTTGTTACCTGCTAAAGGATTCCTTCTTGGGAGGAATCGGTAAGTTCTTTTTAAGCTAACAGTTTTTATAGATTTCTTGGTCATTTCCAATTTAGTTTGGGCCTCACTTCTCTCTGAAAAGTCATTGAACATTTATTGGTACCTGTTAATACAGTGGGCTGGGAGTCTAGTGTATGTGGAGGAAGAGTGATTAAAACAGACCCTAGGGCTTCCCTGGTGGCGCAGTGATTGAGAGTCCGCCTGCCGATGCAGGGGGCGCGGGTTCATGCCCCGGTCCGGGAAGATCCCACATGCCGCTGAGCGGCTGGGCCCGTGAGCCATGGCCGCTGAGCCTGTGCGTCCGGAGCCTGTGCTCCGCAACGGGAGAGACCGCAACAGTGAGAGGCCCGCGTACCGCAAAAAAACACAAAAAAAAACAGACCCTAATTCTCATCAGAAGATGGGGCCGTAAGGCAGTTAGTGAGTGAAGATGGAGGAAGTCCACAGGAATTCCAGGAGGCAAGGCCAGAGAGTTACGTGGGCTTTGTCTGAGGGTATTCAAGCGTGAGAATGATCTGACAGGTTCAGGTTTGCAAATCACCTTTGCAAGTTTAAGATCAGCTTTGCCAGAGAGTAAATGATGGATTTGAGGAAGGAGATTGGTGGGGAAACAGAATAGTACATGTAAGGAAGGATGAGAGTGAGATCTACTCTAGTGGGGGCCTCAGAGGTGTAGGAATTATATTTTTTAAAATGACAAAACTTTACTGAGGGACCTAGAAGAAGACTTGAATAAAAAAAGAACCATACCATGTTGTGTAAAGAAAGACTCACTATTGTAGAAGTATCAGTTTTCCCCCAATTAATCTATAGTTTCTTAAAAAATCAGTGAAAATACTTAAAGAATTTGAGGGACGATATGGGAAGTCAATAAAATAATCTTAAAATCAGTCCAGAACAGTAACATGTAAGAATATCCAGGAACATTTTACAGAGAATGGGAAGAGGAAACCAGCCCTACCTGATATGAAAATATATTCTAAATATTTTATTATTAAAAGAGAAAGTACTCTAAACTGAACCAAGTGAGTCAAAATCCAGAAGCAAGCTCAAGTAATATAGAACATGATAAAAATGGCATTTAGTGGATAACTTAATAGATGCTTAAAACCTTTGCCTAAGATAGTATATTAAAAAAAACAGAATAGCACACAACCATTAAAAATTGAGCAGTAGGGACTTCCCTGGTGGTCCAGTGGTTAAGACTTCGCCTTCCAATGCAGGGGGTGTGAGTTCGATCCCTGGTCGGGGAGCTAAGATCCCACATGCCTCTTGGCCCAAAACCAAAACATAAAACAGAAGCAGTATTGTAGCAAATTCAGTAAAGACTTCAGAAATGGCCCACATCAAAAAAATCAAGCAATAGACCTGTATTTATTGACATGCAAATGCGTTCAATATACATTATGATGTGAAAAGACAATTACAAAATTGTATACACTAGCATTTCATTTATAAAACAGAAAATAACTATACGTATGAGTATACATGTATAGAAAAATTATGAAAGGATACACGAATATGTTAACTGTGGTTACCTCTGGATGGAGGAATCGTGGGTGGTATTTCTTTCCTTTTTTTCCTTGTGTTTTGATTTTTTTTGATTTAACAGTGAAGATGCATTACATTTCTAATCAGAAACTTAGAAGATCTTTCCATTTTGGAGAACAGTGAAGAGGAGGGAGGGATCCAGTGTGACAGGCCATGGCAGGATTCAGTTGGGAGTGAAACATCCTATTGGTTGTTGCAAGCCAGGTGGGTTACTGGTGATCTTCCAAGAGCTGCCGCATCTCCATTCACTGCAGCGATGCAGTGTGGATGGGGAATGAGAAAATGTGCACCGCTGAGTCAAGACCACTGGCTAAGGAAAGAAGGGGGTTGCTTGGGTTGTTTATTAGTCAAGGGACAATAGAAAGGGAAGTCCCAGATATACAGAAAAGGGGAATGGTTAGTCAAGCGAGGGGAAGGACTTAAGGAAGCTGGAATGAAGGAGATCTAGAGCATAGGAAGAAGGTGAATACTGCATAGAAGGAAAGAAAGCTTTTCCACCAGGAGGTGAGGGAGAGGGGTAGATGCCAGTGCTTATAAACGTATAAGTGAAGCACAGGGAGCTGATAGCCTTCCCTTGATCGTCGGTATTTCTCTCGGAAGTGGAGTGCACACTAGTGTGCTAAGAGAAGGAAGAGAGATGATAAGGTAGGGGGACAGCAGTGAAAATTTAGCCTACAGGGACCGCGAGGGCTAACTAGGGACCTGTACGATTACCTGGTGGCAGTAACATAGTCAGGGTTGGGGGACTGACTTTATATTGATAATAGACATGTATGTGATCATTTTTCCCCCTTAACAGCTCTCTGCAACACAGGTATAACAGCTGAAAAAGAGAGCAATTGGGCTAATTGAGGACAAAGCTTTGTATAGAGGATAAGATAGAGTGACCATGGAACCAGAGACTTGAGGGAATTGGCAGATTTAACAAATGACTCATGAAGAAGTTGCTCTCCAAGTTTAATTAATTATGCTGTCTAATAAGTTTATGTAAATTTAAGTGGTATTTTGATATCCAAATAAATGTAATTAAAGTAACTTTTAAAATTTTTAATTAAAAAAAGATGAGAGTTAAGTAATACCACATTCCTGGTTTTAGCTGTGGGAGTAGATGGCACAGAATTGAATGGAGTTGAAGAAATCAGAGTTCTCTGAAGCTAAGGTGTTCTTGGGATGCTGAAGCCAGGCAGGAATATGGTGAGTGTGGGCTAGAGAGGATGAGCCACAGTCCCTGAGGAATATGAAGGATTGACAGCAAATGATAGCAATGAGAAAAGGGATTTTGTCAGCATTAATTGAAGGAGGTATAAGTCTCAAAGACAAAAGGATAACCACTTGGATGGGATAGTTGGCAACAAAAGAATGTTGGTACAGACCCCATGGGGGGCGTTTTGGTGCGGGGGGGCTATAAATGAAAGGTTGTGACCTTACTTAACAGGTTTTACTTAATATAATTTTAGTTGTTACATTCATTAGAATAATTTTCAACTGCAAATTATACAACACGATGAAAAAATGGCTTGAAGTTAGAGCGTTATTGTTGCCCTAACTACAAGGCTAGATGTGGGCAGCCCCAAAGTTGATTCAGCTCTTCAGTGATGTCATCGAAGACCCAGACTCTTTCCCTCATTACACTCGGGCATTTCCGTGTGTGCAGGTGATGTCTCCCTTTATGTTTCAAGGTGATTGCTACAGTAGCAAGTTCATGCCCTGAAGCAGTAGCATTTGGTGTAAGATGCACAGGTGGAGAGTGAGGGCTGGGAGGTGAGGAGGAAGTACAGCAGAGAGTTTTCTACAGTGGCCTTCTTATTAGGAGAAAAATGCTTTCCAAACCTTGCCCATATGTCTCATTAGCCAGGACTGGGTCCCATGTTTATCTCTAGATCAATTCCTAGCAAACGGGAATGTGGTTGCCTTGGACCAGTCCTTCATGGCTGGCAACCAACAATGTCTGCTACAGTATGCAAATTACAATATGCTCCACTCTGTGGAAAACCAACTTCTCTAATACATTACCTCGTTTGGAGAGGAGGGAAGTACGGAGTGAGAAGAAAATTCTCAAAAGAGGGAATTGAGGAGAATGGGGAAAGACATGAAGGTATTTTGTCCAGATACAGCCATTAAAAAACATACTGTTAAAAAAAAATTTATTATAAAGAGTATGTGTTAAAATGGGGAAATATCCACAGTATATTGTTAAATGATTTAAAAAGGATCACAAAACAATGTGTCTAGAACAAAACCATTTGGGGCATTAGCCAACAACCTAGTCACTTATACTCTGTATTTTCTTGTTTATGCAATGTTGATTTTTACATCTTGCTCTGAAGAAGTTATAATTAACATCGTTATTTGTAGTTTCAGTTCCCAATGACTTTCCACTGTGGGTTAATAATAGCTGTCATGATGAGGTAATGATTCCTTCTTTCAGACTGTCCATTTAGCCATTGCATTTTCCCTCAAACACCAACAATATTTCCAAGGCTTGGTGAAAATCAGTGGTGATTTTCTTATTTCTAGTTAGTTGAGACTGATCCTGTACTTACTCAGCATTATCATCACTTCCAGGAATGAACAATACATGGCTCCTTTTCATTCTCTCTTCAGAATACGTATTTTGTTAATAAAATTTATATAGGAAACCACTTTTATTATGCTTTCATCCAGTTGCATAGAAGCAGTAAAAGTAGAAAGCCAGCACTTGCAATGAGGGAGGGGCCGTGCCTTTGTTTCTGCTGAAGAGCCCCAAGGCGTGTGTTGCCTTCCTCAGCTAGATCTCCCCTCCCTCCCTTTGGAACAAAGCTGCCATGTGGCTTGTGGCTCATCTCCAGGTCCTCCCATTTATTACTTACTTTCAATTTACCAATTACTGCTTTCCAGGTAATCTGAAGCTTTAAGGAGGCTGCTTTAGCCCTCCTTTTGCTTTGTCGGAATTTGTTTTGCCTTTTGTGATTCGGGATGAAGCATTCTCTGGGTACTCCTATGGACCAGAGTGAGAAGTAGGGGGATCCTGTTTATAATGCAGTCTTTGCGACCCATTGTTAACATTGTGAATTGATCAGTGAAAGTGTGAAGAAGCCACTGTCAAGTTTTGAAGTAGAGTACGGGTGTGGACATTACAATAAGCTTGATGTGGTAACTTCAGGCAGATTCTCCTTGAGCGCAAAAGTGGAAGGAGTGAGTGAAATCTCCAGTGCATGAATGAACCCACCTGATTGACTACCCAGGACTAGGCTTTGTTATTCACTACTTCATTGCTTATATAGTAATATTGTAGCACATTTTACAGGAGAACTGTGATTTTTAAAATATCCTGGGACTAGATTCAGCAATTCTACTTCTGGGCATATACATCCGAAAGAAGTGAAAGCAGGGTCACAAAGAGATATTTGTATTTATACACCTATGTGCATAGCGGATTCTTCACGATAGTCAAAACAGCCCAAGTGTCTGTCCGTCAGCAGATGACTGGACAAGCAAAATGTAGTATATCCACACAATGGAATATTAGTCAGCTTTAAAAAGGAAGGAAATTGTGACACATGCTACATCATGGATGAACTTTGAGGGCATTATACTAAATTAAATAAGCCAGTCACAAAAAAGCGAATACATTATGATTCCACTCATATGAGGTATCTAGAGTGGCCAAATTCACAGAAACAGAAAATAGAAGAGTGGTCTGGGAGGAAGGGAGAAGTGAAGAGCTGTTTAGTGGGTCTAAGAGGTTCAGTTTTGCGGGCTTCCCTGGTGGCACAGTGGTTGAGAGTCTGCCTGCCAATGCAGGGGACACGGGTTCGTGCCCCGGTCTGGGAAGATCCCACATGCCGCAGAGCGGCTGGGCCCGTGAGCCATGGCCGCTGAGCCTGCGCGTCCGGAGCCTGTGCTCCGCAACGGGAGAGGCGACAACAGTGAGAGGCCCGCGTACCGCAAAGAAAAAAAAAATATTGGAAGAGTTTCCGTTTTGCAAGATAGAAAACGTTCTGAAGGTTGGTTGTACAACAGTGTGAATATACTTACTACTGAACTATATGCTTAAAAATGGTTAAGATGGGAAATTTTATGTGTATCTTACCACAGTTAAAATTTTCAAATATATGTTAGTAATCAGCAAAAAAGGAAAAACAAAGAGATCCCGGGACTGGCCCTCATTATTGTCAGTAGTCCTCTGCTTTATGACTTTATCATCACATGCTCTGTTACCTCTATTCCTGTAATTATAATCCCTACCTTAAGTCAACATGTTACCACTTTAGTGTAAAAAAAACCTTTGTGGTGTTGATCTGTGAGATTCCTTTAACATCCTTCATAAGAAGCAAACTGGGTGGGAGATCTTCATAAGAAACAACAAATCGTTATGAAGACTCTTCTGTCAAAAATTGGATAACAAATTTGAAAAGACTGTGATTTACACATTGTAAGGAGGAAAAAATGATTATCCTTGTGCAAGTTGTATATGTCTTATTTTTAATTTTTAAGTAGATAAGATACTGATGTATACTTTTGTTGCTAAAACCTTGAGGATGTGAGTACATCACTTAGATTTAGGTAGATGCATCCAAAAATACAGAATTGTCTATTGAGAGCTGTCAGTTTTGTGATTTACTGTATGGAATAAGTTGGTGTTTTCAATATCTGTTTATCTTATTTATTTATTTTTGGCTGCATTGGGTCTTCACTCCTGTGGACAGGCTCTCTCCACCTGCCGCAAGCGGGGACTACTCCTCGCTCTGGTGTGCGGGCTTCTCACCGCGGCGGCCTCTCCGGCTGCAGAACACGGGCTCTAGGCTCACGGGCCTTAGCAGTTGTAGCACGCAGGCTCAGCAGTTGTGGCTCACGGGCTCTAGAGCGCAGGCTCAGTAGTCGTGGCACACGGGCCTAGCTGCTTTGCGGCATGTGGGATCTTCCCAGACCAGGGCTCAAACCCGTGTGCCTGTATTGGCAGGCGGATTCTTAAGCATTGCGCCACCAGGGATGCCCTTCAGTATCTTTTGAGACTAATCATACCTTTTGGGTAGTTGGAAAAAATGACCCAGTGATAAAACTTTTTCCCATTAGAAAAGCTTGAGGTAGATTTTCAGTTTGCTTGTTTGTTTTGTTTTCAAAGAAGTAAGAGGATTACTGCTCTAGAACACCTAAGAGAAACTAATTGTTGTTAACAAGGCTTTGAAGACTTCTGGTGTTCAGACTGAAGTCCAGAGTCTTTTTAGGGGAGTTGCGAAGGATAAAACCCCATCTAAAGTCACTGGGAGCCAGACTTCATTCCATGATGGTGTCCTGTTAAAACATGCTCCCATGTCACATGTTTCAGAAAGATACAGATTGAGGGCCTCCAGTGACTGTTTATCATTAGTGTGACTAGACATTTTATACCAGAATTGTGCGTTGTAACATTAAAAGGTTTTAAACCTATGTTTAACTTAATTGGCAATATCCATAGTTTCATTGCATTGCATCGCTAGGATTACTGGGAAATATTTGAGTCTTGTATAAGACGGATTAATTTAGTTTAAAATCTTGAGGAGCTAATTTAAAAGTATGTCTCATGATACTATAAATTGAGATAGAACAGATGATAAGCTTAAGTAGAGAATCCTTTGAAATGTCTTTGATCAAAGCACTGCTTGTGATTCTGAAGGAAAGGTGTTTTTTATTTTCTTGCCTTGTTTAGTGTTACAGTTGATTCATTCATATAATTCTCAGGAAATGGGACCAGAGTTCTCATTCTATTTGTGACCAGAGTTCCTAACATAGGTGCATATATTTCCCTTTTCCGATTAGGTGTTCCCTTTTCAGATTAGGTGTTCTGATGAAAGATTAGATGTTCTGATGAAAGTTTGGGGTGGGTCCCCAAATCATACTTACTACAAGTCCATATCAACCTACCTCGCAATGGAATTACTGAAGGAAATGAGATGTGGGGCAATTTTTTAAAAAATCGTTAACTCAAGTCTTACTAGTTCAAAACTCTAATTATAGCTGGATATTATAGGTTTAAAAGAAAACCCAGTTTGCTAACCAAAAAACTTTTTAAGTAGCCTAATAAAATCTAAAGAGTGGTAATTCCTATGTAGAACCAACTTTTTATACATCCATAGGTGTCATTTACATGGAATCAATGTTAGTGCCAGTATATGTGTTCTCACTGCCTAAACTGTGCTTTTATATGATGTTAAGAAGTCATTTTCATCTACACTAGCCTTTAAACAGAGGAGAACTAGACTCTTAGTATATGTACCAGAATAACACAACTAAAACCAAATAATAATGATTATGGCATAGGAAGGAAAACTATGCAGCCATTAAAAATCATATTGTATAAAAAAGTTATATTTTAGAAGAATTTTGTTGAAGTGGCAAAATATTCATAATGAATTGTTAAATGTTTTTTAAACAACTGTAAAATGTGTACAGAATAACAATTTTTATTTATAAATATGTTATATTTATATATTATATTGTATGTGATATATATTGTTTATAATATTTATATATTATATAGAGATATAATATATTTATACCTCCAAATATAGCAGTATCTGTTTAAAAGATGTGAAAGATAAAAGTTAACAGTAAAGTTTTCTCTCTTCTCTGAGTGGTGGGATTTTGCATGATTTTTGTTCTTCCTCTGGATTTTTAATAAAATTTTTAAAAAGCTTCTATATGCGTTAAGCATGTACCAATTTTATAATTAAGGAAAATGTAGTGTGTGCTGTATAAATACACAAATAAAAGCAATACATATGTATTTAAACTCAGTAGTTCAGGCTTTTCATAAATTAAGATGGGCCTTATTAGTATAATTAATTGGTTCAAATTTTTACATATTTATTCTACTAATTGGCTGCTTAAACTGTTTGAACAATGAAACATGAACCAAGCACATTTATTCTTTGTACTGTTTTAAATGG
The DNA here is from genome assembly GCF_059928025.1 of Delphinapterus leucas. Classification (NCBI taxonomy): domain Eukaryota; kingdom Metazoa; phylum Chordata; class Mammalia; order Artiodactyla; family Monodontidae; genus Delphinapterus; species Delphinapterus leucas. The sequence continues at coordinate 56,125,069 of NC_143137.1, read as the reverse complement.
TTGGTGCTTAGTTTATAAGAAGCTAAAGATGACAAGCCAGCATGACATTAGTTTAGGTTAGTCATGCTGTTTAAAATCCACTGCTTACAAGTCATGTGCATGTGTTTCCAATAAAGACTTATTTGCTGCAGCAGTAGATTACTTTCGTTAACATTTTGTGCTTCATTTTCACACTCTTGTTTATTCATTCCAAGTTGTTTTACCCTCAGTGGTTCTTAAGTCTTGAAGGACTGTCTGTCCCTCAACAGTGCAGTCTTCTCCAGAGTTTTCATCTTTGGAAACTTAGAAGGTAATCCCAGCCAGTTCATCAGATCCATTTAGGTGGCGCTCAAAAAGAATTCCAGTACACCTGTGTCATTGCACACTTGCTTAGTGCTCTGTTCACTGACCTTGTGGCACTGGCCACATTTTCTTCTAGTTGTTTGTTACTCTGTCTCCCCCAGGAAACGGGACACTTCAACGATTATCATTTGTTGAATGCTAACCGTGTGCCAGAAACTACTTCTTTACATGCGTTACTTCATTTAAATCTCGTATTATGAAAAGTAAGCACTGTTTTCTCCTTTTTATAGGTGGAAAACTAAGGCTTTGGTTTTGAATAAGCCAGGATATAAAGATAGAACTCCCTGAAGGAAATACCAATACTGTAAACCAATAACTAAATACAGTCCAGCTGATGAACAAGTGTGTCCTCACAGCCCCTGCCAGCTCTGAAGCCCCTGATGCTACCTAATCATTTCTCTAACCTTTATATGAACAAAATCATTCCATCCTCCCTTTACACACCATTCTCACAATATTTGGGGAGGGGGGTAGGTCAGTCTTATTAACCCCAGATTTCAGAGGGCCATATCATGGTCACTATCTTAAATTCCTACTTTCAGACAGTTTCCGAGTTTTAAATTTTGTATCTGATTTTATCAGCTCTAAAATTAGAAGAAGATGTGAGTTGGTTTATTTTCTGAATGCCCCCCTCCTCCATGCTAGCTGATACCGTCAGCAGTAAGTGCTGCCATTTATTGAATGCTGACTACTGTCAGTGCTGTACAAACAGTGATCCTGTGAAGTAGGTTTTCCTATTTTTACAGACCTGAATACTGAGGCTTGGCGAGGTTAAATGGTTTACCCGGTTTTCCATGCTCATTCAATCATTGATCTAATGAAGAAGTGCATTGGGGATTTGAATCCAGTTTTCCTGGACTCTGGTTTGAATCAAGACTCTGTCTTTTGCTAGTAGTGTTACTTTGGGCTAATTATATACACTTACTGTGTATCAGTTTCTTGACCTGTAAAATGGGTCAGTGATATTGTTTACCTCAGTGTTGTGGTGTGGATTAAGTGAGTTACTAAAGAGAAGGTCTTTAGAGCAATGCTTGACACATAGTGACGGCTAAGCGATAGGTGCTATAATAATAATAAGAACTACCATTAATGTTATCATTGTTTACTGGATCTTAATTGTTGGAATCATGTATTAAATCCTATAAAAGTATATGAAGTAAAAAGTGTCCCTCTCTCACCAACTACTTCCTCTCCCCAACATTAACCATGGACACCAGTTTGGTGTACATCCTTCCAGAATATTTCCTGTGCCATCTGAAACTATTTTTAAATCATCCTTTCATTAATGAAATACAGGTCAAGAGTGAAATTTTTTGTAGTGATCTTGAAAATGGGAGAGTGGAACAGTAGGGGGAAACAAATTCATTCATTCAGCAAATATTTATGCAATGCTTTCTGTATGCCAAGCACTTTTCTAAGTGCTGAGGATTTAGCATGTTGAATTTCTGTTTTGACCATTGATTGATTTTCTTTTTTGGTTTTATTTAGGATATGATGTTTCAGCTTCTCCGAGGTCTGGACTTTCTTCATTCTCACCGAGTGGTACATCGTGATCTAAAACCACAGAACATTCTGGTGACCAGCAGTGGACAAATAAAACTGGCTGACTTCGGCCTTGCCCGCATCTACAGTTTTCAGATGGCTCTTACCTCAGTGGTGAGTGAGAAAGTGCTGTTTTTTAATTAAACTTAGTTTTCTGCTTTTGAATGACAAACTGCCCCCATTCCAGGCCCCTAATGTTATTACTGCCCGTGGTCAGTTGGTGGACAGAATGTCTTTGCACTTTTTATATAGCAGGCAGTAGGAGGAAAGTGTTATGCTTACAACTACAGACATATCCGGGCTGGGCTTGTTGTGGACAGAACCCATTGCAGAAATAGACGGTTGCTTCTTAGCCACTAGAAAGGAATCAGTTGTAAGTTTCCAAATGGTTTTGCCATATGGCTTTTTGCCATAACCACTGTGTTCAGAGCTGCGTATATAGTGTCTAGGGAAACATAGCTCAAGGTCAGCGAGGAGAGAGCACCAGGAATGTTGACCTGTCTGCAGCATCCTAGTTTGAGAAACAGCCAGGTACCTGCACAGGTGTGTGAAAGCACTCATGTGAAGCTGTGGTGCGAGGACTGTAAAGAAATTAAATTTACAGTGAACTTGGATGATCTGTGAACAAGTAGCACCACCCTGCCGGGTGAAGGCTTCATCCAAGCCAAACTACGAAGAGTAAACCCAAAGGCTCTATTTTGGCAAAGAATGACAGTTATTCTGTTTTTTTTCTCATTCAGACACAAAACCATACTAGCTACTCGCTCTGGTTAGCTTCTATTTCTCCATATAGTTCATTGCTTCTGAGATGAATTTTCATGAAATTCTGCACCCAAAATATACAAAGAGGAGCCTGGAAGCAGACATTAATATCCCTTGTCTTTGAAGGACCTGTTTTCCATGCAGTGAATTCACACATAGATTTTTTTTTTTAAAGCCAAGTCATGTTCCTTTGCTGTGCTGCTTATTTGGGGCAGGAGGTTGATATGGAGAATCCCTTTGATTCCATGAAGCCTACAAACATTGCCCTCAAAGCATTATATTAAGCCTTAAGTAAAAGAATCTTCTTGGGTCAGTATGCCATTTTCTACATATAGTCCATCTTTAGCCTCAAAGTGGTTCTCAGTTAAGGGCAGCACTGCCCTGGGGGGAGGGGGAAACATTGTTGAGAAATGTGTGACGGCATCTTTGGTCATCATAACAACTTGGGGGATGGTGGTGGCCACAAGGAGGCTAATATTCTGCACAACAAAGAATTGTTTCCCCAAATTCCAGTAATGCCTCAGCTGAGAAGTAGAAATTCAGGAGGGGAGTTGGAAATTCTCTAAGAGAGGTAACTTGCCTTAGAAAAACATTCAATTTGCAAACGTGTTCTGCTTCCTCACCCTGGAAATACAGATACTAGAACCTGGATGTGTAAGATCACATACTTTCCCAACATTATATACTTTACCTAGGGCATCAGAATTTTTACAGAGGATTCCTTAGAATGTGTCACTATTGTTGAAAGATAAATCATTCTTGTTTCCTCTTTGCCCAACATACACCGTCACTTTTGAGAAGACAGGACATGAGACGGTGTTTAAAGGATAAGTCTCCAATTTGGGCTGGGTCAAGTGAGCCCTTGTGTTCTTATATAATCACACCAGAAAGGGCTGAGTCTGTGTGTTTCCCCAGTGGGAAGGGTGAGGTAGGCTGCAGCTTCCCTAGGAAGTAGTTTCGTATGTTGTTTCAGGGCCCTGGGGAGAAGCTTGAATAGGCTTTGCGATCCGGACAGTCATCAGGGGAGCAGATGGAAGGAACCAGTCTCCTTTGGTACATTAATTGAGGGAAGGATGAGCCGTAACTGAGACACTGTATTTTGATCCCCCACAACTGGGCACTGAAAACCATAAATAAAAACAGGAAACCCAGTTGGGTTTTTTTTTTTTCTTTCTTATTAAATTTGAGGAATGATAGCCCAGCTTGTGCGTAACACCAATTAACATTCCATTCTTGCTGAAAATTGATATGTTCAGACAGGAAAATGGAGACAAATGATTTCATACAGAAAAGGGGAAAGGCAGTTGTAAATACCTGATTTTTCAGTATGTAGTTTGTATTGCATACTCTGTATTTCTTATGCGACATAAAGTAAAAAATATTAGCAACTGGGAAAGACACTGGAACAAATTCAGACTTTATTTGAAAGAGTCATAGTTGGAACTTAATGTCAATAATAAAGAATATGATTCCTGTAGGGTACCGCATTAAAATTTTTTCCCACTGTTTATTTTTCTTTTTAAGGAAAAATCCATTTCTATAGTGATACATTGGTTTATGTACACACAGTGACACATAAAGGCCTGGGATCAGTTTTTTCAGACTGAACTGGTATTTATTTTTTGTATTTCTTGAAGAGAAAAAGACTACACTCCACTTCCTGGAAATACACATTTTTTAGTGAGTTATGTCATACAGGAACTGGGAATCAACTTGATTTGTGGAATGTTAAAGAAATTTACAAGTTAACTGATTCGAAACTGACATTTTGCAGCCAGGAGAAATGCTAATAATATAATACTTACCTTCCAAAGCCTGACTCAAATGTCCCATTCTGGTAACCCCTGCAGAAATTAATCCCCGCCCCCCCCCATTGTTTCCAGAGTAACGTCTTATTAATGTCTTTCATAATACTGCTTTCTATCTTGTTTGTAATTATGTAGGCGTTTTATTTATCAGGCTGTAAGCTCCTTGAAAGAGTTGGCCTTTGGGGTAGAAATTAATTTAGGACAGTCATCATAAGCCCGGATTCTAGTTGTGGCTGTAGTTGGTATAACATAGGGCCAAAGGACTCGGCTTGTCTTCATCTGATAAGGGAGGGCTAAGTGCCCTTAACTGGGTGGCTCCTGCATGACCTTCAGGTGTCCTTAGGGAGTATTGGGTTCTTGCTGCTCAGTATACAGTCAGAGTGCACATGTACCCCTGGAGAGGAAGGGTTGTTTATACCTATTTCTCTCAAGGGTGTAGAATCAAGATGTGGATGGCTACAGTGAATGCCTTAGACCCAGGCAGGACGGGCCCCTGGCCTGGGTTTCATGCCTTAGAGGAGCCTGCGCTGGCCCTGCTCCTGCCTTGCCTCCCTTGATGGGGCACAGAACCCAGGGTTCCTGAGACCCAGCCGCACTCAGGGCATTGGAGTTCCCTGACTGAATGGGGACTGCACGGGCTCTTCTCAGTCCTTCCTCCTAACGGCAGATTGGGCCACCTGTGTCCTCACCCCATGCGTAAGGGGCAGCAGTTTGCAGACATCGGACAGAATGGGGACACACAGACTGGGGTGGCCATAAACACCGCGTGAGGCCCCTTGTCCTGCAGGGAGGAGCTGGGGATGTGAAGAGAAGTGGGGCCTGTTACTCAATGCCTGGCATGGGTTCTACTTATCAGAAGAGTTTCTGTGAAACCCTGAAAGTCAACTTCTGTGACCTGTATTGAAATAACTACATTTGTAGAGAACAGGTTAGAGGGAGCCTCTTTCCATTGCACGTAAGTGACATGTACGAACATGACCAATGTGATTATATGTAATCTTTATGGCAGATGCATTTCAAGAATACAGGCATACCTCGTTTTATTGCGCTCCATTTTATTGCATTTAGCAGACACTGCATTTTTTACAAATTGACGTTTTGTGGCAACCCTGCATCATGGCGCCATTTTCCAACAACACTTGCTCATTTAATGCTTCTGTGTCACATTTTGGTAATTCTAGCAGTATTTCAAACTTTTTCATTATTATATTTATTGTGGTGATCTGTGATTAGAGATCTTTGATGTTACTATTTCAAAAAGATTATGTGCTGCTGAATTTTTTAGCAATAAAGTATTATTTAAGTAAGGTATGTACATTTTTTAAGACATAATGCTATTGCATACTTAATAGACTATAGTATAGTGTAAACACAACTTTTATAGGCACTGGAAACCAAGAAATTCATGGGACTCGCTTTATTGCCATATTCGCTTTATTGTGTGGTCTGGTACCCAACCCACGATATCTCTGAGGTCTGCCTCTGTATGCTTATTCAATAGAATGACTATACAACTAACTAAAATTGTATTGAGAGTCATTCTCAAGTCAACATTTCTAAGAACTTCCCGTGTTGGATGCAGTGTGTAGTGCAACTCATTTTTGTCTGTCAATATGAAAGGGAAGTAGAGACCAACCTCTGAGCGGGCAGGTTGGGTCATACCCAATCGCACACCCGCGTCTGACAGGGTGAGTCGTAGAAGCAGAGCTTGGCCCATCACCAGCAGCCTGACGATGACTGTGATCGTCATGAAGTCCTATGAACAGCAGCTCAGGGAGAGAGCAGGTCTTAACTTCTCTGTTTATGATGAAAAATCCCTATTTTTTTTTTTTTCCTGAACTGACCCATACAGCATGTAGGGTGATACTGTTGCCATTGGATTTGGTGGTTTGGGAACTCCTTATCAACCATCTCATTTTGAAAGTGGGGAAACTGAGACTCAGACGAGCAGTTTGTAACCAGGTTAAGTCTGAATTCGCCAAATAGATTATAAATGGCTTGGAGAGTACTAATGTTTATATTCTGGCTCTCGCCCATCATCCCCTCTCCCTTCCTCTTCTCCCCACGGTGGGATCCAATACTTTAGAGGGTATCAAACTAGGTTCTGTAGACCTCTTGGGTTCTACAAAGGGTATGCAGAGATTCCACAAATATTCAACAATCCATTTTTTGAAACATGTTTTAAGTCTTGTTAAAATTGTAATTAAAAAACAACTAGCTCATGTCATATTTTGACACAGTGGGGAACACTGAGGCATGAACTTGTACCTCCTGGTTAACTTGTTATTTATGTAGACCTCAGAATAAAACTTCTTTTGCCACAGTTGTGAATACTGGAACCTCTTGTAAATGTATCAATGCTTAGGAAAAATCAAGTGTTCTCTTGATTCACTCCTGTGTGTATCTGCTCCCTTAAAATCATCCAAGTGCCTGTTCACGACAGCGCACGCATCGTGCTATGCTCACTGTATGACATGAGACCACTTTGGGGGCCGTTCAGAGTAGTGCTGGGGTTGACGTTTTTATATCCAGATGTAATTGCCAACACCCGTGCAGTTAGAACCAGTCACTCTGCAGGACAGCCACCGTGAAGCCACCTGTGGATAGAGAGGAGGCTGTACCTTAAAATGAGGTCATTCCTTTTGGGGCCTCAGTAACTTCACATGCTGGGATGAAATCCAGGATTGGCCTGCCGTAAACCCATTTGTGTTCTGCAGTGAACAGTATTACAGTGACTTTTCAGTGTTTTTTTGGAGGGCCTTTATACAATCATTAGACAAAGGAGAGAATTAGCATTTTTCCTCCAAATGCCTGTGCCTAACACACAGTTTGGGGAAAAAATCCACTTTGTACCGTAATGAAAGAGAGAGAATATTCTCCTGTCTTTTCAGTGACTTAGTAAAATTCTCACTAAGTGAATTACATTCTCCTTCGCCAAAGTTCTTTCTTTCCGTATTATCTTTCCTATTAAAAGACATACGTCTTCATATGAAAGCATTTTCCACTCTGTAGAAATAATCAAAAGATAACAAGTAAATAGTGAGCATGGGAAGACTTTTGACAGCTCTACAAATTATAAAAGTTCACTCAGGGATTTTTTTATATGGAACTGATAAGATTCCCCAAATTGCCTTATTTAACATCACTCATTTATTTAGTACCACAAGAATCACAAAAAAACAAATTGCTTACATCCTCTCCTTATGCCTCTGGTAATAGATGGTTTCCTCTTCTAATGCCAGCATTGGTAGCGTTTAGTAAACATTAAAGAAACCTTGTGGATTCAGAAACTTTTTGATAATCCTGGGGTAGAAAATTAATGAAATGGAGTTGTGGCAGTCAGTCAACAAATATTGATCACTTTCCATGAGCCAAGCACTGTCAATGAACCTGAGGGACCATGGTGAATAGAAGCGGACAAGGTCTCTGCTCTCATGGAGCTCATAATCGCAATGGGGAAACAGATCTTAATCAAACAGTCACACAAAGAAATGTATAGTTAGAAACAGAGACAAGTGCAATAAAGGAAAGGGACAGAGTTCTATGAGGCCCTGTGACTCCGAAGCCCTCGTGGGCTGGGGGTCAGGGAAGCCCTCCCTGCTCACCCACACCAGGATGTGAGAAGCTCAGAGAGGTCACCAGCCCCCTTCGCTCAGAGCCTGCCTGGATGTGGGCCCCACGGATGTGCACATCATGCAGTCTGTGCTTATTTTCTCTGTTTCTGTTTGGAATAGTTCATTTTACAGCACCCAGTTGGCACCACCAAGTTGACAAAGTGAAGCAGGACCAGAGATCAGAGAACAATGTCATCTTTTACAGGAGAAAATAAATTGTTTATGCTTGTTTCCTCTTCGTGCGTGTTGTATTTACTATGGGGACCTGGCAGGGTTTGTGCCCCGGCTTGGGCAGCCGAGTTGCTCCCACAGAAGCCTGCAAAGGCTGCCAGTGAGTACTGAGTAAATCAAACCAAGAGCATGAACCGAGTATAATGGAAAAAACCCAAAGCCCTGTCGCCTCAGCACCTCAGTGAAAGTGCAGGACACACCTCAGAAGCCGAAAAAGGCTCCTGTAACTCCCTTCCCACTCGACCTCTCCTTGCCATGACACAACCAGGTCTGTTTTGTGAAAACTTCCAGTTGCCAGTACATATTTCATAGTTAACAATGGAGTGTTTGTGCCGGTTTCGTTTTCACTTTCACCAGTGAGGGAAGTAGAGCACAATGGGGCAGTGCACAGGGCTGGGAACAGGACACGTTTTCTTTAGGATTCCCAGGACTGGGTACGTGGAAAATGCCAGAGCCAAGACAAACATGAAAACCTATCCAGATTCTCCGTTACGCATTCTCAGTGGCAGTAAAACACATTTTGAGTTGCCATCTGATAGGTTGGCTCTGCTTCTGCAGTAAAGGCAAATGCTCTTGACCACTGTGAGCATTGCTTCCATGTAGAAAGAGAATGTATTCCTTGCAATACAGGATGCTGCTCTAGGTGCGCGTGCGTGTGTGTGTGTGTGCGCGCGCGCGCGTGGGGGTAGGTATTTAATTGCTCCAAGTATACTTGTGAAGTTCATCAAACAACTGCTTTTCTTGTTTATAAAAGATAGTCATTCATTTGAATCACCTAATTCTAGCTCCTTCCTGAGTTGTCACTGTTGAGAATCAGTTCTGGACAAAAACAGTTTAACTGTATCGTTACTGCCTGGAGGATGTTTTACTCAGAGAAAGGACGGGATGTTCTTTTCTTCCTCCATACATCTGTTCAGCCAGCTAATGTCCTATCAAGGTATGGTATAGACAGGGTCTGGTTGTCACCTGGTTGTTTACATTCCATCCTACAGACACCCTGTGTGATGCCATTCAAATTTCAGAAGCTTGAGGCCAAGTTTGAGTGTAAAGACCAACTATTGTCTTAAGGTTGACGAGACCAAATGCTTTAAAGAAGTTTTGCAGCCGAAGGGTTTCTCAGAGATGAAGGGTTTCTCAGAGATGCAGAAGATGGAAAAACTTTTGTTGCCTCTTCCACTTAACATTCTTATGGGAATATGCCTTCTGTGCTTGGTCAGGGACTAGTCTGTCAAACTGTTTAATGAGATAATTCCGTCTCCCCTAAATTTCCTTAACTCGTGTCCCGTTAGGTCCATTCAGTGGAGTATGAGACACAGTCCTTGGAATTGAATATAAAACAATGTCTCTATAACTTGGATTTTTACATCCTCTTTAATTCTTGGGATGTGTGCGCTTCTTGTGTTTTACAGGTGTCACTGCTTACTTCCTTGTATGGAAGGGAAGGGTGGCAGTATCTTCATTTTGCTTGGGCTTCGCTAATCTCCTAGTGCGAGTTCCTGAGTTGAGATGTGTCATTGAAATTCTGTTACATTGGCCATAGCCATTTTTATTTGCGCAACTCCAGGGTTGTACTACTTTTGTGTTTCCCACAGTGCCTTTCTGGCACATGGTAGGCACTTGATAAATACATGGTGAATGAATGAAACGAATCCTCGTGATTCTCCAGTGCCTAAAGAATGAATTCCAACTCTGTAGCATGGTATGCAGAGAGGGTTTTGCAGTGTAGCCCCAACCTGCCCCTCTGTACTCTCACTCCCACCCAGAAATCACCCCCATACACATAAAGGCATATTCCTTATCATCTAACACCATCAGATTTCTCACTACTCTTTAAGCTCTTTCACAACTCCCTACTTTCACAAATGAATGAATTTCCAACTCTGCTTTTTCCATGTTGCTGCTGGGGGGTCATTGCATCATCATTGATAAGCATCTAAAGATTTGTTTGTTTGTTTGTTTTAGATTCAGCTTTCACCTAAATCTTCCCAGTTGCCCACAGCATCACTCCCTGATAGTAACTGGAGCTCTGAGGGAGTAACAGTTACACTTTGAATATCTGTCTGGGCAGCCAGTCCTAACCTTCAGATAATTATTGTTCTTCATCCCTACTTATTCGAGATGACAAGCCTTCCTACCCTCCCCAACTTGTGCACTTACATTTTCTATGTGGTATGCTTAAATTAAAAATTAAGACCTTTAGGGATCTTTGAAGGAACCATAGTGTCACAGGAAAAGGTTGAAAATGTCTGCATTTTTGTTTCTTTTAGTCATTTTATTTAGTCCACTTGGGTTCTTGAGAAGATTAAGTACATGTTTTTCTTTCTTTTTTTTTTTTTTTTTTTTTTTTCGGTACGCAGGCCTCTCACTGTTGTGGCCTCTCCCGTCGTGGAGCACAGGCTCCGGACGCGCAGGCTCAGCGGCCATGGCTCACGGGCCCAGCCGCCCCACGGCATGTGGGATCTTCCCGGACCGGGGCACGAACCCGTGTCCCCTGCATCGGCAGGCGGACTCTCACCACTGTGCCACCGGGGAAGCCCCATGTTTTTCTTAATCTGTATAGGTCTCTCCAATAGTTCAGCTCAGACTTTTATACGATTGCTTTGTCATGCTGGATTTTCTTTCATATTGTATTGACTTTATTGCTGATATTTCAAATGTGTTTCTCAATGATGCTCTTTGGGCTGCTGAACAATTCCTCCTGCTGCTACCACTTTCTGTTTTCCTTTTCTCTAGGGATTGAAACACAGGGTGAGTAACATTGTGGCACCCAACATCTGTAAGGATACTTATGATTTTTAAGTCCCTCATAAATTTGAATGTTAAAATTTACAGTTGGCTTTGGAGGAATAATCTACCTTCAGGTCTCAGGGAAACATCCAAAAGAAGGAAGGGGAAAGTGTAGGAAAATTTACTTTAGCACTGCTCTTATTTATTTTGAAGGCTGGCAGCATCTAAAAGTTGGTCTGTAAATTTAACAACTCAACCATAAAAACCCCAAAATAAAGGAGAAAAATCTCTACTGCTTCTAGGTTTGGGTACTAACATAAAGTTACAAGATTTCTCTTCAGCCATTTAACAATTTTTTTTTTTAATTTCTAAAGCTATCCTTCCCTTTCTTCTTTACCATTTTTATTTTGATGAATTACTTTTTAAAGGTCACGATGCTTTGAAATGTATGGACATGTTTTCTGAACACTGTTGATAGATTCCACAGTGATGCTACGGCTATCTGCACCTTATGTAACGCTGGATGATTTCAGTGAGGTGGGGACCGCACATGGTATCAGTTCTTGTGGGAAAATATGCTTCAGTGGCTTACTGGCACTGCTCTTGGAATGTGGCATTTAAAAGTACCTTTTTACAGTGGGAAAGAATTCTGTCAAGAATAAACAGTCTGACCTTGTTAAATGGGCCAAAGTTGGTCTGTAACCTAGTTCCAGAAAACTAGCTTTTACTAGTTTAGAAAAAGCAGATGAGAAAAATTACAACTAAAACTTTCTAAAGAATGGAAAAAGTTCCTATGAAGAATATGAAATAAGTTCCAGAAATGAGGGTCTTCATATATACTCATGAAAATGTCTTTACTGGACTATAAAATCCCATTTTTCCAGAGTGGATGAAAGATGAGGGCTACAGCTCGTCAGAAAAGCAGATTTTCTTTTTCCTGGAAAGACAAGACTGGCTTATTGAAAGGAGCTGTGGGAGGGGCCTTGTAGCACAGACCAACCGTGGGAAACCAGTCGGCTTGGGGAGATGAAGAAGTAAAAATTGCCGCTGACTCCCCATTGCCCACAGGTTAAAAAGTCTCTGTACTCTGAGCTGTGGGTTGCAGCAGTCTGTTCCTCACCTTTCTCTCCATCCCCTCCCTCCCCCCCCACCTCAAACCCACCCACACACACCCATGCTCTTGCCACTCCAGACCTCCTTCCTCTTGCTTGAAGGGATATGCCATTAGATTTTGTACCTCTAGGCCATTAGATCTTCTCTCTGCTTACCCTGCCTTTCCCCTTTTCAGCCTAACAAACTCCTACTCAATCTTCAAGAGTCAGGGCAAATGCCACTTCCTCCCAGAAGTCGGCCTGACTCTCTAGGATAAAGTTAGGCACTTCCTCTGTGTATCTTTGATTTGCCTCTAATATAGTAGCTATCATGCGATAGTGTCCCCATGGGTTTGCCATCGATTTTAAAAAGAATAACATTGTAATATTCGCTGTAGCACTTAAGGTAGCAAGACACAGGCATGTGGTATTGCTCTGTGAGTGTTTGTAGTGTGTGTGTGTGTGTGTGTGATGAAATAAGAGGTTTCTGAGTAGAGGAGGTAGCGAGAGGCTGGCTTGTGTGGGGATACTGAGTGAGACTGAGAAAGGGATGCTTCCCCCCAAACATCGGCTTTCCTGAAAGGTGTCATTACAGCCTGTATCTGCATCCATTTTGAAATTTCAGTGTCAGGAACAAAACTTGTTTTATTAATCACTCACTGCTAAATCCTGTGCTTATATTTAAATGATATTCTGAAAAAAGAAGATTTCACTGCTTTTACTCAGATGCATGACTGTCAGGGAGTTGGTTGGTTGGGTGTTGTCTGAGTGGGCTAGAGCTCAAAGATGGTTGTTCTAGTCACAACCACTTTTAATGTTAAACAACTAATCTATCAGTAATAACTTAAATTGAGGAAAATTTTTAATGAGTTATAGTAAAAACTAGACTTTGTGTTCTAAAAAAATGTGTAAGTTAAAAAAAACTTTGTAAGTTAAAAAAACTAAAAATGTGCAAGTTAAAAAAAACTAAGTTAAAAAAAAACTAATGTGTAAAATAGATAAACAATCAAGTACTTTGCAGATGGGCTTATGGCAAGGTTTTTCAAAAGTAGCCTCTGCAATCGAAACTAAAATTTAATAGATTAAAATTCATTTTCTGAAGCCTTTCCAGGATTGTATATATCATGTAAAACTACTTATTCTATCTGATCACTCTAGTTCTTACTGGTTCTTACATACAAAGGTAGTAAAAAAAAAAAAAAAAGCCAAAATAGTCCATTGTGAACTTATTTTTTTCTTAATTAATTTATTTTTGGCTGCGTTGGGTCTTCATTGCCGCACACAGGCTTTCTCTAGTTGCGGCGAGTGGGGGCTACTCTTCGTTGCGGTGTGTGTGTTTCTCAGTGCGATGGTTTCTCTTGTTGAGGAGCACGGGCTCTAGGCATGCGGGCTCAGTAGTTGTGGTGCACGGGCTTAGTTGCTTCGCGGCATGTGGGATCTTCCTGGAGCAGGGATTGAACCCGTGTCCCCTGCATTGGCAGGCGGATTCTTAACCACTGCACCACCAGGGAAGCCCCATTGTGAATTTAAAAGTGTTACCATCCAGGAAAAAAAGAGGCTCACAATGGTACAATGTTCGGGTACAATGTTCCTTTTGTACCTGAACAAAAATTGGCCATTATCATCATGGCTTTTACTGGCATGTTGAGGTTAAAAATGTAGCACAACATTTAGGATTTTGACAATATTGAGTAAACAATCCATTGAAGTGAGAAAAGCATCTTCAGGTTTGAACTTGCTTTAATAGTGTTATAGTAAATCAAAATATAATCTTTGGGGACGTCCCTGGTGGCGCAGTGGATAAGAATCTGCCTGCCAATGCAGGGGACACAGGTTCACGCCCTGGTCCGGGAAGATCCCACATGCTGAGGAGCAACTAAGCCCATGAGCCACAGCTACTGAACCCGCATGCCACAACTGCTGAAGCCCATGCACCTAGAGCCCGTGCTCCGCAACAACAGAAGCCACCACAATGAGAAGCCTGTGCACTGCAACGAAGAGTAGACCCCGCTCACCGCAACTAGAGAAAGCCCGTGCGCAGCAACGAAGACCCAACGCAGCCAAAAATAAATAAATAAATATATATATATATAAAATCTTTGTCTTTTCTTTATACCTATTATTCTATTTTTATTTCTAAAATGATTCCTTGATTTTAGGACATGGGACTGAAATACCACATTTAAATTCCATGTTGCTGCTACCATACCTATAGTATAATCCAAATTGTATTTTCCGTCAGGTTTCTTTTTCACTGGTGGTTTATATGCTCCTATTTTTAAAGGAATCAAATTTTCTCAATATTGATTATAGTTCACAAGTATTGTTCTATTATATTTAAGAAAAATATATTCATAAATTGCTTTAAATATCCAATAATTATAGCACCCACTTGCTCTGTAATTTTATTTTTAGAAATTTGATGTAAGGAGACAATTTCTGGAGAGAAATTGAACAATTTGTACAATACAGTTCACCAAATTTTCTGCAGACATTTTCTCCAGTTTTTTCTCCAGCGTTTCCTTCCCTTTGTAGCATTTGTATACATGATTCAGTCCCTTCTTTCAAACTCTCATCTTTGTTTAATCAATTTTTAAAAATCTGCATTCTTTTTTGATTGCTAAAATTATTTGAAAATTCAAACATTCCAGATAGGTAAAAAAATGATAAGAAAAACTTCGCAATTATCTTTCCTCTCAGAAAAAACCACTATTAACAGTTCGGTGAATGAACTTTCATATCTTTTTCTGTTTATATGCAACCGTGTGTGTGTGCAAACACATAGAGCACAGTGTCCATACAGGTTATTTTTGTGTGGGTTTTTTTGTTTACTTTTGTCCATTTAATTTATCTTACAGTCTTCCGTATCTAACATATAGCCTGTTTATTCTTTCTCTTACCTTCATGGTGTGAATATACGTAATAGTTTTACCTAGTCTCCTGGGATGGACCTTTGGGGAGTTTCTCTTTTGGGGCTACAGTGAACATCCTGGGCTTATATCTTTTTACCCAAATACTAATATTTTTGTAGGATAAGTTTCAAGAAAGGGCATTACCAAGACAAAAGATAAAGAGTATGCACATTTTTTTTTCTTTTCTTATGTTTAGTTTTATAAGCAACTCCCAGACTGTCTTCCAGAGTGGCTGTACTGTTTTGTACTATCACCACCCTCAGCAGTGAGTGAGAGTCCTGTTGCAGCACATCCTCGTCAGCATTTGGTGTTGTCAGTGTGTTAGATCTTGGCCCTTCGAGTAAGTGTGTAGTGGTATTTCATTGCTGTTTTAATGAGCATGCACACTTCAAACTCTGATAATGCCAGATTGTTCTCCCAAAGGATTTCGCTTTCCCTCCTCGCCTCTTAACAGAACATGATTTTTTTTGCGGTACGCGGGCCTCTCACTGCTGTGGCCTCTCCCGTTGCGGAGCACAGGCTCCGGACGCGCTGGCTCAGCAGCCATGGCTCACGGGCCCAGCCGCTCCGCGGCATGTGGGATCTTCCCGGACCGGGGCACGAACCCGCGTTCCCTGCATCGGCAGGCGGACTCTCAACCACTGTGCCACCAGGGAAGCCCTCTGTCTCCTCTCTTCTGAGTGTCTCTGGTGATCACCGTTGCTGGCCCTTCCTGATCCTCTTCCCCACTAAGAAAGCATCCTGAATGTTCCCACCTCAGCCCTTTCACAGATCTCACCCAGGTCCACCACTTGAACTCTCACGTCTGTGCGGAGACCTCCCAGTTTTCAGCTCGGCCCAGGGTCCCCTCTGAGCATCAGACCCTCAATCCCGCTTTTCCCTTCACGTCGCCACCTGGTGTCCCATGGGCAGCAGAAACATAACATCACCAAAATGTCACTCATTAGCTTCTCCGGGCCCAGGCAATTCTGCTTCATTTTCCTTTCTTTAGTTTTATTATTAGTAATCACCAAAACTGGAACCTCAGGGTTTTTTCTGGATTCATTTGTGTCAACATGCATTCGGCTACAGGTTCTGAATATTCAATCAGTTATATCTTGAATAATAGTAATTTTTAAATCTCACCTAAGAGGTCTGGAGATAAATAGTTCTGCAATTAGTGCAGTTGCTCAGTGGTGTCATCTTGGGTCCTATAACCAATTATTAGGAAAATTCCATTCTCCCCTCCTCAGTGAATGACGTTTTCCCTCGTAGTCTCAAGATGACTGCTGCATCTTCAGGCATTACATCCTCATAAGACAATGGTCTAAGCAGTGAGTAAGGGAGCTGGGGCCAAAAAGGGTTTCACTGCCTTTTTGATCAGGGAAGACAGTCTTTTCCAAAAGCTTTCTTCAGACTTTCACTTACTTTTCACTTACTCCCAGAACTGGATCAGATACCTACCCACAGTCCAATCACATTGCAGGTAAGCATTTTTTTTGCTACCCAAGGAAAATCAGGTGGTGTTAGGGAGAGAGGGAATGTCTGCTCCTTGACAACCAACAATGACAGGCCTTCATTGACCTAGGAAACTCCCCAAGGCAACAGAGCCACTCTATAGGTAGAAACTTATGCTCCTGGTTCCTGTCAGAGGTGCACAGATATATTCAGTGATCTCTAATAAAATAGTTTATGCAGTATGGTGCTTTTTTTCCTTAGTGCTCCACATATGTTAAAAGCAGAAAGCTTTAGAATTTTATGGGGATGTTGATTAGGCTAAGAATGTAGGCTTACTGCTGTCACCAGGAATATAATATTTTAGGTTCTTTAATAACAGTAATTAGCAAACAAGCAAACATTTGGGGAGCACTGGCAATCTGGCAATACAAGTGACATCTCCACATGCAAACTTGATTGGGTATGTCAGAAGCTAAGGACAGTATTTAAAACAGTGAAGCAGCAAGAAATAGTCTGTTAAACTAATTACTTTTTTTTTTTTTTTTTTTTTTTTTGCGGTACACGGGCCTCTCACTGTTGTGGCCTCTCCCGTTGCGGAGCACAGGCTCCGGACGCGCAGGCTCAGCGGTCATGGCTCACGGGCCCAGCTGCTCCGCGGCATGTGGGATCTTCCCGGACCCGGGCACGGACCCGTGTCCCCTGCATTGGCAGGCGGACTCTCAACCACTGCGCCACCAGGGAAGCCCTAAACTAATTCCTTTTTAAAGGATATTAATTTCATTAATATATTATTTAGATATATTACTGTAATATATCAATATTTCTATTACAAGCATACCTCGGAGATTTTGCAGGTCTGGTTCAGGACCACTTCAGTAAAGCGAGTATTACAATAAAGCTAGTTACACAAATTTTTTGGTTTCCCAATACATATAAAAGTTATGTTTACGCTACACTGCAGTTGTTAAGTGTGCAGTAGCATTATGTCTAAAAAAATGTACATACCTTTATTAAAAAATACTTCATTCCTGGGAATTCCCTGGCGATCCAGTGGTTAGGGCTTGGCACTTTCATGCTTTCACTGCTGTGGCCCAGGTTCGATCCCTGGTCAGGGAACTAAGATCTCGCAAGCCATACGGCATGGCCAAAAAAACAAACAAATAATTCATTGCTAAAAAATGCTAACCAACACCTTGAGCCTTCAGTGAGTCATAATCTTTTTCACTAGTAACATCAAAGATCACCGATCACATAACAAATATAATAATGATGAAAAGGTTTGAAATACTTTGAGAATTACCAAAATGTGACACAGAGACATGACGTGAGCAAATGCTGTTGGAAAAATGGTGCCAATAAGACTTGCTCAACTCAGGGTTGCCACAAACCTTCAATTTGTTAAAAAAAAAAATGCAGTATTTGTGAAGCGCAATAAAATGAGGTATGCCTGTAGCTAGCTAATATATTTATTAGTTATTAATATACTTACATGTGTTTTTTAAAGTACTACTACTTACTTTTAAAAACATATGTATGCATAAATCTGAAGTTGCCTGTACTTCTCTATTCTAACCAAATAAAGCTAGGTGAATCAGGAGGCAAGCATTGTTAGACATGGGAGAGCCAGGGAATGCTTCACAGGGGAGGTGATTTTTGAGCTAGGTCTTCAAGAACGAGGAGGAGTTTGCTTGGCAAGCAAAAGAGAAAGGTGTCCTCTAGGTACAGAATTGGGAAAGAGCAGAGCACGTGCACAAAAAAGTGAAAAGTATGTGGGTTGATGCGCAGGGTGTCTTGGGAGAACATGATCAAACTGTTTCTTTGTTTTTAAGGTTTCATTTTTTTTTTTTTTTCAAAAGATCACTCTAATGCAATGTGATGAATGAATTGATAGGAGGCTTTGGCATAAATTAAGAAATTGCTGGCAGGGAGAACAGAGTGGAGGCTGTTTTAAAAGAGATATATGATGAGGGGCTGAGTGAAGGCAGGAAAGAGAAGAGATAGAAACTGTAAATGGAGATACAGAGAAAAGTAGGGAAAACACGTCACAGGCCAAAGTCTGAAATGAAATTTACCTATGGAAAAAAAAGAAATAATGTTCGTTTAAATTGAATAAGTATCTGTGGTCATAATTCTCTTTGTATTACACTGTTGTGGATAATAATGTAGACACATACTCAAGACATAGCAGCCAATATCAATGTAATCATTACTATTTTTATTGGCAGTGGTATAAATATATATGGTAATTTTTCTTGATGTGATGAACATTTCCATTCAAAATGGAATAGATGGTGTAATGTAGAATCTTCATGAGACATCTCACTAGTAGTTGTGTGAATCAGAAATTTTCCAGTGGTTTAGTGTTTCTCCCCATTGTAATTAAGATGAATCTATCAAAATGGCTTTTTTTCATTTACAAACAGAGCCTTTTTCTAAAAATATATCCTTTCATCAGGATTTAAATGATACATGCTTTAGCTTATTGGGCTGAAAGACCCAGTAACATGGTTATAGTGTACCTAATCAGCCACCTGTCTTTCTGTTTCTCCTTTTTCATCCCCATAATCCAGCTTTTGCTAAAGTTGGCAAATTATATACCTCACATGTGGTCATTATATGACCAAACCCTAATGAGGGTTATGTAATGTAAATGGCCACAAAATGCCGTTATTTACTCTTTTCATTAGACAACAAGCACCTTGAGGGAAGAAACCGGACATCACATATATTATGCTCACTAAATAGTAGTTGGTAATGATGATGTGCTTTTAAGATGTTTATGTCCATTATAAATGTAATATATCCTCATTACGGGCAAATTTGTGTGGTCTCGGTTTATCTCCTTCTTCATTCTCCTGGTCCAGCTTGTTCATTCATTTCAAAAAAAATGGTACCATGGATTTACTTTTCAGTTTTCAACGTCAGAAAGTCAAAGCAGGGTTTGAAAGAAAGATGTCCATAAATAAAGGTGTAAAATTAAATTAAAATTTAGCCATCACCACCATGTGTCCACCTCCTCCCAAATATCATACACTTGATAATGGCTGTTTCACTTAAAAGAACATTGTCACTTTCTTGAGGCTAGATGTTAAATTGGAAGCATTCGAGAAGATACCAGAATTTCAGAATTTAAACATCATATGCCTGGAGTTCTTTTTTATGTTGCATTGGTTTATCGTGTGTGTGTGTTTTCTATAGCTCATCAGGTATTGGTGAATAAATAGTTCACACCCTCCCAAGAGAATAAGTTCTTTCTTTTCTTTACACAGTGACTCCATTGATCCTATTTTAGAATTTCTTCCCTTGTTTCTCTCTTCCTTCTTGGCAACCTTGTTTTTGAACTCTTAAATTGATTCAGGTGTTCCTGGAATATTCCTTTTCCTCTTCTACCATTTTCAACTACAGGCAGCGAGACTTTTTTTTCCAAAAATCTTGCTTCATTCAAGAAGCAGTGTACAGCACAGCCCATTGTCTAAAGGGACAGATTCTGGAACCTACTTAACAAGCTTTATGAACTTAAATAAATTCTTTAGCCTTCTCTGTGTTTCTTATATGTTAAAATGAGAAACATTATTTCTCAAAATAACTGCACCTACCTTATAGGATTGTTGTGGGAATTAAGTAAATTCATACGTGAAAAGAATAAGTACTTGATGTAGTCCTATAACAGAATTACATAGTAGTAGGATTCATCTTTGCACGTAAACGTGAAGACACGCACAGAAATGAGTATAACTAATTAAACCATTTTCCTACTACTAACCACTTATTACCTACGGACCACTCATATTATAGTTTAGGTTACTAACATCTCAGGGAGACCATTCTCTCCTTTTTCATTATTATTTATTTCTCAAAAGGGAGAATGTTTCTAATACTCCTGAAATGAGTATGTTGAGGAAATCTTTCTTTCCACTATCAGCATTTTTTAAACAGTGCTGAAGTTTGGAAAAAATAAAATATATTCTTTCTAAGAGTATACACGTAACCTGGTCCTTGAATACAAGAAATTGAATATGCAAATCCAAACAGTTGCAGAATTTTTACTAAGAGACTAAGAATGGGTGCATGTGTTATTGTGAACGAACTGCAGAGACAGTGTAAACCCTCTAGCTTCCAGGCATTCTTGCTTTCTCAGTGTGAGATTGCAGAGTCCCAGAAATCCAATGCTGTTTTTTCAGTTCTTGGCAAGCTGCTTACTTTCACCTGCCAGGCAGGTAGTTGAGGGTAGAGAAGAGAAACTGAGTTTTGACCGTGAAGCGCAAACCTGCATGATTGTACTTTTCTTCTTTACCACCTGTAGGACAGACTCTAGAAAGATAAGAAAAAATTTTCTCAGGAAGGACATATTCTGTATTTAATCTCTGTAGAGAGGAAGGTAGATGACTGAAAACCAACATTCCTAAATTATGAAAGTAAATTCCTTTCCTTACTGTAGTCAAAATGGGCCTTTTAATCTTATTTCTAGACTAAACCATTTTGTATTCCAGTTATCACTATCTCTTGGGTGTAGGTGCTCAGTAGTTAATATTCAGAAAGTTTCATTTCCCAAATAGATTAGATTCTTCCCTGGTCAATAAGTGACTCATTGTACCAACCACGGATTAGTAATTAATGTCACAAATAACACACACTTCTTTCCCATAGTCTGCTTAAGATGTGTCACAAAAGAACTCTTCCAGCTGTTAACCTTTCACAAAAATTAGTTAAAAGAAATTCCTGAGGCTTTCAGCCCAGCCCTTGTATAACCTGCACTGTCTTGTTTTGTTTTACAAATCCACACAGGAATGCCCCCCATTCACAAAAGGAGTTGGTACATAAGTGAATATAACTCAATCTGTACATTCAATCTGCCATTCATGGAATTTGTGTGTGGCATTTTATACAATTGCTTACTCTCTAATTTAGGGTTTTTTCAAGAACATTTGTCTTAGTATTGCTCTTATCTACCTCGTGCCTGATTCAGGATTATGACTAAACCATGATACAATTTCTGAAGAAAATGTACTCTGCCTTTTCTTGGATTCAAAGTAAAGGTGTGGCTTGGCCACAGAAGCAGTGTTGTGTGGAAATGTAATTCAGGAGCTTCTGCAACCTGATCTCACTGGGATCCAGCTCTCTTAAGACACTTGCTGCTCTGAACTCCCATCGCATTTCTGAAGCCACCCAATTCAGCCTTTACGTGAAGGCTTTCACTCTGTATTTACGTTTCATGTGACTTCCATTTTTTTCATGCTGCTCAGAGCTCCTTGAGATTCGTAACAATGACTCTTTGCTAAGCATGCCTAGCGTCATTAGTGTGGACCAGAAACTGCGGAGATGGTTGATTGCTTGGTGAATATGCTGTTCCGCTCTTGGTGCTGATAGGACATTGTAGTGAAAACACCACTACTATTCCAGATATTTTATTACTCTTAGTGTGTATATGTAGATTCTAAATACAGAATACACTCATGAGGTAAAGACATTTTCAGATAAACAAAAACCAAGAGAGTTTACCTACACCTTTTCACTAAAGGAACTTCTAAGGGACATACTTCAAAAAGAACGAAACTATCTTAAAAGGAATGTCTGAGATGCAAGAAAGAATGGTGAATACATAAATTGGTAAACATGTCCAAATAAATTGTTAATCACAGTAAATGTACAAAACTCACCGGTTAAAAGATGGAGAATGTTAGGTTGGATTTTAAAAATACTTATCAAATACCAGCTCTGTGCTTTTTCAAGAAACACCCCAAATTTTGGTCCTCTGACAGTGAGAGTGTAAAGTGGTACACTACTTTGGAAAATGATTTGACATTAACTGTGTAGTTCAGCATGCTCATACCGTGAAACCTTGCAATTCCATGCCTAGTTACATACTTTAGAGAAATTCGTGTACATGTGCGCCAAGAGTCACATTCAGGAATATTCATAGCAGCACTGTGTGTAATAGCAAAAAACTGAGACAACCCAAATGTACACAGACAAAAGAATGGTTAAATCGACTCGGTATATTCACACAGTAGAATTATCCAGCAGTGAAAATGAATGAACTATTGCTGTAGGCAATAACATGGGTGAATCTTAGAAACAGTATTGAGTAAAAAAAAAAAAAAAATCGAAGATAGTTATAGAGTATCTGAAATTTTATAAACTTCAGAAACAAGTAATACTAAATATTATATTATTTAGGCATTTATGTGATAAAACCAACATTTCTTCACAGCAAGGAAATGAAAAACACTGGGGGCACAGAGAGCTAAGGAGGCAAGAGGACAGAATTAGAAGGATGTAAAAGAATACGGGGGGGACTTACCTGGTGGCTCAGTGGTTAAGAGTCCGCCTGCCGATGCAGGAGACGCGGGTTCGTGCCCCAGTCCGGGAGGATCCCGCATGCCGCGGAGCGGCTGGGCCCGTGAGCCATGGCCGCTGAGCCTGCGCGTCCGGAGCCTGTGCTCCGCAACGGGAGAGGCCACGCCAGTGAGACGCCCGCGTACCGGAAAAAAAAAAAAAAAAAAAAGAGCACAGAGGGGAGCAGGGCTCCAAGCCCCCGAATAGCTATAAAATCCCTAGAGCCTTGCTCTCACCTCTGTGGGCTCTTGTTTAGACTTATATTCTTATTTAAAATGATTTCTTAAATTTTTGCTATATGATTTCTGCTGTACAGGCACTGAATTGAGAGTGTAGAAATTGATTAGACAGATAAAAATCTCACCCCTGTGGGGAAGATGAATGGGATACACAAGTAAAATTATTATACACAGTCATCCCTCCGTATCCTCGTGGGAATTGCTCGCAAGTCCACCACCCCCCCGCCCCCGCCACCATCACCACCGTGGATACCAAAATCCACGGATGCTCAAGTCCCTTGTATAAAATACATAGTACAGTCACCCACCGTATCCACAGATGCAGAGCAGAGGGCTGATTGTAATTGCATGTTCGAGGCACTGTGAGGGAATAAAGTATGACAGACCAGACATGTATTTACAAGAAGCAGGGTGGTCAGAGAAGGTGTCTTATTAAGGAAGTGAGGGGCAGAACCAGGCTAAGATCTGGAACTGAGCATTCCAGGCAGAGGGGATGGTGAATTCACAGGCCCTCTGGCAGGAGGGAGTTTGGACAGTCCAAAGAAAGCAAGGTCATTGTGGCTGATGCAGAGTGAGTGGGCCGGAGAGGGATCAAGGCTGAGATCAGGGAGGTGGTCCCGGTCCCTCTCTGGGGGTCCTCGTAAAAGTGTTTGCATGTGTTCTTAAGTATAATAGGAAGCCATTTGAGGGCTTTGAATAAGGAGCCTAGTCCATATTAGAAGCAGAGACTCTGAAAGGAGTTAGGCTGAAAAACACAGACAGTGATAACAGCAGGAAAATAGACAACTGGTAATGGGATACAAGCAAGAAAACATTTAAATGATTAAAGTGATATATTTTCAGAGCTCGAAGAGAGAAACTTAAGTAATCTGGGAAATTTTGTTATATTTAAGTCTTCATTCATCTTCCCAGATAAATAAGATGTTACTTGTATACATACTCACTCACACTCAACACACATTCTTTTCATAACACATCCATGCCATAAAAATGGGACAGTTTTATTCAGAGAATTAAGAATATTTTGTGCTTTAATTACTTAACTTTAAATGATAATGTAATGATCAATGAGGTCACTTAAAATGTATTTTTGCCCATCCTGAGATTTGCAATATGTGTATGACATGAGTAGTAGTATCATTAAGTATTA
This sequence comes from Delphinapterus leucas, assembly GCF_059928025.1. NCBI lineage: Eukaryota > Metazoa > Chordata > Mammalia > Artiodactyla > Monodontidae > Delphinapterus > Delphinapterus leucas. The sequence continues at coordinate 56,100,878 of NC_143137.1, read as the reverse complement.
TGTAGTATAAAAAGAGACTTATTTAAAAACCTGTTATTACTCGTTACTAAATGAAGTTCAGCTGAGAATTATTTATGATGAGAAGTGGATTTACTGTGCCTAATGGGTTTTAAGCTCCAGAGCCCCTAACTTGCAGATACACACACACACACGCCCAAGGCCATGGGAAAGGCCCCAGCAATGTGTGCATATGGTGTTTTTCTGTTGGTTTTTTGGTTTTTTTTTTTTTTTTTTGCAGAAGTAAGCTGTTCTAAATGCAGTTGACTAACCCTCTGCTCCTCCACCTTGTCACACTTTCTCTCATCTCAGGTAGCACTAGAGTGGTCCTCATTCAGGGTGCTATTAACCCTTCAGTCCCACACAGGTAGCCTTCTCCCACTGTGCTACTGCAGTAGATATTTAAAGCCCTTACCTTGCTTAGCATCATCCAGTACACATCTGCTTCTCTCTTCTTTACTTCTTATAAATATCCACCTTGGCTTCTGTGACACAGAGTTTCCTGCTTTCCATCCTACCTATCTCACTGCTTTTTGCAGAGTGCCCTCCTCTGTCTTCCCCTGGCTTCTGTCCTATGTGTCCTCTCTCGCTCAGCAATCTCCTCTACTTCCTAGGGATGATCCTGGAGGAAGAGAGCTCATCTTCTTTCCAACTCAGTCCAGTCCCTTGAGCCCCAGACCTGCATATGCAAGTGGACGTCTTCACAAATAGCAAGCTTGCGAGTGGCATTTGCCTTTTGGGTCCCCATTCAGGTCGATGGCCCCACCATCCACCCTGTCACCCAGGCCAGAAACCTGGGATTTATCCCAGATTTTTCTCCCTGTGTGCTTCATTTGACTCATTTAAAATTATTCCTCCTGCTTCTCCTCCCCTCACTGCTGTAGGTTGGTAGTTCCTCCTCCCGAGGCAGCCTGATCATTGCAACTTTTATATATACATATATATATATATACACATATACATACACACACACACACATACACACACACACACACATTTATTTATTTATTTGTTTATTTATGGCTGCGTTGGGTCTTCGTTGCTGTGCGTGGGCTTTCTCTAGTTGTCGCAAGCGGGGGCCACTCCTTGCTGCTGTGCAGTGGCCTCTCCTGCCGCGGAGCACGGGCTCTAGTCACACAGGCCTCAGTAAGTTGTAGCTCGTGGGCTCCAGAGCACAGGCTCAGCAGTTGTGGCACACAGGCTCAGTTGCTCTGTGGCATGTGGGATCTTCCCGGACCAAAATTTATAAAACCAGCACCTGCAAAGTACTTTTTAGACCTTATCTCATATGATTCTCTAGTTGTCCTGTGAAATAGGTGCTATGAATTTCCCATTTTGCAGGTAAGGAAACAAAGGCATGGAGAGGCTAATATATTTAGCCAAGTGATACAGCTCACACAAGAGGAGCCAGGATTTGAAGCCAGGCTCTTAAATCATGTACCTCTACCCGGTGCAGGAACTTATGCAACTGATAGTTACCTGTCTGCCTCCCCTGCTCAACTGTGAGCTTTTGCGAGCAGAGTTGGTATCTTCAGTAATCTTCACATCATCTTTATAGCTGGGATCCAGCGCTTGTCACATAGTAGGTACGTTAGTATCTGTATGAACAAATGAATGAATCATTGAAGTGACTTTGTAAATGTCTCATAAACTGCATGAGAAGTGATACCAAGAGTATGGGGTACATTTGTATTTCACCCACGTGTATTTTGTCCACGAGGCTCTAACAGAAGTAAAAATGTCATTACTGCCTTTATCTGAGAAACTTAGGTGAAAGAACTTAAACATTGAGCTTTAAAAGCCATTCTTATTCCTGTTACCAATGGACATTATTAATATTTATAGGAAGCAACCTATCTTTTTAAGGGTTCATCATGTGCTGATAGCTAACAGCATCAGCAGTTTAATTATTGACTTATTCCAGATCTAGAGCAGACAGACTTCCTAGTACTTTGAGAACTGTTGGCCACTTTAAATGTCAGCCTTGCTTTTTACAAGGGATCTTAAACAAGTGTAAGCTTTCCATCTTCCGATGGTAAACTAGTTTATCAGTTAAAATGGAAGGGAGGCTTCTCAGCCCAGATGAAGTTGTCAAGGTTACTCATCTTGCATATATCAAATGTATACATAAGAAAGATTTCAGTTGCTATTTTAAACGCAAAAACAATATGCTTAAAATATAGGTACGGGCTCACTGCAGTTTCTGGAGCTGTCCTCATGGAGAATCACTGAAACATGGCCTCCAATGTTCTTTGTAATAGTAACATGCTTATTTCATAAACCAGAACCCATATAGGAAAAAGCTTTCTCCCCGCATGCAAAGGTTTATAACTGAATGAAAAAAAATCAATTAATTACATGAATATTAAGAGGTTACTTATCTATTATAACATTGGGCCACAAGTTGACTAATTAAAAGGAATGCGGGTTGGAAAGCTGCCACAAATCTGCTCCTTTCATTTAGAGGGCCACAGGCTGAAGCCAGTGATTGTGCGTGACAGACTCTGGGAACAATGGTGCAGCGCACAGACCGTCCAGATGAAGCATGCTCGTCTGAATTACACCGACGACGGGGTGGCCTACAGGCAAACAAAATGGTTAAACAATACATAATCAAGTTTTTATTTGGTATTTCCTGCGAGGCTATACCAGTTGCCAGGGAGTGTACTGTATTTTCTTCTTCGGCTGTATTAATTGTTGACCATAGCTGGCAGAGCACCAAACAGGGACAGATAAGGAGGAAAATGGCATCTGGACATTAAAGCCCCAAGTGTACTGGGGGGAGAAAAAAGCACAAAAAAATTACAGCATATATCAGGAATTTTCCAACTAACGATGTGAGGATGTGGTAGCGCGAGGGAAAAAGAGCCAAACTGAGCTTGCTTTGTTCACTGAGAGAGGCCCCCCCCCGTAACATTCCTTTTAGCTGTGCATATTTTGGCTTCATTTGTACAGTTTTAACTTTATACTGTGTGTGGAGAAGCTCAGTTGTAACTGGTCGTTCCTAATAATTATATTGCAATAATTAAAGTTCATGGATAGCTGTTATGTTCTTAGTCATTTAGAAGCCGCTTCGAAAACCAAGTGTAAGCCAAAAACTTCTTTTAAGTGACATTTCATTGCTGTATAAAGGATGGCAACAATTATTTCTTTGATTTAACAACAACTTTTTTTTAAGACAAGATTCATTTATGGAGACAAATGAGAAACAATGTCTTTAAAACTTGGGATACGGGGGGCGGGGGCAGACGAGGAGTGACGAGATCTTGTAGCCTGCAAATAAAATATTTCCCAACTGGTTTGTAAAACATGACAATCTGTGATAGGCACAATCCCCTTTGCCACTTCTAGAAGCCATTTAAAATGCAAAAGTAATATATAAATATTCATAAATCTTTTGCAGAAACAAAGTATGGCAATTTCGTGACCTCGATTAGAAAGCATATGTTACTGTTTTAATTGAGTAATAAAATGAAAAATCTCCAACTGAACACAGCTCCCTTGAAAGATGGATCAGCCTTGGGGTCTCCAGTAATAATAATGACGATGATGATGGTGATGATGTATACTGAACCATTAGAGCTGTGAAATATGCTTGCCAGGGGCTTCTTTTGTGGTGGTAGTTATCTCTCTGCCTGTATGGCTGTCAGGCCCAGTGGTTACACCTGCAGCCTCTGGGGTTTCTGCATTTGAATTCTAGCTCTGACATGTGGCTGGCTATAGTTACTAACATGTTCTGCACATCAGTTTCCTACCTTGAATATGGGTAAAACATGCAGTGCCTACCTCACAAGTTATTACAGGATTTAAATGACATAAAATTTGTAAAGTTTTTAATGAAGTGCCAAACATAAGGAAAACCCACAATAAACTTTGGCTGTTATTACATCTCCTCTGTTGTGAAGCTCTGAGGTTTCTTTTAGCTTCTCGAAATATTTCTAGTTGGTGTCTGCATTAGACTTGAATGTATTTACTTAATCATCATTGACTTCTACAATAGAACAGGTTGTTTGGTCTGTAATGAAAGCCAAGATAGTGGTTTTGATTACTCTTAAACGTTCTTGGAGAAGCTGAAATTTTAATACACGTTTTCAGAAGCACTTATTAAGACCCAATTATGAGTTGAGAAAAACTAAAGAACAGTATTCTAAAATAGTGTCATTCTTCTAGAGATGGACTTCTAACCACAGGGTACACATACTTGATGATGTTATAGACAGCTGCCTGGAAACACAAAGGCCATGACTTCACCTCCTAATGCTAAGAGAAAATCCTCTCTTATTACTGTCCCATATTTGATTGAATGATTTTCATAAGACTCATTTTAATAACTTTTGTGCATTTCAGTTACATTTTCTGGTGTTTGTTGTTTTTCACTTTCATCTCCAGAAGTCTTAACCCTGAACCTTAAACACATGTTAGGGATTCATAGACTCTAGATATTAGAATTGCACAGTCCATTTCAACACCCCAGGAATTCAGTGTGCTTGTCTGTTCAGTAAAGGGCCGACATTATTAATGGTGATCAATGTATAGGTACCAAACATTTTTAAATCCACAAAACTTCTTGTAGACCAAAGCATTTGTTAAAATAGACGTGAGTCCTCGACATCAGACCAGTTTTTCTCAAAGTAAATCTTATGTCCTGAAAACATTTTGAGGTCTTTAAATAATATTACTATTGAATAACATCTTTTGAGTCATCTAGGAAAGACTGTAATAAAACTTACACATATGTGGTAAGTGTTTTTTATGGGATCTTTACATCTTAGCATTAGGAATAAAAGATTATTAATTCTCCTCCACCGAAATAGTAACAACTGTAATAATAAGTTGAATGTGGTCAGCTTTAACTTAAAACTGGAAAACTCCCTTTCCGTTTCTACAACTGGCCTTTTCTCTTCAGCCGCTTTCTAAGTTGGGCTGTTAGCAATTTAGCCTGTCTTTAATTTTAAGCACCATTCTTCCAGTCCGGAGATCCCTATAGGAAGCCCCACTCTCATAGCCTCGCCTCTCATTGGCTAGCTGGGAAAAGAGCATTTCTGCATAAATTGGATGCTTCCTTCTCCCCGGGAGACCAAATATGCTCATGTTTCACAATCCCCCGGTTTGTAAGCTTGAGTCCATTGCCTGAAGCTGGAAACTTTCACTTTGTAGAGCACAGCACACATCGAAATCCAGATCCAATACCCCTGACGCACCCATGAGTCCGATAGCAGATTGAATACATGTTTCTCAATCCAGTGTTTCTGAGCTGCTCTGACTGAAATCAGAAACCGATGTGTGTGAGAGAGGTATCCTTCAAAGAAAGGTATTTCCTTTGTGCAGCCCCAGTGCGCACAGCATCCAAGGGGTTAACCTGAGAGCTGCTTTGAAAACAGAGGCGAAGGTCACTGGCGGCAACAGCAAAGACTTTTAAAGCCTGCCGTCCTGAGCCTTTCACCCTGCCTTTCCCACCCAGGGGATTGTAAACATTGGCTCCCGGCCACCATGTCCCACAGCACAGAACTTCTCTGTGCTTTCAGCATATACATTTATGCTTTTTTATGGAAGCTGAAGCAAAGGCGCGTTCTTGCTGTGAGCACAGAGAACATGTTTCTGGTCAGGGAAAGGAGAGGGATCCTGTCCCCCCTGGAATGTGGAAGCATGCAGATATGCTTATTTAGCGGTGCTTCACATGGAACTTAGCTGCCGCTCTTAGTATGACTTTCTCAAGTCAAAAGAATGTGTAGAATGCTGTCACTTAATCAGAAGCCAGAAGAGCTCTTTTATCTGCCATTTGTTAGTAACTAGCAATATCGCCCTTATCTCTTTGTCCTTTAGCTCAATCCAGTGCCCTCGGATATGAGAACTGGTAACATGAAAGCACTTTTTACCTTGAGCATTGCTTCTTGTTTTTCTTTTTTAAAACTTCAGAGTTCTTTAATCACCAAGAAAGAAGTTGTAGGGTCGTTTTTTTTTTTTAATTTATGTAAAGTTGGCTTAGTCCTAGGACCATTGTTGTTTGGTGATGTTTAAAAGAAACCAGGATGATTCATATATTTACCTGGTCCTTCAAAAGTCTGTTATCCATGTAACTTATAAATAACCTTCACTGATTCAGCTGCATGAAAACAGAATGGAATTTCCAGAAATATTATACGTAGCTTAAATTTCTCCCTTCTCAATGTTTTAATATGTTGTGTGTAGGAGGTTACTATCCTTCCGTCTATTTTAAGTAATTTCATGTAATTTCAGTCATTTGATGTAATAGTTTTTCTCTTCAGTGATTTCTAAAGACACAAACGGAAAACTCATTTTGATCAATCTGTGTGTTATAATAGGTCAGGGCAGAAAAAAATATACCCCATACCATTCTTTTGTTTTGTTTGTTTCATTTTGTTTCGTTTTGTTTTTTTTGAAGTGACTGTATTTCAGAGGCAGGCATGTAAAGTCTTACCCTTTTCTTCTGAAATGGCTACTCTGAGCACATTTTGGCATCAGTTTGGATGCTTGCCTACAGAAAGGTCAGTCACTAAGCATTCCTGTTTGTGTGATGATGCTTGATTCTGAAAAGCCCTACAGCAGCCCTACCGCATTGCACAGACATGCAGACAGGACTCTGCTCTAGCCTGTAGGTGCAACTGATAGGAGGTGTGTGGCTTTGCCTTTTGCCTTTCAGCCGAAATGCCTCTTAAAGGTTCTTCACAGTCTCTTCTGGAATTCCAGTTTTGCTTTATGGAATCACAGAGTCTGTTGTGTACCTATAAATGTCCTTCACGTTTTCCTCTTGATCAAAGTTCCATTTCTCTAAATGTGAAGGTTCTGTGAACAGCATCACTGACCCGAATGTATGGGTCCACGGTACCATGTCCAGGTAGTGTCACTGAGCATGTAGAATTTATTTATTCTTGATTCTTGGATTCCAGGGTTGAAAGGACTTTAGAAGTAATCTGACATGACCTTTGGATTTTATAATTGAGGAAACGGGGGCCCAATTATATAAAATTACTTTTTTTCGAGACAATACACAGAGATTATTTAGGGGTATACCTGGAACTCAAACCCAGATCTCCAAAGCTCAGTCCAGGACTGTTTCTCGTACTCCATCCAGGCTTGTACCCCCTGTACTGTGTGATGAGCTCACTGACGACCAAATATGGGATTAATAAATGCTGATATTCACATCATGGGTGCACCTCAGCAGGTTGAAGTCGGCGTAAGTGATTATGAACAGATGTTTTGTACACTGAGCTGGAAGTAACATGAAGTCTTGGTCACTACTTGTTCCTAAGGCATCTGGGGACTAGCATTTCAACTCTTTAGCTCATCAGCTTGTCACGCCTCAATTTTACTGTGATAAGTTTCTCTCAATTTCTGTAGAATCCTCTTTTTCTCTTGCCTATTTAACAGGTCTTTAAGTAAGGCTGACTCTACATTACTACAGGGGACTCTACATCAAAGCTGACAGTATAACCAAAGCTATACATGGAGGCTTTTATGAGAGCACTAAATGCTTTTATGACTAGATAAGAAAGATTGAATATAACTGTAAAAGCCTCAATCCAAGGACCATAAAAGAAAAGGAATTCTTTTCAACAGGCATCTATTGAATTTACTGTTTTTTAAAGACAAATGTTATATCTACTTATTATGAAAAATAGAAATATTGTTGAAGTACATAAGGATTAATTAATTAATTAGAAAAATACCTATATCAATCAGGAGGCAGGAGTAAATAAAGTTTGAAATATAAATGAACGAATTAGGAAACAAAAAGAGTAAAATGGAAAAATAAACCTAAGAGTTGATCCTTCATAAAGAGTAATACCAAAGACAATCTCCTGGCAAAGCTACTCAAGAAAAAAGAGAGTCCAGTTATGGAGCACACCAGTCACCTTTGCTACTGGCTAGTAGAGCTTTTTAGAGAACTTGGTGGCATACGAGTCCGGATCGGGTAGAATAGGATGGAGTGCTGATCAGGGAACCAGGAGCATCAGGGCTCCCGTGAGCCTGGGTGCCCCCATGTCTCCCTCTGTGTATCTCTTTTCAATAACCTAGGTAAGAAAAACAAATGTCGCTTATCTATATGTTTTAGGTACTCATGCAAGCAACAGAACAGAGAAAATATGTCCTGGAAAAAAGAGTTTGGGACTGAGCAAAACACATTCCTATTATAATTTTCGAATGTCCTGTAAGTCATTCTCAGCAGACCCTGTTTACCCATGACCTCTGTGTAAGGAGTTAAGTGCTAAGTGGTAGGGGTATGCGGTGTTAGGAGACAGATTACGCTTAAGAAGTTTATAGTCTGTTATAATGTGGTAAAAGTTGCAACTGAAGAGATACAAGAGGTACCCTGTAAAGAGCAATGACGAAAAAATATCATGGAGGTACCAAAGAGCAAAGTGGGTAAAAATGCCTGGTTTTCATTAATAAAGCTTTTTTCTCATAATACTCCCCATGAGAAAAATCATAGAATGGCTTGTAGCTCCATTAAAAAATGAATTTATTGTAATAGTCACAAAGGATTTGGGTATCTTAAGGTAGAAGCTTCCGTTCTCTTCACAGCTAGCAGCTTCTCAGTCTTAGAAATTGAGGCAGAAATGTACTGCGGTTGGTTTATATGGACTTATCTTTGGAATGAGACTCAGCAGACGGTAGCTCTGGCTCATGAGCAAATGCATTGTTGAAGGTCCTTCCTATTAATGTCAATTAGTTAGATTTTGCTGCGAAATGTGTTTCTTATTGCCAGGGCTTTGAGATGGGGTAGTTCAGACTTTCAGTCCTGTAAGTCTCATGGGAGCAATAGGATGACATCCTTCAGTTTATTCAATGATTTCTTATTATTCTCCTGCATTATATTTCCAGAACTTTAACAGTATAGTTAAATCACTTCCCTACATTGGAAATATGTGTCTCTGCACCCAAGTTTTCTTTCTTTTATGTCAAAGGCTTTCTTTACATCTCAGGTCTTCTATTTCTCCTTATATACTTGAGGCTTTCCTTTGAAGAGGTTTACTCCCTCTGCTGGCTCTAACTGTGTAATGAATGAACGCATGTAATAAGTATATTTCTGATGACATAGCTCAGGGATTGCTTGCATATGATGTTCCTTGCCTTAGACTTTTTCCAAAGTGTAAAATTATACTTTAGTTTGGCTCGCTCTAATTCTGGATATAAAATCGCCCAAGAATCTGAGAGATATTTTATATTCCTTTTGAGAACGATATGAAATTCTATGAGACTAGTAGTAATTTGACATTTAAGTAGGTCTGGCGTGCAGATTTATAGTATGTAATATAATAGATGCTCAATAAATATTTATTAATTTCTTGATTGCAGTCACCTTTTTTTTATGCAGACAGATTGTGTGTACTTTATTGTAGGAGTAATAAATCACCCATTCTCTTTAATGAAGTCATCTGTGTTTTCATAGCACTTTCTCCATGCTTTACTGTAGTTCTAACCACACTGTATTACAGTTATTTCTTTTTATATTTGCCTTGCTGGACTGTGAACTCCTTCAGAACAGGCATTGTCTGTTAGTCTTTAGAGTCTCAGTCCCTGTCATGGTAGGTTGCCCAGTGAATGTTGGTGAACTTCAACATTATACAACGGAAAACTTCCTCCCAAATGGTGTACAACAGCCAGAAAGTTTAAGTAACCAGAATTTTTTCTGCATTCTACTTTTACCATAAAAAGGTAATTGAAAGTAAATGATTTATTCAGAATACCCACTTCCTAAATGTGAACACATGTGTACTAACAGAAATCATATAGTTAATACAGACATAGCAAGACCTCCCCACCATCTCCATTTGTACTATTATATAGTAGTAATCAGTACTATGATGGTTATACCAAAGCCCTGAAGGGTCTTTTTGCAACTTATATTTTGTTTTTGTACCTTCATTTTCAATGCAAAACCAGATTTTCATTTAATGTTGCTTGCTTAAAGCAAGATATACCCGCTCTTATTTTTCAAGATGATGTTAGTTAAGAATGTTAAGTTGCATGCAAGCATACATTCCAAATTTATTTGGGGTTATTTGTGCTCCTAACCCTGTACATTGTCATAGACTACTGCTTTTCAAAGCATTTTACAAGGAACCCTAATTCTGTAGGATAGTGACAGGTATTATATGAGGAGGAAAAATCATTCCATGGACAATACTTGGTAAACGTTGAATTAAATAGATTTCTTTTTTAACTGTAGAACTTCTCAGATCCTTTAATATGTCAGTATGTGAATTTCAAGAGAGTAGATTTAGCATGTTCCCAAAGTTGTTTGATTTAGAACTGTTTTTTATGAAACATCTCTGGGCATTATTGTCCTCTAAATTCCCTTTGGGAAACAGGTGTATAGACAATCAGAACTTAACGATATAGCCAAATGGGTTCCTCCCTCATTTTCTCCAAGATACTACCAATATTCATCTCTTACTGGAAATGTCTTTGCTAATAGGAAATAATGATGGAATGATTTGAGGCTGTTTTTGAAGTCAGATATAAAATTTCACAGATTTTATATGTTTTCCTCAATAGGCATAACTTTCTGGGCTGAGTGACAATATTCCTTCCCATCTTTTCCACTATACTTTTGCAGTCAGTCAGACACTAACGCCCCATAAGTGCAGGAACCAAGGTTCATTCACTAGCACAGAGTGCCCACTGTCAAGTAGCACTCTGCAAATGTTTATCTATCAAATGAAGAAAATAATTTTTACAGTCGTTCGCGTTTCTAAACAAAGGAAAATGGTACCACATGTATACTGATTATTGTCCTGCAGTGCACCCCTCACCCCCGAAATAGTTGCCATGGTTCCCCATGTTTAAATTTCATGCCTGGGTGAATGTGAACGCAGGCTCACCACAGATGGAAACGTGGCTACATGACCTCTTCAGAGGGAAATGTGGCAACAGGGGCCAATAGCTTAGGGTTTGCTTCTTAACTAGGCTACAGGAGTATATACTGACAGGGATGGTTCTGTACTTTAGTTTGTAATGATGTTTCAGCATTTTGTTCGTAGAGGAAATGTAGTAAAAACCACTGTCCAACAACTTCTAAAGCTTTTATATTATTAATATTTTAACTTAGAATCTTGGCAGAAACATTTCAAAATATTTTTCTGTTTAGTTTCCCTATTAAGTACCCAAATTATCTAAGAACTCTGTATAAATAGTTTGTACACCTCCAGAGAAGGACAAACAGATGCTTAAAGAGTTAGGAATTTGCTGAAGTCAGATGTAGCAGGAGCAAAAGTGAGAAGAGAAGCCTAACGTTTAAAAAATTGTCTTTAAGCTATTGAAGCTTTAAGCTATTAAGCTATACACAAATGATATCATTATTGATTCTGTCATTTCAAAGAGTCTAGTTAGTGCTTTAATAAATCCAGACTATATTATTTTTTGGAACCTTATATTCTTATAAATGATCAGTCAAAAGTACAAGAGGTACCACAACACACTAACTTGACTGGTTGGGAATATCAAGTGGTGGCAAAGTTATGGAGAAACTGGAACTCTGATGCATTCCTAGTGGGAGTACAAAATGGTTCAGCTACTGTACTTGAAAAAACTATTTTGTAGTATCTACTAAATATATGCCTTCCCTCTTAGATAGATAGATAGATAATAAAGATATCCAAGAGAAATGAGTGCCTGTGTCCAATAAGAGACATACACAAAAATGCTCATAACAGAATGTTCATTCACCATAGCCAAGAACTAGAAACACCCATCAACAGAAAAAAGAAATGGCTAAATAAATTTTGGCATGTTGTCACAATGGAGTACTACACAGCAATGAGAGGGAACAAACTACTGATATGCACAACAAACTACTGATATGAACAAGTTGTTAATAACACAACTTACTTATTAAGTTGAGGAAAAAAACCAGACACAAAAACTGCATGTTTCCTTTTATATGAGGTTCAAGAAGAACCAGCAGCATTAATCCATGATGATGATAGTCAGAACAGTGGTACAGGAATGGTATTGGCTAGGAAAGGCACACTACCTTCTGTGGTGATGTAAATACCCTATGTCTTGGTCTGAGTGGTGGTTAACTAGGTGTGTACATATGTAAGGGTTGGGGGTAAGGAGATAGAGAAAGAGAAAGGGAGAGGTGGCAATAGGTAGCTAAAACTTATTTGCTGTTTATGAGAAATTTCCTCTAAGGTATGATGTATAAATTTGATTCTGCTTCCTTATTTATGAACCTGAAACACCTTTTGTACCTTCAGAATAATCTAAAAACAGATGTATTTTTTTTCTTCCCTGGTTTTGTTTTGTTTTTGTAGTTTGGGAAAAGATTTGCAAGAACCTCTTGGTCATAGGTTGAATGCCTGGTGTGTGGGAGACACTGTACCAGGCTTTGGAGATCCAAAGATAATTAAGGCCCAGTGCTGCCACTGAGTCTTGTCGGGGTGATGGAGGTGGAAGCAGATTCTTATGGTCACATCACACATCAGCAGGGGCTATAAGAGAAGTGTGCTTTGGAAGTACAGAGCAAGGAGCCTCTCTCTCTCAGAATGTTCTGGAAGGCTTCACAGAAGGCACCACTAGGCCCTGCTTCTGTTTTTGCCATGTATCAGGGTCCTCGATATATAAAGCATCTACAATGGTGATTTAAGGCTGCTTTTCAATTACTGGAGAATAATTAAAATATTTTATGTAATCTGCACGTTTCCTTAGATATCACTGTAATCACTTCTTAGACCATTTTTCAAAGCCCTAGCAGTTTCAAGGATAAAAGAAGCTACCTGCGACAGATTTCTAGAAAGCAGCAACATTCTTTGAAATGCTTGTAAATGGAAAAGCAGTCTTTCTTCGAATTAGCTCTGAGGTAAACGCCATTATACCCAAACCGGACAGTTACTTTTCCTTTCAAGTAGTGTTTGCATATGCAGCTACCACACTGCCCAGAACACACGTACAGCATGAGCTCCTGAACCTAGGTGAGAAGCCTTCTGCTGGTTTTTATGTTCACACATGTATCTCTCCTGATAGCGGATGTACCTAGAAATCCTCTGTAGAGTCCTTGGTATTAGTGTGGTTCTTCCTAGAAACTGAGACAGTTTTAAGAGAAGCATCTCAGCTTATCAAGGGCAAATGAATTCTGTACTTTATACGTATTTAAATAACAGAACTATACTCCCTTTCGATGATCCTTCTCCTCGCAGAGAAGATGCAAAGATATTAAAAATTCTGCAAGCATAGAAAAGTGTTTTTTAAAGAAAGAAAGAAAATAAAGGGCTAGGACACATGTTACCTATCAGACTCATCTCTTTTTTAGTAATTTCGAAATCAGATCGTAAAATCTAGAATGATGTCATCACATCCATACAATTACACTGAGTCTTCAAACTTGAAAATATCTTATGCCCAGTGATGTGAATTTTTTTTTTTTTAACTTGAGATCGATATTATAAAATGGTGGGTGCTAGTATCCAGGTGGTCCAAACTGTGTATTTTCCATTCTCCTGTTTCCACAGCTCTAGTCCTCTGTGCATTTTGCTCTTTTGTCAGGTTGAGAAGGCACCCTCTTTACATGTGTCTGTGTAAATGGATGAGGGGTGAGTCTGAGGAAGAGTCTAGCTTGGGGAACTGGTTAGAGGGGGATTTCACTTGCAGAGATAGGGAATACAAAGGAAGAACAAGTTTGGGAGGAAGGTCTTTGCCGTGGCCCCAGAGAAGGAATGTTCTAGGGGGACAGCGTGAAGCATGCCTCCAGTGATCACACAGAGCACTGCAGGTAGGGAGGCCTTCCCGGCCCGCCACCCGTGACCCTGAGTCCTCAACCAGTGACATCTTGGTGAAATCCTTTGGGGTATTATTATCCTGGAAAAAACATTTCTTTTGTTCTTGTCAGTTCTTCTGTTTAACTTACATTGCTATGGAAATGATTGTTTCTTTTTTTTTGGGGGGGGGGTGTTTGTTTTTTTGTCTTTGGCACTCAGCGTGGCTTACAGGATCTTAGTTCCCTGATCAGGGATCGAACCCCAGCCCACAGCAGTGAAGGTGCCAAGTCCTAACCACTGGACCACCAGGGAATTCCTGGAAATGACTGTTTTAGAAATACAGACATTTAAAATTGTAATTAGGCATAAGACCAAAAAAATAAAAAAAGAGCCAGTTATTCAGTCTCCACAGTGAGGAGAGTCAATCTGAATCAGATAAACCCTGTTTCAAATCTTGGTTCTACCATTTACTAGCTGATCGGGTCTTGAACAAGTTGCTTAACTTCTGGAGTCTCAGCTTCCTTATCTTTAAAAATAAGAGTCACTGCAGGAAAAAAGACACAGACGTAGAGAATGGACTTGGGGACACGGGGAGGGGAAAGGGGAAGCTAGGATGAATTGAGAGAGTGGCATGGACATATATACACTACCAAATGTAAAATAGATAGCTAGTGGGAAGCAGCTGCATTGCACAGGGAGATCAGCTCCATGCTTTGTGACCACCTAGAGGGGTGGGATAGGGAGGGTGGGAGGGAGACGCAAGAGGGAGGGGATATGAGGATATATGTATATGTATAGATGATTCACTTTGTTATAAAGCAGAAACTAACACACCATTGTAAAGCAATTATATTCCAATAAAGATGTTAAAAAAAAAGTAGAGTCACTGATACTCACTTTATACCACTAAACTGAAGATGCTGTAAGGGGACAGATGAAGTCCATCCAGCACAGTACTTTACATCTTCTGTGCCTTACAGATGTTTTCTTTCCCTCCTTCTCTAGCCCACCTCTTTAACCTCTAGATGGGATGAAAGTGAAAAATTTTTAGAGAAGAGATCACAAAATAACACAAAACCCCACAATAATCCATGTGACATTTAACAGTTCTTCTTGTCAGAAAATGCTTCCTTCTTTCCAACCAGAATTCCTAATGCTGCAGTCTAAGTCCTCTCCATTGTGGCCTTCTCCTTTTCTGTTTGCAGTTTTAATCTTGCTAAACAAACAGCATGAAACATCCTAATCTTCAGGAGCATATTTTCTTTAGTTCTTACCTTTAATAGCTAAAGCACAAAATATAGTGGGAGCTCCAGAATCCTCTGTAGACCTTATCTTCATTTCTGGTCGCCCAGATTGATTAGTTAGCATGTATCTCTGTGTACCTTCTAGATGAAGATGTGTTAAGTAGAAACTTTGGGGAGAGTGGGTATTGCAGAATGAACTGTACCTTGGTAGCTCCTTCCAGCTGAGGAGCTCCAAATCCTTCCCATTTAAGGAAAGTAGTGCCCACAGATTTTAAGATGCTGAAGAATGTTTGAGCCTGCACTTTGGTTCTAAAACTCTGCTTCCACTTCCCTCATCACTTGCACTAACCAGATAAGTTGCAAGTGTTCATTTAATAGTTTACATGCAGCCTGTGTAAGGATGAACATAGTAACCAAGGAGGAAGAAGGCGTGGACTTTAGAGACATTCAGCTGTTCTCATCATCAAAAGTCAATTTGTAAATATTCTCTTCCAAGTCTTGGGTGATGATGTGGCCTCCCAAAGCATATAGATTTTCTTAAGAGTTAAAAAAACAACTTTTAAAAGGAAACAATGAGCTCTACAGCCTGCCATATCCTGTGTTCAGAATAATTTTCATTTCTATTTATCTGTGAAGGTTGAAGGAATGTCTACAAATATTTGCTTGGTTTCTATGGTGAAGGCAGAGAGAGATCAAGTGTGTGATTGTTCAGTGTCAAAATCAAAACTACACTATACTGTACTTCTAAAAAGAGAGTTTGTTACTTGAAACATAATAGACGTTTAGCAAGTGGTAACTATTTTAAGTTTCACAAGTTCAGGATGAAATTTAAACAATATGGCCTGAAGGAAAACATGGGCCCTTCAAGCATTTTAAAGCTTCACTTTTCGAAAATAAAATGGTCCTCACACTTTATTAAAAAGTCATCTGTTGATTAAAGATAATGTTGGTGGACTCGCAGGATGCCTTGTGTGGGTATGGGGGCATGACCGTTGATCTGTAAATTTCTACTATACTAGAAATCCCTGCATCCTGCCCTAGGTTATCCCTCCTAAATCTGTAACCCTCCATTCTGCTGTCTTCTGGCTATGCATACAGTTTTGGAGCAGACGCAATGCTTTGCCAGGTGCTGGGGATGAAAAGTCTGCTTAGAAACAGTCTCTACTCTCAAAGGGCTGATTTTAGGTCTAGTAGGCAGTAAGTACACAGTGAATGGGATACAGTGTGATAAGCGCTATGTTTCCATGTAATTGGGAGGACTAGGCAGGGCAAGATTCACAAGAATTAAGAATGGGGTGATGAGAGGACATTCCAGAGCAAGGTCTCAGTGTATGAGAAGGCCACGAGGCATGACACAGCATGCATGTTTGTACAACCATAAAGCCTCTGAGCGGGTTGAGGAAGCTTTCCCGTGAAGGAGGAACAGGCAATAAAGCCAGAGAGAGGGTGGGAGCCAGATCATGAGGGTGCCGTGGGTCAACTGCACTTGAACTTGACCCTGAAAGCTCTCAAGGATGGTTAAAGGATTTTAAGCAGGTATGGAGTGAGCACAGCTGCAGATATAGTAGAGAGGACAGAGTAGAAGGAGGCAGACTAGTAGGAAGAGACCCCAGAGGAAGCTGTTGGGCCTGCAGGAGAGGACAGGCTCATGGTGGAACTGTCAGGATCTGGTGATTTCCCTGATGGCGGGGGTGAGTGGGAACCTGGGTAGGTGGTGATTTTGCTGTCAGAGAGAGGGTATCTAAGAGGAGAAGCATGTTTCAGAGGAAAGACAAAGCGTGCATTTTGGAATTGAAGTACCTATGGGAGTACTGAGTGGTGATATCCAGGAGACAGTTGGATATATGTGTCAGATACTCTGCAGGGTATGGACTTGAGGATTATCCACAAACGATGCTCCCCAGGAATTGTGCATCACGTAAGAAAAGCAGCGGCCTGAGGATATAGCCTTAGAGAAACAATTATTTAAGGGACTGATTGGGGAAGAGACCGCCAAGGAGTTACTGGAAAGTCACTAGGACAGGACCCCGGCATTCTGCACTTATATCACTACACAGACCCAATACACCCACCCCAGGTTCTCCTTCAGCCAGCTGATTTGACTTGCTGCTTTTCTAGTTTGTGACCACCCATCCAGGACTAACAGGGTACCTCTCATAGAGTGGGCACTCACATGATGAACTGAAGTTCATTTGGACCTTTAAAGGCTTGATGTCTAGAGTAACACCTTTTTTAGGTAGATCTGCTTAGACATTAACAAAATGAGGAGAGGTGTAAGGCTCAGAAAGAGATGGTAAGTGCCACTGATACCATGAAAGGTCAGAGCCTGGATCCTTGAACTCCACCTTCATTCATCCTTCAGTGGGTCATTATCATACCCCCTTGGACACAGGATGCAGGCCTCTGTCTGCTGAGTACCTCTTCCCCAGAGATTCCCTTCATCTCTATCTCAGCTTATTTTCCCTCTGCCATTGCTCTTTGAGTCTTCTTATGCATCCTCTGATCAAATCAGGTTCAGCCTCACCTCCCTCCACAGATCCAGTTCCTTTTTTAAAAATTCATGATTACTAAAAGGTCCTCAATTATTATTAGACATTGTTGTCCCCATATTCTCCAGGCTAGAGGACTGCCTCTGTCCACCACCAGCACTGCCCCCAGGAGTTAGTTCCCTGTGGTTCATTCATGTATCCAATCATCAGATAATTGGTGAGCACCCTCCATGCATGACACTATATATATACTGTGGCTGGTGAATTGAATGACTGTAATGGAAAATAGAAAGGGTCAAGAGCTATAGAAGTACAGCAGAAGTTCAGGGGCGAGCGATCACTTCTAGCTGAGAGATCAGGAAAGGCTTCCTGGAGGAAGTGATATGTGAGAATTCAGAACAGCAGACACTCAAATAAAGAATGTCCCACAGAGAGGACCACAGAAGAAGTGGCCAGGTAGCTGGAAATCAGCACATCTAAGTGGGAGCCAGTGGCCCCAGGAGAGTCTGCACAGCTGAGGTTCTGGAAAGACAGACAGCCTTCCTGCTGGTAGTAGATGCACAGCAGAGGCCATGATCGTAATTGGCTCAGTGCTGAGAATCTCATTTTTGTGTAGACTTCGGCCATTTTTTGTCATGTATCAAAACATCTTTTTCTGGCCTTTAGGTCAGAAAATGCATCCAGTTGAGGTGACTCCATTATTATTTGTTGCCAATTACTTTGTGTGTTAACTTTTATTGGTATTTAATAACTCTTTTAATAATTCCCATTTAACTGGCTTATAATGACAAGACTGTGCTGGGAAGAATTAAAATTCTGATTGTTTGTGATATCTTAATTTAAATGTCTGATTTTAAAGAATTGAATTTTGAGACCCTTTAGGGAAAGTCAGTGAAATTACCACAAATTTTTTTTTTTAATTTATTTTTGGCTGCATTGGGTCTTCATTGCTGCACATGGGCTTTCTCTAGTTGCAGCGAGCAGGGGCTACTCTTTGTTGCATTGTGTGGGCTTCTCATTGTGGTGGCTTCTCTTGCTGTGGAGCACGGACTCTAGGCGCGTGGGCTTCAGTAGTTGCGGGCTCAGTAGTTGTGGCTCGCGGGCTTAGTTGCTCTGCGGCATGTGAGATATTCCCGGACCGGGGCTCGAACCTGTGTCCCCTGCATTGGCAGGCAGATTCTTAACCACTGCGCCACCAGGGAAGCCCATTACCCCACCAGTTTTGATTTTCACTTTGCAAAAGCATAGAAGTCTTCTGGAGGGAAGGAACATACTAGAGAGTTTTATACTGGTGTGAAGCAAATAAACAGCTTAGAGAACAGCTTAGAAAGCCTTCACTTTGACAATATAGAAATCCTGAGTTATTCCATATTTCTCAGAAATCATTACAGAAGTTTACATTTGAGACTTGTTGAAGTCAGCCCCAGAAGAAGAATCACCACACTGGTCCCCCCCATAAGTAGTCACTAAACCAAAGGTCAGGCAAGGATGTCTTGGTTCTGTACAGTATATGCATTTTTTAAATCTTCATTACCATTGCCACATCATTTAGGGCCTCTTAGAATGCTAACAGAAATCACCTTATAGATTATCCAGTCTAAATGTCCTCTTTGACAGATGTGAAAGCTGAGAAAAAGTCGCCACCCACACTCGTTTCTTCATCTGCAAACTGGATGTGTTAGTCAGGGTCCCAACAGGAAATAGATGGCACACTCAAAATATGACACTTCAAGGAAGGTTTGTTTACAGAGACACGATTTACAAAGAAGTGGATTTAGGGGAAGCCCAGCGAATGGTACTAACCTGAGTCTTAGTTGCATCAGACTGTTACCATTCCCAGGCTTGAAGCGAAGATAGGGTGCAGCTACTGGAGTTGGGTAGAGTGGGCTGCCCGGGATGGACATTGACTTTGTGATGGCAGCACTGCCAGCTCTGGACAACCTTGCTGGGAGGAAATCAAGGTGTTAAAGACTCAGCCTCACTCTTCTTCTCTCCAGACTCCTGCCTAGGCTTCCCATTGGCCAAACCCAGTAGGAAGCTGGGGGCAAATGGTAGATACAGATCCACCTGTGAGCACTGGGCCCATCCAGAGAGGCAAAAGGAAGATAACCAGCACAATGTGCATACCACGCTTTCCTGCTCTTTAAGCATGTAGCCATAGAATAAGGATGACTCAGATAACATCTACTAAGGTTTTCAGGATCTTGGTGAAAGGGTACATGAATAAAAGACTGTAAAATCTAATATTAAGTAAGAATGCTTTACTCTGACATGTATTTTGAGTCAGAGTTGGCCTTGGCTCTACTTTATCTTATACTGTTATTGAACTGTTTCAAAAAAAATGTGAATAGAGATCAAAGCAGTTTAAACAGATACGTCCACTTGTGTAAATATCCTTGAACTCCCCCATCTTCCACTCCCCCTCCTGTTGCCAAATCCATTCAGCACCTCTAGAGGCTGTTAATTCATGTAATGATTGTAATAAACATAGTATTTGCTTTGGTTCCAGCTGGCTCCAACCACCAAACTCTGTCCATAGCTCCTATTGTTACTTTGCTTAGTAGACAACTGCATTGTTACCATTAGAAGCCACCTTTGTCATAGATGTCTAAGTGTTGATCTTTATACATTGTATTCATTGTTTCCTTCAACATCTTTTGACAGTTACATTTTGTGTTTAAGGATATGTAGAATTATTAAACTTAGAGAACATGTAAGTAGAAGTTAATTGATTACATTGTTGAAAATGTTCCATATTACTTCATGCACTAAAACCTTGAAACATTTTTATCAGTTTTGCCTATTCTTATAAAACCTCCAATTAAAAACTAATAAAATCTTCTTACCTGTGACTTAACTGGTTTTAAGTTAGGCAGTCTTCCATCAGAAGTTTTTAGAGGTACAGAACTATAATAGTTCCTAAGGAAACAATTTATATTTTACTGTGCGGGAAATTTGTTCTCAAAAACTTGGAAATTACAGAAATTGTCATTATTTGAGATATTTTAAATTACAGTGACTTAAAGTAAGGATTGAGGGACTCTGGGTTAGAGAATGGACCAGCCACATAAATTAGCAAGTTAAAACTGGGGAAGCTCTTGATACATGAGATAATATTATATACATAGGGAACGACTATTAGATTTACGTATACTGCAAAAGGCAGTAATTTGTTATTTTAAATGTAGGCTCTAGGCAGTGTTGAGGTTATTTTCTTGGAGAATTAACTAGAAATGTACAATTCATACTTACTTTGGAATTGAAGCACATTGAATTCTACAAGGGTTAAACCAAAAAAAGATTTCTCTTTAGACAAACGCTGATAGTTCAAATAGAGTATAAACATAAACCTAATAAATGAATCTAATTCCTCTCACCTTGTTACAATGATTTACACATAAACCAAGCAAAACTCTTAGGGACACCAAAGAGATTTTTAAATCTTAACTTTCATTGAAGTTATCAAATGGGAATTTGATGAATACATGTCACACCATACAGAGCACTGTTGTGGTTCAGAAGTAAGTTTTGAAGTTATAGAAACCTTTTTCTTAAACCTTTTTTTAAGGAAATCATTTAACCCCAAAGGATAGTTGCATTTTTGAGATTTGTAATCTCTTTTAAAAGTTCACGTTAAACTTTTTCAAAGTAAATTTAAATTCTTTTTCTGTTGGTTCTTTAATTACAACCTGTATGTTTGCCTGTTGATTTGTGGATGTTTGGAATACTGAATGAAAGGTGCCAGGTTGGATGTTGAGGAAGGAGCACAAGGTTGAAATCAGTCCCAGGGAGAATCCCAGCTCTTCCAACGTGTCAGCTCCATGACCCTGGCTAAATTACCCAACCTCTCTGAAATTGTTTTCTCGGCTATAAAATGTGCTTACCGACAGCAGCTGACTGATCTTGTGCCTCTGAAATTGTCGTCCAGCCCCTCCTTTCCTTTCCACTTGCCACCTCCCACACTGCCATGTTTCCACGACAACTGTCCACTTAAAGCTTGATGTCTATGTATAGAATCCTGGCAGACATTTTTGTATGCATAAATGATTATTATATTTACACCGACACGTAATCTGTTAATAAAAATTGGAAAATATTTTGTACTGCTCCAAAACTTCTCTATTCACTTAACAGTGAATCATGGACATCTTTTTATGTGAGCAGCAATGAGCAGGATGAGAACTAGCTCATCTTTTTTGATGGCTGAATAATATTCCCCTATTGGGAATTACTGTGGAGTAAACATTCTTGTGAATACCTCTTTGTGTACTAGTCTGAATATTTCTATAGGATAAATTCCCATGAATGGAACTCTGCTTCAGAGACATGGGGACTGTTAATTTCATAGATACCACCAGACTGTCCTCTAAAAAGATTGTGCCAATTTGCAATTTAAAACATACAGGGTTCCCATGAATTTATGGTTACCAGGGGGAAGGTGGGGGAAGGGATAGATTGGGAGCTTGGGATTGACGTGTACACACTGCTGTATTTAAAATAGGTAACCAGGGGCTTCCCTGGTGGTGCAGGGGTTAAGAATCTGCCTGCCAATGCAGGGGACACGGGTTCGAGCTGCAACTAGAGAAAGCCTGCATGCAGCAACGAAGACCCAACGCAGATGAAAAATAAATAAATTAAATAAATTTTTTAAAAGTTAAAAAAAATAAAATAGATAACCAACAGAGACCTACTGTATAGCACAGGGAACACCACTAAATATTCTGTAATAACCTAAATGGGAAAAGAATTTGAAAAAGAGTAGATACATGTATATGTATAACTGAATCACTTTGCTGTACACTTGAAACTAACATGGCTTTGTGAATGAGCTATACTTCAATGTAAAATAAAAATTATAAATAAATAAAATAAAACTTACAGGTTCCCATACCATGACCAACCCTGAATAGTGTCATTCTGTCCTTTCTGCCAATCAGGCAAAAATGATACCCTCTTATTGTGATGGCTTTCTTCCTTTCTTCCTTCCTTCCTTTCTTTCCTTCTCTCCTTCCTTTCTTTTCTTCCTTTCTTTTTATGAGATTGAGTATCTTTGATAGTTTTTTCTTCTTTTGAATTGTCTTTTCATATTTTTTTATCCATTTTTCTGTTGTATTGTTTTATTGATGTAATTTGTTTTAGATGTTTTCTCCCAGGTTGTCATTTATCCTTTCCTTTACTGTATTTACAGTGTTTGGTGAAGAAAATTTCTGGGTTTTTTTGGTTTGTTTTTTGTTTTTGTTTTTTTAAATATATTTATTTACTTATTTATTTTTGGCTGTGTTGGGTCTTCGTTGCTGCCCGCAGGCTTTCTCTAGTTGCGGCGAGCGGGGGTGCGCGGGCTTCTCATTGTGGTGGCTTCTCTTGTTGCGGAGCTCGGGCTCTAGGCACGCAGACTTCACTAGTTGTGACTCGCGGGCTCTAGAGCGCAGGCTTAGTAGTTGTGGTGCACCAGCTTGGTTGCTCCGCAACATGTGGGATCTTCCCAGACCAGGGCTCGAACCCGTGTCCCCTTCATTGGCAGGTGGATTCTTAACCACTGTGCCACCAGGGAAGTCCAGGATTTCAGTTTTAAATAGCTGGATCTATAAATCTTTTCATCTCAAGCTTCTAGATTTCCCGTGATGCTGAAAAAGGCCTCCACATCCCAAGGTCCTCTTATGTTTTCTTCGAATACATTTTTCTAGCTCTCCTTACATTTAGATCTTGCATCTATACAGTTTCTTCTTATACATGGTGTAAACTAGAGATCAAACTTATTTTCTTCCAAATGGGTGGCCAGTTGTCTTGCTTTCACATATTCTAGTGCATTTCCTCTCTAAGATGAAAGAGAGACCACCTATAAGAATATCTTATAAATATCTTGTAAATATCACCTTGTAAATCAGAATCTCATTATCTTGCTGGACTTTATTCTTTTTTTTTTTTTGTGGTATGCAGGCCTCTCACTGCTGCGGCCTCTCCCGTTGCGGAGCACAGGCTCCAGGCGCGCAGGCCCAGCGGCCATGGCTCACGGGCCCAGCCGTTCCGTGGCATGGGGGATCCTCCCGAACTGGGGCACGAACCCATGTCCCCTGCATTGGCAGGCGGACTCGCAACCACTGCGCCACCAGGGAAGCCCCCTATTCTTTTTTTTTTTTTTTAAATCTGTTAGCACCTACTATTTTATTTGCTGTATCTTAGATTATATTTTGGTGACAGAGGACAAATCCCCTTCATCCTTATTTCTCGAACTATTTTTGGCTCTTCTTAAGTGTTACTCTGCCAGAGGCACCTGATTGTCAAAGTTAACTTACTCCCCCAAATCACTGGATCGTCTTAAATTTTTGTGTTAGTACAGGAATAATGATTATCTTTATGATATGGCTTTTTCCCATCTTAGTCATGGTCTGTCTCACCATTTATTTAGATTTCATTTTATGTTCTTCAATAATAGTGTATCATTTTACTTATATAGATCTTGCTGTTTTTTAATTCCTCAGTGTTTCACATTTTTTTGTTACTATATGAATGGGATCCTTTTTTCCATTATGTTTTGTAACTGATTTACTAGCATTTGTGTATTTACTTTGTATCTTATGTCCACCATCATCTAAATTTTTATTATCTGAATAATATGTTTTGTAATAAATTTTATTTTCTAAAACATAAGGCCAATGTGTATAAGGCAGAAACCCTTAGAAGTACAAGGAGATTCTGGGGGAAGGAAAACACAAACTCAATTCTCTTTCAAAGTTTGACAAATAAAGTATAGAAAAATACAAGTAAGGATCTGTATGAGACAAACTCTGTTTAATAAAGAACTTTACTCTTAAAAGAGAGTATTCTCCTTACACCCTACAGAACAAAAGCCAGTTATGTGCATAGTCATAAAGAAAAGAAATTCTAGGGACTTCCCTGTTGGTCCAGTGGTAAAGAATCCACCTTGCAACGCAGGGGACGCTGGGTTCGATCCCTGGTCAGGGAACTAAGATCCCACATGCTGCTGGGCAACTAAGCCCGAGTGCCACAACTACTGAGCTCGCGCGCCTCAGCTAGAGAGCCTGCGTGCTGCAAACTACAGAGCCCACTCGCCCTGGAGCCTGCACGCCACAACTAGAGAAGAGAAAAACCACACGCCACGACTAGAGAGAAGCCCGTGCACCACAACGAAGAGCCCGCATGCCTCAATGAAGATCCCTCGTGCCGCAACTAAGACTCAACGCAGCCAAAAATGAAATAAATAATAAATAAATCTTCTTAAAAAAAAAGAAAAATTCTACAGGTTACATTCTCTGGCTATGATGAAATAAGACTAGAAATACAGCAGCTAACAGTTAACCATAAATAATCTGATCATATGGAAATTTTAAAACTCTTTTCTAAATAATTCTTCAAATTAGTTTATTCTTGGATTAAAGAGAAAATTAAAGGTAAATTACATATTATTTAAAGCTGAACAAAAATGAGGACGGTTTATTTAATAATATATAACTAAATGTTCTGTCATTAACCAAAACTAAAATAATAAATTACCCAAGTTTCAACTCATAAATAAATTTTAAAAAACAAAGAAACTAAGAGGGGGTATTTAAAAAGATAAAAGTAGACGTCAACAAATTATTAAATAAAACAATCCTCCCAAAATGGAAATAAATCTTGAAGTCAGTTTCTTTTAAATAAATAATATAGCTAAACTCCTGACAAACCTGATTGATATAAAGAGAAAAATTTTTTCTTTCTCAGAAAACCAAGAAAATAGATGAGATTAAAATAATTACAAGAAATACTATGTACAAATTTAAGCCAATACATTTTAAAATCTACATTAAAGAGTTTCATTGGGAAATTCCTTATTATTACCAGAATTGACTCAAAAAGTAGTTGAAACCTGAACAGACTAACTACCAACAAGAAATTTACGAGATTGTTAAAGACATAATGCTAGGAAAGATCCAGATCCAGATGGTTTTATGAGTCCTTTCAAAGGACTGATTATTATGTCATTTATAATATTCCAGAATATAGAAAAGGATGGAAAGTCTGCATATCCTTAATACAAACCTGAAAAATTACACACAAAAAAACTATAGATCAGTCTCATTCATCAGTATAAGTTTATGTCCTAAAATAAATATTAACAAATAGAATCCAAAGATCTAGTAAAAGAATAATAAACCATGATTAGGAATGATTTATTCCAAGAAGGGAAGGGTGGTACAATATTGGGAAATCTATTAATGTAATTAATATATCATTAATAGAATAAAAGAGTGATCAAATGGTCATTATTAATAGACATTTTAAAAAGCATTTGAGGGGCTTCCCTGGTGGCACAGTGGTTGAGAGTCCGCCTGCCAATGCAGGGGAGGTGGGTTCGTGCCCCGGTCCGGGAGGATCCCGTATGCCGCGGAGCAGCTGGACCCGTGGGCCATGGCCGCTGGGCCTGCGCGTCCGGAGCCTGTGCTCCGCAGCGGGAGAGGCCACAACAGTGAGAGGCCCGCGTACCGCAAAAAAAAAAAAAAAAAGCATTTGATAAAAATCTGTTACCCATTTTGAGAGGTCACTAAATTTTAAAAGGAATAGAAGGAAACTTCTTTAATATATCAATATTTTTCTTATTATTTTCCTTGTCTAAACATTTATTTGATGATCATAATAAGTCTCACTGATTAAAGTACTGAAAATGAACATAGTGCTACCTAAAGTGTTTTAGAAAGGGTAATCGATCAGAAATCACAGACTCTTTAGAACAGCTTAAATAAGGCTGTATTTGGATTAAACTTTTCATCTCATATGATGTTAGACTTTATTTCGAACTGAAGTGAGAAGATAAGTATGTGATCTCATAATATCTGTGTATGTCTGTAAACCACTGGAGTGGAACTTTATGGAAAGTTTGCCCCTGCACTTTGGTATACAGTGTATTAGAGAAATAGGGAAATGTTCCACCAGCTAGAAATATTGGTAAAGCAGAAATAAATTATTTAACTAAAAACTAACGCCCAGAATTGGACACTCTTCTTAACAAAAGTAGTGAGTATCTTCTTTTTGGGGGTTGACTGGTAATTGAATTTTGCCCACTTATCTTCTAGGAATGATTGCCTTAAAATCACCAGTTTGGTATTTGTTAAAACACAATTGTTATGTGCGCAGTATTATGATGGGCATTTACAGGCATAATGATGGATGAAATTGGGTCCATGCCCTCTGGAAGGACCCATATTATGAACTATTTTACAAAGTATGATTTTTAGGTGGCATTTGGTTCAGGGAGGTGATGATGTCAAAACTGAGCTTTGTAGGATAAGCAGAATTTCAACCTGTGAAGGAGAAAGTAGAGCTTCCCAAACTAGAACAGTGTCAACAAAAGCATGGAGGCAGGAACTGGAGGATAAGTTTGTATAATTGAGTGGTTCTCAAACCTAGCCAAGGGTTAGGGTTACCTAAAGAAGTTTAAACAAAAAAAAAAAGAAGAAGAAGAAGAAGAAGAATTTCAGTGGACCCACCCATGGAGATCTAATTCAGTTAGGGGCAAGATAAGGGCCCAGACACATGTGTTTTTCTAAAAGCCCCATGGATGATTCTGATGTATAGGCAGGGTTGAGAGCCAGTGGTGTGGTCTCGTGCGAGAAGGATATGGAGGTACTTTATGATCACTCACAATCCTGTGAGTTGACTGGACTCAACTGGGCAGTTCTTCTGCTCCATGTGACATTGGCAGGGGCACAGTCACCTGGGGGACCAGTCAGGATGGAATGTCCAAAATGGCTAACTCACATGGCCTTTCAGCTGAGAGCTCAGCTGGGGCTGTCAATTGGAACATCTTTGTGGGCTTCTCATTGCATAGCAGCTGGGTTCCAAGAGGAAGCATCTCAAGAGCAAGCATTCAAAAAGGCCCAGGCAACCAGGCTTCCTATGACCTATAGCTTTGGTAGTCTCAGATGTTACTTCCACCATATTCTGTTGGTCAAGCAAGTCACTAAGGCCAACTCAGATTCAATGGAAAGTGAACTAAACTCCAATCCTTGATGAGAGGAGTGTGCATATAAGGAAAGAAGGAAATTGATGGCAACCATTTTTTTTTGAGAATTGCTACTGCAGTCTTTAGGCACTAAGTACTATAGCATCAAAGTACATAAACAGAATTTCAGGAAATTTAGACATCAGTGAAAGTACAATTAAGTAAGACAATAAGTAATGATAAAAGGAATCTGGATAATATAAAATGCTTATGTAATAGATTTATGTATTGAATTCCTTTATATACCTTCATTTCAGACATCCATAGAATTTCTGCTCCCCGCAAAAAAGAGGCATTTGAACCCCTATATACTCTTATAAATGTGGAACCTTAATGATATGGTTGTGTTTGTTTTATCTATTATTATACAGTGCTCAGTATTAAATGGGGTTCTTCCCATATTGGAATCTCTTCCTCTGGATGACTTTTTACACATGGTATAAACAATTGGGTTATACATTCTCTCTCAAGTTCTTCTTCATGTTTTGTTTTCTGGAAAGAGTGGCATTGAAGGGGGCTTTATTTTGATTCCCCACAGTCTCACGATAAGAGTAGTTTTGACTTGTTCGGGTGCTCTGTAGACTTCAAGGTCACCATCCAGCAGCCACTGGAGTAATCTTCCAATTTCCCAAAATTGCTGACGTGGGAATTGAGCTGCAATCGTTGCCATCATCTGTTTTCCACGTATTGTTTTTTAAAGCCCCTTAAGAAAGAAATAATTGTTTCAAGGTAAGGGTTTGTTTAAGTCTTTGCTTTTGCTTTCTGAAACTCAGTTATTTTATCATACTAACAAGACACCCAGAGTCCGAGGTGAGAACCCAGGTGGTGGGGGTGATGTAATTTCCTGGCCTGTCAGTGATGAGTCCTGGTTACTTATTGCTTCTGTCTGTGTCCCCCATGTGATTTGAGGAGTTCTTTCCGAGCTGAGTCTTGGCATTAAACCACCCAGGGTGAGGAGTCAAGCAAACAACCGTCCCCCTCAGTAACTCTCCACTCCGTTTGCCGTTGCAGGTCGTCACGCTGTGGTACAGAGCTCCAGAAGTCTTGCTTCAGTCCAGCTACGCCACCCCTGTGGACCTCTGGAGTGTTGGTTGCATATTTGCAGAAATGTTTCGTAGAAAGTAAGAAATACCTTTTGTTTCACTCTGTCTCCCTTGGAAAGAAACGTTTCGGGTCTTGGATAATTTCAGTGGCAGCCTAGCATCCCTCTTTCAAGTAGGAACATGGTATCCAGCTCCACCTGCCTGCGGCTCCCACTTCCAAGCATGTCCTGAAACTGCCTTCTCAGTCCTTACAATGTAGTTGGGTGTGGTTGTAGCTTCCGGCTCTTGGAAACTCTGGAAGGGAACACTCCAGTGTTCATACAATTTATTTTGTTTTTGTTGGCAATGAGAGGATGTGGCAAACATGAAGCGCGTTATGGTTTTTTTGTGTGAGGAAACATCCTCAAGGTGGACTTTTCCACAAGAAGAGGACCAGGGCTGTTAAGTATATGGAAATTTTGATGGTGGGTTGAAAAAACAAAATGTTTAGACTGAAAAGGCACAGGCAAGAAAGATGTCTGCGCCATTTCAGAATACTTTAAATGCTGTCATGGAGAGGAGAGGTTAGACATATTCAGGCACTATAGAGAGCAGAACCAAAGATATTAAAATTACAGAGATAAAGATTTTTGCTCAAAGGCAAAAAAAAAATCTAATGATTAGAGTTATCTGAAGAGAAGATCAGGGTTCATGAAAATAGTGCTTTCTCAATGGGTGTCCAAGAAGAGACTGGACCACTACACACTGTAGATGTTTTCAGTGGCATTCCTAGAATGGGTGGGTGGGCGAGATGACCTCCAGGGCCCCTCTGAGTCTGAAAGTCTGTGGTTCATTTGTTTGATTTTCAGGTCATAAGAAATAGCCAAACAATATAATAAAGATCTGCCAGGAAAATAATCCAGACCTGAGCACTAAATTCAGCCTGGTCAAAATTAAACAGAGAGCCTAATCATAATCTAATCTCTCTTTGTCTTCTATTTTTATTTCCATGGGAAAATGTGAGTTGGGAAGTTGAATATTTTCCCACTGGACATGTTATATTCAAAACGTAGTTACGTGCTAGCTCACAAGAAAAAGAGGTGGTCAGCCATTTCTTGCTTGTCTGTCTGTTTGTTTGTTTTAACCAAATGAAGTTTTGTGCATGTAACAAATTTGGGGAACTATTCTAGACCTCAGCAGATTCATCTGTAGCTCACAGAGGGGGATCATGGCAAGGTGATCAAAGTACACAGATGTTTAATGCAGGCCTATTGTGTGCCAATTACAGGACCAAACCTCTTTTCCTTGTGTTACCTTTTTATTCCTCACGATAAGAGATAACTGAGATGCAGTGGTAAATTTATTTGTCTAACATCAAACAGCTAAAAAGTACGAGGGGTATTACTCCAGAGGAAGTCTTGTGACTCTGGTGGTGTTTTTCTACCAAGGAGGGAAGAAAAAAAAAATATATTGAATTCAGCTGCAATGTTTGCCAAATAGGCTAAATAAGTGGTTTTGGAAGTGTGGTTCTTGGACCAGCAGTATCCAAAAAGGTGACCTTTTTTGGAAGTGCAAATTCTTGGGCCTCACCCCAGACCGACTAGATCAGAAGCGCTTGGGCTGGGGCCCAGCAACCTTTGTTTTCACAAGCCCTCCAGGTGATCCTAATTCATCCTCCAGGGTAAGAACCACTGAGTTTGGATGAGAGAATCAGCAGGAATGGTCAGTCGTTAAATGTGCAACTCCCAGACCTCTCTCTTGAAATTCTGATTCATTATTGGACTGAGGCCTGACGTTCTTGTTTGTTTTGTTTTTTTTAACATTTTAAAAAATATTTTATTTATTTATTTGGCTGCATTGAGTCTTCGTTGCTGCACACGGGTTCTCTCTAGTTGCGGCGAGCAGAGGCTACTCTTCGTTGTGGTGCGCAGACTTCTCACTGCGGTGGCCTCTCTTGTTGTGGAGCACGGCTCCAGGCACGCAGGCTTCAGTAGTTGTGGCATGTGGGCTCAGTAGTTGTGGCTCGAGGGCTCTAGAGCACAGGCTCAGTAGTTGTGGCGCATGGGCTTAATTGCTCCGCGGCATGTGGGATCTTCCTGGACCAGGGCTCGAACCCGTGTCCCCTGCATTGGCAGGCGGATTCTTTAACCACTGCGCCACCAGGTAAGTCCTGGCATTCTTGTTTTTAAACGTGTGTCATGTAATTCTTTTCATCAGGCAAGTGTGGAAAATTTGGGGTTAAAGGCTTATTGTCAGAACCAGGAATAATTTACTGTCAATATTGCAGTGTGGGAGTTGGGACAGTCATTTCAGTTCATCCCATGAATAAACTGGTGCAGCTGAGAGTTGATTAGAGAAGTATTTATTGGAATTACTTGGATGCGTCTAGGATTGTCCTCAAATGTAAAGATTGGGTCCTTCTTTTGTTATGGGGGAAGAATGATCAGTTATTTTTCAATAGTACAAAACTTGAATACCAGCCATCATTGACGATAAAAACAATCTTCTTCTGGAAGATGTTAAAAGAAAGATGAAATTTAAGATATGTAGTGTTAAAGTGTTCTCTAGTAAGGGATGTACTTTATTTTTAAGTATAGGTAGTCAGCACTTATGGAACAATTGCAGCCCAAATTTTCATTTTATAGCATTAAAACATTCTCCCACGGAAGTGGTAGTATAGTTGGTAATCTGGTCCCAGTCTAGCTTGCAAAGAATCCTGTATAACCTGGAACATATACAGAACATTATTTATCAAAACCTATTTTCTATTTACAACATTTTTTTTCTAGGGTAAAGTCCATTCTATGTTCCAATCCAGGATGACAGGAATACCCATCTCTTCAGGCCAGCATTGGGTCTCAGAAGGGAGACTCAGTATTGGAGGCTCAGAGAGAAACTCCTTTGACAACAGCAGCAGGTCTGCTTCACTTTTCTGGGAAAGTGAGATGTTGGGTAGAGACCCATTGGCTCTTCAAATGTGCACAAAAGAAAGTACCCCTCTCTTGGAGCCTTGCACGGAGATAGTAAATTGAGAAATAATTGCCGGGAGCGGGAAGCAATATCAGAATCCAGGCGCGTGTGCCTTTAAGGCTGAAGGACAATGGATCCATCTGGGCCTGCCACCCTTCCTGGGGCGGGTGCTCTGTCTCTTAGGTAGTTCCTGCCGGTTGGGATGTGACCTTGAAAACAACCATGGGATCTGACCCTTGTTCCTGCTCAGTTCACGTTTGGTATTTCCTATGATAACACCCAGATATCTGAATGTGAAGCCTTCTCACTTATGCCAGCTGAGTTCAGGGGTCCAGCCACCGGCTTCACCTGCTTCCAGCTTAACTCCTGATTCAGTGCTGACCCACCTGTTGCAGTGTCCAGCTGAGAACTCACAAGCCGTGGATTCTGGAAGCAGACTCCCTCATTGCCTTAGGCTGACCCTAAATCAGGGAGTCCTGGTACGTGTCCACTCAGGGTTCCTCCTTGTTGCTATGGCAGTGTTCCCAAATTGTGTCATCTTTTTTAACACCTTCATGGTTTTTGCCATATTCATGATAACTATACTTACTTAATTTCTTTACTATCTTAAATTAATTAACTTTTTATTTAGCCTCATCTTAAGCAAAAATATATAAAATCACAGAATTGATGAACCAGTTATTTGTCTAACATACACTAAAATTCATACATAACCCTTAAAATTAAACAATTTAGTCCATGTTCAGCCCCTGAAATCATCTCCCATATCACCCAGGTGTGTGTCACATGTTGGAAACAGATGTTTCATTCATTCTACAGATAACTTTACTGAGTGGCTACTATATGCAAGGTCCTTTTCTAGAGGAATAATTTACACCCTAGTGCAGAAGAGAGGCATTGCATTTGCAATTAGTCAATTAACCAGAGCTGGGGTAAATGCTGTGAAGTGTAGGTTTCTATGAATGGGTATAATGAGAAGCTTGTCTCCACAGAGGAAAGAGATTTCTCAATGGAAGACTAGAAGTCAGGATTAACCTTCTCCAGAGGTCGTATCCTAGTTGTTTATATAAGAACATTGAGGAATAACCATTTATGCATCAGCAAGGCTCACCATCCTCCCTAATCTAGGGAGAAAAAAAGAAGCAAAGGGAGTTAACAGTTGTCTGTCATGTGACAGACCCAGGGCCGGGCACTTCACATCTATTATCTCACTAAACCCACATTCTGAAGACTGTTTTCCTGTTTACCAAAGCCTTCCACAAGGAGTATAAATAACTTGTCCATAGGCATACAGCTCTTAAATGGCAGAGCCAAATTTGAACCTAAGTCTACCTGACTCTCTAACCTTTGATTTTCCCACTCTGCCATGTTTCTACCCTGGCTGTGGTTTTATTAGGTACCATATTTTTTTTCTAGAATGTTTCATGCATTATTACAATGTAGCAGCAACAATATTTTAGGGAGGTCAAGAAGCAAACCACACATCTAATAGCTTTGATTTCTAGCCTTTCCTATAGTGGAAAGGCTGACCAATTTCTGTGATATTGTAAAGAACTGCATGCCTTTTATTCTAAAATGTGATACCTAGCAAATATGAACTCAGGAAAAAGAATCTTAGGGCAGATGGTTGACAAAGAGCCAGAGAGTTTAAATACCATCTGTCATTATTTTCTGGGTTTAATAATTGCCACACTGACCTTCAGTAGCGTTCTACGAAAGTAGATAAGAGTTGGATCTTTTATCTTCCTCCTTTAACTCTTCATCAATGGGTGATCCATCTTTACTCCACATTGACATATATATATATATATATATATATATATATATATATATATAAATTTATTTATTTTATTTTTGGCTGTGTTGGGTCTTTGTTGCTGCGTGCGGGCTTTCTCTGGTTGTGGTGAGCGGGGTTACTCTTTGTTGCAGTGCGCAGGCTTCTCATTGCGATGGCTTCTCTTGTGGCAGAGCACGGGCTCTAGGCGCGCAGGCTTCAGTACTTGTGGCACGCAGGCTCAGTAGTTGTGGCACGCAGGCTCAGTAGTTGTGGCTCGCAGGCTCAGTAGTTGTGGCTCGCAGGCTCAGTAGTTGTGGCGCACAGGCGTAGTTGCTCCACGGCATGTGGGATTTTCCCGGACCAGGGCTCAAACCTGTGTCCCCTGCATTGGTAGGCGGATTCTTAACCACTGCACCACCAGGAAAGCCCTTGAGTTATATTTTAATACTAAAAAACATTGCTATGAATTTGGTCAGTAGACAACTACTCAGCTTGAAGATTAGGATGAGATGGAGGGAGGGATGGACAGATGGATGATACCAACTGATTTTTAACTTCATGGCAAAATAGACTCACAAACGTTAACTGTCCAGGTATCTGTCCGTTGCCTTGTAGTCCTGGTCAGAACTATTGTCGGTGTGGTTTGAAAGTTATGGGGTTTTCCAAGTGACGGCAAAGTCATAAAAAGAAAACGCACATTTAAAAAATAAAACATGCTACTAATTCTTTGAATATGGAGATTGTGGTAAACAGATAGTAATTCTTAGAAGTTCTGAGTTGCCAGCTCTACTGATCCCTAGCTAAGAAATGCCAAATGCCACCAAGAAGAACATACAGTCACTGTTCGAAGGAAACAAACAAGGCTTCATAGTTATACTCCCCCTCGGATGGTGGCCTCTCTAGGCTTGCCGTCATTGGTTTCTATGAATTAAACCCCCAGTAGCTGACAAACTGACAGAGAAACTGTCCTTTGTGGCTCAGTGGTCTGTGAGCAAATATCTTTAAAATGTCACTGAGTGCCTTGCCAACTGTCCTACTGGTTACTGTGTTGGTGTTCCCCATATTTGAGCGCTTTCCTTAGTGACATCAGGGAAATGAGGCCCTTGACCAGATGCCCTGAACACCAAGACACCAGCAGGCAAGCCCTAGTCTGTGAGAGGAAACCCATCACCTTAGGTTAGATCAGAACACGGGTGTGGAAACCAGGGCACTCACCGGACCTTCAGGTTTCTTGTCTTTTCTTGGATGTTTTCTTGGACCAACCAAATGGGAAGAACTCCAAAGAAGCATTTTCTCGAGTGAGGAAATACCCAAGATGGTACCGAGGAAAAGATCTTTTTGAATAATGCACACAGGGTAGTTCTAAGTAAGAACAAATGAGTACTGCCTTTTAATGTAATCAATGCTGATTTTTTCTTATTCTTGATGTGTATCTTACTTTATCATGAATTTGTTTTCATGGAGTATACTGAGAAGCCACCATCAGGCCAGGTCTTTCCCTGTCAAGGCAGCTCTGCAGGCTTCCAGCTTCGCAGCCCTTTGCCACTCCAATTTGGCACCCAGAGTCTGCCTGCCAACCTGTTTTCCTGTTTCCTGACTATTTGTGGACTTCCGATAAATTAATCTTTCTATTGTCACCCTTTTCCAAAAACTCGCCTTAAGGTTTTCCTCCTTAGAACCCTTGTGCTTCTTTTATTCTGGGTGCCCACCTGCCCTCCCTCATCTTCCAAAGCTAAACCTAGAAGCTGTCTCTTCAGGGAACAGACCTGCCCCCACTCCGGCCCCACCACTCCCACCCCCCATATTTTGTGTGCACCTGTCCAGCAGTGCTTTTCTCAGCCACATTCCGTCTGCGCGCACACGTTGTCCACACAGCTGCAGTCATTATGGATGCAGAGCACGTTCTTTCTGAGGAACCAGATACCTGAGTCCGTTCCAGCCCTGCCTCTGCCAGCTCTGTGACTGAAGGCAAGCCCTCGACCTCTGGAGCTTAGTGTCTTTATCTGTAAAGTGGAGAGGCCGGGATAAGACACCACATCCATGGCATTCAGACTGCTTCATAGAGACCTCATATTCCTGCCTCTATATAGTCCAGGAGTGCCCAGCCCTTCTTGTTCCCACACTCAGCTTTGTTCAGAGCAACTTGATTTCATCTTTTTCATATACTGGGCTTCTGAGATTTAAAAGGGTTTTAAAACATGGGAGTAGATAATGTCCAAGTTTCACTCCAACTCTAATATTCTGTGCTTTGG
Source organism: Delphinapterus leucas (assembly GCF_059928025.1). Classification (NCBI taxonomy): domain Eukaryota; kingdom Metazoa; phylum Chordata; class Mammalia; order Artiodactyla; family Monodontidae; genus Delphinapterus; species Delphinapterus leucas. The sequence goes on along the minus strand of NC_143137.1, from coordinate 56,065,403 downwards.
GGTAGAACTGTGGCTTGGTCATTTCTGGAACTCTTATCATGTCAAGCACAGCTAACCCTTGCTGACAGAGGTTATTACACATCCTTGTCATGGTCCTGAGGATCTGACATACATTATTCAGTTTAATCCTCCCAAGTGACTTGCCCCAGGATCCCACATACAGCAGAGCTGTATGACCTATGACAGGAACAGTGAACTGTAATGAACTACCCTAGGAAGCTAGGCAGGCATGAAGTTATACAGGGTTGCAGTGTAACAGTTGGTGGGGGGCGGTGTGTACATGTGTGTACATGCCTCCCTCTCTACCCTACTGTTCCTTTCTTTACACATTTAAATATATAGATATTCCATGTGGAATGTCTATGAAAGTCTAAACCAGATCTGTCCAATAGAAAACAGAACATGAACCATGTCACTTTAAATTCTCTAGCAGTCATTAAAAGAGGCAAAAAGAAACAAGTAAAATTAATTTTAATAGCATATTTTAACACAGTATATCCAAAATATTATTATTTCAACATGGAATAAATATAACAATATGAAATATTGAAAAAAGTATTCTTTTTCAATACTAAATTCTTAAACTCCATTGTGTATTTTATGCTGACAGCACATCTCAGTTCGGACTAGTTGCATTTCAAGTGCTCAGTAGGCACGTGAACTATATTGGACACCACAGGTCTAAACCATCAAATGAAAAGATAAAGAAGAAACAGACAACTCGCCGGTTTTTGGGAAGGGGAGAGAGAATGAGTCACTGCCCTTCTACCCTAGGCTCATCGATTTCTCAGTCTTCTATCTCCTACGTTGTTCTCAGTCTTCTATCTCCCACGATGTCATCTTTTCTAGTTTGGGTGGAGGCTATAGAAGTTGGGGTCCTTGATGTAAAACCAATAGAGCCGATGTTGATGCAGCTGCCTGGCCTTTGTCTCTGAATCGGTGACGCTTGGGTGCCAACCTGCAAATACAGTGTTTATCAGCACTGGCAGATCTTCCCCAACATGTCCTCTTTAAAAATGCTTGCACCTGGGCTTCCCTGGTGGCGCAGTGGTTGAGAGTCCGCCTGCCGATTCAGGGGACACGGGTCCGTGCCCCGGTCCGGGAAGATCCCACATGCCGCGGAGCTGCTGGTCCCGTGAGCCATGGCCGCTGAGCCTGCGCGTCTGGAGCCTGTGCTCCGCAACGGAAGAGGCCACAACAGTGAAAGGCCCGCCTACCGCAAAAAAAAAAAAAAAAAAGTGCTTGCACCTGGAGCCTCAGTCTCAGCGATCTCTCACTCCACAAGCCACTTTCAGAAACAGGAATTGTTGCGGGAAGGAGCAACTTAGGAGATGTAGATACCAGGTAGCTTTATTTAAAAAAAAAAATTTTTTTTTAACCACAAAGTAAAGTACGCTGGTAGCAGAAATGCCAAATGGCACAGAAATATAAGAAGTGAAATAGTCTTTCCTACACTCCCATCCAAAATCCACTTCCCAAAGATAACCCCCTGGATATATTTCCAGATCTCCTTTATTGCAAATTCAAAAGTGTGTGTTTACAAATACCTAAATACATACACACATGCACACATCTGTCAGTTTCTCTCACAGAAATGGGCTAATACTATACACCGTACTCTTCTGTACGTTGCCTTATTCACTTTATTTTGTCATGATATATTATGTCAGTTCATAGCGATCAAACTCATTTTGAAACTGCATAATTGTCAGCTCATTTATTTCATAGTTTAATTTCCCATTGATGGACATTTAGGGGTTGGTTGGTTGGTTGTTTTTGGTCTTATTACAAACAATATTGCAGTAATATCCTTGTGCTTATTTTGTGGAACATTTGTCCAAGTATTTCTGTATGGTAAATTCCAGAAGTGAAATTATAGGGTCAGATAACATGCCTATTTAAAATTCTGCTAGCTAAACCAAATTGCCCTCCAGCAAGCTTCAAGTAAACTCTGTTTTTACCTTAAGGTGGGAAATAGTATTGAGATTCTCAAAGATTAAGAAATATTGTCAAAAATAAAACAAGACAAGGCCTCTTACGTAAGCCTTGGCTTCCTCCTACCTCTGTTACCCCTTTTAAAAATTATCCAGAGGAAAACCTAAGTGACCATGGTAATTATAAAAGCTGCTGTTAAGTTGGTTTGAAGCATAAGAGACCTTTTTCAACTGTAAAATTAACTGTGGGTTTCCTTTTTATCAGTTGTGTACGATAGGAAAGGAATCAACCTCATTTTGTCAGTTAAAAAAAAATTATCTTAAGATAAAGTCCCAGGCAGTTTTTTCCAGTGCACAGACAGCATGTGGAGAGTAATGTATATTGAGTTTTGCTCTCCCTTCCAGGCAGGATGTAGAGCATGGGTCCTCTCTTCTTCCTTAGTCATCTTAGTCACCAGACCTAGTCATCTTTACTTCAGATTTTGCCTTCTGGGTCTACTCATTGGAATAACTCTGGAAACCCTTGCATCAGCCCGGTTCTTGAAATAGGAAAAGAATCAGACTAATAGTCTCAGTTCTGCCTTAGTCAGAAAGTCTTAGGTCTTGCTGGTCACATCTTTCAACCGTTGATTTGGATAACAAATATTTGATTTGAGTCAAGAAGCCACCCATTTTTTAATCATAAAACACTGGCAGACAAAGTAGCTATTTTATACATCAAAAGACAGTTCTTACCAGTCTAGTCTTTACTCAGTCAAAGGCAGACTTCTCATCATTGTCCCTGGCTCTCATAAACATGAGTTGCTTCCCAGCCCTACAAAATAAAAAGTACCAGGCCTGCACAAAATTATTTTAGCTGGCGCTTGGACCTCTGATCTGAGTTGAGTCTAGCCTTAGTAATGCCTTCAAAGCATCACGTAACATTACATTTGTTGCTTTATAATGATCATGCAAATTTACTGGACAAGACAATAGAGACAGTGCATAGTACAAGGTATTTCAGATAAATGTAAATTTTATGAGATTTCATTGTATGCCTAAATAATTTTCCACAGAATGGTACTAAGGTGCTAAGTTACAATAAGTGGTACGGTGTGACAAAAGATTCTACTTGGTCTTGTCCTGTAGTGATAGGTTGTAGTGACAATCTGTTGGCAGCCCCATGTGGCCACTGCTATGGGGTCTGTGTCTGTCTGATACCCATGCTGCCTTGTTTTGCACTGCGTTTCTGCCTCCCGTCTGGCCTTGCTATGGTGGCTGGAGGAGTTAATGTCTGATAAGCCCCATACTTGGCTTAACTGAGAAGCATTGGGTATTTTCTCATAAAAATCAAAGATATTACCTAGTTCTCTTTTTTTCTTTTATAAACTTTTTTTTTGGCTGCGTTGGGTCTTCGTCGCTGAGCGCGGGCTTTCTCCAGTTGCAGTGAGCAGGGGCTACTCTTCGTTGTGGTGCGTGGGCTTCTCATTGCAGTGGCTCCTCTTGTTGCGGAGAATGGCCTCTAGGCGCTCGGGCTTCAGTAGTTGTGGCTCACAGGCTCTATAGCACAGGCTCACTAGCTGTGATGCACGGGCTTAGTTGCTCTGCAGCTTGTGGGATCTTCCCTGACCAGGGCTCGAACCCGTGTTCCCTGCATTGGCAGGCGGATGCTTAACCACTGCGTCAACAGAGAAGCCCTACCTAGTTTTCTTTCTTTTTCTCCTTTCATCTTCTTTTCTCCTCTACCCCTCCTCCATAGTTCTCTCCTCCTCTTCTGTCCCTCCTCCCTTTGTCCCCTCCACTCTCCCTCTGTCATTCTTTCCCCTCTTTCTCCCAGTTTAACTATGGAAAATACAGAGCATTCAACATGGCCTCCCATATATACCTTCTCTGATAATACGTGGTAGTATTGAGTTTCTGATTAACTGCTCCAGTTTTGCTAGATAAATTAAATTTGCAGGGATCCAGATTTACTCAGAGATAGGCTGAAGAGCTGTTGGCTACTTAGGAGTGTGTGTGCATGTGTGTGTGTGTGTATGTGTGCACACACTTTTATAAAACCAATAATCTGAGAAATGTACTTCTGAATCTTCTTGTTTTCTTATAAACATTTTACAGACTCTTAATATGAGAAAAAAAGTGTTCCAGAGACAGCTACAGACATGTGGGCTGTATTTACTCACAAACTGAAATATTGCAAGGGACAATTCAAAGGTTTCTGGTGGAAATTAGATTTTACTACGAGCTGAATTGGATGCTACCAGCTCTTCTCTTATCACTGGCACAATTAGACTTTGCTGGACACTCTCCAGATCTGGGAGAAGATCCAAAACTTTGGAAGTTAGGCATCAGGAGCCTGTCAAATGTGTTTGTGCTATAATGTCCCACTGTTTAATTGGAAATAATTTTACCTACTAATATTTCAATAGTAAGAAGTAACTTGGAAACCAAATGCTATGTCTGTTTTGTCGGTCAGAGAGTCATATTGAATTCTCCAGATATCAGCATACAACAGAGTTAATTTCAAAGACACTCAGTTAAATGGGATACAGCCCCAATTAAAAGTGGTACTGAACTGAAATACATAGACATTTCTCATTTTTATGTAAACTGATACCTTTTTTATACATTGCATATGAACAGTTTCTTCTTGTGTTGCATCTGTGAGCCCTCAATCAGAGCTCGTTAAAAGTATTAGGAGTTTTTAGTTTAAAATGATACCTATTGCTCCTCTCTGTTTCTTACCAAAAAGACAAAAACATCCAACACTCAATTAAGACTGGCAATGAAATAATTATCAAAGTTATTTGGAAGAATTTCCATTTAGCCAGAACTAGATTTAAAAGCCCATTTGGTGACTCAGGTTATGTTATGTGTACCTGGAAATAGTTAAACCTTTCTTTTCCTCCCTCATTCCCTTTTTGAGAAACACAAGGTTGATTACAGTTCAAAAAATGGTCAGCTCTTCCCACCCCTGATCCTGTTGAGATCTCCACAGTGGTATTGACTCCCCTCTGCCATCAGTATGATATCTCTTTCTCTCTCGGGTATGAGTACAAATACCAGAAAACCTTATGTGCAAAAAGGGATCAGGGGAAGTGACGAGAACAAGATATTTAGTAGATGGAGACAGAGACATGAGAGCAGTATTAGGTGAAACATGTGAGATATTAAAATTGATCTAAGAGCTACTCAGAGACCGTTAAATGTTTACAGGACGAGTCAAAGTAATGTCTACATTTTGTTGGCTATACATTGTTTGTCTGGGTAGATTATCCCTCTTAGAAGAACGAGAAAAACTAAAAGAATAAAATTCTTGTGACTTTTGAAAAAATACTACCAAACAAGCAAGTATTGATAGATAAACAATAAGGACCTACTGTATAGCACACGGAACTATATTCAATATCTTATAATAACCTATAACAAAAAAGAATCTGAAAAAGAATATATATACATATATATGTATAAATTACTGAATCACTTTTCTGTACACCTGAAACTAACACAACATTGTAAATCAACTGTACTTCAATAAAAAATAAAGAGAAACAAAAGGCAACAAGAACCGAACATTCTGAAATGTAAAAACAGTAAACTGAGATGGAAAGGGAGATACATAATATGTGAAATTAAAATGAAATCAAGTACAGTGGCACAATTGAAATCTGAGAGGAGGGAGTAAAAAGTAGAATTAATACTATAGGAAATGGAATCCTTGATGTAAAGACAGTATTGAGAAGTTCTCACGAAATGCTGACGAAAAGAACAAAAGGTTTTAAATGGTGAGAAAAGGACAAATATGAAGAATAGAGAATGGAATCTGGCATAAGAAATCAACGGTCTTAGTCTATGTTTTTGATTACTGCATTTCGTGAAATGCAGTAATCAAAACATTGACTAAGACATGACTTGAGTATGTGGATTAAAAGTTCTCACAATATTTTGGAGAAAATCATTGCAGAAGAGATACCGGTAGTTTGGGATGCTCAGGGCTGTGGGTACAGAGAACTCAATTTAGGTAAGCTAAAGAGTAAGAAATTTGTTAGCTTACATAAACGGTGATTCCAGAGGTAGGTGAGCTTCAGGGTTGGCTTAATCTAGAAGCTGCAGCTCCATTTCTTTGAGACTCTTTTCTGTGTGGTGGCATCTTTGAAGACTGTCTTCCCTCATGGCAAAGTGGTATGGTAGTTCCAGGTTTTGCACCAGGACACTTGGACAGTGAACACATTCTTTTCTACCAGGGTTCCAAACAGGTGTGCTGAAATTCATCCTCAGGACTGTTTATAACATATGCCTGCACTTAAGCCAGGGACTGACAGCAGAGAAGTGGAATTTGCTGATCAGATAGATGGTGGTCTGAAGAACATCAGGTTCTGTTACAAGGAGAAAGGGGAAGGTGGGTACTGGGGAGGCGACCCATGGAATCCACTTGAGACCGACATAAAGCACATCCTGGGAAATGTTAGAATTGCATGGAGAAAGAAAAAAGCCTATGAAGACCAAATAAATTTATTTGAAAGCTATACAAAAAAGAGGGAAAATCAGGCTGGCCTCAGACTTCTCTTTTATTTGACTAAAAGCCAGAGGAGAACAGAGAAATATCTAAATTTGTGGGGGAAAGTCTATGACCCAAGAACTTTCTTCTCAAGTGACTTGTCCTAAATGTGTGAAGGCAACACAAAGGTTCCAGTATGTAAGGATTCAGTTACTGTTTGTTTATTAAATACCACTTGGGCATACTTGAGTTGACCGAGAGGGATATCAGAATTAGCACATCAAGAATGGGTGACCACATAGCACAGGGAGATCAGCTCAGTCTTTTGTGTCCACCTAGAGGGGTGGGATAGGGAGGGTGGGAGGGAGATGCAAGAGGGAGGAGATATGGGGATGTATGTATATGTATAGCTGATTCACTTTGTTATACAGCAGAAATTAACACACCATTGTAAAGTAATTATACTCAATAAAGATGTTAAAAAAAAAGAATGGGTGACCACAGAATATAAATTGGTATAGCCACTATGGAAAACAGTATGGTGGTTCCTCAAAAAACTAAAAATAGAGTTGCCATATGATCTAGCAATCCCACTCCCGAGCATATACCCAAAGAAAACCATGATTTGAAAAGATACATGCACCCCTATGTTCACAGCAGCACTATTCACAATAGCCAAGACATGGAAACAACCTAAATGTCCATCGACAGGTGAATGGATAAAGAAGATGTGGTGTATATGTATACATTGGAATATTACTCAGCCACTGAAAAGAATGAAATAATGCCATTTGCAGCAACATGGATGGACCCAGAGATTATTATACTAATAAGCAAAGTAAGTCAGAAAGAGAAAGACAAATACCATATGATATCACTTATGTATGGAATCTAAACTATGACACAAATGAACAAATCTACAAAACAGAAACAGACTCACAGACATAGAGGATAGACTTGTGGTTACCCAGGGGAGATGGGGGAGGGAAAGATTGGGAGTTTGGAAGTAGTAGGTGCAAACTATTATATATAGGATGGGTAAACAACAAGGTCCTACTGTCTAATATAGCACAGGGAACTGTATTCAATATCCTGTGACAAACCATAATGGAAAAGAATACGGAAAAGAATGTGTATGTATAACTGAGTCACTTTGCTCTACAGCAGAAATTAACACAGCATTGTAAATCAACTATATTTCAGTAAAATTTAAAAAAAAATAGAATGGGTGACCACAGTATGAATGGGCTGGTGAGATTCCCTGAGGGACTGCCTATAGCCACCCAGCTCTTCACAGAAGTTCTGAGAACCTGGCTTCAGCAGCCTTCACCTGCTTGTACTGGCCATACTAATGACCCCATAGGAATGTGGTCGGGCTAGTATAGTTTTAACAGCATCTGGATGAAGCTTAAAAGCAGACAATTTCATTATAAATTAATAGTCCTTATTATGAGAATAGCCCCGTAATTGGACTTCAGAAATTCCCCTGAAAAAGCTTCAGGCAGAATGTACCATCAGATTTAAAAGTCTAATTAAATGGGACTAAAATTATGTTTCATTTTAGCCCACCTATGACTACAAAGAAACGGTTTCTAAAGGCCTTTAAAAAATAGAGAGGAGTAGGTCAAAGGAAAAGACTAAAGATGAAAATAGAAAGGGAGATGAATGGGATAAGAAACAATTATAAAGACGGAAAATGGAGTAGCCAGATTACAGTCCCCTTAGGAGGCACAAAGAGCAGAATTGACACTTAGGAGAATTGAGGAAATGATGCAAAAGGCAAATTTGGTTAAACTTTCAAGTGAGCAATATATTTCTTTTAATGTAATTTCTTACATTTTCCCATAACACTGAATTTTTCTATTTAAAGATGATCTATGTTAATACAAAAAAAACTGAATTGATCAAAATGTTCAACATCGGTGGAATTGCTTAGTAAATAACGATGTATCTATACAGTTTATGAAGATGGTTGAAATATGAAAGTGTGTGCTGTTGTTTCCCTAGAAGTGAGAGTGTTAGTGCACATGTTATTCATGTCACTTGATGTCACTGTGTTGTTAATATTACGGCATCCATTACTCGTTGTTAAAATATTGACATACTTCCAGTTTTACCATTGGTAAAAGATCCACAGCCCAGAGTACCCCCAGTTCCCTACATGCCCCTGCCTCTCTCCTGCCAGATCCCCAGGGCTTCCCTAGGATCCAACTGAAGGGTTACTGGCTGACATACCAGGGTTATCCAGAATCCTGCTCCAGCCCTTTCATGTTTTTTTAAAAAAATTTTAATATTACCTCAGGCTGTGGAGATGCTTTCCTAGGAATATCCATTTGCAGTAACTCCTATATTCTCTTAAATCCCCGGAAGTCATCCTCTGTTCTGTCAGTCGTTTCCTCCAGCTACCATTTGCTGATATATGGGAGATCATTTTTCTCTTTATATCAAAGACCTTCCACCAGTTCCCAACCAGCTGCTGATTTTTATCCTGTTTCCCAGGCCTTAAAGGCTTCTGGAAATGGATTAAAACTAGGAACTTAACATCTCACTGTGAAATTCTTCCTTTGCTTTGTTTGGTTTAGTTTTTTGTTTTTTTGAGGCAGGTGTTTAGCATTATCATTCACCCTTTGGCCATCTCGGCACAGAAATGCTCACCAAAAGTGGTACCCAGAATGGCCCCTAAATATGTCTAAACACACCCCTAATTTGTTTTGTTACAATGGCAAAAGGGATTTTGCAGCTATAATTAAGGTTATGAACCTTAAAATAGATTATTCTGGGTTATCTGGGTGGGCCCAGTCTAATCACATGAGGTCTTTTTAAAATTTTTTATTTTATTTTATTTTATTTTTTTTGCGGTACACGGGCCTCTCACTGTTGTGGCCTCTCCCGTTGCGGAGCACAGGCTCTGGACGCGCAGGCTCAGCGGCCATGGCTCATGGGCCCAGCCGCTCCGCGGCATGTGGGATCTTCCCGGACCGGGGCACGAACCCATGTCCCCTGCATCGGCAGGCGGACTCTCAACCACTGCGCCACCAGGGAAGCCCCTAAAATTTTTATTGTATATTGGAGTATAGTTGATTTACAATCTTGTGTTAGTTTCAGGTGTACAGCAAAGTGATTTAGTTATACATATATCTATTCTTTTCCAGATTCTTTTCCTATATAGGTTATAACAGAGTATTGAGTAGAGTTCCCTGTGCCAAACAGTAGGTCCTTGTTGATTATCTATTTTATATATAGTAGTGTATAAATGTTAAACCCAACCTCCTAATTTATCCCTCCCCCACCTTTCCCTTTTGGTAACCTTAAGTTTGTTTTCTAAGTCTGTGAGTCTGTTTCTGTTCATGAGCTCTTTGAAAGAGATAACTTTCTCAGGCTGGAGGCAAAAGAGATGGGACAGAAGGGGAAGTCACAGAGATTCCAAGTGTGAGAAGGATTTGACCCACTGTTGCAGCCTCTGAAATATAGGGGCCCATTAGAACCGGAGAGAGACCTCTGGGAGCTAAGGGTGGCCCCACTGACAGCCAGTGAGAAAATGGGAACCTCCGTAAAACAACCACATGGAACTGGACTCAGCCAACAACCCAAATGAGATGAGAAGCAGATCTGAATCTCCAGAATGGAACACAGGCCTGCCAACACCTTGACTTCAGCTTTGTAAGACTAAACAGAGAACCAGTGAGCCAAGCCATACCTGGACGTTTGATCTACAGAACTGTGAGATGAATCATGGGTGTTGTTTTAAGCCACCAAATTTGTGATAATTTGTTGCCGCAGCAGTAGAAGACTAACACACCAACATATAAAATAATAGCAACACAACAGAAACAAAAACCCTACAGGATGTGATGGAAGAAACAGTAAACACTGCAGAGCACACGATTCAGAATGGCTGGGGAAGAGCTTTCTGGCTGGGAATGTCTACACAGTGAACCGCACCAGTTCTGAAGGCCAAGAGGGCCCAGAGGGATTCTGTGCTCAGCACTCAACTAAAAGTATACAAAGGATTGGGCGTCCGGGGGGAAAACACATATGTCATGTTTTGTAAGAAAAGTTTTTTAGAGACTATTTTAACAAAGTGGGCTTGCACAGTGCTGTGATTCAAAGAGGGTGAGTATATTTGTAGGTTTTTGTTTGTTTTCATATTTGTAGTAAGAAATTGGTGAGAAGAAGAAATTATGCAAAGGGGAGATTGTTTTGACAATAGGTCCATGCTGTCCCATTTGTATTTTATTTCTTCTGGTACAACCGTAAAACTTTGACAAGCTTTTCAAGATGTGTTAGCACAGTTCTGGGTGTTATTTTAAGGCTATTTACATAAGGCTTCAACTTGACTTGAAGGTCCAGTGAGTTGCTTTGTGATATGGATTACACTGGTCATATGGAAGTTTGCTAGTATATGCTGTAATTCCAAAGGTAGCAGAGCATAAGTATTGACACTCTGGAGCCAGACTGCCTGGGCTTAACTCCCAGCTCTTTCACTGACTAGCTGTGTACTCTTGGGCCAGTTACTTAACTTTCCTGCGCCTCAGTTTCCTTTTCTGTGAAAATAGTAAGTATAATAATAGTGTATTGTGAGAATTTAATGTAAAGTGCTCAAAAGAGCACCTAGCACATTGATTGTCAGCAATAAATGTTAGCTATAATTATGATTGTTATGCTTGCCATATTCCTGAAACATGGAAACATTCCTGAAATTGGGTTTTTCTGACTCCTTGGATCCAAGAAACAGCTGAGCCCAAGGATCCCCCAACTGAAGATGACCTACCCATCCTGTATCAGCTGGCCAAACCAGGAAATCCAGTTAGTTACCTGGCATCCCTTTCTGTCCCTGCTTACTGTCATTTTCCACCACAGATTAGTGGGGCTTTATAGATAATGTGGCATTATAGCTGTATATTCCTTACCAGATAAATCATTTGTTAACACCTTAAAAGAGCATTCTCTATCTGCCATTTTATGGAATGATGTTTCATAAGATGAGATAATAGGCATGCTGTGGTCTGGTAGAATAATATTAGAATAACTTTGGAAATGCTAGGTTTAGTTTCCTTACTCAGGACTTATCAGAGCCCTTGTTATTAATGTGAATTTTGAATGCCCAAGGATATATAGTGCATTGCTCCCCAAACATATTTGACCATGGGACATATTTTTCAAGATATGCCTCTTAGAATTTTCTAGAAGTGTTCTACACATCCAGTTTGGGAAACAACTGCCCTAAAATATAAGCATATTTTACCAAGATTATTTAATATTTAAAAATTAAGATTTTTATGCATTGTAGCTTGTTCTAAGGGAGATTTTATCATTCCAGATCCCAAGTACATATGTATCTATGTATGTATATCCAAATTATACTAAAGCAAGGGAGAGTCTAATTCTTATTTTGTAGATTAAAAACGGCCTTACTAGGTCAGATTAATGACCTTTCCCAATAGTCCTTCTTTGAGACAGAATAATGAAGATCTCATTGTAGGACACGATCCTCCACTTGGCAAAGATGGAGTCATCAAATGTGTATTGAATTGGGCAATCCAGGTCTGTCATCCATAAATTTAGTGAGGCCCTTTTTTTTAAAAACAGTTTGTATTTTTAGCCAGCACTGCTTATTGAGATGGTAACTTCTATAAAGTTAGTACCCTCTCTGTGAAGAAATTCCTTTCTTTTGTTCTAAATTTACCTCTCCCAAATGTTAAGGATTGCTTCCTTGGTCTGATATTCAAGATAAGTGGACACAACAAAGTTTCCTCTTACTGATTTTGTAGACTTCAGCCTTATCCCCTTCTTGGTGTTTTCCTTTCTAAACTAAAAAGTCCTCATTCTTCAGTCTGTCAGTTGACTGACACCAAGAACTGTGAAGGATCTGAGATTTTACACTATTGCAAGCTAACAAATTAGCCTGCCACAGTTTCACGGATGCTGGCAAAAAGCACAAGACTCTTGGGTTAGAGACACAGGGTACTTTATTACTCACTGCAATAGCAGTAGCTAATTACATATTTATTATACTTCCTGGTTTAAAACCTATTCGTCCCATCACTCATGAAACTCTGGACCATCTCTATTTTGCTCACCACCATATACCTAATATCTAACAGAGCATGGCATAAAGTGGGCACTGAGTAGATAAATAATGAATGAATGAACATGTTACAGCCTATCTAGCTCAGAGCCTATCATTCTGAGTAGCTTGGCATAAAATGGGCCAAAAGCATTATTTAGTCCATGCCTTCCTCAAAACAGTTTTGCCATATTTCTTCCTAGTCACACAATCTCAAATTTTTTCTTCAGTGAAGTTTGTTTTTTTTATATTCCCAGAAAACACTTAAATTTTAATTTAGAGATGTTACATCATTTTGCTAATTGGAATGATGTAGACATATTAAATAGATACTAGTCCTAGCATTGTTTCTTTGGGTAATTCTAATGTTTCCACTTAACCCACTTGCATCACAAGGAAATGAAACTTACTGAAACCAGGGACTCCGATGGTTTTTCAAATATCCTTTGAAAAGGTAGGTGGTTAAGATTATTCTGGGCACTGTGGGAGACAGCAAAGAAGTGAAAGATCGCGTCTCACTTATACATGCCAAGATCTGTGGCCAGGACCTCAAAGAGGTTAGAGTCTATATGAGCAAATAAGAAGAATGGACTTGATGTGTTAGCACGTAATATTGATAATAGTAAGCAAGCAGCGTTAGAATTTTGGCATATGTGAGTGCTGAGCTACGTGGTACAGATTTAAATACCCGCAAGAGCTTGGAAGAGTTCGATATTACTCTGAACTGGACTAGAATACTAGAGACTTCATGAAGTTAGCTCTGAGCTGGATTTTGGAGCTCTTAGATTGGATCTTTAACAAGAACTTCATTAGGCAAGCCACAGAAATAGCAGTGTATTCTTGGAAAAGTGAGCCCTGGCTGGAGTGGTAGGTGTCCAATGGGAAATAGTGTCTTTTGTGCACAGTCACCATTGAGCTATAAGAACTGCACACAGCCTTTATGTCTCCTTTTCCATTCAGTTTAACAGCGCGTAACGAGGAAGCCACACCGTTCGGCAAATACAGCCGGGATGAGGGGGGCCAAAAGACAGAGCCCTTCTAAGGAGGATCCATGAAGTAAATAAACTCTGAAGGAAAACCTTGGAAGGTCATCCAGTATACTCATAAATTCCAGCTATTACCAGAGATGAAAGGGAAGTGAGAAGAGCAAGGAACAATAGGCAGGGGTGTTCCCTGGTCCCTTCTAACTGCCTGTTTACAGTAGGGGAGGAGCGGCAGGGCTGCCCAGATGGCAGAGCCAAAGTGAGAATGAAGCTTCCTTGCCCTAAGACCTCTTTAGGAAATCCTGTTTGTGCCGGTGGCTTCACTGCAAAGTAATCAGGAGCTCTCCCTGTGTTATACAAGCTCACTTCTAAAACCATGAGCAACCACGGTTTCTAAAGAGTTTGAAATCTTATTATCGTGTGCATTCAGCAAGATAGAAACTGTGTATCAGGTGAGGCTTAGATCAGACCTTATTTTGCAAGCCTTTAACTTATCTTTCTTGTGCCGCTGAAATGCTGGTAACACAATAGCTTAACAAGAAGATAAGCCTCATCTTTTTTCCTGTGTGGGTATGTTAGGGAATGATGGTTTTGATGGCCTTTAAAAAGCAGGAAAAGGCAAAGCCCCATGATACCATGTCTTTGGCATTGCATTACTTCGGTAAGAGAATTATCTTGAAAGCCTGGGAAATACAGCTTAAGATTGTTGAGAGCTGGGTAAAAACAACCTCGAATCCAAACCAGATTAACCAAAAGGTCCACCCCCGAAAAGATCCATTTTTACATCCACACTTGGGGTCTGCCCTGTTCTCCTCTTTTCCTTCCACCACTCAAGTGCTTTTGGACATAGGGGTGGACAACCTACTTTCCATGCCAAGCCTCATGAAATGGGATTTGTCTTCCCTCACAGACAGGTGGCCAAGCTGTTACAGAGAGGGCTCTGCCCGGCTGCTGTCCTCTCTGGATACGCGGCACTGTGACTGCTCAGCGCCAGGCCACATATCTATCTGACCCCGCGGCCTCACAATCTGGAGGCCCACGTTGGCAGCCTTGGGTGGTGACAGCTTCGGTCAGTTGGTGTGGAGTTGCCCTGGCAGACAAAGGAGAGCAGGAGAGCAGCTGCCCCACGTCACTTCTGTGCGATAGAAGAAACCTCTGAGGTCCTGGGTATTTGTGAAACCAAAAATGGCTGCCCCAATAATGAGAGTACTGGCCTTCCAACCTCTGGGTGCACCAGGCCTTGGGAAAGGAATTTGGGCCTTCTCAGACTGTACACATTACTTAATACGGCCTTGTATACTTACTATATGCATCAGGAGCAGATTTCACAAGCCTTTTTCCTGTGAGACTAGATGAGTCATTAGGGTTAATTATTCAGTAGTTAGAGGAAATATTATGATGGAGAAAAAAATAGACTTCTGGAGGCCAGGAAGCAGAGGGTGTCAGAACTTCAAATTGCCCCATGAAGAGAGTAGGCAATCATTTTACTGCAGTCTTTGTACACAGAAAAATAATCATGATTTGAATTCTCTAAACATCAAAAATATCCCCTTCTTAGCTATAAATGGCCTCCGGTTCCAACCCCGTAATATATCATTAGAGAGTATCTCTTCTCCCAGAGAAAATACAGTTGGATTCTAGTAGAAAAGGACCCTGGGTCTTCTGTGCTATTGCCTTCAGCAGACTCTACCGAATCTCTACTTGTGACATGATAAAATTACCATTCCCAGAAATATGAAAGAGGCGGCTCAGAACTCCCCAGTGCTGGTCCAAA
This sequence comes from Delphinapterus leucas, assembly GCF_059928025.1. NCBI lineage: Eukaryota > Metazoa > Chordata > Mammalia > Artiodactyla > Monodontidae > Delphinapterus > Delphinapterus leucas. Next base: position 56,050,168 of record NC_143137.1, on the reverse strand, counting down.
GAGCCTTTTGGTTTTGAGTGCCTCATCTGACCACTACACAGCGTTGATAGAAAAAAGTCTGGACTCAATTCACTGCTCTTGCCTTCCACTCTCCCCCAAGGGCCCACGTGAAAAGCAAGTTTGGCCTCATTTCCTTAGGATCCCCTGGGCCCAATTCTTTTCTTTCATCATCTTTCCTAAAGCTGATATGACAGTTCCACAGGGAAGAAACAAATAGTACACTTGGATGAACTCTGCAAAATGCAAAGAGTTTTTCTCTTGTCCCTGATTCTGAAGTATTTCTGTATTTAGGAAAACAAAAATGAGGATAGCTCTAGACTGAATAGTAAAATATTGTTCATATCATATTTGTGATTTTTGAACTGGGTGGAGAAAGTATTAGTGATAAAGCATATGGATTGTAAGGTAGTGGTTGATCTGCTTAAAGGAACCCAAGTTGTAAACACCCTTGAAAAGTACTCCAAAATTCCAGTTACTACCAAAGATGAAAGGGAAGTGAATAGATGTCATCAGCTCTGCTTCTTCGGTGTCATCCTCTAGGTTAAATGTCACCTCCTTAGAGAGGCCTTTGCTGACCACTTTATTATTCTTCACCAGAGCATCTTATTTTCCTCATAGCACTCACCGCTTATTTAATGGTTGTTTCTCTTTCTTCCTACCTGAACTGTAAGCCCTACAAGGTCAGGGACCACATCATTCAATCATTCCTGCATTCCCTGCACTTGGCACAGTGAAGAGTGTCCCAGACCCCCAAAAGTGCTGAAGGAATGAATGAGCTATTGAAGTCCTGTGTGGCAAGCTTGTTCCATGTTCTTAGTGGACTCACAGTTCCTTGGGATCACCTCCTTCTTTTCTCAGATTCAACTAAAGAATGCTACTTGGCCTCAACACTCAGCTTACCAGGGTGGTTCCCATTCATTAATTTTTCTTTAAAAAAAAAAAACTGGAATTTTTGTTCAGTCAGAGTCTCAGGTCCACTAATAGTTCCATATCTGAAGGATGCAGTGTAGTGAAGGGGTTGCAGGAACGAGCTTTGGAGCATCTAGTTTTGTCTCGGTCACTTCTTAGCTGGGTAATGGTGGCTCATTATTAATCATCTCTCCACCTCCGTTTCCTCAACTGTAAAATGAGGATATTGCTCTAGACCCCTCACCTAGTGTTGACCTGAGGTTAAATAAAACAGTGCATGTAAAGCAGTGAGCTTTGTGTTTCATGTTTCACATTGCATATGCTTAGTAAAACTTAGCCCCTATTATTTTGTTCATACTGTTAAGTTACCTTGGTGTATCATTTTTCTAGAACAGGATAAGGAGTGGCTCCTTGTCAGAGGTAACATCGGACATTAGAAGAATTCAGAGTCACAAAGCCTAGGACCTGGAGTACTGGGATCCAGGCAGAGCCTCATGCCTAAAGGCAGAAAGCCTGAACTTAGGTCACAGCTGCCTGGGCGGTATGGCCAAATGACTCAATATTGACGTAATGACTAATCGTCGCAGGGCTTCTTGTGTCTCTTCCCCTCCACCCCACCACAGTCACCACAAGGCTAGAACTGATCCTGGGGTCTGGCGAGAGGCTGAGCATACAGTGAGTTTCAGCAAACCCTTCCAATAAGATTGGAGGAACCAGGCAGGGCACTCTGGGCTGAGGGGTTTGCTAACTCCTTGACAGGGTGGAACTGGGGGCTCCTCTTTTGCTTTCCTTTGTGCCTCACAGAATCCAGAGTGCAGTCCCCAATGGCTGTCAGAGAGTCTTGTTCTGAGCCACAGGAGGAAGTGCCTCACACCAGCTCATAGGGAAACTCCAAACAGTCAACAGGAAAAAAATCACATATGAAAATGTTTTTTGTCTCACCATTTTTCTATGCAGTAATCTGAGGGGGGAAACAGGGAGACATTTGGCTATGAGACATTAATTGAACAGAATGTACTTTAACTGTTCCCTCTCACATCTGGGGTTGTGTGGCTGGCTCACTGATCTCAATCAAGAAAAGAGCAATGACATATGCATTTAATGATCTTACTGGACATAATTGCCTTTCATACTGATTTGTAAGGCAGGTGCTCCCCTCTCCCATTTCAGCTGGAACTCAAAGAGGAGCCCCACTGGTTTTAATATTCTGAACCATGTAGGGTCAGCAATCTGGACTTTTAAAATAGATGTTAACATTATGTATTGTGTTCTTTCATTTAATAAGAGTAATACATGGTTATTGTAAAACATGTTTTTAAATATGAGTAAAGAGTAAAAGATAAGCCTAGAGCATCTTATTGTATCAGAAAGTAAGAAAATGCTAAAAAAAATAATAATGGTAACATGTTAAAAGGGCACAGAATCTAGCTTAAAGGGACCACTAGACAATTCTGAAACAATTTGAGCACTAAAATATATAATTATAGTAATGGATTAAACCCATTGAATAAAACAAAAATCTGTGAGTCCATACTTAAAAATGGATAAATAAATAGAAGAGAAGAGAAAGCTCTTTCTTACAATAAATGCCAACTAATAAATATAGACGGAATGATAGAAAAGCATCAATGGATGCTAAAACTCTGAGTGAACATATTTGATACAGATCAAGAAATTTATCTGATCTCAAAATAGCTCTCTATAAGATACTTATTTTCTTAAGGTGTGGAGAAAAGAAGAAGAAAGAAAAATAAACCATAAACCAGTGACCAAGAGATGACCATTATTAATGACTTAAGTGTCTTTCAGTCTTTTTCTATATGCTATAATGTTTTGATTTTCTTATAAAAATGAGCTCATGCTTTTTTGTAACCTGTTTTTCTCATATAAAATATATCATGATCTTATTTATTTGTATTTAAATATTAGTAGGCAAGTAGTGAATATTCATTGAGTGAACTAGCTAGTGGTAAGCAGCTGCACAGCACAGGGAGATCAGCTCCGTGCTTTGCGACCACCTAGAGGGGTGGGAGGGAGACGCAAGAGGGAGGGAATATGGGGATATACGTATGCATATAGCTGATTCACTTTGTTATACAGAAGAAACTAACACAACATTGTAAAGCAATTATACTCCAATAAAGATGTTAAAAAAAATTCACAAGCCTTTTTAAAGCAAGGTTGTGATGTACGTTCTTTAGTGCTAATTCCTGGAAGTGGAATAGTGAGGTAAAGAAGATTCAGAAGCCTAAGTCCTCTGATGCATGGAGCCAAAGTGCCCTCCAGAAAGATTTTTCTACTTTATTTTCCCACCAGTGGTGTATTAAATGCATGCCTTTCAATACATTTTAAGGAGGAAGACTGGGATTAATGTGTATGAAACACCCAGAGTAGGACCCAACAGTCATTAAATCAGAAAATAATAGTCATTCAAATCCTCTTCTCTCCACGTGTAGGTTAGATTCTGTCAGGACCAAAAGATGGGGATCACTAAACAGTTTTCCAAAACCTTCACTCTTACAGCATGGAGTTTTTGTTAATGTGGAAAGCTCCAAGTTGGGGTAAACCTAATTTTAGTTGAGCCACTAAGAGACCATATCATACACCAGACCATCCTCTTCTAGTCTTTTTTTTTTAATATTTGTTTATCTATTTGGCTGCGCCGGGTCTTTGTTGCGGTGCGCGGGATCTTTTAGTTGTGACATGCGAACTCTTAGATGTGGCATGCGGGATATAGTTCCCTGACCAGGGATCAAACCCGGGCCCCCTGCATCGGGCGCGTGGAGTCTTAACTGCTGGACCACCAGGGAAGTTCCCTTATCCTTTTCTAGTCTTTATCAGAAAACCCTACCACCTGTGCTAGACCTGGAGTCTGCTATGTCAAGGTAAATGATGAAGAGAAAAACCTGGTTCCTGACTGTGATAGGCCAGCACTGAGCACCACTGTTATCAACACAGAACCTCCAAAAGGCCCTCTTCATTTGGACTTTGATGCTGGCTTCTTAACACACTTGAACACCAGCATCCAGTGCAGTTTCCAGAGGTGACAGGGCAAGGTGCGGATGCACATGCACTCCATGGCAACTGAGCAGGTTGCCCTCTTATGCTCGTTGGTACCCATGGCAACCCTCACCAGCTGACGTAAGGCTCCAGCTAGTTGGAGCAGAGATTTGCATTTCCTCCTGATCCGTACCTGATACTGATTATTAAGGAGAACCAAGAAGAGGATATTCAGAGAAGGACCTTTGGCTTCAAAAGATGAGAAATCAGTAAAGCTATAACCATGATATGGATTTGCTTATATTTTCCTTTTTGGCTTCCACTGGCTCACATGTTCTCAAGTGATGACAGTTGGGCTGATTGAGAGCCGTTAGTCAAATCCAGTAATAGTATTAATCTGTGGTTGGAAATGACTGTTAAAGTAAGTGCCAGGCTATTCAGTTGTGGTTTTTCTTCCAGCTTCCAGTCGTGCCAGGCTTCCAGCGGGAGGAATAGAGGCTGTGGTAAAGGAAACCGTTGATAAACGAAAGAAACCAGAAACTGTCACTACCCATAACAACGAAACAACAAAAAAAATTACAGAAAAGAGGGGGAGACAAAGGAAATTGTACAAAGCGGTTTAAGCCTGCAATCTGATGTGATCATTAGGCATGAGGCTAGCGTGGTGGTGCCTCAGGCACTGACTCCAATTTTCCAGGGAGAACAGGAAGGCTATAAGTACCAAGTAACACTGCTGAGCAAGAAAGCTTTTCGTAAGGGAAGAGAAAGACTGGAGTTTAAATGAAGCTATTTTTATCAGCTTCCTAATGTGCTCCTCAGACCACTGATACACAAAAGGAAGCTAGGGGTCTGGTCACCAAATTATGTCAAAAGAGCTTACCCCGTAATCCTCTTGACTGAATTTTCCAGAACAAATGTTTAATAATGTTGCACCATTCTTTAGTTTTCAAGAAATGCATGTTGTAACTGAGAAGTGCTTAGCAGTCAATGTCTTCTATTTGCTGTTTTTATTTCGAGAACTTTAGACTGGCAGCTCGCCATGTGTGTTCACCAAAGCTCCAAGATGAGTTTTTTTTATACTTTATTTATTTATTTTTTCAAGCTGACACAGGGAATTTATTTTGTAGAAAAGCAACATCTAGAGAATGCCATACAACCCTAGTACGTCTAAAGTACTATATATAAAAATGACAATTGCTCATAACAACAACATTGAAGCGTCGAAAGATACCAAAGTACTTTCTGAATCCAAGAAGTCAAATTATAACCAGTACGGTTTTAATGTCCTAATATATATCGAAATTCTAATACGCTGACATGTGGTAAACGAGATAACCAGAGCATCCAGTAATGTGACTTGGGTGACACGTAAGTTAACCTGGTGACATCCAAGTCTTTTGACAATACATAAACTTGCTCTTACTCATCTGGTAGATCTCCACACAAATATTTTAAAATTCCAATTTCTTGGTCAAGTGATATATTTTGCTTGAGTTGGTTAAATACATTTAGACGTCTCGATTATACAAAGTTAAATGTACAACTAAATTAGTAAAAAGTGCTGAGATTTTATGGCAGCATTAATACTCTGACAGAAATGTTTATCAATGTACTCTATACTCGATATTGCCTTTTTTCATTTAAATCTAAATTTTTCCCTTCTATTTTTAAACCAGTTTTGTGATTTTTTAATACGAAATCTATGCCTTCTCAATTTATACAGTTTCTTCTCTTTTTTTCCCTTATTTCTTAGCTTAAATCCAGTTTAAGCTTTATTGGTATCTTAGGCTTCATGTGTATTGTTACTCCTAAGCACCAGCAGTTCTTCAGAGGCCTAAAATCCAGCATGGGAATTACTATATTAAATTAGTTCTAGGAGGGCTTCCCTGGTGGCGCAGTGGTTGAAAGTCCGCCTGTCGATGCAGGGGACACGGGTTCGTGGCCTGCTCCGGGAAGATCCCACATGCCGCGGAGCGGCTAGGACCTTGAGCCATGGCCACTGAGCCTGCACGTCCGGAGCCTGTGCTCCACAATGGGAGAGGCCACAACAGTGAGAGGCCCGCGTACCACACACAAAAAAAATTAGTTCTAGGAAAAACATTAAAGACATTTTTTTCTGAACATGTCATGCCAAATCTCGTTTATACAATGAACCAGTAATATTGGCAAATTGCATATACAGCTTATATTCCCAAAATAAAATAAATACTAAAATGTACCTTCATGTTACCACCATAACTGACCTTATAAGCATAACAAATGGCAATATCAATATAAAAATCACAAAATCCACTAACCTTAAATGCTACGTATCACAGCATACACACTCATCTCCCTATGACCTATTCAAACTACAGACAGCAAACTATAGCTTTAAGCTACTCTAGCATTTAAACCCTAATTAGAAATTTATACGAAACAATTTTATGTTCAAATATGGAAATAGCAACATAGTTCCAAAACCCAAAAGTATCCCAGCATTCTGTAAAAAGAAATATCCCCAGCGGCTACATCCATGGTCACTAGTATCATTGTGCAGCATCTCAGGTACCATGTCAACCAGAGCCACATATGTGAATAAGCCCGCAGTAACTGCAGATATCCACATAGAAACATTTTCAGCATAATGACCAATGAAAATTCCTGTTGCCATTCCAAGATACGCCACCAGCATGGCTGACAGAGCATTATAAAGAACAGCCTGCTTAACAGTCATGCCAACCTTTAGTAAAACGGCAAAGTCACAACCATCCTGTTTACAAATCCACTGTATACAGTTGAGTCGAGCAGTGTGACCATTCAGGTTGGTAATAACAACACTTTTCTGAGGGTCATAGAGCACCACAGAACAGGACATGCCGAAGGCCAGAAGTCCTCCGGGCCCAGAGCTCCAGCTCAAGGCTCCCCGCACCCGGTTCGGGCAGCAAAACACGTGAGAGGTCTCCAGTACAGGTGCCACCTGTAAATATGTATTCAGTGAACTGAAAAGTTAAATGGTTCTATAAAGGAACAGCAGGTATAAGTTCCAGAGTAACATCAAAGAGCATCTGAACATAGTACACCTGAAGCATTTCACTGTCTCCCAACAAGAAAACAGCAATTTTCATTGCTACCATGTTTCACATATTGCACTTTTTTTGTTTTTTAAAGACAGCCTTGCTCTATCTTTATTAAAGATACAGTAAGACACAGTTGAACAACATATAGCCCTACATCTTAGCTTTGGGATACGCCAGTGGTTCCCAAACTTTGTTGCACGTTGGAAACACTTCAGGATATATTTTTTTAAAATACTAATGCCTGGCTCCTACCCCCATACGTGTTAATAAGGGGTACAAATTGCGCATCAGGGTTTTTTAAAGCTTCTACCAGTGAGTCTAATATGCAGCCAAATATGGAAACCACTGGGCTACCTACTTATCCAGTGAGGAACGATGCCAGTTGGGGAGAAGCAGTGTACTTAACTATAACTTGGTCGAATCCCTTAAGAAGCAGCAGGGACTCTGTGATGGGAAAGAAGTTTTAGATAGCCTCCCAGAAAAGCCTGAGAGGAGAGACAAGAGTTCGGTATCTTTCTGGAAAAAATCAGATCCACAGAGTTGAAAGGTGGTGATGATGAATCAATTTTGACATTTTATGCTACTTAAGGGAGAAGGGCTTAAGAGGTAAACAGGAAAGATCAACAGGAAATACAGAAAAGTCAATTACATTCTTAAAATAGTAGATGGTAGCTGTCTTTTAGAGTATGTGTTAGTTTAATTGCCAACCTTGGATGGGTTAGCACAAAATGGAGATTAAGAAATACTTCACATTATTACTGAAGAGCAGACATAGCTTTTTGAAGCAGTTGAACCATTATGGGATAAACTGGTGCAAACTCTTTGCCTTCTCTGCTTTTTACTGATTGAACATAAGCTTCCAGGATGCCCCTGATGAGGAGAAGCCTGTCCTTTTCAGAGGGATGATCACCCAGCCACTGGGAGAAGTGTGTGTGGGACCACTCGGCCCTCTGGAAGGGGGATCTTAGCTCAGGGGGTGCTCTTGTGAACAAAAACTGAATAATGATGCTGAATGGAATAATGTCCCCCAGTGCAGGGCTGCTGGCCACGTGTTCACTTGTCTGGAAGAGCAGTGGTCTGAATGACCTCAGCATTCGACAGGACTTTCCTAAATCAGATACTCTTCTGCAGAGGTCTGGTCCAAGTGGCTAAGTTGCACCAGGATCCGAAAGCCCCTCAGCAGCTAACTCCATGGAGCCAGCGGCCCCACCCATTTTTTCCATTTTTGATTATTCCTAGAATCAGGATGTAAATTGGAATCAGTTGGTAGCATCTTAGGTTCAATGAAAGATGGTGGTTCTGCTTAAAAAGCAAAAGTTAGTAATTTTCTGCATATCATTGGTGTCCAATGGCTGGTTGACTCTGGGAGTCAGAAGACAATTTTAAGCACTGGTAGGGAAAACGCATTTAATTTATGGACTTTTTTTCTTCCGGTTTTATTGAGATATAGTCGACATACAGCACTGTGTAAGTTTAAGGTGTACAGCATAATGATTTGACTTACATGCATCGTGAAATGATGAGCACAGTCGGTTTAGTGAACATCCATCATCTCATATAGATACAACGTTAAAAAGTAGAAAAAAAAATATTTTTTCCTTGTGATGACAACTCTTAGCATTTACTCTCTTAACAGCTTTCATACATAACTAATTATATTAGTTATGTGCTAATTATATTCATTATGTTGATGAATAATTATATTCATAATAATTGAATTATTATTCAATTCAATAATTATATTCATTAGTTATATTCATCATGTTGTACATTACATCCCTGGTACTTATATGTCTTATAATTGGAAGTTTGCACCTTTTGACCACTTTCCTCCAGTTCCCCCTCCCCCGCCACCCTGTCCCCACTCCTGCCTCTGGTAACCACAAATCTGATCTCTTTTTCTATGAGTTTGTTTGTTTGTTTTTGAATAAAATTGACCTACAATACTATGTTAGTTCCTGGTACACAACATAGTGATTTGTATTTCTCTGCATTTCAAAATGATCACCATGATAAGTCGAGCTACCGTTAGTCACCATACAAAGATATTATGTAATTATTGACTATATTCCCCACACTGTACGTTTCATACCCATGACTCATTGATTTTGTAACTGAAAGTTTGTACCTTTTAATTTCCTTCACCTATTTTTCTGCTCCCCCCAACCTCCTCTCCTCTGGCAACCACCTGTTTGTTCTCTGTATCTGTGACTCTGTTTCATTTGTTCTTTTTTTTAGGTTCCACATACAAGTAAAATCATGCAGTATTTGTCTTTCTCTGTCTGACCTATTTCACTTGGCATAATACCCTCTAGGTCCATCTACGTTGTCACAAATGGCAAGATTTCATTCTTTTTTATGGCTGAGTAATATTCCACTGTGTGTGTGTGTGTGTGTGTGTGCGTGCGTGCGTGTGTGCATGTGTGTGTGTATACTGTGTGTGTGTGGACAACTTCATTATCCATTTTTCTATCAGTGGTTACTTACACTGCTTCCATATCTTGACTATTATAAATAATACTACAGTGAACATAGGGGTACATATATTTTTTTGAATCAGCGCTTTCATTTTCTTCAGATGAATACCGAGGAGTGGGATTGCTGGATGATATGGACTTTTTAAATTATAATTTAGTATGTAAGTGATGGTCCTTGGGGCATTCAAGGAATAACCCAAAGAACCTAAGGCTGAGAGTTAGTGTTGCCCTCGTTGGTCACTGCCCACCAATGGCGATGGCAGAGCGGGACAGGGGTCTGCCCAGCCTGGATGGTCCACACAGGGTGTGTTGTCCTGCCGCCTGTCAGAGTCCACGCCTTACAAAGCAGGACTCTGAGGCAAACCCCACATTTGCTCTGAAGTGTCCTTCTATCTGGGCACTGGCAGAACTCCCAAACAAGTGGGGAAAGGTACCAAGTTCATCCTCAGATGAGTGGATCAGTTAAACATGAGACAGTAGAACATTGTTCCATGAGGGGCCGTGGGATTGGTGTGGCTGCGTTCCCCAGCTGCTCCATGCTCAGCCTGCAGACTCTTCCCTGGTATCGAGGTCTTCCTACTTTCAGGTGCCAGGTTTATCTTTTAAAATAAACAATTTATTTTTAAAATAGTACTGATGCTAATAAAATAAAAATGCCAAAGATATGCTAAATATATAGTGTTTTTGGTAAATTAATAAAGAGGAGCAGTTCAGTTACCATATAAAATTTAAATTTAAATGTCTTTAGACTTTTTAACATGCAAAACCAGAGTAATCTAAAGTGTGTATTAGTTGTGTGCTAAAGCTGTACAACTTGAAAGTGCGTTTTATGAGCAAGGCATACAATGTGCATTATCAAACTATACCAATATTTTATTTTAAATATATTAGATACTCTCACCTATAATGCTTTGTAAGCTTTAAAGGGCTGTACTTAGTTAGCTGAGATGAACACAGTACAAACTTTCAAGTTTTTAAATTTATTTTGGGCCTCACTTTTTTGTGTACTTTCCCAAAATACAGTAATCACCTTGTATGTGTACTATTGGGTTTGCTGTCTGCTGTTTATTACCTAGTAGATGTTAGAGTTTTACAATTTGATATTTGATCTTAACCTCTCTAAGCCTCAGTTCCTCCTTTTAAAGTGAGGATAATGATATGTACTTAGCAGAGTGTTTTTACAATTAAATGAGATGATACATGTAGAATAAAGCAGCTCCTGTTCTATTAGATGTGCTAGGTAAGTTGCATCTGTTATTAATAGCCATCAGTGTTGAAGAAAAGTTACCTACTTAACATTTTTTAGGTTGCACTGGTTTTTATCTACATAATTTCTTTAAGATAATGGTCTTAAAGGCTAAGCTTTCTTATATACTTCCTTTAAGTTCCTTTCAGTTTTAATCTAGCCAAATGTGGTCAGAAGTTTGTTTATAGGTTGAAAGAATCTAAATTCCACTTTCAAGGAAAATGTGTCCCTCAGTTACAGTGCTAGGCCTACCAGTGATGATCAAGAAGTCCAGATGATCAATAAGTAATTATACTTTATAATCAGAAAGTAGACATTTATTTGCTTAATATCTAAAATCTAACCAGAGTATTTTCTGAACTCAGAACCCGTTTTTGAGTAAATGTTCATATGCAATTTAAATCTTCCATTTAGTTAAGAAGTGTGTGAAACCTGAAGTAACCTGACAGCCCCTTGTGGCCACATAGTCTTAAATATATTAAAAAAATACCTCCCAAAGCTTTTTTTTTTTTTAATGTCTATATATTCACCTTTTTCTAAGACCATAAATTTAGAGATGGCAGAACATGACTGGATTTTTACTTCTCATTTTTAACAACCTTTATTGCATTGTTCCTCTTAAAAAGTAATACGTTAGCAAAATTTTAGAAAGTTAGATTTAGGAAAATGCAGAGAAGCTAAAAAGACAGGGTGAAAATTACCTGTAACCCATAGATAGGTAGCATATATCATAACATTTTCATTATATCCTTCTTTCTAGCCTTTTTGATATGTATTTTTATACAATATCAATATGTTTTATATTACATAAACATTTAATATATATTTCCAGTTTTTAAATATATAAATTTATAGTAATTATTACTGTACATATTTTTTACTAGATATTTCCTTTGTATGACTGACAAAACTTTATGCCCATGATGTCCTCCTCTTGTAGTTGTAAAGTCAAATGCATGGTGGATAGAGTTGTACCTCTCTAGAGAATGTGTACTGCAAACAGATCATAACTAGAATATGCCTTTAACCTCCTCATTCTTATAAGTTCATTTGTTTCATAAATAAATTAAGTAAGGCCAAAGATTGACCTTAATATCTCTTTTGTAACATATTTTTAAATGTGCTATGGTAGATTGCATTTAAATATATGATATAATAATATCAATAAGAAATCATTAAGAATATTGATTCCAGCTTTTGTACTTACCACATATATGACTGTGTCTGTTAAAGTTACAAAACCCTCCTGAGCCCCAGCTTCCTCATCTGTAAATTGAGGAGAGTATTGCCTGTGCTTCAGGATTGTTTGTAAGGATTAGAAAAATATGTCTTACCTATCGTTCCTATCCCATTTCATTAGGCAAAATTATCTGGCTTTGTTTGGCAATTGAGAAGTAGAAATTCACAGAAGTATTACCAATGGTGAATAAGCATAAAAAGTGCTCAAACTTACCACTAATCAGGGAAATAAACATTCTAACAAGAGTTTATTAATGCATTCAGAGAGAGAGGGTATTTCATTTACTACCGTATTCCTAGCATCCAGAACAGCATCTGACACGCAGTAAATATTCTCTGAAGGAACGAATAAATGAACAGATGAATGAACAAAATATCAAACCTTGAGCAAGTCATTTAACCTTGCAGGACCTCAGTTTCTTCATTAATATAAGGAAAAGACCATATTCAAGCTCAACTGGTGGGGGTAGAGAGGAATGCTCTAACTAATTAGCCTTACTGCCATGGGTACTGAATAAGGAAACACATTTTCCCTCATATTTGTCATTGTCCTGACTACATCATCTTTAAAGTTTTCTGAGCCAGTGATCTTGGTAAGTAGCACAGCAGAATATCATGGGTAAATTAAATTCAGAGATTTGGTCCAGAGGTAGGGCCAAAATAATAGCACTGAACTTTTCTTTGCATATGTAGCCATAATGAAACAAGGAAAAGAAACTGCCAGTAGGGAAAGGGGTGGTGGTGGGGGGAGAGGGTGGGATGGAAGATAATACAGTATGAAGCAAAAAGGAATAACTTGGAATGAGTTAGAGTTCATCATATTTGCTACTTTTTCTTTTTGGAGTATAGTTGATTTACAATGTTGTGTTAGTTTCTGGTGTACAGCAAAGTAATTCTGTTACACATATATGTCCTTTCTCATATTCTTTTCCATTATGGTTTATTACAAGATACTGAATATAGTTCCCTGTGCTATACAGTAGGACCTTGTTGTTTATCCATTCTATATATAATAGTTTGCATCTGCTAGTCCCAAACTCCCAATGTATTTGCTACTTGATTGGCATTACTTTTACCAAAGAGCTAATTTTACTGCCCAGCAGTTCTGATTTGTCCACCTAGTTTATTATTTTTGCAGCACATCTGTGGTATACAGTGGGACAGAAGCTGTGATATCGGTTCTTTAGCAGATGAGCAGAGGTTAAGTGGCTGGCCTGCCTGCACTCAGTGATTTGTTAATCAGTTACAGAGCCAGCATTAAGAGCTGGGTCTTCTGTCTCCTGGGTTATGTACTCCTTTCCATTGCACATGGCTCAGTGCTTCTGTCTTGTTCTGAAGAAGGCTCTACAGGGGACACAGCCTTGCCCGGTTCTAGAAATAGCATCATTACCTGACAGGTTGGTCTGCCAGGATGACCATTTTCATGTATTTAGGAGGCTAGGGTTTAACCATTTTTTTCCCAAGAGGAAGTAGCCATAACCATGCACCAAAAATAATGCCTTAACTGCTAAATTCTGCTTAGTAGGTGGTTTCCCAGAGATGATCCAATGCAATGAGTCATCACTCTGAGCTCCTATTAACACACTATTTCTCTTTTTCACTAACCTCTGGTGCTTTTGGTTACATGTTTTTTAACCTTTAGAGCCTTTCTGAGAGGCTCACAGTCTTCATGCTATGCATATAAACCATCCCCCACATGTCCCTCTTTTCCTTCTGCTTCCACTTTTCAAATCTAAGGTAACCCCTGATTCAAGAGAACAGTTAGCATCATGACCTCAGACAAAAGAGCAACAGTTTCTCCAGTTGGAAGCAGCTCCATCTCACTCCCAGTAATAATAAAAAATGTAAATTAATGTAAGCAAATGTGAGGGACCCATATCAAGAAAACTATAAAACTTGATTGAGAGATATAAAAGACCTACGTAGATGTAGAGAATATTTGAATATTGGAAAGATACTACATTTTCCTGAAAAGATTGAATATTCAGAGGATACAAGATCTTTCCAAATTAATTTATAGGTTTATGCAACTTCAATCAGAATCCCAGTAGGATTTTCTAAAATGCATTTGGAAGAGCTAAATTGGTGAAAGTAGCCAAGAATTGTTCGAAAAAAGTTATAAAGGGAACCTCCTACCTCCAAACACTAAAATGCATTATGCAGCTACAATAATAAAAAAATTTGGTTCCAGCAGAAGAAATGACAGACATTAATGGAACAGAATAGAGAGCCCAAGAAAAAACTCTAATTTAGGAAGTGATATAATTTATCATAAATCACAAATCCTGGAGGACAGAATAGCTTGTTCAACAAATAAGATAAGGTGACTTCGTTGACTCATTGGGGGAAAAAAATGGTAATCTGATTAGATTCTCTCTATTCTTTACCACAGAGCAAGTAACAGATGGCTTAAAGACTTAAATGTTAGTAATGAAACAAAAATAGGATAAAGAAACTATAGAAAATATTGATGACCCTAAAATGGAGATAAACTTTCAAGGCGTTAAAAAGTCACAAAGGGGCTTCCCTGGTGGCGCAGTGGTAGACAGTCCACCTGCCGATGCAGGGGACACGGGTTCGTGCCTCGGTCCGGGAAGATCCCACGTGCCGCAGAGCGGCTGGGCCCGTGAGCCATGGCCACCGAGCCTGCGCGTCTGGAGCCTGTGTTTGCAACAGGAGAGGCCACAACAGTGAGAGGCCCGTGTACCGCAAAAAAAAAAAAAGTCACAAAGAAAAATATTATTATATTTTTGTAATATAAAAATATTATATTGACTATATAAAAATTGAAAACTTCTGTTCATCAAAAAGTAAAAATACTGCAGACAAAGTTAAAAAGCATATGGTAATCTTGGAGAAATTGTTTGCAATGAATATGACAAAGGCATAACATCCTTAATGAATAAAGAGCTCTTAAAATTAATTGGGAAACCACTAGCACATCCCAGTGTAGCTGTACCACTTTCCTATCACATTATGTACATGACAGTGCTACATGATTTTTTGTTGTTGTTGTTAATTTTTATTTTATTTTATTTTTTTGGCTGTGTTGGGTCTTTATTGCTGCATACGGGCTTTCTCTAGTTATGGCTCGCGGGCTCTAAGCAGGCAGGCTTCAGTAGTTGTGGCTCGCGGGCTTAGTTGCTCTGCAGCATGTGGGATCTTCCCGGACCAGGGATCGAACCCATGTCCCCTGCATTGGCAGGCGGATTCTTATACGCTGCGCCACCAGGGAAGCCCACTACATGGGTTTTATAAACAGAATACAGTTCAGATGACACAAGTGAAAGAAATAAAGATCTTATTTAACTTTCACATACTCTTTGTTCAAAGGCAGTTTAAAGAAACTACACATTATGCTATAAATACTTCAGGACAGTTTGTCCACATTGACACTTCCATTTCCTAAAATGAAACCCTCACTGGCCCACAGGGAGAAAAAAAGGCTGGCTTTGTTAACCAGCTTTATTTCAACAAGCACATCCATATGGTAAGAACTTCCTCTGATGAGTCATCCACAGTTGTCAAACACCAACTTTCCTTTGTTTGACCCATGTAGAAATAAGATCTGTGGAAGCATAACGCAAGAGTATGAATCATTTAATTGTGTTTTATTCCTATCTGAATTTGCAACTGTCACAAACCCACTATGTCCACCATGAAAAATTGCATTCTTCAAATATCACTGAAAAAAAATCCTATTCAAATGGGTCTGTTCTGTCTAGATAGTCTGTGAAATTTCTAAGGAATGTTGTGGGCTTTGCTTCCTGTGCTGAATTGTTGAGTTATCACACATTACTGGATTCTACCCAAAATGTTCTGGATAGGAATATTATATTCATACAGGATACCAGTTGTCTTTCCCATTTAGAAAGGAATAAAGGGAAAGGTTTTCCTGCTCCTTGTTGTAAGATATAAACTCTAAAAAGGTAGGTAGAAATGTGTGTACAAATAACATTTTATTAATATGTCCTTGATTTTTTTCTTCATAGAGGCTCGAGTCATATTCAGTCCCAGCTTTGTTATGACTGCTAACCACTGTCTTGTCTTTTTGTTCTTATTCAAACCAAGGACTATACAGCCAGGATTCCGATCCTGGTCTGGAGTATGGTGCCATCTTTGTTTGAAAGAGAAGAGACCTTTAGAGATCCCATCTAATCCATTTGCATCTAAAAAGAGAAAAGAAATGATGCTGTTATTTCTTCTTTTTACTTTTCTCTATTTTCCAGACTTTCTACAATGCATATATATTTCATAATCAGAAAAATTATTTTTTTAAAGTAGCCACCCATCATTAAAAATATAAATGCAATAAGTAAGCCTTTTAAAAAATTAAGCTGGCTCTTAGGTCAGTAAAAATTTATCCTGAGAAAAGAAATGCTAACTTTTGTTGACTGATCCCATTAATCTCTCAGTACTAGAGACATGTAGACAACCTCACTGACATTCAGTGACCAGTGCCCATGTTTGTACGCTAACCAGAATTTTTTTTTTTTTTTAAGGAAAAAATGAGAAAATCAGTTTTCCACTGTTTGGAGTATTTTTAACCGATGATTGAATCCAATTTGAGGATATTTTTGGGTCATTTGTAATACTGTATGAGTGATACTTTTGGTTCCCTCTTGAGCAAAGCTGCTTTTTTGTTTTAAATAAGCCACTTCAACCAACAGACATGTCTGTTGCAGAAAATTCCTAGTGATTATGTTCCCCCAAAATCAACATTAAAACTTTTAGCCTTGGATTATGCATCATTTTGCTGACAGCTGGCTGATGTCAATATTAGAGTGTTTGCAAGAGAGAGTATATGCATATGAGCATAGAGGTGATCATAATTATATACTCAGAGACACACCCACATTAGAGCCCATAAAACTCTCTTTGGCAAAATTGCTGTGTCAAAGACAAGACCAGTGGATTCAAAGATTAAAAGTAAGAGCGTTTGTTTGTTTTGTTTATTCATTTATGGCTGAGTTGGGCCTTCGTTGCTGCGCGCGGGCTTTCTCTAGTTGCGGTGCGCAGGCTTCTCATTCTGGCGGCTTCTTTTGTTGCGGAGCATGGCTCTAGGCATGCGGGCTCAGTAGTTGTGGCTTGCAGGCTCTAGAGCACAGGCTCAGTAGTTGTGGCTTGCAGGCTCTAGAGCGCAGGCTCAGTAGTTGTGGCGCACAGGCTTAGTTGCTCCACAGCATGTGGGATCTTTCCGGACCAGGGATCGAACCTGTGTCCCCTGCATTGACAGGTGGATTCTTAACCACCAGGGAAGTCCCAGTAAGAGCGATTTTGAAAGCCACATATTGGTTACCATAGTTTAAGTAATATTTGTTATTGGAGTATGTCACTATTAGACGAGCTTACTTTAACATTTTCTAACTTTTACTCCTTGTGTATTGCTTTGATGTCAGCCTATCAGAAAGAGAAAACTTGGCTCACCTGTGTCACCTTGGTTCACGTGGCTAGTCTGTTTTACATGGTATGTGTTGCTGATTAATCACAGTACTCTCTTCTACTGCACCTATATAGCACTTCAGAATCATTCTCAACCTAGCTCACAGCCTGTTGCTACCAGTCAGACTGGACAAGATGAATTCTCTTTGTCATCCTAGATGTGTAGTAGCTCCACCACAGTCTCTATTGGTGGTCTCTTTAGACCATGTACTTCCCTCAGACTATTACATTAACCGTGTGGATTAAGCCACAGGCAATGCTCTTTGCCTAGGCGAAGTGTATATGGTTTTACACGGTCTTTTGCTAACACAGAGAAATAGCAAGTTGAATTATGGTTTGTGGAGGGAGCTACAAATGGTCTAGTCCCTTATTGCATAGAAACAGTGAGTTATTAGGAAAGACAAGAATGAAATCTGTCTATCTGGACCACCTTCATTCTTATTGTTTTGAGAGATGCTCATCTAATATTTTAAAGCCATCCTCTGAAATAACAAAAACACTTTTCTAAAGATTACTCTTTTTTTTTTTTTTTTCCAGTTTCCTTTACTATAACTTCTTGTACTGGGTCTCCTGGGTAGGGTGACCAACCATCCTAGTTTGCTTAGGACAAAGAGGTTTTCCTGGATACAGGATTTTTAGTGCTAAAACTGGGACCATCCTGGGCATACTGGGCCATTTGGTCAACCTTTTCATGGGTGCCCTACCCAAATAACCAGTGTTGAGGAACATGGGTGCTAAGGTTCGCACTCATAGACCAGCAGCCCAGATATAGGTTTTCTTTCTCTCCCAGGAAGGCACAGTATAAAAAAAGGCTAGGAATTGTGGGACAGGGTGGTTTTATTATGTGATATGGTGAGGTTCTAGTTTGCTTAAGTGATGGCTCTAGTTCACATTTCTGCAGAGTGAAGGTACTTGATAAGCCCTGGGCCGAGTAAGTAATTAAAGCCTGATTAATCAGTCTCTGGCACTGATTTTGTTAGGTGTTCCTGGTAATCTCTGATAATCTATTCTATGTCTCTACACGCCACCATCACCCTTGCCCCAAATGATCTTACAGCATGAGGTTTTCAATACCAAGCCCAACTTAAAATATAGTGCGTATTATTACAGCTTGAATTTCCATATGGGAGGAGGAGAGTCATCCAAGCTCTGTGGTTATGTGAAGAGACAGAAGACACCGTTCCCCAGGGCATTGAACCAGAGATGTCTGACTATTAAAGAAGCTTATTGCCCATAGTGAGAGAGGTGATTCCATGGAAGTCCCTAGACCCTGGACTTGTCTCATTTTCCTAGTAATTAGTAATACTAATCCAAATGCTTTTCCCTTGCAACATATCACTTCTTAGGTTTGACTCAGATTTCTTTTTCTGGTTCTCGAACTTTGTTTCAAATGCTAAGTTATTTACTACTTGCTAGTTGTCTGACTTTAGGGTTAGAGTGGGAATGAAAATGCAATATTATAGTTAGGAACCCAGGCTTTAGAAAGTGCCCACTACATGATCATTTCTTTCCTGCCTTAAGAACTCCTCTGAGCAGCGTGATTAGAGAGCAAGAGATAAGGTAGGCATTGGAAGAGTAATAAACATGTAATTTGGCAAGAAAAATTATCAGAAAGTTTATTAAATGAATACCTGAATCCCAGGCACAGAATGAGACACATCCTGCTTGTTGCTCCTATTGGATCAGAACATGCCTGCCCAGCTTTCTAATTTTAAAGGCATGAAAGGTATTGTATTTAGTAACATGAAGAAGGAAGTATTGTAGACTGAATGTTTGTGTGTGTGTCCCCCGCCACCCCACCAGAATTCAGACATTGAAGCCCTAAGCCCCAATTTGATGGTGTTTGGAGATGGGGCCTTTAGGATTTAATTAGAGTTAGATGAGGTCATGAGTGTGAAGCCATGATGAGATTAGTGCCCTTCTAAGAAGAGACACCAGAGAACTCGCTCTTTCTCTACCATGTGAGTACACAACAAAGAAGGTGGCCATCTGCAAGCCAGGAAGAGTCCTCGTCAGAAATCAGTCATGTTGGCACTTTCATTTAGGACTTCTCAGTCTCCAGAGCTGTGAAATAAATTTCTGTCATTTAAGCCACCCAGGCTATGGTATTGTTATAGCAGCCCAAGTGAACTAAGATAGGAAGAAATAGCACTGGGAGAAGAGAAAGGCAATTCTTTAATTAAATAAGTATATACAAGAAATAATGATTTCTGGCAAATGGTAGATACTCAACATTTGTTAAAGTGATCAGAAATGATTTTTTTAATCTTAATGACCACTGAGGCTTCTTGAGTCATATATGAAATTGACTAAATCAGTAAATATATTAATTTGTAAGTTTTGTAATGTTTCAGAAATCTCAGGTGGTTTGGTGAGCTCTAGTTTAATTTTAATTGGCAATTTTGAATTGAAAACCATTGGGGTTTTCCTCTCTTTCTCTTTCTCTCTCTTAAGGAAGTTACTCATAGTCCAGTAAATATGAGTCTTCTGTGGAGAAATAAAGTATTCACAGTTGGTAACAAGTGAAAATTAATTCAGCTATTTACTTTTAAGGAAATTACCAGACTCAGAGTCCCCTGCTATGGACAGATATGGCAGCACTCCCTAACTTGTGTTCATCTGGTCTTTGCTGTAAGTAGCACCTTCCTTCCCTGGTAGAGGTTTTTTTCTGTCTGTCTATGTCTCAGTGACAGAACTTCATCTCAGATTCTTTTTGCCCCAGTCCTTCCCTTTTATTACTTGGACTTGTAATCTTTTTCCTCCTGTGCTCTTTCCCACCAGCCCTTCTTCCTTTCTGGACTGCTCTCCTTCAAGCTCCTCTTTCCCCTCCACACCCTCTTTAATCCCTTACTCTGTTTTGCCTTGCTACACTTTCTCTCAACACTTCTCTTTCTTTGTCTTCCAAGGAGCCCTTCCCTGTCCTGCATACTTGGGTAAAGTAAGCCCCTGAGGGCAAAGTTCCTATCCTACATGCCTCTTGCTGCTTCTCTGCTGGTTTAGACAAGACTTTAGATTTAGGGGACTAATTGTCAGACCACCTGGTTTTTAAATACCCATTATTTGCACATATTGTCTAGTGCCACAGAGCAGGTAAAGCATAAATGGATACAACAATGTAAATCAAATCCAGTTTCGGCTCTGGCGGTATATACATCTATTCATATATATGTATCTGTGCAAACACACATGCTCACACTTGAATTACCCAGAGGTGAACCAAGGAAGCAGATTTTGAGACATGAGAGACTGAAGCTTGTGGAAAGAAGAGAGAGGAAAGCCTTCTCAATAGAAGAAACAGTAACCATTGAGTATGTATTTAATGAGTGCCAATTATGGACAGAAAATTATGTGCTCTAGATATAGAAGCAAGTAAAGGTTGACCCTGTCCTCAGGGAGCTTCCAATTTTGGCTGTAGAGACCAGCAAGTAAGTGAGGAATAGAAGTGGGTTGGCACAGGAGTGGGGAATGAAGAAGTGGGGTGAACAGATCACGTACATGCAGTATATGGCAAGTAGCCGTGTTGGGGCCTTTTCCTTCTGATTTTAAAACTAACTGATGCTCATAAAATGGTGAGTACAGAATAATAGAAAAATGCAGGAAAAAAAAAACCAAATCACCCATAATGTCACCATCAGAGGAAAGCATAAGATGGTTGTTTAGACTGTCTTTTTTTATCCATACACATTTTGGGGGTTTATTATTTAATCCTAATCTGATAAATCAGGTGTTTGGGGAGATTCAGATCATATTAGTAGATTATTCAGAACTTCCAGAGCACACCTCTCCAAACAGGCACTTGATTGAGTATATGGTAGAATAAGTGTTTGTCACTGTACTGCAATATGATGTACTTAAGCCTTTCATATATTTAGGCCTAAAGCAATTTTCTTAGCAGATTTTTACTGTCCTGAATTTGTAATGTTTGCTTGGAAATATAATTTCTAAACTACTTTTTTTAAAACAGCTTTATTGACATATAATTCACGTACCATACAATTCACCAATATAAATGTCACACCAGTGGTTTTTAGAGTAGTCTATCCAGAGAGTTGTGCAACCATCACCACAGTCAATGTTAGAATATTTTCATCACCCTAAAAAGAAACCCCATGCCCATTAGCAGTCACTCCTCATTTCCCCACAAGGCCCCCGTCCTAGGCAACCACTCATCTACTTTCTGACTCCATAGATTTGCCTCTTCTCTATATTGGAATATATGGATTCCAATAAATGGAATCATACAATGTGGTCTTTTGTGACTGGCTTCTTTTACCTAGCATAATGTTTTCAAGGGTCATCCATGTTGCAGCAGTGCTTCATTCCTTTTTATGACTGAATGATACTCCATGGTATGGCTATACCACATTCTGTTTATCCCTTTATCAGCTGATGGACATTAGGGTTCATTCTACTTTTTGGTTATTATGAATATGAATATGCTATGTACATTCATGTACAAGTTTTTGTAAGGACATATGCTCTCAATACTCTTGGGTGTATGTCTAGGTGTACTTAACTACCTTTTTTTGCATATTTTTTATTTTATATGTTATTTTTATTTTAAAGGAACACATCCAAAACTAAATTAATTATTTTCCAATTTCCTCCTCCCTGTCCCCCACCACCGTCTCCCCACCTTTCTCATTCAGCCTGGCTTTACTAGTAATGCAAACTTCAAATCATGCTTCTCCTTCCAAGTCCTGTTCAGTCTTTCACCAAGTTCTGATCCCCTTCTGTTAAACATCTTTGCATCCCGGCCCATTTCCTTGTCCACCTAGTGCAGGTCCTTGTCATCTCATTCATGGCCTGGCCTTCCCATTGGCATCCCCAGCGCCATCTCCATCCCAGCCAACTGGCCCAGTGAACCTCTGTCATATTAATCTTTCTAAAACACTGCTTCTATTTGCTGCTCATTGGAGTCACACAGACCAGCTTAGCCTCTTACTGGTCTGTGTTTCCTCGAATCAGTTACTTTACTTCTCATTGATAAAAGGAGGTTAATCAGACCACCGCCCAACATTCTAGTAAAGATTAAATGATTGCCCTGGGCTTTCGGCTCCCACCAGTAAAATTAGAGAAACTTCTCTACTTCATGACCCTGCATTTGTATATCTTGTCTCCTGTGGAAGCAAGGATCATTATGGTAGGATGTAGTATAGGTATGTATATTTATTTATAAAGTTATAAATTTGTATTTTAATATAAATTTATAATGAACTTATACTATTATATAAATATATAATTATTATTTTATGATAATATAAATTTGTAAAATATATATTATAATTTAAATGTA